>NC_089253.1:18425518-19025518 GCF_963930625.1 Muntiacus reevesi
GCAGCACCAGCCCCTCTCCATAACAGGAGCCTCATGACTCAGGCTGGGATGCACAGAGCTCACATGGCCACACAGACCGTGCAAGCAATTCTTCCTTTGTCCTGTCTGTCTCAAGACCTTTGATCTCCCTTTCTATCCCAGCTGATTTCCCCATCGTGAGATTTTTCTAAATGCAGGGACCTCCCCTCCCCTTCAACTTCCTGCCAGAGTTGCTGGTCCCTTTTTTGATTCCTCTTTTTTTTTTTTCCCTTTCATCCTACCCAGTTACTAGAGGATTTTTTTGTTGTTGTTGTTCTTTTATGTGTTCAAAGTCTTTCGCTAATGTTCAGTAGGTGCTCTGAGAGAATTGTTCCGTTTGTACATATATTCTTGATATACTTATGAGGAGCAATGACCCCCACAATCTCCTATTCCACCATCTTCCAGTTCAGTGTATCTTTAAAATTTACCTTAAGACTTGGTCCTTGACCCATAGGTCTTTTAACAGTGTATGGTTAAATTTTCAAATATTTGTAGATTTTCATGTTATCTTCCTATTATGATTTCTAGTTTGATTCCAGTGTATCACAGAACACATTGTGTGTGATTTAAATTCCTTTAAAACAGGATCTGTTTTAAGGCCTAGAATATGGTGTGTTTTGGTGTATGTTCCATAAGCGCTTGAAATGCATGTACATACTGATGATGCTGGGTGGATTATTCTGTAAATATCAGTTGGATCCTATCAGTTGATGTTCTTATTGAATTCCTCTTAAGTGTTTGTTGATTTTCAGTGTAGTTGTCCTGTAAATTTTTGAAACTTTGATAATGAAGACGAACTGTTGTGGGTCTATTTTGCATTTCACTTCTATCAGTTTTCCATTCATATACTTTGCAATTCTGTTGCCTGCTGCACACAAATTTAGGATTGCTGTCTTATTTGTGGATTGATCCTTTCATCATTATATAATGCCCTTCTGTGTTTTTAGTAATTATATTTGCTCTGAAATATAATTTATTTGGCATGAATGTAGCCTCCTCTGCTTTCATTTGAGTCATGTTGCCATGATATCACTTTTCCATTCATTTACTTTACTCCAACCCATACTGTTACATTTGAAGTGAGTTTGTTGTAGATAGCATATAGGTGGTTCATCATGAGTCCTGTTCTGCATACTATACCAGGAAGGTCATGTAGAATTCAGATCATCATTATTTATTTATGTCCTTATTTTTATTTATTTATATTTATATTCTACTCCTTTTACTCAAATTGTTTAAGAAAACCTGCAGCAAGGATTTTTGGAAAGGAACAAAAAGTTCCTTTGGAAACTTTGAAACAAGGGAAAGATAAGCAGAGACAGGTTGATTACAGGGGCTAAAATATTGCTATACTTGAGCTTAAACTTTAGAATTGAACCTCCTAGAAGTTAAAGTAACAAGGTGTGCTATGTAATCCTCATGATCAGAAAAGAGGAAGCGCATCCCAGTTACCTGTGACTCCAAATTGTAACTATCTGATAAGCTTTCTGAAGTAATGGATTCTCTACCTGTGTTGTTCAGTACATTAAATACTTGAAATGTGGTTAATGAATGAGGATTTGTCTTTTACATTTTATTTAATTTTATTAATTAAAACATAAATAGCCACTAACTGGAGAGCCCAGGTCTAAGGAAACAGTGTAGCACAGTGTAATTGGAATCACATGGGCTGGGTTAATTTTTGGCTCTGTCAGAGGTATGTGTGACTGTGGAGAAGCTACTTAACCTTTCTAAGCTTCAGTTTCTAGATCTGTGAAATGAGAAAAATGATAGTATCTAACTCTAAGACTCTGAGGAAATAAAATAGGATGTGCAAAGCATTTAACACAATCGCTAACACATAGCAAATATAGACCTATTTTATAATGCTTGGAATTACCTGGTTTGTCAGACTTTATGTCTTGATTTTAACAGGCACTCAAATGGAGGTTTTATACAAGAATAACAACTATGTTATGCTTAAGCATGTTGGTCAATAACTGCTTTTCTGTTCACAGAATCAAAGATCAATCAACATTTTTAACAGCCTATATCCACTTCAGGCTACTTGAGGATACTCTGTATAAAAGCATGGGATTCTCTTGCTTTTCTTGTCACGTTGTTAAGGGGTTAAATTCTAATATTACCATTCAGTAGCTCTTTCAGGCTTGCTGTTCAGTTCTTCTTCTAGGTATATTAAAAGCAAAAAGTACTAATTTCAGTGAGCTTTTATTGAAACATGAGAAGATTCATTACTTTTAGTAAAAAGAATAGTGTTTAAACTAGGAATACCATATGTATTTAGTGAAGAGAACATCCAGCCTTTGGGCTTGATACATTGCTGTACAGTTGACTAGGGTCTGGCATACTGCCCAGCATACTACCTAGAAAGAGAAATCAGAGGCTGCCACTCAGCTGGTGAGGTGAGGTCTCAAGTTTATCCCTTTTTTGTGTCAATTTTATTATTTTGCAGATTTAAGTAACTGATATTTAAAACAACTCGTAAGTCATCTATTAGTCCAAGCAGTGAATGATAGAATTGCTCTTACAATAATTAGAAAGTTACAAAAAATGGTCGGGATTGATATTGCTTAGTCTATAGGCTGCAGGGCAAGTTAGGAATTGATTGTGTTTTTGTAATATTACTAGGTTCTTATATTTTTCTGATAAGCCACTCCTGTACAGAAAGGCCTGTGTGACAGTATGCTATCCTTGATGTTTAAATAACACATGACAATGTGTGCGTGTGTACATATATTTATAAAGTATATGAAACAGGCTTTATGGACAATAGCAAATGCAAACTCTCTTACTTTGTTTTTAGTAGAATTCCCCCCAAGATGATAGTGTGACAGTGATCACTAGAAAAAACTTTATCAGGTTGGCTTGCTCATTATGGAAACTATTTGACTCAGAGCCCCTATTCTACAGGAGGGTGGAGTTTTAAAAGAATGACTGACGATCTTTGTTTGCAGGTTTGAGAGTGTCTTGAAAAGATAATTGAGTTCTTCCAGCATAAACTTTTATGAGTTCATCACATATTTTGTGTAGGATCATACATGGTCCATTAGACTTTGAACAATATTCATTACAAAATAAAAGTTTAATTGGGTGAATAATGATTCTATAAAATTGAGTCAGTTCTTTTGGGACAGTAAAGCTGGGAGAAAATATTTCCCAAATAGCAGTGGGAGCCTGTGGTCTCTTTCATTACATCATGTCACCAAGTCACCTTTCTTTATTGACTTTTTTATAGTCAAGTTTGAAGACTCCCACAGAAATTGAGTACTTATGTTCTTTGAAATAAAGATGTGATGGTTAGACTTATTTGATAAACTCTTTGGTATCCTTTTTATATTCTGCTTAGCATGCTTTAATTTTGTCTTGCTTCTGCTTTAAAACCAGGAGTGATAGGATCAGACCTTGTTGTTGTTGTTTAGTTGCTTAGTCTTGTCTGACTGTTTGTAACCCCATGGACTGCAACACACCAGGCTCCCCTGTCCTTCACTATCTCCTGGAGCTTGCTCAAACTCACGTCCATTGAGTTGGTGATACCATCCAACCATCTTGTCCTCTGTCGTCCCCTTCTCCTCGTGCCTTCAATCTTTCCCAGGATCAGGGTCGTTCCTAATGATTTGGCTCTTCACGTCAGGTGGCCAAAGTATTGAAGCTTTAGCTTCAGCATTAGTCCTTCCAATGAATATTCAGGACTGATTTCCTTTAGGATTGACTGGTAGGATCTCCTTGCAGTCCAAGGGACTCTCAAGAGTCTTCTCCAACACCACAGTTCAAAAGCATCAGTTCTTAGCCTTCTTTATGGTCCAATTCTCACATCCATACATGACTACTGGAAAAAGCATAGCTTTGACTATACAGACTTTTGCTGGCAAAGTAATGTCTCTGCTTTTTATATGCTGTCTAGGTTTGTCATAGCTTTTCTTCCAAAGAGCAAGCATCTTTTAATTTCAGTCCTATATTTGCCCTAACCTGGGACCAACCTCCAGAGATTGTTTCATTTTCTGTTGATAAGAGAAGAGGAAAAGATGTCTAAAGAAGAAGTCAGAATGAAGTTTCAGAAAATCATCATATCAAAAGATTTCTTAATCCTTTAATTGCTACCTAACCTCAATGGGTGCAACCATTTCAAGGGACATATAAGATAAGAGGAGGAAGTATTCAGCTGAATCTGTTGGTGAGGAATATGTGGTGATGATCAGTAAAGACTTCCTGAACTGAGTCTTACACCAACAAGAAGTGTTAACTGGGTGAAAGCTGGAGATGGGAAATGGGTCAGCCTTGCAGTAGGGAAAACATGAAGAAAGGTACATAATGGTATAGGAGAGTAGTACAAGAGATTTGGTTTTGCTGGAGTTTCAATATGAATGAGGATGAAGGGGAGTTGGGAGAAGATGTAGCTGGAGAGAAAGAAAAGATCTAATTGAAGGAGCTTAAACTTTAACCTTTGGAATGAATTTTAAACATATTCAACTTTGCATTTTAAAAAGATCACTACTTGAATTTGGGGAAGTAGTGAGATTCTTTGGGAGTCTACTAAGTAACTACCTTAACAACTTAACCATAGTAGTACTACACAAGGAGTTGCTTAGGGGCCTAGTGGACATTGAAATCAACAAGGGAATGAGTAGGAGAAATAAATAGAAGTGAATAGGAGGTATAATAACCAGAATTTGTTTGGTATAAATGGGAGGGGTGTTGCAAAGGAAAGTAAGCTATTAAGAATGAGGCGTCCATTTCAGATCTTGTCATTCATAAATTTGGAGGCACAGAAGATGGAGTAGATTTGAAGGTAAAGATCATTCAGGTTAAGGTTTACTGAGTTTGAGGTGTCTACAGAAGGACATTCAGACAAAGATGACCAGTAGATTGATGGATGTAAGAATCTAGAGCTCAAAATGAGGTCAGAGCTAGAGAAATAGCCAGAAGAATCAGATATTAAAGAAAGCTAAAACAAGTCCATTTTTGAAGCAGGTTAGTGAAGAAAAGCTTCCCAGGTGGCACAGTGGTAAAGAATCCGTCTGCCAGGGCAGGAGATGCAAATAACACAGATTCGTTCCTCGGTCAACACGATCCCTTGGAGGAGGAAATGGCAACCTGCTCCAGTATTCTTGCCTGGAAAATTCCATGGACCTAGTGGAGCCTGGCGGGATATAGTCCATGAGGTCACAAAAAGTCCAAGGTGACAGAGCCTGCAGTGAAGAAGAAGAAAAAGAAAGCAAGAAAAATTATTTGAAAAGAAGGGACAATCAGTGACTACGTGGGCTATAAAAATAGTTAATGCCTGAACTAAATGACTGGTTAAAATTAAGTTTATTTTTAAAAGAAGAGAAGGAAACATGGTATACCTTAAAAGACATTTAAAGTGTGGTGCACTGTAAGTTTGGGGTTAACTTTAGATTCAGTCTTGGTGCTTGACTGGGCATTAAGGCCACGCCCCTGGCCACGCCTACCCACAACTGCCCCCTTAGGCCTCGTTCTGCCTGGCCGCCATCTTGAAAGACGTTGGTCTTCTCTACCCTGAATTCTAGATTTAGGTTTGGGATCTTGAAGTCACGTAAGTGTTGAGTCCAGCTCCGTGCTTTCCTTAAGTATCTCTAGAAAGAGGAAGGTACGTTAACACTCTTAAGTTGGCCGGCGTACTTGAGTGAGGCACTGTATCCTATCAGCTCACCGCGGGTGAAGCCGGAGCTGCCGTTATACCCCTGCTGCCGGGAGGTCGCTTGAGAACCGAGGGCTTCCACCTAAGTGGGTCCCAGAAGCCCCACGAAGCCCTACAGCCCCTGGGCAGGTTTCGTGCCTCGGCTTCTCTGGAAGTCCCCGCAGATGTGAAGGGTGCTCTATATATTCTGTCTTGTTTTCTAGTTTTATTTTTATGGCAGGACGTATTTCCGTTTCTCAGTCCTGAGCGGCATGTCCAGGATTTTACCTCAAGCAACTCTGTGAACAGTGGTGCCCTGTACTAAGTTGGGACTGAACATAAGAGCAGTAGGTTTGGGGGAGAAAGGTCGGGGGTTCAGTTTAGGACATAATAAGGTTGAGATGCCTGTAAGAAGTCCAGATGGACATTTCAGTACAGTTTTGATTGTATGGGTTTGGAAACCAGAGAAAAGTTGTTGGAGGGAAATCATGTTGATAAGCCTGTCCCTGTGCTCAGTCGGTCAGTCATGTCGGACTCCTTGCTACCCCATAACTGTAGCCTGCCAGGCTCTTCTGTCCGTGGGATTTTCCAGGCAAGAATACTGGAGTGAGTTACCATTTCCTTTTCCCAGGGAAACAGAGTCTTAGTCTTTTCCTAAATACTACTTAATTTTTATGTGAATTTGGCTACTCTTGACTGTTGGAAGTAAATGTGAAGTATCTGTAGATACATGGTACATGGTTATGGTAATGATTCTGGTTAAAATGCTGACTTTTATTTAGTATTCATGCAGTTTATGTTCCTCCTAGTCACAAAACTTTTGTTCACAACACCTTTTTTGACAGGCCAGCATTTGCAACACCAGTTAGTGAAATTTCATCACCAGTTAAAACTTTTTTCTGATTTTAATTGTGTTTATTTTCCTTTGACCCATAATTTTTTTTTATAAATACAGTGTTTATTTCCTGAAATGTGGAGTTTTCTGATTATCATATTATGATTGATTTCTAACTTGACTGCACTGCAGTCAGAAAATATACCGTTAAATTTCTGTTACTCAACTAGGTTTGTTTTTTCAAGGGGCTTTATGGTTCCATAGAGTCCACTTTAGTTCCTTATAGCTGTTGGATCATATTTGATTATGTATTCTTCAAATAGGACATTTCAGTCAAAACCATGATAATATCAGCAATATTTTCAACTGTGTCCTGTTGTAAGGAGAACAAATTCTTATTTAACTCATTCAAATAACTGTATTTCCATGAAAATAAACATAGTAAAAGAGTTTCCCAATTCTGGAGGGATTGGATAGAAAAGATAAAGGCTTCAACTTTACTTAAAATGGTATAATTTACCAGATTGCCTCAACTGATTACTAGCTTAAGGGGAAAGCTTCCCCTATATCTGGAAAACATAGATTAAAAGCCAGTAATATTTCAGATAAAAATGATAAAAGTTATAACCATATTCATCAGATCACTCCACCCTATATATCTAATCATTGATCTTAATACTTTGTTAACATTTTTATGAAACCATCAGGGTTTCCATTAGAATTTTAAAATTTCGTCTTCTGTTCAGTGGTGTGATCTGAAAGTTATCTAAAACCTGTATTAGTCCTTTCTTTGAGTCTTCTTGAAGATGAAGCATTTTTGAAAAAGCATAAGATGTACTCTGCAAATAGTTAAATAAGCATGGTGACAATATACAGCCTTGTTGTACTCCTTTCCCAATTTTGAACCCATCAGTTGTTCCATGTCTAGTTCTAACGGTAGCTTCTTGATCTGCATACAGGTTTCTCAGGAGACAGATACGGTGATCCAGTATTCCTATTTTTTTTTTTAAGAATTTTCCACAGTTTGCTGTGATCCACACAAAGCCTTTAGCATCGGTATTTTTCTGGAATTTTCTTGCTTTCTCTATGTTCCATTGAAATGTTGGCAGTTTGATTTCTCTGCCTTTACTAAACCCAGCTTGTACCTCTGAAAATTCTTAGTTCATGTATTGCTGAAGCCTCCCTTAAATGATTTTGAGCATTGCTTTGCTAGTATGTGAAATGACCACAATTGTATGGTAGTTTGAACTTTCTTTGGCACTGCCCTTCTTTGGGATTGGAATGAAATCTCACCTTTCCCAGTCCTGTGGCCACTGCTTGGTTTTCCAAATACGCTAGTATATTGAGTTCAGCACTTTAATAGCATCATATTTTAGGATTTTAAATAGCTCAGCTGGAATTTCATCAACCTTCACTAGCTTTTTTTCCTGTAATGCTTCCTAAAGCCCACTTGACTTCACACTCCAGAATGTCTGGCTCTAGGTGAGTGACCACAACATTGTGGCTATCCAGGTCATTAAGACCTTTTTTTTGTATAGTTCTTCTGTGTTCTTGCTACCCCTTCCTAATACCTTCGTCTTCTATTAGATCCTTAACATTTCTGTCTTTTAACATGCCCGTTTAAGTAAATATATTTTACAGTTTTTGTCTCTTAAAAATATTAGTCTTTAGTGAAAACGAAGAATCAAGCAGTTGTGAACATAGCAGAATTTTCTGATTGGCTAACTTATGAACATATTCTACACCTCTAGCAGCATACATTTTCTCATAGCATAGTTTCTTTCCTCAATGTGGTACAAGACATACATCCGATGAACCCGAAGTATCTTTAATATTTCTCTCATAAGACGATAAAAGTAGGTAAACTTAGACTTGTTTAGCAATTAAAGTTGCCATATTTTATCTTATTTAGAAGTGATCTGGATATTTAATGCCTTCCTATCATTGAACATAATTTAGCAAAACTCTAAACTTTAAAATTACCGAATATTTTGAGAGAGTATTTTTAAATAGATAGGCCTAAAATATAATTGGGCTGCCCAAATGGTGCAGTAGTAAAGAACCATCTTGCCAATGCAGGATACATAAGAGATGCAGGTTTGATCCCTGGGCTGGGAAGATCCGTGAAATGGAAAATGGCGACCTACTCCTGTATTCTTGCCTGGAAGATTCCATGGACAGAGAAACCTGACTGGCTACAGTCCATGGGGTTACCAGGAATCAGATATGATGAGCACTTGAGCAGCAGAGCAGCAAATTCATTATTCCTAAAGATTTCACCAAGAAGGTTCTTATGTCATTTACATTTAGTTAAAACAATTTATCAGAGAATAGTTGATTTACTATGATGTGTTAATTTCAGATGTACAGCATTGTCAATCATATATATATATATATATATACACACATACACACATATGCATACACACACGCACACATACATACAACATTCTTTTTCAGATTCTTTTCCCATATAAGTTATTGAAGAATGTGTTCTTTGTGCTATACAGTAGGTCCTTGTTATCTATTTTATATATAGTAGTGTGTATATGTTAACTCTAATTTCCTAATTTATCACTCCCCCCCATGTTCCCCTTTGGTAACCATTAGTTTGAGGTCTGTGAGACATTTACATTTAATTTTCTTAAAAGTTTCATCATATCAAATTTTTCTTGCAGAAACATTTTGCAACAGAAAGAATTTAACTTTAACTTTTAGTTAAAGTAGATACAATAAAAGTATTGGACTTAATGTTGGTGACAGTAAAGATATGCCTACGTTAATTAAATCAATCTTAAACTAATATTAATACCAGATGTGAATTTAATACTCAATATTTACCAGCTATCATGAACCTGAAGTTCATTCAGGTTAGGTTTTTTCCCCCATGTTTCTGAGAATTTATATAAGTAATTGATTTCCTATAAGCCAGTTAAGTAGAGCTCAATTATAAATTCATTTTGTTAAAAGCATTCAGAGGTAAAGATATGTCACACTTATAAAGTACACAAATACATACCTAGAGACCTCACACCTTCATTTAAAAACTTAGTCATTAATTAGGTATTACAGTATAAAGCAGTTTGTAAAACAATAGAAACAAAAAAGTTGGGATAAGTTCTGTTTCCTCCGTTGAGTTTAAAAGACCTCTTCATTCCCCCACCCCTCTTTCTCTGTCCAGATTTAAATTCTAAAATTAATCCTTCGTCCAAGGTAAGGAGCAGCAGCTGCGCTTTGCTGGAGCAGCCGTGAAGAGATACCCCACCTCCAAGGTAAGAGAAACCCAAGTAAGACGGTAGGTGTTGCGAGAGGGCATCAAAGGGCAGGCACACTAAAACCACAATCACAGAAAACTAGCCAATCTGATCACAGGACCATAACCTTGTCTAACTCAATGAAACTAAGCCATGCCGTGTGGGGCCACCCAAGACGGACGGGTTATGGTGGAGAGCTCTTACAGAATGTGGTCCACTAGAGAAGGGAATGGCAAACCACTTCAGTATTCTTGCCTTGAGAACCCCATGAACAGTATGAAAAGTCAGAATGATAGGATACTGAAAGAGGAACTCCCCAGGTCGGTAGGTCCCCAATATGCTACTGGAGATCAGTGGAGAAATAGCTCCAGAAAGAATGAAGGGATGGAGCCAAAGCAAAAACAATACCCAGGTATGGATGTGACTGGTGATAGAAGCAAGGTCCGATGCTGTAAAGGGCAATATTGCATAGGAACCTGGAACGTTAGGTTCATGAATCAAGGCAAATTGGAAGTGGTCAAACAGGAGATGGCAAGAGTGAATGTCGACATTCTAGGAATCAGCGAACTAAAATGGACTGGAATGGGTGAATTTAACTCAGAACCATTATATCTACTACTGTGGGCAGGAATCCCTTAGAAGAAATGGAGTAGCCATCATGGTCAACAAGAGTCCAAAATGCAGTACTTGGATGCAATCTCAAAAATGACAGAATGATCTCTGTTCGTTTCCAAGACAAACCATTCAATATCACGGTAATCCAAGCCTGTGCCCCAACCAGTAACACTGACGAAGCTGAAGTTGAATGGTTCTATGAAGACCTACAAGACCTTTTAGAACTAACACCCAAAAAAGGCATCCTTTTCATTATAGGGTCCTAGAATGCAAAAGTAGGAAGGCAAGAAACACTTGGAGTAACAGGCAAATTTGGCCATGGAGTACGGAGCGAAGCAGGGCAAAGGCTAATAGAGTTTTGCCGAGAGAACACACTGGTCATAGCAAACACCCTGCTCCAACAGCACAAGAGAAGACTACACATGGAAATCACCAGATGGTCAACACTGAAATCAGATTGATTATATTCTTTGCAGCCAAAGATGGAGAACTCTATACAGTCAGCAAAAACAAGACCAGGAGCTGACTGTGGCTCAGATCATGAACTCCTTATTGCTAAATTCAGATGTAAATTGAAGAAAGTAGGGAAAACCACTAGACCATTTAGGTATGACCTAAATAAAAAACTTTATGACTATACAGTGGAAGTGAGAAATAGATTTAAGGGACTAGATCTGATAGAGAGCCTGATGAACTGTGGACGGAGGTTCGTGACACTGTACAGGACACAGGGATCAAGACCATCCCCATGGAAAAGAAATGCAAAAAGGCAAAATGGTTGTCTGAGGAGGTCTTACAAATAGCTGTGAAAAGAAGAGAAGTGAAAAGCAAAGGAGAAAAGGAAAGATATTCCCATTTGAATGTAGAGTTCCAAAGAATAGCAAGCAGAGATAAGAAAGCCTTCCTCAGCAATCAATGCAGAGAAATAGAGGAAAACAACAGAATGGGAACAACTAGAGATCTCTTCAAGAAAATTAGAGATACCAAGGGAACATTTCATGCAAAGATGAGTTCGATAAAGGACAGAAATGACCTAACAGAAGCAGAAGATATTAAGAAGAGGTGGCAAGAATACACAGAAAGACTGTAAAAAAAAGATCTTCATGACCCAGATAATCACGATGGTGTGATCACTCACCTAGAGCCAGACATTCTGGAATGGGAAGTCAGGTGAGCCTTAGAAAGCATCACTACGAACAAAGCTAGGGAGGTGATGGAATTCCAGTTGAGCTATTTCAAATCCTGAAAGATGATGCTGTGAAAGTGTTGCACGCAACATGCCAGCAAATTTAGAAAACTCAGCAGTGGCCACAGGACTGGAAAAGGTCAGTTTTCATTCCAATCCCAAAGAAAGGCAATCCCAAAGAATGCTCAAACTACCGCACAATTGCACTCATCTCACATGCTAGTAAAGCAATGCTCAAAATTTTCTAAGCCAGGCTTCAGCAATACGTGAACCGTTAACTTGCAGATGTTCAAGCTGGTTTTAGAAAAGGCAGAGGAACCTGAGATCAAATTGCCAACATCCACTGGATCATCAAAAAAGCAAGAGAGTTCCAGAAATACATCTATTTCTGCTGTATTCACTCTGCCAAAGTCTTTGACTGTGTGGATCACAATAACCTGGGGACAATTCTGAAAGAGATGGGAATACCAGACCACCTGACCTGCCTCTTGAGAAACCTGTATGCAAGTCAGGAAGCAACAGTTAGAACTGGACATGGAACAACAGACTGGTTCCAAATAGGAAAAGGAGTATGTCAAGGCTGTGTATTGTCACCCTGCTTATTTAACTTATATGCAGAGTACATCATGAGAAACGCTGGGCTGGATGGAAGAAGCACAAGCTGGAATCAAGATTGCCGGGAGAAATATCAGTCACCTCAGATATGCAGATGACACCACCCTTATGACAGAAAGTGAAGAGGAACTAAAAAGCCTCTTGATGAAAGTGAAAGAGGAGAGTGAAAAAGTTGGCTTAAAGCTCAACATTCAGAAAACTAAGATCATGGCATCTGGTCTCATCACTTCGTGGGAAATAGATGGGGAAACAGTGGAAGCAGTGTCAGGCTTTAATTTTCTGGGCTCCAAAATCACTGCAGATGGTGATTGCAGCCATGAAATTAAAAGATGCTTACTCCTTGGAAGGAAAGTTATGACCAACCTAGATAGCATATTAAAAAGCAGAGACATTACTTTGCCAACAAAGGTCCGTCTGGTCAAGGCTATGGTTTTTCCAGTGGTCATGTATGGATGTGAGAGTTGGACTGTGAAGAAAGCTGAGCACTGAAAAATTGATGCTTTTGAACTGTGTTGGAGAAGACTCTTGAGAGTCCCTCAGACGGCAAGGAGATCCAACCAGTGCATCCTAAAGGAGATCAGTCCTGGGTGTTCATTGGAAGGACTGATGCTGAAGCTTTGTCCACCTGATGCAAAGAACTGTCTCATTAGAAAAGACTCTGATTGTGGGAAAGATTGAAGGCAGGCGGGGAAGGGGACAACAGAGGATGAGATGTTTGGATGGCATCACCGTCAGTGGACATGAATTTGAGTGAGCTCTGGGAATTGATGATGGACATGGAGGCCTGGCGTGCTGCAGTCCATGGAGTTGCAAAGAGTCTGATAAGACTGAGCAATTGAACTGAACTGAATCTCTGGCTTTGTGGACTGTGTTTGCATTTCAAGAACATGATAGGGTGATAACTTTAAGCCTTTTCCTAGGAATGTTTATCTTCCTTCACGATCAGAATTTTGAAAAGATATTTTATCAAGGCAGCTTCTTTAATGGCATATGCAAAAAATCCAAGTATTTAAATGTCAAAAGATCCCCTCCCATCTTGGCCATTTTAGAGTAAGGTTTCCTTCAGTTCTCAGTTAAATAAGTACTTGCAAATATTGGTTCCATACCAATTGGCTCCATGTTCATGAATCAACTGGAATTCCAGTAGGTCACTGCCTGTCTGAGAGCTGGTAGGCTTTAGAAGCCAAATTTCCCATTTTCTTATAGCTTTATTTTAGTATACAATGCAAATCTTTCCAATTTCTTAACCCCTATATAGCCAATTATTAACAAATAAGGTGTTCAAACATAGACAAGACAAATAGGGCCAAAAATAAAACTAGAAGCCAGAAGCCCAGGATATTAATCCAGGTTTAGATTATCTCAGTACCTAAAACATTTTGTATTGTATCTATTAGTGTGGACCTCTATCCCATGATTCTGCCGAATTCCCACCAGCAGGACTTCTAACCCATGATTTAGACAATTTAGGCATAAGTAATTTTTAATGGGTCTTCCCTGGTAATTTTTAGTGAGCTTACCCACCCAAAAGTGTGTTCCAGACCCACAAATTATTTCTTAGCTGTAAAGCAAAATTATGTGCCAAAGGTCAATGGCCCCATGTCCGTGGAAGTCCAGGGAGTGGTCCCTGGACCCAGTGGACCAGGCAGCTGCTTGGGCTTATCCATCTGTTGGGCTCATTGAGCTTGCTTGCTCAATACCAGAAAGCCACTAATAAACTATGGGCAAAAAGTCCATCTGCACGTACCTCCTGACTGATTACCAACTTTGTTACAGAATCATTTGCCTGATATGTCGGAAACCAAACACTAAGATGCTGAGGTTTGCAACAGAGACTAAATCTCAGAGCTGGGAAAATAAATCTCAAATCCAGCTTCCTGAAAGTGTGGGGCTTCAGATGTTTATGGGATAAAAAAGTTGGGTGGTCTTGCATGGGAAAAGGTAATCAGAGGTGTGGAAAAGGTGAGGTAACTGGTCTTCTGTGTAGATGTGTCTGAGTTACATTCTTCTTCATGGGATACATGTTCATAAGTGGAGGCAGTTTAGCATGATTATATGGTTAAGTTTGTGGCCTTTTGAAGTCAAAAGGTCACCCACTGGACACTTGTACATGCGCAGTTTTAGGGTTGATGGTCCTGAATAATCAAGCTGGCTCAAATTGGACAGGAACTGACTCTTAAGTTCCTAAGCTACGTGAAGCTTGAAGAGTATCCATTCTGCAAGAAATAATTAAGGAAACTTGCTCATTGAAGGCAGGCTATAAGCAGAGAGTTTTTAAAAACAAGATGTTCTGTTATCTGCTGATCTATAAGACAAGCTTAAGAGTTTCTGTTACTCACCAGTTTCTGGTAATCTTATGGTGCATAGTTTCAGGGTGGCTTTTTTTTTTTTTTAACCCTATGGGACATGGTTTCAATTTCAATTCTTAGATGTTTAACACAATCAGTTGTGTGGCTCAGTATGTGATCACTGTTGATAAATGCTCCATTTTCATTGGAGAAGAATATACATACTGCATATATTGAGTACAGTATTCTATAAATGGAAAAACTAGTTTATTAGTAGAGTTGTTAAATCTTCAGAATTCTTACAGAATTTTTGTCTGCTTATTATATCCTTTATTGAGAGAAGTGTGCTAAATCTCCCAGTATTATTGTGAACTTAGGTATATTTCCTCTAGAGGCTAGGTGATTGGATGCATATATATGAAAAATGATTTTTAAAAGAATCACTTTTCATTATTATGTCCTTCTTTGTCTCTACTAATGTTTCTTTCCCTCAAGGTTTTTTGATATGCTGGTAAACCAGTGAGATACATGATGTCATTTGTTCCCAATTCTCACCCTTTCTTTAGTTACAGCCTTTTCTTCATACCCTTTGCTATTCAAATTTACATTTGCTTCCTACCATAAGTTGATATGCTTTGCTTTTGACTTTGACATGAAGTTATCCCGTAGAGCAAAAGGTTGAATTTGGCTTGTACCTTGGGACTTCTTCTCCTGGACAAGTTCCATCACCATTAGAATATACTCAGGCCACCTGGAGCAGAGTTGTCTGGTCATATTAGCTGAGGCCAGTCTAGAAAAGCAGGATGAATATGTTGGGGTCCTTTAGTGGACCAGAACCTGGTGGTACGGAGTCGATGATAAGAAAGTAAAAGAGAGAAAGAGAGAGAGACAAAAAAAGACCCGGGGACCTAAGCTCTGATGGAGCAAAGGTGCTTTAATGATTTTTCTATGAGTACATATAGGCTGTGGTACAAGAAACTTCTTTCGGGAGTGATAGAGATCAGAAAACCAAACATACAGTAACCGTTACCAAGGGAACAAGGGGTAATCCTAGTCACAAGTTCAGGAGACAATCCATATCTCATGAAGGGGGAGCAAGACTAAGCAGTTTTGTCCTAAAGAGAATGTTTACTGAAGGAGACCCAAGCCTGCCTCACACAGTGACTTCAGTCCCTGGGAGCAGCGTTCTGTTCCGCTTGAAGAGGGACAAAGGACTCATGAGAGACAGCACGTAGGAATCCTCCTGTCAAACACTCCCTGACAATTCCCCCTTATTTATTTATAATATTTGTAAGAAGAGTTCTGACCATCAGAGTTTGTTTAGTTTTGACAATCTTTGCATGAAGGCAACGGTAGACAACAAATATAATTGTTAAGACAATTAACCAAAATTATGGTTCTAGACCCAATGCTATGAGTAAGGCTTTGAAACCATCCTTGTGGGTCTAGCCCAGATAATTCATCAGCTAATTGTTTAGCTAAAGTTCCCATACTAGTGGAAGAGGGCAGATTATTAGAAAAGGTTTCACATATTTCTTTTTTGTAATAACTGTACATTCATAAAGGCATTATCATGTATGTTTTGTAAATGAAACTTGGTTTGTTTCCAGTTGTAGGCACTATTATAGAAATGAACAGGAGTACCTTAAAATTGAGTAGAATTTCAATCACATTTTAGCATCATCTGTTTTTGTACATCTGTTCATTGATCCCCAACCCATTTGATGGCTCTTCTCAGTTCCTGTATTTCTTTTTGAATATCCTCATCTATTTGAGCCTGAGTGGCCCACATAGTATGAGCATCTTTAGTCCAATTTTGGATAAAATTATGTGTTTGAATTGAGGTTTGTAAAGTAACGCTAGTGATGGCAGTAATGGTGCAAATAGTTATTAATCCTATAATGCCAAAAATCAGCCATCCAGTGAATCGTTTAGATCGCTAGAGCAATTTAGTAAATAACTGGGAAGCAAGTCTAGCCTTGGGGACCTTCTTCTCAGGGCCACTGGAGATTTATTGGTAACCATAGATTATGTTGAGATCGAAGAATCAAAAGGGAGTCATCTTTTAAGGAAATAGAGGAGTTAAGACAAGTATATAATTTACAATTTATGCAAGTTACAGAATGTAAAGTCTTATTGAATTGTAAATTTCCTATAGCTACAGCAAAAAGAAGTGAAACATAGGCTTGTATAAAATATGATTGATTATCATGAAAGAAATAATTGCTATAGCTATGATTGGTCCCTGTGAAATGTCTGGTCCAAGTCCCAAGTTCTTTGGTGTTTGCAGCAAGTTTTCAGATGTCCCATTGTTTAGGCCCAGTCTGTTTATCAAGGATGATTAGAGGACAAGGTGGGGGCCATTCCATCGTCAAGCTAGCCAAGAAGTCCTCTGTCATGGTAATGTTCCATTGTAGTATTAGTAACCTTCCATGTTACTTGAGTAATATAATAATACATAGTATTGTTAATATCATCTGAGCAGTTCAATAACCACATACTGTGGGGTCCCCAATTGACAATTGTATGATTAGCTATAAACATTAATTTTCCTGATTTGGCCTGACATTTATCTTAATGAACAGGAATATATTTAAAGTTCTTATTAGTAAACCCTTTGCATAGTGTTCTTTGTTTTTTCTTTAATTCTTTTCCTAAAGTTTTAGTAGTATAAACATGATTCATGGACAAAGAAAGGCCAGTGAGTAATCCAAGAAGCATCAGAAAGTCCTCTTTTGGAGGCAGGGGGAAGGCCTAAGTTTGTCAGCTAACATTTATGCATAATTCTGTTGTGCCCATACACAAAGGAAGGATTTCATAACCTAGAAAGATATTAATTAGTTTTTCTTTTTCTTCAGGATGAGAGGGCCCCTTCAAGTTCCAAGGAGGAGGCATATGTGTTGACTCATTAGTGGATATGATTGATCCTATATCTGTCCATTTTATAACCTACAATAAAAGGAAGGTTAGGTATATAAGCCCAATAAGTATGATCAATCAAGTCAGCCTGAGCGGGGGAAGCAAAAGCATGCAAAGCAAGCATAGTGAAGAAAAATATTTTCAGGATTCTGAGGCATTCCCTTCTGAGAAATCAGATTTTCAGTTTGATTAGTAAGGGTTTTTATCTGTCCCCAAGTAGGGAGATCATAAGTTTGATGATGTCGAGTGCGGCGTTTTTTGGAAATTTTTAAAGTCGCCATGGCTTGTATTGGAATTCTTTCTTCCTGGATTTTTTGCTGTTTCATCTCTAGTCTGAATGCTGGGGGCCCCCTTGGGTTGAATCTTCTGAAAAGGAAGTCATGTGAGCTCGTTGGATCCATCTGGAGAAATAGAAGCATACCCCTTTCCCTGTAAGATTAGTTTCTTAGATTTCCATTGATTAGTTAACCCATCTTGATATCAAATGGGCAAAGGAAAGGAGGTGTCCTTCAATGTTTCAAAACTTTTTTTTTGTTTTTTGTTTTTGTCAAAACATCTCTTTGTGGTAAATTTAAAAATTTAAAACCAATAAGGTTATATTAACAATAGTTATAAAAATAAAGGAAAACGTTAATGATGAAAACATTCTTAGGAAATATTTCAGTCCAAAAGAAAAAATAATCATTCAGAAATCTGTTTGGGACTGGTATTTGGCTGTGGTTTTGAATTAATGGGTTGATTTTCTCTTCATACAGTGTATACATTTTTCCTGATATAAAAAGAAATGGGATTTGACTGTGTTGTAAGTGGTTTGTGTTATTTGGGGCAAAGGATTAGGAGTAACCATTCAAATATTTTTTCCTAAGTGAAATTATTGAAAAGGTGATGCAGAACAACTTGACAAATGAAATGTTGCTCACATCCAAATATATTTGACCTTGTCCTTGAAAAAGAAATGCAGCTTAGCAACTGTTGAGTCTCTCTGTTCAGTGTGTTAAAGAAGATGATTATACTTTCAAGACAGACCTGAAAAGAAGGTGAATATTTTACATTTTTTATATTCTTAGGAACAAATAATTTATTCGGGAAATGGTGTCTTTTTTTATGTTGTTTTTGTTTTGTATTGTGAAATAGGCATTGAAGTTGATGTTGTTTTGTTTTAAGAATCTTACAGATTGGAAACAGAAATAAAGTTATATTATTAATAGTTATAGGCTTAAAGAATATATTACATTAGAATCTAGTAAAGTTTGTTCTGGATAAGAAAGATAAAAGTGTTCCTGTGTATTTCCTCTTATTTAATTTTTATTTGCAGTTACAGTGTGTAATGTGTTTGTTTAATTATGTCTTGTGTTTGTGGATTATAAGGAATGTCTGTAATCTGTTTAATAGAGAATGAATGTATAGAGTTTGAACTGCTTAGAAATATAGGCAGAGCCATTGTCTGTTTTTATAGAATTAGGTGTTCTCATTATCGTGAAGTAAGTTGATAGGTGGGTTATAACATGTTGTGTAGTTTTACCTTAAAGAGGTGTTGCCCCTAGAAAAGAAGAATTTGTATTGATCGAGACATGTAAGAAGGAAGAGAAAGAAAGTTCAGGAGACAATGAGTTACATTTATTTGCCATAAAATTTTCTTTCATTTGTCATAAGCCTTTTTGATATTTTTGTATTCATCATTTTATTTGCTATTTCTTATATCTTTCGATTAAAAGCATATATTTTACTTTAGCAACTATGAAGTGTCTTGTATGTTAGTATTTTATAGACTGTTGAATATATTTATCAAATCATATTATATTATATATATATCCATTCCTATATAAATATATATTTATATCCATTAACAGCTCAAAATCTCTTCAGCTCTTCTGCAAGAAAAACCCCTTGTAAGAGTAAGCCAATGTTCATCAGTTAATGCTTCAAAATCCTACTTCATTTGGAAATGACCCAGCCATTCAACAAACTTCCATTATTTAGTTCAGTACAACTCCAGAAACTAAGTCACTCCAATCCTAAGAGATTGTTTTAGATTATAATAATAGATTATTCTATTAAAAATATAATTATCTAAAAGTTTTCATCTCATTTATATATTTGTATATATATATAAAGAGTTACCTTTTTGTTGACAAATTTAGTTTACCTTAAACCAAGGCATAATGAAAGTATTATATAATGTTGATGACTTAAGACATGTCTTAATTAGATTAACAAATAATTATATTTAAATTATATTTATATTTAAATAAACATATTTAATATTGAAAATTTTTCAGTTCGTGTGAAGTTGAATTTAAATAGAGCTTATTAACTTTATATTATCCAAAAACAAATACATACATTGAGACATAGATAATTTTAGATAGATAGGCATAGTTCTCCATTTCAAATTTAAAAATATCTTTTTGTTTTATTTATTTATTTTGAGTTCCACCAATTTGTTAATGGCTGGAGTCCTAGATAGAGTGGGCTGTGTATCCCAAGGACATGATAAGAGTTAACTTAAGGTTTTTTCTTAGGCCTATTTTTTGTTTCCCAGGAAGAACTGGAGCTCCAAAAAAGTATTTTTTTTTTTTTTTAACAAGTTAACCTTTTCCTAACTGCATGTGCAAGAAGAACTGGTTTTGCAATTTCAAAAAAGACTTTATTTTAATCAGTTTTCTCCGGAGTCTAAAGAATATCATGGCCATTCAGTGTCAAAAATATCATTTCTCCTTTTTGTAGCTATGGTATATTATTAATGATATATGCATGAGGGAATTGCTGTCACATAGGAAGTAAAGCCTTGGTTACAAAATTTTGACAAATACTAGGACTGTTATGGAGAAGGCAGTGGCACCCTGTTTCAGTACTTTGGCCTGGAGAATCCCAGGGATGGGGGAGCCTGGTGGTGCCAAGGAACAGGGACACTGGTATATGTGGCATATCGGGCGGAGTGACTCAGGGACCTATTGAGGTGGGTAAGTACTAAGGCATGGGTCAAACGGCTGGAAAGCCCCATCATTTTCCTACTTTACTTCACCATTTGTTTAAAGTTCAGGGACTTCTGGTTTCACAGAACTGAATAGTCAGTCAACTCAAATGTATTAGCAATAAATTCTTAGGATTGTATATGAGTGGGGTTTTTGTCCTTGATTGGTACATGACACTATCCTGGTGATGAAGCACTGATACATACACAAGTTTTATGTTTTTTTTTTTTTTTTTAATCTCCTATCTCAACAAACCAAGCTCTTCTAAAGTGTATATGACTATTGTTCTTTTAATCCAGTTAGACAGTTGTTATTTGGAGCTTTTAATTCATTACATTAAATGGCATTACTGATAACATTTAGGTTTAAATCTGGCATTTATTATTTTTAGGTTTAAATTTGGTATTTGCTTCATTTATGACTTAATTTTATCTCCTTTGTTGGATTATTATATTATGTCAGTTCAGTTCAGTAATTCAGTCATATCTGACTCTTTGCAACCCCATGGACTGTAGCACGCCAGGCTTCCCTGTCCACCACCAACTCCTGAAGCTTGCTCAAACTCATGTCCATTGAGTTGGTATGCCATCCAACCCTCTTATCTTCTGTCATCCCTTCTCCTCTTGCCTTCAGTCTTTCCCAGCATAAGAGTATTTTCCAATGAGTTAGTTCTTCGCATCAGGTGGCCAGATCTTTTGGAAGTTTATAGTGTATGTCTTTAACTTATCCAAGTCTACCTTCAAGTGGTATTATACCACTTCACATGTAGTAGAGAACTGTACAACAAACAGTATACTTTCATTTCCTTACTTCTGGCCTGTGAAGTATTACTGTCATACATTTTACTTCTACAGTTGTTTTAAGCTGCAGGATTCATTGTTTATACTTGTTCCTTCAAACATTGTTATCTTCTAAGTAGATTTTATAAATAAGAAAATCATTTTTGTATACTACCTATATATTTAATACTTCCAGGGCATCCCATTCCTTTCTTTAAATGTGCATTTCCATCTAGTTTCTTTTTCATTCTTACTGAAAGACTTTCTTTAACTACTGGAAGTCTTTCTTAAAGATTTTAGTTGAAAGTCTTTAAGACTTTCTGTTTCTTTTAATAGAAGTTCTGTCTTTCTACTTTTGAATAGCTGAAAAGATCTTTATTTCACTATCTTTTTTAGAACTCTTTTTGCAGAGTGCTAAATTCTGTTTTAAAATTTTATAAAATAATTTCTTCAGTTCTTTAAAGATGTTACTCTACTGTTTTCTGGCTTCACATTTTTTTTTTTTAAAGAGAACTCATTTTTTGAAAGAATGTACAAGAGTCATTCTTTGAGATTTTCTTTTTATCAGTGTTTTTAAGCATCTTGATTAGGATGTGTTTTATTTTTTGTATGTGCCTTTTCTATGGGGTTTGTGGTGCTTCTTGGTCTGTGGGTTTATAATTTTTTCAACTTTGGAAGATGGTAATTTGTTCAAATATTTTTTGTCCCTTACTTTGTCGCCTCCTCTCTTTCAGCAGCTCCAGTCACATTTATATTAGAATGCTTAAAGTTGTTCTGCAAGTCACAGTTTCTCTTCTTTTTTTAAAATTCTCAAGTTTCTAATCTTTTTTTCTACAGTCTCCTCTTAATCTTAGCAGTGTATTTTTTGTCTCACATGTTATATCTTTCATTTCTAGAAGTTCAGTCTACATCTTTTAAAAGAACTATTTTGCAAAGAATAAGTATTATAAATATCAGTGAAATAAATAACACTTGTTGATATTTGCAAAAAAAATCATGTATTTCCTTCAAATATACACCTTCTTCTGCTGTCTTGAACATGGGATACAATTGTAATGACATTTTAATGTCCTTGCCTACTAAGTCTGTCATTTGAAACTTTCTAAGTTGTTGTTGATTGATTTTTTTCTTATTTAGGGATTGTGAATTTTTGCTTTTTTTTTT
The DNA here is from genome assembly GCF_963930625.1 of Muntiacus reevesi. NCBI lineage: Eukaryota > Metazoa > Chordata > Mammalia > Artiodactyla > Cervidae > Muntiacus > Muntiacus reevesi. The sequence goes on from NC_089253.1 coordinate 18,447,805, forward strand.
TTTTTAAATTATGTATTTACTTTTGGCTCTACTGGATCTTTGTTGCTGCCTGGGCTTTTCTCTAGCAAGCTACACTCTAGTTGCAGTGTGCAGGTTTCTCATTGTGGTGGTTTCTCTCTCTCTCTCTCGTGTGTGTGTGTGTGTGTGTGTGTGTGTGTGTGTGTGTGTGTGTGTGTGTGTGTGTGTGTGGTGGCCTCTCTTGCTGCAAAAGAATGGACTGTAGATTGTGTGGGCTTCAGCACTTGTGGCTCCTGGGCTCTAGAGCACTGGTTCAATAGTGGCACACAGGCTTAGTTGCCAATGGCATATGGGATCTTCCTGGTTCAGGGATCAAACCCATATCTCTTGCAATAGCAGGTGGATTCTTTACACTGAGCCAGCGTGGAGGCCTCTATCAGGAAAAATCCTGATAATTTTCATTGGGTGCTAGGCATTGTGAATTTTGCTTTGTTGGCTGCTTTTTATATTAAAAAAGTATTCTTGATCTGTTCCATAACTTATGTAACCTGGAAATAATATTTTCATTATTTTGAAACTTACCTTTAAGTTTGTCTGGTTAGACGATAGAAGCCTTTAATGTAGGCTTAATTTTTTTCCTACCACCCAGGCAATACCCATCTGAGTATGCTACATGGTGCTATAGGTGTATTACAAGGTTTTGCTGCTCTGGTTTTTAAAACACTTAATGTGAAAGTTATTACCCTAGGCCCTCTTACTTCATTTTAACCTGAAGTGGACATTCAGACTATTTGCTTTTTGCTACAACACTGGAGTGCCTTTCCAAAAAAACCAAAATGGAGCACAACAGAAAGTTTCCATGGGCAGAGATAATTGCCTGATATAAGATCTCTAAGACTATTTTTGGTTCATTAAAAGAAAGTGAAAATGAAGTTGCTCAGTCATGTCCAACTCTTTGCAACCACATGGACTGTAGCCTAACCAGGCTCCTCTGTCCATGGAATTATTCAGGCAAGAGTATTGGAGTGGGTTGTGTTTTTCTTCTCCAGGCAGTCTTCCCAACCCAGGGATCAAACCTGGATCTCCCACATTGCAGGCAGACACTTTACCATATGAGCCACCAAGGAAGCCACATTTCGTTAAAAATTTCCCCCAAATCCATACATTCTTTGAAAGTTCATATGTCTGAGAGCCTTATCTGAGCACAGAAGGATGAGAAAATGCAGTATTGATGTCAAGATGTCCTTAATATCTAGTTGTTGTTGTTTTGCTTGTAAGAAAGCCCTTGTTAGTGAAATGTCATCTCCAACTTCTTGAAACGTCCTTAAAATAAGGGGAAGCACCCTTCTTTGTTCTTTTCTTCTTGTTGTTAGTTGGAATTTGGAATGATAGATACACTTTGAGCAGCCATTTTGTACCCTGAGGAGCCATGTGTTGTAGTGGAAGAGCAAACTGAAAGATGTCTGGGTTCTAATGACATTGTAAAGCAGCATACCACATAATTGCTTCCTTAAACCTTTGAAATTTTTTTGTTGGCAAAAGCAAAAATAAGCTTATTTCAGCCATTGCTGTTCTGAATATTACATAATTCTTAATTGAAGCTAACTCTAGAAAAGCCACATGTGGGAGGAAAAACAAGGGGCAGACACTTGTGTGTCTGAGTAGCTCATTAGTCAAGGATGGTATTTTTTCATATACTTCAACCATGTCTCTAAGATCTCAGGTTATATCAAGGTCATTATTGTTGTTTTTCAGTTGCTATGTTGTGTCCAACTCTTTGTGACCCCATGGACTGCAGCGTGCGAGTCTTCTCTGTCCTTCACTATCTCCTAGAGTTGGCTCAACTCAAGTCCATTGAGTCAGTGATGCCATCCAATCAAGAAAATAAGATCTGTCACCATTTCCACTTTTCTCCCTTCTATTTGCCATGAAGTGATGGGACTGGGTGCCATGATTTTAGTTTTCTGACTGTTGAGTTTCAAGCTAGTGTTTTCACTCTCCTCTTTCACCCTCATCAAGAGGCTCTTTAGTTCCTCTTAACTTTCTGCCATTAGAATGGTATCATCTGCATATCTGAGGTTGTTGATATTTCTTCTGGCAGTCTTGATTCCAGCTTGTGTTTCATCCAGCCTGGCATTTCTCATGATGTACTCTGCATATAAACTAAATAAACAGGGTGACAATATGCAGCCTTAATGTACTTCTTTCAAGAGCATATTGGAGAAGGCAGTGGCACCCCACTTCAGTACTCTTGCCTGGAAAATCCCACGGGCAGAGGAGCCTGATAGGCTGCAGTCCATGGGGTCGCTAAGAGTCAGACACAGCTGAGCGACTTCACTTTCACTTTTCACTTTCATGCATTGGAGAAGGAAATGGCAACCCACTCCAGTGTTCTTGCCTGGAGAATCCCAGGGACGGGGGAGCCTGGTGGGCTGCCGTGTATGGGGTCGCACAGAGTCGGACACAACTGAAGTGACTTGGCAGCAAGAGCATATTACTGTTTTAATAACACATTCCATATATATTATCTAGTTTGAATTTTTTCAACATCTATTAGTTAACTAGGGTAGAGAACATGGTACCATTTTAGCAGTGAGAATGCTAAACTTAGAATGATGCAATATCTGCAATAAACACTCACCTAGTTAGTAGGAAAGATAGGATGAAGCTCTACTCTTCTACATCAAATCCAGTTCATCTTCCTAGATTATGATCTTTTGAAAGATCTGTCCATTATTGGTGGACTTTTCTGTAGAATAGTGGGGGTAGGAAACATGAAGAAGCTATTGGATTCTGACTATTTTATTTACCATTTCAGCAAAAGGGTGAACCATGGATGATGTTAACAGGGCTGAGACTGGAAATGAAGAGACAGGAAGATGGAAAAACTTTAATTCTTGGATTAAATACTACTTCAACTATGAATGCTATATGACTTTCCTTAATGGCTGCTACAGTTGCAATTGGGAAGCCCAACAGAAGAAAAAAGCTAGACGTCCACTCTGCTGCTGCTCTTTGGTATATGAGTTGGCAGGGAGACGGACCACACTTTCTTAGATATGGGAAAGTGTGTATTCTCTGCTTGAGAGAAGTGCTATATAGTGTGCATGTCTCTCTGTGTGTATGTCTACATATACAGTCATGCATCATGTTTAATGGGTCAAAAATAACTTTATTTAGAAGGTGTAAAGTTATCAGAAAGAATGGATAGGGAAAGATAGATAGGGAAAGAATGGAGGATGGCAGAAGAAATGATACTGGAGGAGTCAAAGGGCTTAGTATATTTGGGTGGAGTGGAGGATATGAATGGAGAAGTGATGGGAAGTGAGTGTAGAGAGAGAATGGGACAGATGTCGTGTGGGTTTAAGAATTTGACCTCTGCCATGTAGGAAATAGTCCTAAATTAAGATCGGGGGAAAAGAGAATCCCTAAAGATTTTAAGCTTCTAATGTTGCCCACGCTGTGTTTTGGAATGGTTTCATATGGAAGATGCAATAAAAAGTACAAGGGTAATGCAGGGAGATGTCTTTGCCTTCAAAGAGAAAGCAACAGCAATATTCAAGGTAAAGCTGATGGTGTCCTGGATTAGCATAGTAATGGCAAAAGTAGAGAAGAACAAATTGATTCAACAGATACTTATTACTTAAGGATGATGTAGTAAGTCATAAGAGAGCTATACAGAAGGACATAGAGTGAAAGAAGGGAGGCTTCCTGGGAAAGATGCCATTGGAAGAGGCAGTGTGGTATAATGGAAAAAAATCCCTGAACCAGGGCCTGAGACAATGTTTTAGTCCTTGTTCCATCTCTGCCCTTGGGCTGGTTTTGTGCTATCTCTGAGCCCCTCTACAGATAGGGAATTAAACTACATAATTCTCAAAGTCCTTAGATAATTCTCAAAGCCCTATTTCTGCTCAGGGGAAGGAGTCTAGCATGTGACAAAAGAGAAAATTCCTTGTGTTCTAGGGAAAGACTGCCTGGATTAAATTTATGGCTTCATCACTGACTATCTCCAAACTAGAGCTTAACCTCTGTTGGGCCAGTTGCCTAACATTCCAGTGAACTGGTTCCTCATTAGAGTAATGGAGATGGTAGCAACAGTAACCACCAGTTGGGTTTGTTGTGAGGAGAGAAGCGTTATGTGGAAACTTAAAATTGGGCTCAGCACACAATTAGCACTCAATAAATGTTAGCTATCATTTTGCTGTTCTTGGAGTCACTGACTTGTGAAGTCATCTTCCACTTAGAGGAATGATGGTGTAGGGGATTCTGGGTGGAGGAATTCAGGTGGTCAGAAGTCCAGAGATAGAGAAGTATAGTGGTGTTTAGGGAAAAGTGAATTTCTGGTGTTGAATTTATGAGCAGATAAGGTGACAAATGGTAAGTGATCAGGTCAGAAAGGAATGTTTTCATCAAATTTTGAGGCATCTTTGTCAAGTTAAAATGTTTGAACTTTGTTCTGTAAACAGTGGGGAGCCTTTGAACAGTTTTGAGCAAGTGTGGCAGCAGTGAGAATCAAAGTAAGGAAATTTGTTTATGCAACAAGAACAAGTTCATTGAATGTGCTCCACAGTGAGTAAGACCACTAAGGCTTCTGGCCTTCCTGTGGCTTGTATTGTAGTGGGATGAGTTAGATAAAAAACAGTAATGAAGAAAGATGGTTTCATATAGTGATAAGAACTTTGAAGATAATACATCGGAAAATGGGAGCGTGGTTAGAGAAGACTGCTTTTAAGCAATGTCATGTGAACAATCTCTTAAATTAAAAAATCAAATCAGCCTTGTATACACATGGGGACAGAAATATTCCAGGCAGGGGAACCAGGAAGTGTGAAACTCTTAGAAATTAAAGAGCCTCCTGATAAGAGTGAAAGAGGAGAGTGAAAAAGCTGGCTTAAAACTCAACATTCAAGAAACGAAGATTATGGCATGTGGTCCCATCACTTCATGGCAAATAGATGGGGGAAAAATGGAAACAGTGACAGACTTTTTTTCTTGGGCTCCAAAATTGCTGCAGACAGTGACTGCAACCTTGAAATTAAAAGGCACCTGCTCCTTGAAAAAAAAAGCTATGGCAAACCTACACAGTGTATTAAAAAAGCAGAGACATCTCTTTGCCAACAATAGTCTGTATAGTTAAAACCGTTTTTCCAGTAGTCATGTATGGATGTGAGAGTTGGACTGTAAAGATGTCTGGGCACCGAAGAATTGATGCTTTTGGACTGTGGTGTTGGAGAAGACTCTTGAGAGTCCCTTGGACTGCAAGGAGATCACACCAGTCAATCGTAAAGGAAATCAACCCTGAATATTCATTAGAAGGACTGATGCTGATGCTCCAATACTTGGTCACCTGATGCAAAGACCCAAGTCAATGCAAAAGACCCTGGTGGTGGGAAAGATTGAGGGCAGAGGAGAAGAGAACAATAGAGGATGAGATGGTTGGATGGCATCATCAACTTGATGGACCTGAGTTTGAGCAAACTCCAGGAGATAGTGAAGGACAGGGAAGTCTGGTGTAGTGAAGGACAGGGAAGCCTGGTGTACTGCAGTCCAAGGAGTCACAAAGAGTAGGACGTGACTAAGCAACTGAACAACAAAGGAACAGATCTGATCATGTTGTAGAAGCATGAAGACCAGTATGTCTGGAGTTCAATAATGGAGTTAATATGTAGAATGGAATGAGGTCAGGGATGGGCAAGACTTGATCATGTACGACCTTTGGGCCAGGGCAGGCAGTTGGGATGATATTCTTATACAGTAGACTGCTTTGGGAGGGTTATAAGCAGGGGAGTGACTATGTGATACGTATTTTTAAAAGTCCACACATGATTTGTGTAGAGAGTGAGTATAAATCCGAGTCAAAACCTGTTCTCTTCATATTTCTACTCCAGAAGTGGTGGTTTAGTGCCTTGTTACCTATCATATCTCTCACCATTTTGGAGTACTCTGTTTACCATTTTGTTTCCTTATTCTTAGTGCTCACAATAACCATATAATTTGTACAGGGCAGGGATTATTTTATACATTTTTAATAGCTTGGATGCAGTGTCCCAGCGAGGCAAAATTTTTCATTTTTGTGATACAGTCATAGTCCTGGGAAGAGTTTGATATTGTATTGTTCAGCTAGTTTGTGATACAATTTTCAGTGCAAGGGTTGTCTTCAAGGTTCAGTTTGTACACGTTTCCAGAAAGATCATTTCCATCTTGGTTTTGAGCTCACAGATCCAGGCTGTTTCCCTGCTTGGTTGTGTGACCTTGAGTCATTTAACCTAACCTCTCTGAGTTTTAATTCTTTCTTCTACCAAATGAGATTAACAATACCTAACTCATATAACTTGCATATGAGAATTAAAGTAAATGTAAGTAATTTGTAAAGTCCCTAGCATTATAGCTACTGTTATAAAATAGCTACTAGAAAAAAAAAAAGACTTATTCCCTAATCTAATGCTCTTCTCCCCCAAATGTGGGTAGATAAGTGACTATTCATTAGGGAAATGATGAATAATTAATGCATGAATTACTCAGTGAATGAACATACATTTGATACATGGAGAGGTAGATTAATTCAACAGATGATTGTTGAGAGACCATGATTGGAAATACATAGAAGTGTAATGAAAGTTCCTTTTCATCAAAGCAGAAACTGTGACATCAGATATAAACATATAAACACAGAACTCTAGTTCAGGATAATGTTATAAATAAAGTTTTGAAAAATTCCATAGGGTTAGAAGAATACAGTGGTCTCTCCAGTCAGGGGAGGGTAATGCTGCACTGTAACTATGTAGACCTTTGGGGAGTATAAACAGATGTTGCAGAAGTGCCATAAATAAATGGAGTTAAATGAGATTTCCTTCTGTCTCTTCCCAGAGAGAGCGATTATTTTACCCATGGCTGATTACGTCATTTTGCTTGTCTGTGTTTTTACTTTTCACATGGATAGAATCTTCAAATGAATACAATGGCTTTGACTGGTGAGTTTCACTTTTTGTATTTTCATTTGTGTAAGGGCTCTTTGGTATAATTACCACATGGATCTTACTTCAGGCTGAAAAAAATCTGCTTACATAAGAGGGAGGGTGGACAAAGTTGGATTTTCTGCATCTGGTGGATGGGAGGCCTGACTCTGGGGAAGCATAAGCATGCTCAGCACCCTCAGCTACTATACTTCTCTTCCACCTGTGCTCACTCTCACTCTTAGACCAAATCTGGCTCAAGGGGAAGCTTTCTGTGTGCTTCTGGTGTCCCCAGTCCTTCTATTCAGATGACTCCCTGATACCTTGTTCCTCAACTTCTTGATCTGGGTTACTGATGCCTACACTAGTTGGTCTTCATGATCTCTGTCCATGAACCCTGATATCTGTCTCACCTCCAGCGTCTTACTCTTCTCTGTCCTTACAGGGCTTCCTGAAACTCTAAAGACAGGTATGATGTGTGATCTGAGTACCCTTCTGGCCAAACTCTTACTCCAAGACAACTCTCAGTTTTTCCAGCTTCTCTAGCCTTGATTGTTATATATCTTACCCATTATTTGGTGTTTGATGGGGAAAGGGGTCTGTTTAAGTATGAGGCTTTTTAGAAATGTAATTTATTGTTTTTGTTCAGTCGCTAAGTCCTGTCTGATTCTTTGTGACCCCATGGACTGCAGCATGCCAGGATTCCCTGTCCTTCACTATATCTCAGAGTTTGCTCAAACTCATGTCCATTGAGTCAGTGATACCATCCAACTATCTCATCCCCTGTCACCCAATTCTCCTCCTACTCTCAACCTTTCCCAGCATCAGAGTCTTTTCCAATGAGTTGGCTTTTCGCATCAGGTTGCCGAAGTATTGGAGCTTCAGTATAAATCCTTCCAATGAATACTCAGGTTTGAACTCCTTGTTGTCCAGGGTACTCTCAAGATTCTTCTCCAACACCACAGTTCAAAAGAATCAATTCTTCAGTGCTCAGCCTTCTTTATTGTGCAACTCTCATATCTATACATGACTACTGGAGAAACCCTAGCTTTGACTGTATGGATCTTTGTCGGCGAAGTGGTATCTCTGCTTTTTAATATACTGTCTAGGTTTGTCATAGTAATTCTTCCAAGAAGCTAGCATCTTTTAATTTCATGGCTGCAGTCAACCATCCACATTGATTTTGGAACCCAGGAAATGAAATCTGACACTAATTTCCACATTTTCCCCATCTATTTGCCAAGAAGTGATAAGACCAGGTGCCATGATCTTCATTTTTTGAATGTTGAGTTTTAAACCAGCTTTTTCACTCTACTCTTTTGCCTTCATCAAGAGACTCTTTAGTTCCTCTTCGCTTTTTGCCATTAAAGTGGTGTCATCTGCATATCTGAGGTTGTTGATATTTTCCCCAGCAATCTTGATTCTTGGGTCTGTTTAGGGCTGTTTTGTTGCTGCTGTTGTTTTGGGCATTTCTTTTGGTTAGTCTTGTTAAGGTTTGTCATTTTGCTTATCTTTTTGAAAAACTAAATTTTAGTTTTGTTTATTTTGTCATTGTTTTCCTGTTCTTTATTTCACTTATTTACCGAGTAAATTGGCCCTTGAATGGAGCAAAGGGATTGACAGAAGGTGAAAGACATTGCTGCGCAGCCAGAACTGTATGCTATCAGTCTTACTCCTAGTTTTCTCCTAGAAGAACTTTTAATAATTTACCAGATTTCTTGTCATTGGGGGAGAAGAAATACTTTTATGAGATTCCTGGACACTGACTGTGAACTTTCTGAAATGTATAACTGGAGATATAAAATGCTGCTATGATTCCTTAGTAAGAGTAGGAACTTTTGAGTATTAGGTAGTCGATAGAATTCTGGTTCAGACTCATATCTTCACTGGGCATAGTGGGTCCCTAGACCACCCTGTGGTTATTTTTCTAGTTCTGGAATGCATACTCCAATAAGCATACTCAAAATCATTCAGAATCCCCACAGCAATACTCCATCATAAATAGAAGGTGTAAATATAAGAGTGAGCTCCCCCTGATCCTAAAGCCACAGTAGTTTCATAGGTAGTTCCATGGCTGCCATGGCAAATTACCACAAATTGAGTGACCCCAAAGAATACCATTTCTTATCTCACAGTTTTGTTGGCCAGAAGTGAAGTATGACCTGGGTACTCAAGGTGCTTAGCTGGCTTGTGCTTTTAACCGGGGGTCTGAGTGAGACTCACTTCCAGGTTTATTTAAGTTGTTGGCAGAATCCAGTTTCTTCTGGTTGTTGAAATGAAGTGCTCATTCATTAGTGATTGTCAGATGGAAGTTGTTCTCAGCTTCTAGCTTGTGACCTTCTCTATCTTCAAATCTAACAGTGGTGTTTCAACTCCTTCTTATGCTTCAAATTTCTCTGATTTCTCCTTTTTCATGTCTCTGACTTCCTTTTCTGCCTTCTTTACTTATTTTAAGAGCTCATGTGATTACACTGGATTCAATCTGATAATCCGGAATAATCTCCCTACTTTAAAGGCAGCTGAATAGCAACCTTAACTGAAAATGTTCCTCTTAGATAGTCTAACACAACATCATCACTAGTGACACCAGAGGATTTCCCAGACCCTGATGCAGGGAAAGATTGAAGGCAGAAGAAGAGGGCAGCAAGAGGATAAGATGGTTGGATGACATCACCAACTCAATGGACATGAACTTGGGCAAACTCTAGGAGATAGTGAAGGATAGAGAGGCCTGGCGTGTTGCAGTCCGTGGGGTCACAAAGAATTGGACATGACTTACAGACTGAACAACAACATACAGATATATGTGTGTATATATACACATATATATGTCTATTTAAATGATATATATCTATATGAATAAAATGTATGTTTGTAATATAATATGTAAGGAGATATATATATATATATGAATTTTTGCTTATCTCATTTCTCTGTCATTGAACATAAGATATGTGACTAGTAGTTAACCTTATATACTAGTACTTAAATTAGAGGCATAAACATCATCCAGTGATCAACTATCAGAGCAGATGTAACAACCTTCTCTAGCATTTTCTGTAATAGCATAAGGTCTAATCCCAACAGTGAATACTTCTCTGAATTATCCCAAACAAATCCAGTGTTTTTAATCATTTTGAAAATTCTTAGGCTTTATCTTTCGTTTTTTTAAAACTATTTTTAAAGTATCTGCTTATTTATTTTTGGCTTTGTTGAGTCTTTGTTGCTGCATGTGGGCTTTTTTCTAGTTGTGATGAGCAGGGGCTACTCTCTAGTTTCAGTGCACGGACTTCTCATTGCGGTGGCGTCTCTTATTGTGGAACATAGACTCTAGGATGTGTGGGCTTTAGTAGTTGCAGCCTGTGGGCTCAGTAGTGTGGCTCACGGGCTTAGCCTGTGGGATCTTCCCGGATAAAGGGTTGAACCGGTGTCTTCTGCGTTGGCAGGTGGATCTTTACCACTGAGCCCCCAGCAAAGCCTTCATCCCATTTTCTGCTGCCTCTCCTTTTGAAACTTTAGTTTCATGTGTGTTAGGCTTTTTCTCTTCTTCCCCTAAGTGTCATATCCTTTCTTCTGTACTTTTCATGTTTTTTGTGTGTCTCTGTTTCCTTCTTGATATTTGTCTCCTGACTTGGTTTTTTGCTAAACAAATTATTTTGACTGTGTTTTACCTGCTATTAACTTTGTTCACTGCATTCTTAATTTTTGTTGCTGTATTTTCCTTTGTAGAATTCTTAATTGGTTCTCTTTTTAGTAGGTCTCTGTGCTTTGTCACTCAGTCCAACTCTTTGTGACCCCATCGACTCTAACACGCCAGGCTCCTCTGTCCATGGAATCCTCTAGGCAAGAATATTGGAGTGGGTTGCCATGCCCTCCTCCAGGGGATCTTCTCAACCCAGGGATCGAACCCAGATCTTCCACATTGCAAGTCTCCCACAATTTTTCCTTTGCTAGCAGTACTCAGCAAGTAGATGGGACCTTCACCTGTTTGGTGGGAGAATTTGGAAGTGACCTAATATTAAATATTTACATGTGAGTGAAAATAGATAAGAAGGCCATTATGTTGATGAGGGGAGAAAATAATGTGGCTAGAGAAATTATTAGAAAAGATAGAGGTCCCATTGAAGACAAAACCAAACTTTTCTTTCTCATTTGGAATATAAAGTCAATTTTGCTGCTGGATAAGTCATGTAATTAATTCTTTGGCTGTCTTTAGGCTGCTTTATGTCTATCCTACGTGTTTTTCCCCCTGTATTTCATTTTTTGATCATTATTCTGCTTGCATATAAACATTCTATTCTTGTTATGTGGATATGAGTCCTTTATCTCTCTGAAGATCTTGAATATATTTTTTATTGTTCTTTTCTGATTGTTATCTTAATTATATTTTTGTGAAGTTATTGTATTAGTTGGCGTTATTAGGTTAATTTGTTAACATCACTTACACATTTTCTGATTCCTGGCTGTGAGGTCATGTTTTACAGGATACTCTTCCCAGTGTCTTGATCTGGGATCAACCTTGCTAGGTTGACTGCTTGTCTAACTTTTTCTCTTGGTATGTCTTCTCACCCCTGACTAAAGAGAATTTTTTCTTATATTTAATGTAGTAATATGTTCAATAATCTATATTTTGTATCATTAAAACATAATTTCTCTAGGTCTCATAAGGAGAGGAAATAATTTCTGTTATCTTGAAATGAAGAGTCTAAATTCTATGACATATAATATTTAGAATAATTATAACATTGTTTAACTTAAATCAGTTTATTAGCAGTTTTAACTTTTAAACTACTTTAGGAACAAGGAGGACTACAAATCGCTCACACAGGATATAGATGTTAATATAGTGGCTTGCTATTATGTAAGAGAACATATTCATAAGGACAAGGAATCTGCCACATTGGCATATATTAGCTATATGAAGGCAGTGAACTTATGGATGACTTTTTCTCTTTTGACATTCCATAATTTCTGCATTTTATTGTTTTTTAAAGAGTATATATTTTTTTGAGTCTTTATTCTAAATCACTTTAAAAAGCATACAAGTTGTACAGAATCCTATTAATGTACCTGATTGTCTGTAGAGCAAAATTAAAACTTCTCAGCTAAATACCTGCAAAGGATAACTGTTCCCAAATTGCTCCTCTTCTTATTCCCCTGTTTTCTTATGCCTCATCTAGTCCAGTCTTATCCCCTATACTTGACAGAGATACTACTAACTTCTTTATCTTAGAAATTGAAACACATTTTTGCAGGGTTATATTCCTAGGTACAGGAGTCTGGTTCTTTTGGTCCCTTGTCTTGCTGAGTTTCCTTGGGATCCTGGCTACCTACACAGCATTGCTACTGGTAAGTAATATTTCCCATTTCTCCCACTCCCTTCCTGAGTAGCCTAATGAGGTGCTCTGTCTGTGGTATGGTTCCCAATTGGTGCTGGGAGCCCTCAGATCACTCTTAGCAGAGTCTGGGTTTTCATCAGCCACTTAATTATTAGGCAGGAAGGATAGAGGGGTAAAAAGGCTTGTGCTGTTAGAGGGTGTGTCTTTTCACTTTGATCCTTTGAAAGGGTGGCAGAACATCCTTTTTCTCTTCCTATGTTTCACGGCTATTTTCTAATTCTTTCAGTGTTGTCATTTTAGACACCTGAATCTTCATATGGCAATACACTTACTCATTAAACTACTCATTTCATAGCCCATCTCTTGAGGATCAGTCTTTCTGGGCCTTACAAATTATCTAGTGAGTTAAACCTGTTCTGCTGTGCAAATGCTAATCCCCTAATCCAGGTGCAAATTACATTTTAGCCAATGTGTTTAGGTAATAGAGACCCTGCCTGTTTCCTGTCATAGTAGTGTTGTGTAGTGTGGAAAATTCACACCAGACAGAGTCTGTAGTTTGAGAAATGTAGGCCAGGCAGCAGAGGAGTCTTCAGAACTGGAAAGCTTATGGGAGACTAACTTTTAGGTAACTAGAGTTTTTCAGTGCCCACTTACACATAGTACATGTATTTCTTTGTCTGGTTTCATAATTTCTTGTCTCCATTGATTTCTTCCCTGATACTAAAGAACCCAACCTTCACATCAGTTGACATTTGCACTAATTTTTCTTTCAGCAAAATATATGAGTGATAAGTACTTAGGTTACAGAGATCAAAGACATTTGGTTTCTGTTTTCATCCAGGGCACTTCAGAGATAAGTATGAGAATTAAAGTTACAGTTGTCCTTAATTCAATGAGTGTAGAATCTAGTAGGGAATTAGGACATAGAAAGTAAGGAACACAGAGCATTATAATTGTCATTAGAGGGTCCTAAATAAAGTTCTACCTGGGTACTGAGAAGGAAGAGTTAACTTCCAGCCAGGAAGATTAAGTGAGGCTTCTTGGAAGAGGTGGCACAGGAGGGGGATCTTGAAGGGACGTTACATTTAGACATGTTTATGGGGATGGAGGAAAAATGTTCCAGAACATGGGGATATCATGACAAAGTCAGTAAGACAGACATACATAGAGTTTGACTAGATAAGAAGGAAGAATCAGTGATGGTGGTGGTTTAGTCACTAAGTTGTGTCCCACTCTTGCAACCCTGTAGCAAGAGGGCAGACTGTAGCCTGCCAGGCTCCTTTGTCCATAGGATTCTCTAGGCAAGAATACTGGAGTTGGTTGCCATTTCCTTCTCCAGAAGAATCAGTACTGCTAACATATAAGGTATAATGAAGAATAATGTGGAATATGGATAAAGCGATAGGATTTTCAAAGATTTTGCAAGGCCTGAAAAATAGGCCAAGGCATTTAGCATAAATCAGATTTCTAGTTAGGATAATCATTCTGGAAGTCTTTGCATGGAGAGTGTATGTAGACAGAGATTAGTTTTTAATGGGGAAGATGCAGATGAATGATGTTCTTGGGGCAAGAATTTGTCCACAAAACTGTACTTCATACACAATAAGCATAAAATGGTATAGGTAACTTCTAAGATGGACTTGCAGTGTCTAGTAAGTCATGTATTTTAACAAGCTTCTACTCTGTCCTACCCCTTTTTGGATATAGTGGCAGCAACAGAGAAGACCAGGTTTCTATTTCTTTATCTTTCAGTTATTTGTAACCTTAACAAAGTCACATAACTCTTCTAATTCTCAGTTTCTTTTCTTTCAATTGAGAGTGATAATGATGTTTAATGAAGTGGCATTTTATAGGGCCTAAAAGTGGAAATGTTAGTTGTTTAGTCATGTCCAACTCTTTGCAACCCCATGGACTATAGCCCTCCAGGCACCTCTGTCCATTGGGATTCTCCAAGCAAGAATACTGGAGTGTATTGCCTCGCCCTCCTCCAGGGCCTCTTCCCAACCCAGGGATTGAACCCAGGTCTCCCACATTGCAGGCAGGTTCTTTACTGTCTTGAGCCACTAGGGAAGCCCAAAGTCTTGTCTGGGACCTGAACTCAGGACTTCTCATGCCGGAGGCAAGAACCATACTCCATAGACTAACCAGCTCGCCTGTATTGTACATTGGTAAAGTACAAATAAAATCATATCCATAAAATTATTTTGATAAAAGGTGAGTTCCTTATGCACTCAAACTCTCTTTAATATCCTTAGCATCTAAAGACTCCAGTTTTCAGTCTCCATCTCCACACTGACTTGATGATTGCATAGACTTGGATTCAAATCTAATTAAGATTTATTGACTAATACCAACATTAACAACAGTGGTTAACAATTGTTAACAATGGCACTGGTTCCTCAAAGAAGAGCTTTTTTTTTTTTTTAATATTTCAGTATTATTATTTTATCGTTGGCACATTTATAGGAGAAACTTGATTAGATGAGAAGAGGAAGCAAAATTTAAGGAAATTCAATGAGACTATCAAAGAGCTGGCCCCTCACTCCTGATCTCTTCTTACTAGCTCTGCATAATACTAGGAATAAGCTTCTGCACAGGGAAAATAAGTTGGTAGGAATTCTGGAAGAATATCGGTGTGGTGATTGTTACAAATTTGCAGAGAAGATAATAAACTCTCTCTGGGTTGCTGGTGAAAGTTACAAGTAGGCAGTGACATGGAGCATTGTTTGAAGGGTTGGTGGCATGGAAGGGGAGAGTTTTTTAGGCAGAGGAATAGTGTGACAAACCCTTGATGCTGAAAAGGGCAGGTGTAGCGAGAAGTGAATATAATGCTGGACTGAAAGGAATGTTGAGTTGACAACAGTGTTTTGGGTAGCATCGTGGTGATTTCATTTCAAATTATTCTCCTCTGTTGTTTTTTTTTTTTTTTTTTTTTTGTTTGTTTCAGGTACTTGGACTTTTATTGTGTTGGGAAAAACAGCGACTACACCTGCACTGGTATCATAAGGTAGGGCATCTGAATCTTCAAATAGGAGACCTGAGACAAGGACTGAATATGCCTCTTTGGCATGAAGTATTAAATACAGAGCTTCCCTTTCTTTGTCTCCCTTAGAAAAAAGAAATCTGCTTACACTATTTCAACTGAAATGATTCAGTTTCTAACAGGTGGAACTGGCTTACTGACCATGCTAACCCAAATGTTATTTTTTCTCACTACTCTGTGTTAAACTTACTATGTGTGTCTGTTATTCCCATCCCCATAAAATCTTGAGCAAGCTCCATTAATTTCCCAGTCCTTCATAGTTACAAGGGCATTCCATTTCAATTATTAAACATTTCAGTTCATTGTAATGAATTCCAACTTTATGAAACATTTTCCTTACCCTATTTCACATGACCCAGGCCTGGAAACCAACAGTGGTGAAGAGAACATGATTATCCTTTTACCTTTCTTCCAGAGTAAGGCTCAGGGGAAGGAGAGATAGGGTAAAGAACACAGTCCCACAGGGAGGGTTTGGTTCCATTAGGACCAAGAAATTGCAATTTTTGGCTCTTTACCACATGGATTTTTCCATGTGTGTTTTCAGAGATCTTTCTGTTGAGATCTTGACTGAAACTCTTGGTGGATTCAACGCCTATCTTCCTGTACCCTCTAAAATTTCTCTGCTGGTGTCTTTTTTATTCTTCCTGAGTTTGGAGCCCTTTAAAAATACACAAGGAAAAAAAATACACAAGAAAGTACAAAGCATCTGTTTTGTTCTGAGGAGACAGGCATTACTGACCCAGCATCTGAAGACATGCAGCTCATTTCCATCATTGCCTCCCTTGTCTTGTTTTGCCATGGGCTTGAGCATCTCCAGCACAGCCTCTTGGTATTTATAGACTTTTTCAGGCGTGGTTTTCCTTGTATTTCCTCAAATGCAGAAACATGTCAAATGCCCTGAGTGGTCCCTTAAATTTCCTCTTATTCAAAAGGGAAGTATGAATTGAAAGTATACATTTAAGAGCTAGAAAGAATGGAAATTGAAGTAATAAGATCATGCAGGGAAAGAGGAAATTGAAGCATGACCATAAAGATGTTACTGAGATTCCCATAGGTTTTGGAGTTTGGATACCATGAGCAATTTGTCACTACCAAGAGTCCCTGTGGGTTAAACCATTCTGATTACCATTCCAGGGTTGTGTCTATTACAGAAACCATGCTTACCTTGCCTCTGTCACTGAGCGCTGCTACTTGGCCTCTGCCACGGCAGAATCTCATCACTGCCTTTGAACTCAGGAAGCCAGTTTCTGTGGCAGCACCTCTCACCTTTATCCAGGCATAAAGCATGGCCACTGCAGTGGCCATGCAGCTCAAGTGCAGCTCAAGGATGCTGACACTCTCCTCACCAATGTGTTTCTCAGTGTCCTCTGAGACCTCCTGTAGGGCACAATATGGAATGGGTTAGCTGACCATAGGTGATAGCATTCCAATATTTTCTTTTTAAGAATTATTCTCAGTTTGTTGTAATCCACACAGTCAAAGACTGTGGCATAGTCAATGAAGTGGAAGAAATGGGAATACTGGACCACCTTATCTGCCCCCTGAGAAACCCGAATGGAGGTCATGAAGAAACAGTTATAACCGGAGATGGAACAACAGACTGGTTCAAAATTGGGAAAGGAGTACATCAAGACTGTATATTGTCACCTTGCTTATTTAACTTATATGCAGAGTACATCATGCAAAATGCTGGGCTGGATGAATCAAGCTGAAATCAAGATTGCCGGGAGAAATATAAACAACCTCAGATATGCAGATGATACCACTTCAATGATAAAAAGTGAAGAGGAACTAAAGAGCCTCTTGATGAAGGCAAAAGAGGAGAGTGAAAAACAGGCTTAAAACTCAACATTCAAGAAATGAAGAACATGGCTTCTGGTCCCACCACTTCATGGGAAATAGATGGGGAAAGAGTGGAAACAGGCAGATTTTATTTTCTTGGGTTCCAAAATCACTGTGGATGGTGACTGCAGCCACAGAATTAAAAGACGCTTGCTCCTTGGAAGGAAAGCTGTGACAAACCTAGACAGTATGTTAAAAAGCAGAGGCATCACTTTGCCAACTAAGGTCCATATAGTCAAAACTATGTTTTTTCCAGTAGTCATATATGGATGTGAGAGTTGGACCCTAAACAAGGCTGAGCTCTGAAGAGTTGATGCCTTTGAATTGTGTTGGAGAAGACTCTTGGGAGTCTCTTGGACAGCACGGAGATCAAACCAGTCAATCTCAAGGAAATCAACCCTGGATATTCTTTGGAAGGACTGATGGTTAACTTGAAGCTCCATACTTTGGCTACCTGATGTGAAGAGCTGA
Organism: Muntiacus reevesi; assembly: GCF_963930625.1. Lineage (NCBI taxonomy): Eukaryota > Metazoa > Chordata > Mammalia > Artiodactyla > Cervidae > Muntiacus > Muntiacus reevesi. Next base: position 18,465,411 of record NC_089253.1, read on the forward strand.
CTCTTTGGAAATGACCCTTATACTGGGAACTGTTGAAAGCAGAGAGAGAGGGTGGCCACAGAGGATGAGATGGTTGGATGGTATCACCGACCGAATGGACATGAATTTTAACAAACTGCTCAAGATAGAGGAGGATAGAGAAGTCTGGTGTGCTGCATTCCATGGGGTTGCAAAGTTTTGGACATGACTTAGTGACTGAATAACGTCAACAATGATAACCTTTTGTCAATAAATTATTGGATTTTTTCTTCCATACTATTTTAAAAGGGAACAATGATTACATTTTTTAAAATTTACACTACATTAACAGATTGAAAGATAAAAACCATATGATTATCTCAATAGATGCAGAGAAAACCTTTGACAAGATCCAACATCCATTTATGATAAAAACCCTCCAGAAAGCAGGACTAGAAGGAACATACCTCAACATAATAAAAGCTATATATGACAAACCCAGAGCAAACATTATCCTCAGTGGTGAAAAATTGAAAGCATTTCCCCTAAAGTCAGGAACAAGACAAGGGTGCCCACTCTCACCACTACTATTCAACATAGTTTTGGAAGTTTTGGCCACAGCAATCAGAGCAGAAAAAGAAATAAAAGGAACCCAGACTGGAAAAAAAGAAGTAAAACTCCCACTGTTTGCAGGTGACATGATTCTCCACATAGAAAACCCTAAAGACTCCCCCAGAAAATTACTAGAGCTAATCAATGAATATAGTAAAGTTGCAGGATATAAAATTAACACACAGAAATCCCTTGCATTCCTATACACTAACAATGAGAAAACAGAGAAATTAAGGAAACAATTCCATTCACCATTGCAATGGAAAGAATGAAATACTTAGGAATATATCTACCTTAAGAAACAAAAGACCTATATATATATAACTATAAAACATTGGTGAAAGAAATCAAAGAGGACACAAAGAGATGAAGAAATATACCATGTTTATGGATTAGAAGAACCAATATAGTGAAAATGGGTATACTACCCAAAGCAATATATAGATTCAATGCAATCCCCATCAAGCTACCAACAGTATTTTTCACACAACTAGAACAAATAATTTCACAGTTTGTATGGAAATACAAAAAACCTCGAATAGCCAAAGCAATGTTGAGAAAGAAGAATGGAACTGGAGGAATCAACCTGCCTGACTTCAGCTGTACTACAAAGCCGTAGTCATCAAGACAGTATGGTACTGGCACAAAGACAGAAATAAATTTAATTTTCTTTATTTGTTATTTTGGCTCCACTGAGTCTTCTTTGCTGTACACTGGCTTTATCTAGTTGTGGCAAGCAGGGGCTATTCTTCCTTGTTGTACCCAGGCTTCTCATTGTGGGTGGCTTCTGTTTTTGTGGAGCACAGACTCTAGGCGCATAGGCTTAAGTAGTTGCACCACATGGACTCAGAACTTGTGGCTTATGGGCTATAGAGCATTGGTTAGTAGTTGTGGCTTACCAGCTCTAGAGCACTGACTCATTAGTTGTGGCACATGAACTTAGTTGCTCTGTGGCATGTGGAATCTTTCTGGATGAGGGATCAAACCCACGTTCCCTGCATTGTTAGGCAGATTCTCATCCGCTATGCTGAATGAAGTCTTCTTTCTTTAATACAATACAAAGAAATTGCTGGCATCCCAGTTTATTAAGCATGAGTTTCTACTGAGTGAAGTTTTCAAATAAACAATTAGAGATGAATAATATCTGGATACTTATATATTGAACTTATATATAACTATATATATACTTTATATATTGAGCTTAGAATTGCTGGTCAGTGCACAGTGAGTGAAAGTCGCTCAGTTGTGTCCGACTCTTTGCGACCCCATGGACTGTATATATATAGCCCATGGTATTTTCTAGGCCAGAATACTGGAGTGGGTAGCCTTTCCCTCCTCCAGGTATCTTCCTAACCCAGGGATTGAACCCAGGTCTCCTGCATTGCAGGCAGATTCTTTACCAGCTGAGCCACAAGGGAAGCCCATATCAATAAATTCAGCCTGATTTAATATTATTTTCCTTTCTCCTTGTATAGTGAGCACCTTTAGAATTCATTCCCACACACAGGGTTGTTTTTGGTCAATATATTTAATGAAGGCTTCATCTTTCAAGGTATTCTGCGATCTAATTCCAGTTATGAATCCATAGCCATTGAGAAGTGGTGGAGCTGGGTATTAGAAGAGTTGGAGTACCCTTAGAAGATAACTAACTTGGTTGGGCCTTTAAACCCTTGGCTTTCAAATCTCCCCGGCAAGGGAATTTCTTTAGGGCTTGGAGTTTGAACCTGCAAAGAACAAACCTAGATGGAAAGAGCACCAGGCCTATAGTGCATTCTCTTCCACCTAGGCATGCTCAAAGAGCAATGAATGACCTCAATCAAAACTTCTTAAATAGCTAATAACCCAACCTTCGCATTGAAACATGTATAAATGTACTAAACATTTTAATTAGCCAAAAGATAATGGTGAGTCCTTATCTATGAAAATTTCTAGCAGTTTCTAACCTGTATATCTAGGTTGCTTGTAATAAATAAACCTGGAAGTTATAGATTTATAGGGTGAGACATGGCTGGCTGGAGTTGTATAGTTAATGGAATATAAAAGAAAAGGATGCCCCATAATGCAAAAGATTTCTTCTGTAGAAAAATGTTTTCTCATACTTTGCTCAAAACACACCTCACGCTTTAAGTTCCAGACTAGAGCATGTATCCTAATACAGGAAAGGAAAGACCTTTTTTGACATTTGACAGATTTATCTAAAGGAAACTGTTTGTACCTTATAATTGTCAGTTGCCTTAAATCATTAATAAAGCTTAGTGTTGAGTAAGATCACAGAATCACATGAAATTCATGTTGAGTCTGATTTGTCTATTAAATATCTGTGTTATGAGGCATTTGGTCTGCTAACAGTTTTTTTTTTCTTCAAATTTTCACATCTATTTGTGTCTACGTATAGAAGAGATTGGACTGTAGGTTTTGTTTCCTGTAATTGTCTTGTTCAGTTTGAGTATCAATGTTTTTTGTTGGCTTCAAAAAACAATTTAGAGAGAATTCCCTCTTTATTCTCAGGAAGAGTTGGTTAAAATTGAAATATTTCTTCCTTTGTTTTTGTTCAGTTGCAACCCCATGAACTGCCACACACCAGGCTTCCCTGTCTTTTACTATCTCCCAGAGTTTGCTCAAACTCATCTTGATTGAGTCGATTATGCCATCCAACAATCTCATCCTCTGTGGCCAAATTCTTCTGTCCTCGATCTTTCCCAGCATCAGAGTCTTTTCCAGTGAGTTGACTCTTTGCATCAGGTGACCAAAGTATTGGAACATCAGCTTCAGCATCCGTCCTTCCAAAAATATTCAGGGTTGATTTCCTTGAGGATTGACTGGTTTGTTTTCCTTGCTGTTCAAGGGACTCTCAGGAGTCCTTTCCAGCACCACAGTTGAAAAGCATCAATACTTGGTGCTCAGTCTTGTTTATGGTCCAACTCTCATATCCATATATGACTACTGGAAAACCTGTAGCTTTAGCTAGACGGACCTTTGTCAACAAAGTGATGCCTCTGCTTTTTAATACACTGTCTAGGTTTGTCATAGCTTTCCTTCCAAGGAACAAGTGTCTTCTAATTTTGTGGCTCCAGTCACCATTTGCAGTAATTTTGGAGCCCAAGAAAATAAAGTCTGTCACCGTTTCCTTTTTTTCCCCATCTATTTGACATGAAGTGATGGGACCAGATGCCAAGAGGTTAGTTGTTTGTTTTTTTTTTTTTTTTTTTGGTGAAGGACTAAATTTATTTTTTTTTAATTTTTTAATTTTTAAAATTTTATTATGTTAGTTGGAGGCTAATTACTTCACAACATTTCAGTGGGTTTTGCCATACATTGACATGAAACAGCCATAGAGTTACACGTATTCCCCATCCTGATCCCCCCTCCCACCTCCCTCTCCACCCGACTCCTCTGGGTCCTGCCAGTGCACCAGGCCCGAGCACTTGTCTCATGCATCTCACCAGCGCTAGTGATCTGTTTCACCATAGATAATATACATGCTGTTCTTTCGAAACATCCCACCCTCACCTTCTCCCACAGAGTTCAAAAGTCTGTTCTGTACTTCTGTGTCTCTTTTTCTGTTTTGCATATAGGGTTATCGTTACCATCTTTCTAAATTCCATATATATGTGTTAGTATGCTGTAATGTTCTTTATCTTTCTGGCTTACTTCACTCTGTATAATGGGCTCCAGTTTCATCCATCTCATTAGAACTGATTCAAATGAATTCTTTTTAATGGCTGAGTAATATTCCATGGTGTATATGTACCACAGCTTCCTTATCCATTCATCTGCTGATGGGCATCTAGGTTGCTTCCATGTCCTGGCTATTATAAACAGTGCTGCGATGAACATTGGGGTGCACGTGTCTCTTTCAGATCTGGTTTCCTCAGTTTGTATGCCCAGAAGTTGTATTGCTGGGTCATATGGCAGTTCTATTTCCAGTTTTTTAAGAAATAAGAGGTTAGTTTTTTGAATGCTGAGTTTGAAGTCTACTTTTTCAGTCTCCTCTTTTACTGTTGTCAAGAGGCTCTATAGTTTGTCTTGGGTTTCTTCTATTAGAGTGGTGTCATCTGGATATTTGAGGTTGTTGATATTTCTCCCTGCAACCTTGATTCCAGCTTGAGCTTCATCAAGCCTGGCATTTTGCATGATGTACTCTGCATATAAGTTAAATAAGCAGGGTTACAATATACAGCATTGACATACTCCTTTCCCAGTTTGGAACCAGTCTGTTGTTCCATGTAAGGTTCTAGCTGTTGCTGTTTGACCTGCGTATAGGTTTCTCAGGAGACAGGTAAGGTGGTCTGGTATTCCCATCTCTTTAAAAATTTTCCACAGTTTGTTGTGATCCACACAGTCGAAAGCTTTAAGCATAGTCAATGAAGCAGAAGTAGATGTTTTTCTGGAATTCCCTTGCTTTTTCTATGATCCAACAGATGTTGGCAATTTGATCTCTGGTTCTTCTGCCTTTTCTAAATCCAGCTTGTACATCTGGAAGTTCTTGGGTCACATACTGTTGAAGCCTAGCTAAAAGGATTTTGAGCTTTACCTTGCTAGCATGTGAAATGAGTACAGTTGTGTGGTAGTTTGAATATTCGTTTGCATTGCCCTTTTTTGAGATTGGAATGAAAACTGACTTTTTCCAGTCCTTTGCCACTGCTGTGTTTTCCAAATTTGCTGGCATATTGAGTGTAGCAGTTTAACAACATCATCTTTCAGGATTTGAAATAACTCAGCTGGAATTTTGAAACTTAACCTTTGCAGGCAGTAAGGCCTGGAATTATTTTGTGAAGTTTGATCATGGATTCAGTTGCTTTCATAGGTACAGAAGTCTCTAGAGGGCACCACAGATGTAGGAAAACTACATTTGAAGGGGAACAAGTTAAAATGGCATCTTCTTGGTTTCAGTGTTCTTTCGCTATAAAATGAATAGTAGATTTTTAAAATCTGTCCAACAGATATTTATTTGCTGAATGATTACTGTGTGTCAGGCAGTGAGAATATGATCTTAACCAAATATTGTCCTTGGCCTCATAAGCTTGTAGTCTCTTTGGGAAAGACATGTTAAAAAGGCAATTACAAATACTGTTGACTTGTGATTTTACTGGATCACTTTAAGTGGTATTGAATATTTAAAATGGCCATTGTTGAAACTTGGTGAGATATGCCAAGCAGTATTGAAGACCCAGCTGAGGTGGAAATAATTAATTAGTAAAGACATTAGACCATATAACTGTATAATTTTTTTCCAGCCATGCTACATAACTTAAACTTGGCAGCAATACGATTAAATCCAAGTAGTACTGGGGGTCTGAGGGGTGATTAGATTAAGGAGATGAGGAATAAGGTCACTGAAATTGTGAGAACAAATATACATTTCTCAAGGACAGTTATGATCAAAGCCTACTACATGGAAGTCAGGACATTCTTTTTGTTTCCCCAGATCCTGATTTTGATAATGATTTCGTTTTTCTCACTTTTGTTATGGATTTTATTAACTTACTGGAAAGAAAGGTGGCTCACCATCGGGCTGTCACTGCAGGTAAGCGCCATTCTTAGTTGTAGCCCTGTCTATCCAGATGCGTTCAGGCTGACTTTTCAATTTTCTCACAGATCTTAGCTCCCTACATACACCTGAGCAGCATATCTATGATGGTTTTGCTTTCATGGCCTGTGGCCTTCTACTTGATCCATTTGGAAGGAGAAGGTATGTCCTGTGGGTGGAACCTTGCCTGATTCTTCCAGCTCTGGCTTTAACATCTGTACTTTACTGAGCAGAACAAGCAAAGCACCACTGTATTGTTTTGAAACTCATTTATCTCGTTAGTCAAGCATGCTCCTTGTGATCAACTCACAACCCTACATGGCCTGTTGTAACATCCTATCATAGCATTTCCCAGGCTAAGCAGTCCCTCTTCTAAAGAGACATTCTCCTTCTAGGAAAATAAGTATTTTGTCTCATTAACTTTCGGGGAGTAGATTGGAGTAGTTTTAGGGAGGGTAGAGGGTGTTTTATTTTTATTTGACCAGTGATGGTACACTTCATAGTTCTTTTAGTTTGTATTCAAATATTACTATTTTCAACTCAAGAACCAGGTGCAGATATCCCCTGGATACATCTTAGTCCTTCAAAGCAGTCCCTGGTGAGTCTCTGTCATGTCTGAAGACTTCCACAGAAGCAGAAATATCTGCCTCTGCCACTGCTTTCCTCTTCATTCTTTGTCCTAATATCATGGAAACAAATAAGAATCAGAGCTGTACATGAAGCTGTTTTGAGAATGGAGTTAACTCTCAGCACCCTTACTGAGAAACCAGAAGAACCTGCTTCTGTCTATGTCTCTTTTTATTATTACTGGTTAAACAAGGAGTGCTTGCTTCCTGACTTGTCCAAGGATGCAGGGAAGAGAAAAATAGGATTGGTAGTGTTCCCATTATGTGTGTATGTGGCTGGTGAACTGTAGGAAATGTTTCTGGGGGCAAAAACTTAAAGGGGACAATAATGAACTCTTTTTTTTATTTCCTGAATTTTAGCTAGAATGCGACGTTACCAGATTACAAGTAATGAAAGAAGAAGAAATACATGCTGTAGTATGCTCACGAAATTGAGAGGTTAGAGCTGGAGAGCTAGGTGTGAAAGTGACATGGATGGTAATTTTAAAATATACAAATAGGTTAAATCCTCAGAGGTATAAAATAGTAAATATTGGGGTATTGCCAGTGATAACAGGTATTGTGATTAGTCTGTGTGTTTAAGAGAGGAGTGGGGGAGAGAGAGAAATACAACGATTATTGAGGGTCTATGATGAGTCAGTAGTGTCATATCAATTACATGAGGTAATACTAGTAGCAGAATAGCTCCATTTTTCAGAATAAAGAAAATGAATATCCAGAGAGGTTAAACAATAAGTCTGAGTCACAAAATTAAAAAGTATTAAAGTCTGCTTTGTATTTGAATTTCTTTCAACTAGTATCCCTTCCACTATTCCTCTCTGCCATCAATACCTACTCATTTTAGGCTGATCTTTAAGGGCTTGAGAGCTTTCTCATAACCAATCAAACTCCTCCTCCTTCTGAGAAGCTACTCCTTAACATTCCCTCTCCTTCCTGCCTCCTGTACAGTTTATTCCCTTGTTAATTTGTATTTGTAATTTTTTGTTGTTGTTCAGTTGCTAAGTCATGTCCGACTTTTTGTGACCTCATGGACTGTAGCACGCCAGGCCTCCCTGTCCCTCACCATCTCCTGGAGTTCACCCAAATTCATATCCATTGAATTGGTGATGCCATCCAACCATCTCATCCTTGGTCACCCCCATCTCCTCCTGTCCTCATTCTTTCCCAGTAACAAGGTCTTTTCCAGTGAGTCGGCCCTTTGCATCAGGTGGCCAAAGTATTGGAGCTTCAGCATAAGTCCTTCCAATGGATAGTCAGGGTTGATTTCCTTTAGGATTGTTTTGATCTCCTTACTGTCCAAGGGACTCTCAGGAGTCTTCTCCAGCCCCACAGTTCGAAAACAAATTCTTCGATGTTCAACCTTCTTTATTGTCCAACTCTCACATCATTACTAGACTACTGGAAATACCATATTTTTGACTATATGGACATTTGTCAGCAAAGTGATGTCTTTGCTTTTTAATATGCTGTCTGGATTTGTTATAGCCTTCCTTCCAAGAAGCAAGTGTCTTCTAATTTCATGTCTGCAGTCAGCATCCCCAGTGATTTTGGAGTCCAAGAAGAGAAAATCTGTCACAACTTTCACTTTTCCCCATTCTATTTGCCATGAAGTGATGTGACTGGATGCCATGATCTTAGTTTTTTTAGTGTTGAGTTTTAAGTCAACTTTTTCACTCTTCTCTTTCACCCTCATCAAGAAGCTGTTTAGTTTGTCTTCACTTTTTCCCATTAGAGTGGTATCATCTAAATATTTGAGATTGTTAATATTACTCCCAACAGTCTTGATTCCAGTTTGTAACTCATCCAGCCTGGCATTTTGCATGATATACTCTGCATATAAGTTCAATAAACAAGGTAACAGTATATAGCTTTGTTGTACTCCTTTTCCCAATTTGGAACCAGTCCATTGTTCAATGTAAGGTTCTAACTGTTGCTTCTTGACTCACATACAAGTTTCTTAGGAGATAGGTAAGATGGTCTGGTATTCCCATCTCTTTAAGAATTTTCAAGAGTTTGTTCCGATCCACACAAAGGCTATCTTGTAGTCAATGAGGCAGCAGTGGATGTTTTTCTGAAATTTCCTTGGTTTCTCTGTGATCCAACAGATGTTGGCAATTTGATCTCTGGTTCTACTGCTTTTTCGAAACCCTGCTTGTTCATCTGGAAGTTCTTGATTCAAGTACTACTGAAACCTAGCTTGAAGGATTTTGAGCATAACCTTATTAGCATGGAAAGTGAGCATAATTGTCTAGTAGTTTGAACATCCTTTAGCATGGTCCTTCTTTGGAATTTGGAAGAAAACTTTCCTTATCTAGTCCTGTGGCCATTGCTGGGTTTTCTAAATTTGCTGACATATTGAGTACAACACCTTCATCTTTTAGTATTTTAATTAGCTCAGCTGGAAATCCATCACTTCCACTAGCTTTTTTTAGTATTTTAATTAGCTCAGCTGGAATTCCATCACTTCCACTAGCTTTATTGGTAGTAGTGCTTCCTGAGGCCCACTGACTTCACACTCCAAGATTCATTTGCAATAATTTTAACTTAATAATCATGCTTATATTTGAATAGCCTTTTACTTTCAAATAATTGAAATGTGGGGGACCTGAGAGAAATAGTAAATCTGTGAGTTCACAGAGCCAATGAACCCATGGATTAGATATTTACTATAACTATTTTGGGGGGATACTTATTTGCTTAGGATGGTTCTCCATTCCTCTTTTCTTTTTCATCACTTTCTCATTCCAACTTTTTCAGCTCTACAAGTGGCTGTTGGGTTGCCCTTTTTTTTTATCCTCTTATGTCTCTATGTGGTGCCATTTGGGACTCACTCCCCCTGCCTTCAGGAGAGGGAGAAATTGGCACCCAAGCCGACCTTCTTTGGACATAGAGGTGCACCCAGGGTAAGTTTGAGCTTGATGGATGTGGGTGTGCATGGGTGTGGATGAGACAAGGGCACATCAGATCCTCAGAAACCCCTGGAGAAATAAAGAGGTTGGCTTGAGATGACAAGTAATTATTTGTAGAGGTTGGACATATTTCTCCTAATTCTCAGTCCATTTCTCTTTATTAGGTCCAGTGACATTGTCTCAGATGAGCAGAATTCCCAAACCAGATTTGGGAGAGGAGAATGTAGGCAGGTTCTTAGAACAAAAAGCCAAGAGAACCAAACTCTGCTTCCTAAAGTCCTTTCATTACTGTGCCCCCTTCCTATGCTAAAATGGATGTTGGCAGAAAAGACTGAAATTAAAGGCCTGATGTCCTTTTCTTCCACAGCTGGGGCCTGAGAATACCATGATGTCCTTTGAGAAAGCTGTTGAAAATGGGGCCCATGGACTGGAGAGTGATATACAAATAAGGTAGGAAAGAAGGGACCAGGGTGGGAGGAGAAAAGACCAGTGGATGACTCCAGCCTGGCCCAAGCTGTAGAGAGGGCAAGCCCTGGGAGTTTCTCCCTTATTCACCTGGCACATCTGCACATAACACACATACATGAATCACTTCTCCTTTACAGACCACATATCTGCACCCCTACATTCTCATAAATCACACACTCTATATAGTCTCCACACATAGCTCAAATTTGTCCTCCCTGCAAACATCCTTGCAGCTTACCTCTGTGCCCTAGCTTAGCAGTCTGTTTAGCTAACATTTCCTCGGCATCACCTGTGTTCCTACTATCTTCTTCTAAGCGCTAATGAGAGGCAGAGGAGTGAGACAGAGGCGTGCCTAAGAGCTGTTTGCAGCCAGTGAAGGAGACATGGCATGTTTACAAATAAACCCAGCATAGGACCATTTGTGGTGAGTGCCTTCCAGAGAAGAGTAAGGCAAATGCAGTGGAACCTCAATGGAGGAGGAAGAGGTCACCTCTTTTGTGAGAAATGATCTGTGTGCTCAGAACAGTGTTTGGGTTGAGCCTTGAAGGAAAAATAGTATCTTCCCAAGCAGAGATGGAGAATGAGGATATTCTGGGCAGAGGCAACAGCTTAGTTAAAGGCATCCAAAGGAGAAATAGCAAGTTTGTAGATCCATGAGCTAGACTGTATGGATGCCAAGAGTAGTACACTTTGGGGATGTGAGGGGCCTATGTGAGAGGGAAGGTATGGCTGCAAGGCTTACTGAAACTGGATCACAGAGATTCCTAAATGTGTACTGGGCAGCCATGGTAGGTTTTAGAGAACAGATTAGCTTATTATTTTAGAAGGACTTATCTGAGAATCTGTGAGGGAGAATATTCATGGATTTGGGCAGTAAGCTCTAGCAATGTCCAAAGGACAACACAGGAAGACTTGGATCATAGCAGGAATGAGGACAAAAAGCACATGCTTTTCTGTAGAATGTATGTACTTGGGCAGCCGAAAATAGAGATGAACTGTCGGATGGTTATATTAGAGAATGTGGCATGTACTACTCCCTTCCCAGCCTTCTGTGAGGCAAACAGAAAAGAAATGAACATCCTATTTCACAGTGAAGCACTGTGGTTTGAACCTGAATTCAAAAAAGAGAAATGTATTGCTGAGGACATAAGGCTAGAATGTACATGATAAAGCCAGAACTAGAACTAGATTTCCTGACCCCAGACTAGGGTTCTTGTCAATGGTGACAACTATTCCATGCAGAATGTTTGAATCAGGATTGAAACTGGATGCTCTTTCAGAGCTTCCATTTCATTGTGCAAGTTCCTCATCGTCATGGCTTAATGTGGTCATGGTGCTGAGACAGTGAGCTCCTGGCCCATTGTCCTTTTCTCTTCTGGGACTTCAACTACATTGTAGATGATCTTCCCAACTGCTCAGTTTCTCTGTTGACATCTTCATTTCCTATGACCACCTCCTCTACATATCTCCACCATCCACACTGATGGCTATTGTCTGTACTTCATCATTAATAAATATTGCTTATCAGTCATAGTCTAGTTAAGACATGAATACCACAAAAATAACTAAAACAGGAAAAATCATATTATAATTACTAAGTAGTAAAATTGGCTAATTACTGAAAGTGAGACACAGGACTCTGGGGAATGTGCAAATTGCAACTACTACTGTGTATTCCACCATATTCTCTCCATTAATTACCAAAAAAAATTTTTTTTAAATAAGATACTGGACAAAACTCACAAAGCAACTAACAGAAGACTCTGAATGGTGAAGAATAGAATGTGGACTGGATTGGTTCATAACACCAAAGGAACTTCATAATAGGCAGCAAGTTTCCTCTTGCTAATTTCAGTTTCTCCTCATGTATCCTGACATGAACTCTGAAGAGAGCTGATCTGGAAACATCTATAGCTACAGACAGAAAAAAGCTCCACAAAAATTGTTATTTCTAGCCCAATAACTGGTAGAAGGGTCATCCAATATGATATAAATGTTTTGATAATACCAGTCCTACTCAGGGGAGTACCACACAGAAACCACTCCCCACCCTGTCACAGCTTGCGGCTTTGGCTCTGGAGACTATGAGCAGATCCGTGTAATGATTTCTGTCCTGGTATAAGCGGTGGTACCCGTTTCCTTTCTTCTTCAGCTAGAGAGTGAGCAGAGAAATATTGAGAAAAGTTTTCCAGAAAAAAATATTTTTTTATTGTAAAATATTCTTAGCATAAAATTTACCATTTAAACCATCTTTTAGGGTACAATTTAATGGCATTAAGTACCTCCACATTCTTTTAAGCATCACCACATAGATCTCTAGCACTTTTCATCTTCTCAGACTAAAACTATTTATTAGATGTTAATAATAACTCCATCCAAGCCTCTGCAACCATCATTATTTTTTCTCTATGTATTTGACTGTTTTGTGAAATCATACAGTATTTGTTATTTTGTGTTAAGCTCATTTCACATCAGCATGATGTCAGTATAGCTCATTTTACTTTAGCATGTCAAGACTCATCTATATTGTAGCATCTGTCAGAATTTCCTTCCTTTTAAAAGTTCTCTTAAAAAGCACATAACAAAATTTGCCATCATAACTATCTTTTAAGTGTACAATTTATTAGTATCAAATATATTCACATTTTTTTGAAACAAATCTGTAGAACTTGTTCATCTTGCACATCTGAAACTTGATACCTGTTAAATAACAATTCCACCTTTCCTCTCCCCTCAGCCCCTGCTTACCACCATTCTACATTTTGTTCCTATGAATCAGACTCCCTAAATAACACCCATAAATGGAATCATACAGTATTTGTCTTTTCCTGACTATTTCTTGTTTGATTTAGCATAATGTCCTCAGATTTCAGCAGCCCACTCCAGTATTCTTGCCTGGAGAATCCCATGGACGGAGGAGCCTGGTAGGTCCACGGGGTCACAAAGAGTCGGACACGACTGAGTGACTTCACTCACTCACTCCTCAGATTTCATCCATGTTGTGGCATGTGACAGGATTTCCTTCCCTTTTTAGATCGAATGATATTCCACTGTATATATATATATCACAGTTTGCTTCTTCATTTATCCTCTGATGGACATTTGACTTGCTTCTGCCTCTTGGCTGTTTTGAAAAATGCTGCTATGAACATTAGAGTACAAGTATATTTTCAAGAACTTGTTTTCAGTGCTTTTAAGCATGTACCCAGGTGGAATTACTGGATCACGTGGTAAATCTATGTTTAGTTTTCTGAGGAATTGCCATGCTAGAGAAAGGGAATTTAAAAACCTGTTCATAAAATCCTTGGCAGACCTTTGTATAACCTATGCGTGAAACCACACAGACACAGCACAGCAGAAGGTTTGAGAATCAGTTGGAACACTTAATCTGTGTTGTAGAATGACTTCTGCAGAGTCTTTGAAAACTAAGTTGGCATTAAACCATATCTTACAAATGTGGTCCAGGACATGTTTTCTGAACCTAGATATGTTGAATCTCTGTTAAAATAGATTTTAATGAGATTTCAAATCTCCAAATACTCAAAGTGCTCAGGATACAATCCAGAGTTTTCCATAGCAAGATCTAGAAAAAACTCAGCTTCAGTGAGAAAAGGTAATCAATAGATGTCAACAGCAGGAGAAATAGATGTTGGAATTATTTCTAAGAATTTTAAAGCAGCCATCATAATATGTCTCCAACAAACAATAATGAACACTTGTTAGTTGAAAAAGTAGAAGGTGTTAGCAGAGAAAGAGAAGTAAAGAAGAATCAAATGGAAATGGAAAATTCTTTAGACAAAAGATAATGATGTTAAAATTCACTCCTATGCATATATCAAATCATGCTGTATGTACACCTAAAAATAATACAATGCTATATGTCAGTTATATCTCAATAAAACAAGGGTAAGGAAAACAGCTTGGAACATGAAGAATAAAAAAAAAAAGCAAAGAAAAGGGTAAAAAATACATAGGTGGCAACTGCTCTGGTGGTACTGTGGTTAAGGAGCCACTTGCCCCTGCAGGGGACACAGTTGGATCCCTGGTCTGGGAAGATCACAGAAGATGTGGAAAACTAAGCCTGTGCACTACAACTGTTGAGCCCGCATGCTACAACTAATGAAATGCGCATGCCTAGAGCTTGTGCTCTGGGACAGCAGAATCCACCACAATGAGAAGCACGCCCACCACAAAGGAAAGTAAACCCACTCCTGAAACTAGAGGAAGCCCATGTGCAGCAGGCGAGACCCAGCTAAGCCAAAAATAATAAACGTCTTTTTAAAAAGATAAATATTAATAGGTGATTCTTCTATTCCAGAGTTTAAAAATTTTGTTCAGTAGTTAAAGACAAAGTGATAATGTTGTTTGATATATGGGTCTCAGTATATTTTGAGATGTTTAAGACATGTATATCATAATGGAAGGAGGTTGGGTAAAGGGACCTAAAAAGTATTCAGTTTTCTACATAATACTTGAAGTGGTAGATGGTTGACACTAGTAGAATGTGATCTGTTGGGTCGTATTTGGAATCTTTGGGGCAACCACAAAATTATACAAAGAGTACATAGTTGACCCTTGAACAGCAGGAGATTGAAGTGCGCTTCATTTCAGTTCATTCACTCAGTTATATCTGACTCTTTGGACCCCATGGACTGCAGCACGCCAGGCTTCCCTGTCCATCACCAACTCCAGGAGCTTGCTCAAACTCATTCCATCAAATCCATCTTATCCTCTGTTGTCCCCTTCTCCTCCTGTCTTCATCTTTCTCAGCATCAGGGTCTTTTCAAGTGAGTCAGTTCTTCCCATCAGGTGACCAAAGTATTGGAGTTTCAGCTTCAGCATCAGTCCTTCCAATGAATATTCAGGACTGATTTCCTTTAGGATTGACTGGCTTGACCTCCTTGCAGTCCAAGGGACTCTCAAGAGTCTTCTACAACACCACAGTTCAAAAGCATAGGTCACTTTCTTTATGGTCCAACTGTCACATCCATAGATGACTACTGGAAAAACCATAGCTTTGACTAGATGGACCTTTGTCAGCAAAGTGATGTCTCTGCTTTTTAATATGCCGTCTAGGTTTGTCACAGCTTTTCATCCAAGGAGTAAGCATCTTTTAAATTCCTGGCTTCAGTCACATTCCACAGTGATTTTGAACCCAAGAAAATAAAGTCTCTCACTGTTTCTATTGTCTCCCCATCTATTTGCCATGAAGTGATGGGACCAGATGCCATGATCTTCAGTTTTTGAATGTTGAGTTTTAAGCCAACTTTTTCACTCTCCTCTTCCACTTTCATCAAGAGGCTCTTTAGTTCCTCTTTGCTTTCTGCCATAAGGGTGGTGTCATCTGCATATCTGAGATTATTGTTATTTCTCCTGGCAGTCGTGATTCCAGCTTGTGTTTCATCCAGCTTGGCATTTCACATGAAGTACTCTGCATATAAGTTAAATAAACAGGGTGATAATATACAGCCTTCACATAGTCCTTCCTCAACTTGTAACCAGTTTGTTGTTACATGTCTGGTTCTAACTTGCTTCTTGATCTGCTTACACATTTCTCAGGATGCAGGTAAGGTGGTACAAAATGAAGCAGGGCAAAGGCTAACAGAGCTTTGCCAAGAGAATGCACTGGTCATAGCAAACACCCTGTTCCAACAACACAGGAGATGACTCTACACATGGACATCACCAGATGGTCAATACTGAAGTCAGATTGATTATATTCTTTGCAGCCAAAGATGGAGAAGATCTATACAGTTAGCAAAAATAAGACTTGGAGCTGACTGTGGCTCAGATCATGAACTCCTTATTGCCAAATTCAGACTTAAATTGAAGAAAGTAGGGAAAACCAGTAGACCATTCAGGTATGGCCTAAATCAAATCACTTAGGATTATACAGTGGAATTGACAAATAGAGTCAAGGGATTAGATCTGATAGGTTGCCTGAAGAACTATGGATGGAGGTTTGTGACATTGCACAGGAGGCACTGATCAAGATCATCCCCAAGAAAACAAAATGGAAAAAGGGAAAATGACTGTCTGAGGAAGCCTTACAAATAGCTGAGAAAAGAAGAGAAGCTAAAGGCAAAGAAGAAAGGAAAGATATACCCATTTGAATGCAGAGTTCCAAAGAATAACAAGGAAAGATAAGAAAGCCTTCCTCAGTGATCAATGCACAGAAATAGAGGAAAACAACAGAATGGGAAAGACGAGATCCCTTCAAGAAAATTAGAGATACCAAGGGAACATTTCATGCAAAGATGAGCACAATAAAGGACAGAAATGGTATGAACCTACCAGAAGCAGAAGTTATTAAGAAAAAGTGGCAAGAATACACAGAAGAACTATACAGAAAACATCTTCATGACCCAGATAACCATGATGGTGTGATCACTCACCTAGAGCCAGACATCCTGGATTGCAAAGTCAAGTTGGCCTTAGGAAACATCACTATGAACAAAGCTAGTGGAGGTGATGGAATTCCAGTTGAGCTTTTTATCATAAAAGATGATACTGTTGAAGTGCTGTACTCAATATGCCAGCAAACCTGGAAAACTCAGCAGTGGTCATAGGACTGGTAAGGGTCAGTTTTCATTCCAATCCCAAAGAAAGGCAATGACAAAGAATGTTCAAACTACTGCACAATTGCATTCATCTCACACATAGCAAAGTAATGATCAAAATTCTCCAAGCCAGGCTTCAACAATACGTGAACCAAGAACTTCCAGATGTACAAGCTGGATTTAGAAAAGTCAGAGTAACCAGAGATCAAATTGCCAACATCCGTTGGTTCACTGAAAAAGCAAGAGAGTTCCAGGAAAACATCTACTGCTTTACTGACTACGCCAAAGTCTTTGTGTGGATCACAATGAACTGTCGAAAATTCTTCAAGAGATGGGAATACCAGGCCACCTTAACCTGCCTCCTGAGAAAGCTGTATGAAAGTCAAGAAACAACAGTTAAAACTGGACATGGAACAACAGACTGGTTCCAAATAGGGAAAGGAGTAAGTCAAGGCTGTATATTGTCACCCCACTCATTTAACTTATATGCACAGTACATCATGCAAAATGCAGAGCTGGATGAGGCACAGGCTGGAATCAAGATTGCTGGGAGAAATATCAATAACCTCAGATACACAAATGACACCACCCTTATGGCAGAAAGCAGAGACAAACTAAAGAGCCTCTTGATGAAAGTGAAAGAGGACAGTGAAAAAGTTGGCTTTAAACTCAACATTCAGAAAACTAAGGTCATGGCATCCAGTGCCATCACTTCATGGCAAATAGATGGGGAAACAGTGGAAACTGACAGACTTTGTTTTTTGGGGCTCCAAAATCACTGCAGATGGTGATTGCAGCCATGAAATTAAAAGGTGCTCGCTCCTTGGAAGAAAAGCTATGACCATCCTAGAGAGCATATTAAAAAGCAGAGACATTACTTTGCCAACAAAGGTCCATCTAGTCAAAGCTATAGTTTTTCCAGTAGTCTTGTATGGACGTGAGAGTTGGACTGTAAATAAAGCTGAGTGCCAAAGAATTGATGTTTTTGAACTGTGGTGTTGAAGAAGACTCTTGAGAGGCCCTTGGACTGCAAGGAGATCCAACCAGTCCATCCTAAAGGAAATCAGTCCTGAATATTCATAGGAAGGACTGATGCTGAAGCTGAAACTCTAATACTTTGGCCACCTGATGCAAAGAACTGACTCACTTGAAAAGACCCTGATGCTGGGAAAGAGTGAAGGCAGGAGGAGAAGGGGATGACAGAGGATGAGATTGTTGGATGGCATCACCGACTGGATGGACATGAGTTTGAGTTAACTCCAGGAGTTTGTGATGGACAGGGAGGCCTGGCATGCTGCAGTCCATGGGGTTGCAGAGAGTCGACAGGGCTGAGTGACTGAACTGAACTGGTTCGTGTGGCTCTGGGGAGCACAGGGCCTTACCTCATCCCTACCCTACTTGCCTTATTCTCAGGTCATTACCTTTTCCTCCATTCTAAAAAATCCCTGGATAGGGAAGCTACACTTTCACCATAAATAATATGATATTTACAAACCTCAAAAAGAGATCCCTAGGGCATAAAAATACTGATAACGTGTGAATTATTGGCACTTAGTCCTTTGTTGTGATATGGGAGGGAGTAAGGAACCTTAGTTAGACTTCTGACCTTGGTGGGCTTTCTGAGAACCCTGTCTGCCAAGTTGACTGTATTCTGCCAATTCTCCCATTTTTCTTTTCTCCCCATGCCTGCAGTATTGATGGGGTGCCTTTTCTCATGCATGACTATGACTTGACAAGAACAACCAATATAAAGGAGGTCATGCCAAATGCCTCCAGTAGAAACCCTTCCTTCTTTGAATGGAGTTTCCTGTCAACTCTGAATGCGGGCAAGTGGTTTTCAGATGCATGGGTAAGATACATTTCCCAGGTCAAAAAACTGAATCCTTTTGTTATACATGGTCACATTCCTAGAAATAAACACACTGTGTACAGTATAATTTTGATGCCCTTGTGAGGTGGTACTACCTGAGAGAATTGGAGAGCTTCATGCAAAGGTATCATTTTATCTGAAAGAAGGTTATTGCTGAGGGGAGCCATGGGCAATAATGGTGGTTTGTTTCATATATTGCAGTAGAGTGGAGCAAGAAGATGTGTAGTGTGTGTGTGTGTGTGTTTGTGAAAGAAAGAGGGAAGGAAGGGGAAAGGGAAGGAGAGGGAGACAAAAGGAGAGGTACAGAAGAGATGGGATATACACTGGGAAAAGAATCAGAAAAACATGTTATGAGGAGAATACAGCAGTGTGTGAGTAAGACAGTTTAGAATTATCCTGAATGTTTTAAAGTGGGTAAAAAAGTCAAGTCTGTTTTTCAAGATAGTTTAAGAAAAAACAACTGACATTTTCCAGGTTATCATATGTTTATAGGGAATCCATGCAACCTAGGTTTTACCAATCAGATATACTCATTTTGAGTCTTTGATTTTGACAACAAATATCTGAGCAGGTCAGACAGCAGGTATTCATATTGCTAGCGCCTCTGGCAGCAGAGCTATAATACTTGGGGGTTAGCTGTGGTAATAGCTCTCTTATTAGATAATTGTATAATTAGGATAATACATCTTCAGATAATCTTGGTTATGTTCTAGGTGGAATGGAATTTTATTTATATTACATGTTAATCCTGAAGACTGACTTGATCCTTTTTCATGTTTAAAAAGTGACAAGTTAAGACTTAGGTAAAGAGAGAGCTATCCACCTCAAATTCATTCTGTTAACAAGTGTTACTCTAAGGGACAGCTGAATGTTGGTTTATAATGACTGTATCACCTCAGAATGCTTATTCTCATATGAGTATATAGCCTGCAAATGCTGTTTCCATAAATAGTGGTAACCATCTGATATTCCAGGTGTCTGTGTGTGTGTAAGCTCTGTATATAAATCTCATCATACATGAATAAATAGAAACATACAGACTCGAGAGGCTTCTTTAGTATAGGCTTAGTTTGCCATATAGCAAACTTTTCTCTTGTAACTCAGCTGGTAAAGAATCCACCCACAATGTGAGAGACCTGGGTTCATTCCCTGGGTCGGGAAGATTGCCTGGAGAAGGGAAAGTCTACCCCTGGAGAATTCTATGGACTGTATAGACCATGGTTCACAAAGAGTCGGACATGACTGAGCCACTTTCACTTTCACTAGTTTGCCATAGGTAATGTTTTAACAAACATGTATTCCAAATGAAAAGGCCGTTATTAATCTGATGTGTAATGTATGGTTTGTGAGAGTCTTATTGTAAGTGATGGAATTGGATTTGTTGTTATAAAGTTTTGCTTATTTTATAGGATTAATAGTTTTATTTTAGCTTGTTTAGGTGGTAAGTTTACAGTGTTTAGTTTTTCAATTATTCTGGTTACTGAAGGGTATCTGAAAGCTTGACTTAAATATGATTATCTAGGAGGCTTTATTTTTAGGTTTCATAGTAGAGCTTTCTTTGATTCCATGTTGTGCAGGCAGGAAGTCAAGGTGGTGTTGGCACATGATTTAAAAGATTTGGATGTTTGGATAATTTTTCATAGTAAAGAAATTGGTTTTGTTTGTGAAGGTTTTTCTGGGTGCTCTTTATTGGTTGTGTATAGTTATGGATTGATGGTGGTGGTGAGTTGATTATCATTTGTCAGTATAATTACTATTCTTGAGATACTTGTGAAAATTAAATACCTAATCTGATCTATAATGAAATAAAAACAGATACTGAAGTTCTGGGAATTGTCCCTGGAAGCTCAGCTGAGTTCCTATTTTTTAGTAAAACCAACCTTTGTGTGGAACATTTTTATATCCTTTTGTGAAAGTATAAATCTCAAGATTACAGAGAAATTTATCTCATGCATAAAGATAATGAACTAGGTACAAGTTTTATTTAGCACATTAATATGGGAACAAACAGGATGATGAAACCCAGTCAAGAGAAAAGTGAGAAACCAGCGTGCAAAATTCTCAGTGCAACAAAGAAATGCTAAGAATTGCATTGCTAAGTTGATACAAACCTAGTGTATTATTTCAGTTAATACATTCTGTGACAATAAAACTTAATTTTAGAGTTGTCTTCTCTATGAAAACTCATTTGCATCTCTACTAGACAAAAATCCTGTCCTCTTTTATCAGTTTTCTAGAAGTCAACATCTAACTTTACATTGTAAATCAGTTTAGTTCAGTTCAATCGCTCAGTCATGTCCAACTCTTCGCAACCCCATGAACTGCAGCACGCCAAACCTGCCTGTCCATCACCAACTCCCAGAGTTTACTGAAAGTCATGTCCGTTGAGTCGGTGATGTCATCCAACCATCTCATCCTCTGTCGTCCCCTTCTCCTCCTGCCCCCAATCCCTCCCAGCATCAGGGTCTTTTCCAATGAGTCAGTTCTTTGCCTCAGGTGGCCAAAGTATTGGACACAACAATTCAAAGAAAGGTACATTCCCATCAGATGATCTTTAGGTCATCTTGCTTGTTTAAACAGTGTGCTATGATGATATTGGAGGGTTCAACAATGAACTTATGCTTCGTTTCTAAGTTTTGAATAATTTAGGTTCCCTCTTGTGCTCATAAGTAACCTCTGTAGATTATTTAGAGGAGGGTCTTGTTGTGATTTTGTGTTATTTAACCTTATTAATTTGTATCCAGTGCAGTTTAAAGGATCAGTTAATATATATAATATTTATTGTTGTATAATCAGCAAATCTTGATTCAGATTGTGTTAAATAACTATTAAGCTTAATAAATGAGGTTCTGTCTAGAGCATGTATAGGGAATCTAGAATTTCATTTTAAATAGTTCCTATTGCTCCAGACTCTTATTCTTACTATGACTTGAGAAGTTCACTTGAATCAGGTTTCACACATATACCTACAAATGTGGGCAAATTTCTCTCTCCTGTTCCTGGTAATCAGTGATCTTTCTTCCTACTATAATGCTGGGATGGAGTACAACAAGGGACACCAAACTGTTTGCCTAGGAAAGCTGTGGGCTTTGATTCCAAATACCAGTTATGCATGTGTCCTTAGTGGGGACTGGTGGCTTGTTCTTTCAGATTGAATGACATGTATTCTCAAATATGGTCCTTCAGTTGATGACACAATCAATTTTTCCAATATCTCCCAGTGTAAATGAGTACATATTTTCAGCTTTTGCTAAAGACTGTATTGCCATGAAACATAGTGGCTCAGTAAAAGCAAGTTTTACCTGAATTGAGAGGGGTGGTGAGAACAAATTACTAAATAAAAGAATGTTTTGCACAAGTGTAACGGAAAAAATGTCAAAAGAGAATGGGTTTTCTCATACACCCCTGAGGAAGTAGAATGTTTAAAAGAATACTAACAGGGAATCCCCACCTGGTGGTACAGTGGTTAGGACTCAGCACTTTCACTGCTGAGGGCCTGGGTTCAATCCCTAGTCAGGGAACGAAGATCCCACAAGTCACACGATGTGGCCAAATATGAAGAAAGGAGTAGCAACAGTTTCCAAAAGGAAAAGATGAATATGCATGATTAGATTGCCCTCATCAGTTTGTTCAATCTGCTGTAGGTAATGTCCTGCTATATCTAGGGTTATCAATGTACTTCTGGGGAGTTATCTGCTCCTCTCTAAAATTTAATCTTGGAAATTGTGACTCAGTCCCCTGATTAGTTGGATTGGTATCTAATTGAGATGGCAGTGTTAGCTTACACTAGGAAAGCTGTTTCCACGAGTTTCTTCCTTGCATATCAGTAGACAAGAGAGTATCTGTAAAGTCCTCTCAAACATGATTTTGAGGTTAACTTTTCCTATTTCTGTTCTGTATCGTGTAGGAAAAACCTTCAGATGAACATGGGAATAAAGCAGAAATCACATGATAATTAAAATTAATTTGATTATTATATGATAGTAAATAGCAGTGTCAGAAAGGAGAATACAATAGCCTGCTAATAGGCTATAATGCATAACTATTTTCAAAAGATGTGGTCTGTTTCTCTTTCCCTTAAGAGTAAGAACATGCTGTGACTTCTGTCTTGGTTCAGTGGTTAAGACTTCATGCTTCCAATACAGGGGACACAGGTTCAGTCCCTGGTCAAGGAACTAAGATCCTGCATTCCACTCAGCACCCCCACCTGCCCAAAAAGGAAGATCACACTATGGACATTGAGAACATTAACAGCTCTCCTAGTACTTCCAATCCATTCTTTATTATGTTAAAAAAAATTGTCCATCTCTGAAGTGTATTTCTATTATCATTTTACCTGCACAGTATTAACTAGAAATTAAAAATTTCCCTTTTTAACAACTCCTCCCATATTTGAAGGCTTAATGCACAATGTTGAGCTATATATGAAGCATGGACATTTCTACCTCTAGCTCTGACTATTTGCAGGTGCTGGTTGTGTTCTCCTGCCTTAAACAACTAGAAAACTAAACCAAAGATCTTAAATAGTCATTCTCAGATACTGGACAACAATCAGTGCAGAACTGTGATCCATGAGAGAAGGGAATACTAGGAGAGCCTTATAATTGCCCTCGTGTTTTGCCTGGATGTACTTTCCAGGTCTTATAGCAGGAGGAAAGCATAGCTGTCTTGTGAATTTGAGGAGAAAGAGATTGGATTTTTGGGAGATCAGAGTGTCTGGAATTTTGAGGGATGAAGTTCAAAAGTGAGAAAGCTTTCCAGAGAAAGGCCTTTAGAAATCTGCATGGGATTGACTTGAATATGTTGTTAATATCTATGAGACACAGAAATAGGGTGAAGTTCTATAAGGCTGGGCAAAGTACTAATAGGGAGCTTTTTATTTGAACCAGTCTAAGAACATACGGTTGTGAGAACTGGACTGTAAAGAAGGCAGACCACCAAAGAATTGATGCCTTTGAACTATAGTGCTGGAGAAGACTCCAGCAAGATCAAACCAGTCGATCTTAAGGGAGATCAACCCTGAATATTCACTGGAATGACTGATGCTGAAGCTGAAGCTCCAGTATATTGGTCATCTGATGTGAATAGACGACTCATTGGAAAAGTCCCTGATGCTCAGAAAGATTGAGGGCAGAAGGAGAAGAGGGCATCAAAGGATGAGATGGCTGGATGGCATCATCGATGCAATGAACATGAACTTGGGCAAACTCTGGGAGACAGTGAGGGATAGGGAGTCCTGATGTGCCGCAGTCCATGAGGTTGCAAAGAGCCAGACACAACTAGGCAATTGAACAACAACAACAACATCAAGAGCTCACATCCATTGCCAACATTCATTGGATCATAGAAGAAGCTAGAGAATTCCAGAAAAGCATCTAATTCTGCTTCATTAACTATGCTAAAGCCTTTGTGTGGAATAAAACAAACTGTAGAAAATTCTTAAAGAGATGGGAATATCAGACCACTTTACCTGTCTCCTGAGGAATCTGTATGCAGGTCAAGAAGCAGCAGTTAGAACTGGCCGTGGAACAATGGGCTGGTTCCGAATTGGAAAGAGAGTTCATCAAGCCTGTATATTGTCACCCTGCTTGTTTAACTTACATGCAGAATCATGTGAAATGCCGGGCTGGGTGAGCATGAGCTGGAATCAAGGTTGTAGGGAGAAGTATCAATAATCTTAGATAGCAGATGATATCACCTTATGGCAGAAAGCAAAGAGGAACTGAAGAGCCTCTTGATGAAAGTGAAAGAGGAAAGTGAAAAAACTGGCTTAAAACTCAACATTTAAAAAACAAAAATGGTGGTGTCTGGTTCCATCACTTCCTGGCAAACAGATGGGGAAACAATGGATAGAGTGCAAGCATCTTTTAATTTCATGGCTGCAGTCACCGTCCACAGTGATTTTGGAGCCTGAGAAAATAAAGCCAGGCATGCTGCAGTCTATGGGGTCACAAAGTGTTGGACATGACTGAGTGACAGAACAACAAGAGCTCACATGTGTCTGGAAGATACTCAAGTTCTAACTAGTCATATTAGAAGATGGACATGAGGGAACTTCAGTGAAAACCCCAGAAAAGTCATACCATAGTAACAAGCCTAAACCAGCTCTAAATTAAAGGCTATTTTAGACCCACTTTAAAAAAATCCAATTGATTTGTTCATAATATAACCCACCCCACCCCACCCCACACAAAAAAGCACTTCCCTTGTAGCTCAGTTGGTAAAGAATCTGCATGCACTGCAGGAGACCCGTGTTCAGTCTCTGGGTTGGGAAGATACCCAGGAGAAGAAAATAGCAACCCACTCCAGTCTTCTTGCCTGGAGAATCCCATGGACAGAGGAACCTGGCAGGATACAGTTCATGGGGTCCCAAAAGTCAGATATAACTTAGTGACTAAATCACCACCACCAAAAAAAAAAAAAAAAACAAACTAGGAGAGACAACAATACCCAGACATCTTACAGTGCATAAGATCCAGTAATAAAATTACTGTGCACACGAAGAAGGTTGAAAATGTGGCTTAAAGCCAGAGAAAAACTACATATAAAGATTCAGAAAAAAAAAAAGCTGATAGAATTAAGAGAAAGGTAGTTTTCAAAAGTTATTCCAAGTGTATCAGGGATTTAAAGAAAAATAACATGAGAGAGATGTAAGATATAAAAATAACTGAGTAGAATTTCTAGAACTGAAAGCCTATGCCATCTGAAATTCTTCAGTATTTGTTGATAGTTTGTGTGTTTTGAGTAATGGCTCTGTATCATCAAGGTGGTTGAATGAATGGATATAGATTTTTTATATCTAAGATTTCATAAGATTTTTTATTATCCTTGTAATGACTTTGGGATCAATGGTTATATTCCATTTTTAATTCCTGATTTTCATAATTTATAGTTGTCTTTCCTCCCCTGCCCTAGAGATCTATGCATTGTATTGATCTTATTAGAGATGCAGTATGTGGTTTTGTTGATTTCTGCTCAGATCTTTATGTTTTCTTTTTTATGTTTGCTTTGGGTTTGATTTTAGGTTTTATGTAGTTTGGAAAAGTGTCAATTTTAGATTACTAGTTATTTTTTCTTTCCATTATAAGCATTTAATGCTATACATTTACCTCTAATACCACCTTAACTGTGTCATAGATTTTGATGTGTTGTATTTTAATTTTCATTTATTTTGAAATATTTTAAAATTTCCCTTAAATTTTCTTTATTGTTATTGTTTAGTTGCTAAGTCCTATCTGACTCTTAGGGACCCATGAACAGTAGCCCTCCAGGCTCCGCTGTCCATGGAATTTCCCAGGCAAGAATACTGAAGTGAATTGCCATTTCCTTCTCCAGGAGTCTTTCCGACCCAGGGATTGAATTTACATCTCCTGCATTGGCAGGTGAATCCTTTATTGCTGAACCACCAGGGAAGTCTGGCCCATGGTTTATTTATTTATTTATTTATTTTTTTTTTTTTTAATATTATTTTATTAGTTGGAGGCCAATCACTTTACAACATTTCAGTGGGTTTTGTCATACATTGACATGAATCAGCCATATAGTTACACGTATTCCCCATCCCGATCCCCCCTCCCACCTCCCTCCCCACCCGACTCCTCAGGGTCCTCCCAGTGCACTAGGCCCGAGCACCTGACTCATGTATCCCACCTGGGCTGGTGGTCCGTTTCACCATAGATAATATACATGCTGTTCTTTCAAAACCTCCCACCCTCACGTTCTCCCCCAGAGTTCAAAAGTCTGTTCTGTACTTCTGTGTCTCTTTTTCTGTTTTGCATATAGGGTTATCGCCACCATCTATCTAAATTCCGTATATATGTGTTAGTATACTGTAATGATCTTTATCTTTCTGGCTTACTTCACTCTGTATAATGGGCTCCAGTTTCATCCATCTCATTAGAACTGATTCAAATGAATTCTTTTTAACGGCTGAGTAATATTCCATGGTGTATATGTACCACAGCTTCCTTATCCATTCATCTGCTGATGGGCATCTGGGTTGCTTCCATGTCCTGGCTATTGTAAACAGTGCTGCAATGAACATTGGGGTGCACGTGTCTCTTTCAGATCTGGATTCCTCAGTGTGTATGCCTAGAAGTGGTATTGCTGGGTCCATGGTTTATTTAGAAATTTTCTTTTAAAATTTCCAGATGCTTTCAGATTTTCTAGTTATCTCACTATTGATTTCTAGTTTAATGCTGTTCTGGTCTGATTACATACTTTGTATGTTTTCATATTTATTAAAGTTTATTTATTTTATGGTTCAGAATATGACCTGTTGTATTGTTACAAATGCACATGAAAGGACTATGTATTCTGCCATTAAATGAGTTGTAAAATAGCAAATAAAATGTGTCAGTCCGTCTTCCAATTTATTCATCCCAGCCCATAACCATAAGTTTATTTTCCACATATGTAACTCCACTTCAGTTTTGTAGGTGAATTCATTTGTAGGCTTTTTATTTAACACATATAAGGAAATCCAACCAGTCCATCCTAAAGGAGATCAGTCCTGGGTGTTCAGTGGTAGGACTGATTTTGAAGCTGAAACTCCAATACTTTGGCCACCTTGATGTGAAGAACTGACTCATTTGAAAAGACCCTGATGCTGGGAAAGATTGAGGGCAGGAGGAGAAGGGGATGACAGAGGATGAGACGGTTGGATGGCATCATCTACTCAATGGACATGGTTTTGGGTGGACTCTGGGAGTTGGTGATGGACAGGGAGGCCTGGCGTGCTGCGGTTCATTGGGTCACAAAGAGTCGGACATGACTGAGTGACTGAACTGACCTGAACTGAAGCAATACCATATATTTATCTTTCTCTCTCTGGGTTACTTCCCTCAGTATGACAGTCTCTAGGTCTGTCTCTGTTGCTGCGCCTGGCATTATTTTGTTCCATTTTGTAGCTGAGTAGTATTCTATTGTATATATGTACCACATCTTCTTATCTGTTCCTGTTTGTGGACATTTAGGTTGCTTCTGTGTGCTGAATATTGTACCCAGTGCTACAATGAACACTGGGGTGAATGTGTCCTTTCAGGCCATATTTTTCCCTATATATAGGCCCAGGAGTGGGATTGTTGGATCATATGGTAGCTCTATTTTCGTTTTTTAAGGAACCTCCATACTGTTGTCCATAGTGGCTGTACCAGTGTACGTTCCCACCAACAGTCGAGGAGGATGCCCTTTTCTCCACATGCTCTCCAGCATTTTTTGTTTTGTGCATTTTTTGATGATGGCCATTCTGACTACTGTGAAGTGATACCTCATTCAGGTTTTGGTTTGCGTTTCTCCATTAATTAGTGATGCTGAGCATCTTTTCATGTGCTTTTTAACAATCCATATGTCTTTGGAGAGATGTCTGTTTAGATCTGCCACCCATTTTCTGATTGGGTTGTTTGTTCTTTTGATATGGAACTGCATGTGCTGTTTGTATATTTTGGAGATAAATACCGTGTTGGTTGCTTCCTTTGTAAATATTTTCTTTTTCTGAGGGATTTCTTTTCATTTTGTTTGTGCTTTTCTGTGCAAAACTTTTAAGTTTAATTAGACCCCTTTTGCTTATTTTTGTGTTTACTTTCATTATTCTAGGAGGTGGATCAGAAAAGGTCTTGCTGGGACTTCTCTGGCAGTCCACTGGTTAAGACTGTGCAAGCCATTTACTTGCCCTTGTGGCTCAGCTGGTAAAGAATCTGCCTGCAATGTGGGAGACCTGGGTTTGATCCCTGGGTTGGGAAAATCGTTTGGAGAGGGAAAGGCTACCCACTCCAGTATTCTGGACTACACAGTCCATGGGATCACAGAGAGTTGATCAAGACTGAGTGACTTTCACTTCACTTCTTCACTTCATGTTTAATAATAGATGTAAATTTCTTTTTAGTGATATCTTTAGAGCTAGAATAAATCATCTTACTTTTTAAAGGTGCACTTTTGGGAGCCTTTCACATTGTTAAAAACTTTGATGACTTCATCATTCACCGTTACTCCAGAAGCCATAATGCCTGTGGCTGAGGCTGTGGTGGAGGTTCCCAGAAATCATCTTAATTTTGTTTAGTTGGTTGGTTTTTGATAATTTTTCATGATTCATAATCTCTCATTATGTTATATTTCTTCCTTAGCCAATATCGGCCCAAAAGTTGGTTTGGGTTTTTCTGTAAGATGTTGCGCAAATCCTGAATGAAGTTTTTGCCCAACCTTATATCATGGCCTAGATCAGGAGCTGACAAACTTCAGCCTACTGTCTAAATTCAGCCCAGCGGCTGTTCTGTGTGGCCTGAGAGCTGTGTATGGTCTTTGAATTTTTAAATCACTGGAGAAAATCAGAAGAATAATGTTTCATGATGTGTACAGCTCAACAAAACTCAAGTTTTTAGTGTCAGTAAATAAATTTTTATTGAAACACAGCCATGCTTATTCACTTATGAATTGTCTATGGCTGTTTCTGCACTGTAATAGTTCAGTAGTTGAGACAGACCTGTGTCTCACACAAAGGAAAAAAATATTTGACACTTGTCTCTTGACACATAAGTTTGCTGAACCCTGGATAAGGAACTGTCTGTGTTTTATAGAACTAAATTTCTCCTTAGAAGATTTGTGAATAGAATTATAAATTCAATCTTAGAATTTCAATGTGGATTACCGCATAGAGTTAAGATCTTGGTTTAAGACTTAAGGAACGGTAGGATGACCCTTCAGTAAAACCTGAAACTTAACTTTCCAGGCCAATTGTTGATTTTGGTCTGATCAGGGAAGTGTTGATGATCTTCATAAGCTAGGTTAAGGACACAAAGAAAGTAAATATAGAACCAGAGAGAGTACATTTGGATATAACTGGTTAAAAACTCACAGATACTGAATGAATTTATATCCTCCAACTGTCTGAGTTTGGAATTTTTTTTGAAAAATAAATGAAATATATTGGTTGGACTAAAATGAGGTATAATTAATCCTTGTTATATTAAGTCTGCCATTGTAGTTGGGTTAGATCTTCCTTAAATTCAGCACTAGGAAGATTTTAGGCAAAAGTTATCAACACAGATAATGTGAGCTCTTACAGGTTTGACTGTAATTATTCCTGCTCTTTTCCTCTCAGGAATTCTGCTGCCATGACCATTTATTTACTTTTTGAATCAATATACTAGTGTCCATACTGATAGTCAAATAATATTCAGTACAATTTTCTGCAACTCCTGATACTAATTTTTCTGTGGTGCTTTTATTCTGGCTATTCTTTTGCAAAGAAGATTCCTAGCATAAAAATTTTAGGAATGGGCTGCAGAGAACAAAGAGGTGTTATGACAGTGGTCTCAAAGTAAAAGTTATAGATTGGTTCATGGGAAAGGACTTAATATTGTTAAAAATTCCCACCATTTGAGTGGTTTTAAGCACTAAGCAATCTGATTTTCTACCATAGTAGGATGAATAGTAAAGGTAGTGGCACTTGTTTCAATAAAAAATGATATTGCTGTTTATATTTTTGGCTAGTTCTCCTCAGGATTACTTGTTGAGTGGTAGTGTTTCCTTCTAAATGGAGTCTTTGAGAAGGCTGCATAATTGTCCTTTTTAAAAAGAAATGAAGTATAATTGACTTAGAATTTATATTAGCTTCAGATGGACGACCTAGTGATTTGATATTTTTATGCTTTACAAAATGATCACAATAAGTCTGTTTACCCTCTCACCATAAAAATTATTACAATATTATTGACTATATTCCCTATGCTTTATAATTTCCTTATTATTGTTTATCTTATAACTGGAAGTTTGTGCCTCTGAATCTCACCTATTTTATTCATCCTCCCTTCCCTCTGGCAACTACTAGTTTATTCTCTACATCTGTGATGCTGTTTGATTTTGTTATGTTTGCATGTTTTGGTTTTTAGATTCCATTTAAAAATGAAACTTCAAGCTTGGGAAATAGCTTGAGAAGGACAGATGTTAACCCTTTTCTAAAGATTAGGTATAATCCACCTGTTAAACTGGCTGGCTGGAGCTGGAGTATTGTTGTTGGGAATTTTAGGTTATCAGTTTCATTACTAGTAATTGTATTGTTCATGCTTTCTATTTCTTCCATATTCAGTCTTGAGAGATTGTGCCTTACTAAGAATTTATTTATTTCTTATAGGTTGTCCATTTTATTGGCATATTTTTATTTGCAGTTATCTCTTACAATCCTTTGTATTTCTGTGGTGTCAGTTGTAGCTCCTCTTTCATTTCTAATTTTATTTATTTGGGTCCTTCATCACTTTTCTTGTTGAGTCTGGCTAAAGTTTTATGAATTTTGTTTATCTTTTCAAAGAACCAGCCCTCAGGCTCGTTGATCTATTATTTAGTTGTTTTAGTCTCCATTTTGTATCTTTCTGCTTTGATCCTCATTATATCTTTCGTTGACTAAGACTGGATTTTACTTTTTCACTTTGTACTTTCCTTTAGGTGCATATTTTCAGATTTTCTTTTTTACCTGAGGTAGACTTGTGTCATTGTAGACATCCCTCTTAGAATTGCCTTTTCTGCATCCAGTAGATTTTTGGATCTCGGGGTTTCCATTTGTCTCCAGCTATTTTTAAAATTTTGTCTTTCTGACCTGTTGGTCACTCGTTGACTGTCCAATAGCATATTGTTTAGCCTCCATGTGTTTGTGTTTTTATTTTTATTTATTTTTTTGTGTTTGTGTTTTTAAAATTAATTTTTATCAGAGTATAGTTGCTTTACCCTGTTGTGTTTCTAATGTATAGTAAAGTGAATCAGCTATATATATACATATATCCCTTCTTGTTTGGATTTCCTTCCCATTTGTCACCATAGAGCACTGAATGGGGTTCCCTTAGCTATACAGTAGGTTCTCCTTAGTTGTATATTTTATACATAGTACCAATAGTGTGTATATGTCAAACCCAACTTCCCAATTCATCCCACACATCCCCTTTTCCCCCTTGGTGTTCAAACATTTGTTCTCCACATTTGTGTCTCTATTTCTGCTTTGCAAATAAAACAATTATACCATTTTTATATTCCACATATATGCTAATGTTAACATATGATATTTGTTTTTCTCTTTCTGACTGACTTTTTCTCTGTGACCATCTAGATACATCTACATCTCTACAAATGATCCAATTTTGTTCCTTTTTACAGCTGAGTAATATTCCATTGTATATAGGTATCCTGTCTTCTTTATCCATTCTTCTGCTGAGCAACAATAGAGGACCCTTGGACTGGAGAGTCTTATGTGGGGCCCAGACCCCATGATTCTGGGGAGAATATTCTGCAGTTGTGATTATCCTTCCTTTTGTGGATTGCCTCCCTCACATATGGGTCTTAACTGTATAATGTCTCTAGATTCCTTTTTTATGTCTGTAATTGTGGAAATGTTCTCTACTAGTTTTTTTTTTAATTTATTTTTGGCTGTGCTGGATCTTCACTGTTGTGTTCTGGCTTTCTCTAGTTGCAGTGAATGGGAGCTACTGTACCTCGTGGTATACACGCGTCCCCTTGTCGGGGCTCCTTCTGTTGCTGAGCACAGGCTCTAGGTGCACAAGCTTCTGGAGTTGCAACACTCAGGCTTCAGTGGCTGTGGCACAGGGGCTCCTTGTTGTGGCTTGTGGGCCCTAGAGCGTGGGCTCCAGTGGTTGTGACACAGTCTTAGTTGCTCCACGGCATGTGGAATCTTTCTGGACTAGGGATCGAACCCATGTCTCCTGCATCGGCAGGTGGGTTTCTATCCACTGTACCACCAGGGAAGTCCTCTACAAGTCTTTAGGTTGTTATAGATACTTGTTCTGCCAGTAGTTGTAGTTCTGGTGTGTTCATGGGAGAAGGAGAGTGGAGGGTTTTTCTGCTCTGCCATACTGGCCACAACTCTAATTGTCCTGTTTCTTAACAAATTGATAAATTGGATCATCCAGCAGCCCTTCTACTTATAATTTCTCTAAGCACAGACATAGAGAACTGAAAACCATTTAATACTGTTTTTTACTTGAGAAACAAGGTGTTTTGTGGAGAATTTGTCTTCATTTCTAGTTTGTTACTTACTAGAGCCTTTTAAAAATGTTCAGTCATATGCTGGAGATAGTCTAAACTGGCTTTGTCCCATTCCAGTATATTTTTCTGAGTATTTTAAGGTGAGGCCTGATTTACCTAAGCTATTAGATTACCAATATTACCACTTAAAAACTACTGGAATCTAGTTTTAAGCCATCCTGTTAGTCTTGATAGTTTTTGCTATTTCAGTTTTTTTGTTCAAGTTGTCCTTAAGGTAAAGGCTTCATGAATATCCTTGTATAATAGATTTCCTATTCCCTTTACCATTTGGGGGCATTTTAGAAATTAAGCACAAATGATTTATTTAAATCCATTTTTGATCTTTCTCATCCAGCTTTTTCCACCATTTTTCCCACATGAAGGTCTAGCAGTTAAGTGAATCATTTAGTGTAGAACTGGTAGAGTCTAAGGAAATCTTGAGTTATGAAGCAAATTCCTATGTTTGTGAGGATTAAGAAAAGATTTATTGACTCAGCTCAGATCTCGACCATGGTTTTAATTCAACACTGATGATCTGCCTTGTTGGTATTATAAAATATGATTCTTTCTTTCTTGAGAAAAAAGTGAGAAAGAGCAGCTTTCTTAGGGTGTTATGGGAGCAAGAAGAAATACAGAGGGTAGAAGAAGAATGAAGATTAAGTTGTGTTGAGACAAAGGAAGGCTACTTTATAGTCTTGAGAAAATGTGAGGTAGCTACTGCTTCCTTCTGAAAGATAGCCATCTGTCACCGACTTTACCAAGTGATCTAAAATTGGCAAATAATGATAAAAGTAGCCATCTACTAAGTTTAATATAGACTGTATATATATATATATATATGACTGAGGTGCAAGATAAAATGCTGTGTCTTAAAAAAAAACTGACAGTTCCCACTGTGAGAAAGTTATACTGAGTAGAAGTAGAAAAGTGAGGGGACCGTTGCGAATTGTGCAGTATTCTGTGTACCAGGCATTCTGCTAGACCCAGAAAATATTTTACTGTGTTTAACTATCAAAATAATCATGAGAAATACATAGATTATTCCTCCCCTTTCCCATTTTATAGTTTGAACAATAAAGACTTTGAGACTATAAATGGTTTTACCAAGGTTACAAAGCAAGAAGCATATGAAGCCAAGATTTGAATTTGGTTTTAGACATATAAAAATAAGTAAGTATAGAGAACAGAATTAAAGAGGCGTAAAATTAGTCATTGGAGTTTAATGCCTTCAAAGTCTCTTTAGTTCAGAAATATTTCAGGAAGTCTTCATGAGGAGGTAGCATTTGAACTAAGCTATGCAAGTAGAGGAAAGGTTTGTAACAGGTAAATGTGGCAAGGGAGGCAGATGTATGATAGAGGTGGGTTTGAATCCAGTTCAATCTGAAGCTAAAGTGTATTTTTTTTTTCATTGCCCATAACTAGAATAGTGAGAGAGAATGTGGGAAACCATTGAAACTAAAAATGAATTGTATTACCTTGAGTTTTAAAAAAGTTTAAAAAGGGAGCTCTAGAGAAGAATAGGAAGAACCTTTAGTGCAAATACAACAGGTTCTATAATATAGAATAAATCATTAAAAATACCATCACTTCCAATGGAAATTACATTTAATTTTTCTTCTTGGCAACTCTTATCTCAGGACCAGTATTTCAGAAGTCCTGGTGGATTGAATGGTAATGTATCAACATGGAGGTAGGGCTGGGTGTGGGACTAAGTGCAGGAGAATTGGAAAATGCTTTTGATGGAGCCAATGTTCTCTCTGATATACTTATTTTCAGATCAAACCATTTTTTCATATGAAACCCTTATCAGAGGCTGATAAGAAAAGAGCAAGAAATCAGAGGATTGCTAAACTAACTGATTTATTGAAAATTGCACAGAAGGAAAAAAAATTGGTGATATTTGATCTTAATGCTCCTCCTCCAAGACATCCTTCCAGAAAATCATATATCCACCTTGTAGTAAGAGTGATCCTTGACTCTAAGATTGAGCAACATCTGGTATGTCTGTCTCAGTATTTATGATAGAGGTTGGGAGGTGGATTGCTTGTCCCAAGAGCATAGTGTTTGAACCTGACCTACCTTGTAGATCTTTCCTGGGATCCTTAAATAATTCTGCTCTCTATAGAAATGGAGTTGGTTGCTTATACAGCTACATGTGGCAATCTAAGATTGACCCAGTTAAATTTACATCATTGGGGAAAACATTGAGGCTGCTTGCTGTTCCAAACCAAATGAAATGTCACCAGTGTGTTAAAAGGGAATGTGTGTGATTGCTATACAATGTGACCTTCACCATCACCAACATACATCTATTAGAAAAGGCCTGAGCATGGAACACTAAGGCTTTGAGGACTTGGTTTTCATTAATAATATAGAAAGGACATCTGGTTCTTATTTGAGCATAGATTTGTTCATCATGTTTCTCAGAACTTGTTGCATTTTGGCAGCTAATCTTTCCAAATGTCTTAAAATTTCAAAATATGGAAGAATGCTATGAGTGAAACAAGTATGTATCTTTGCAAATAGAACTATTTCCACAGATGAGTCATAATAGCATCCCCTGTTAGCAGGATATGGCTCTGCTCAAAGATGATTTTCAGCATCATCAGCCAGAGGAGATGTTTATAATTCTGACTTTTCATCCACACCTACCAACTCCTCATCCACTTTGGCTAGTATGACATCACCGTGGTCCCTTGGTCCCATGAAGTTAACTGGGAAAACACAGCTCCAGAACAACCCTGGTGAAAGCCTCATTATAGGAGTTTGTTAAATGTTGTATGGCAGAAACCAACACAACAATCTAAAGCAATTATCTTCCAATTTAAAGTAAATTGTTTAAAAATGTTCATTAGACAATATTAAGTCAGGTTGACTCTTTCACCAAAGGCTGGATTCTCTCTGCTCCCTGTAAAATGTACCCATGCTGGAATGGCTCTCCTCCCATTCTACATGGGGCTATTTGTGTCTGGACTGCTGATTATCCACTGAAAGATGTCCTATTTCTCCTTATAGATTGCTTGGTTACCAGGTTCTGAGAGAAAGTATATCAAGAGCAAAGCTCCTGGTTTTCAGCATGTGGGCACATATTATACCCTTAAGGAACTTGCAGATGAAAATATCACTAGAATAAATGTTGACTATAAGAGGTTGTACAACAATGGATTGAGGTAACTGATCACATCTCTTTTGGCATGTATTGCTTTACTTGCACAAAATCTGCATCCCAACCAAGGTACTTAGGTTCCTCCTCAGGATATGTGTGTGTGGTTATCTGTTTGGAATCCCCTATTTTCCTCCTCTTGCCCCTCCCACCCTCTGGCAACAAACATTTATCAATGATAGGCTCTCTTCCTGGGACAGTCTCCAGCACCTTTTCCTTGTGCTCCAATCTCTTATCATTGTTGCTCTTTTTTTTTTATATATATAATGTTATCAGTGAAAGTCAGAGCGCAAAAAGTTGGTGATTTCCTCTGCCATTACCCGATAGATTACAGTACCTTATAAATGGCTTTGTGATCCAGATATTTAGATCTCTTATAGGAATAACCCAGGGCATAATTAAATCATTATTTCAAAAAACTTAAAATTGGCAGACGAATGGATAAGAAAGCTGTAATACATATACACAATGGAATATTACTCAACTATTAAAAAGTGAATTTGAATCAGTTCTAATGAGGTGGATGAAACTGGAGTCTATTATACAGAGTGAAGTAAGTCAGAAAGAAAAACACCAATTACAGTATATTAATGCATACATATGTAATTTAGAAAGATGGTAACAATGACCCTATATGTGAGACAGCAAAAGAGACACAGATATAAAGAACAGACTTTTGGACTCTGTGGGAGAAGGTAAGGGTGGGATGATTTGAGAGAATAGCATTGAAACATGTTTATTATCATATGTGAAACAGATCGCCAGCCCAGGTTCGATGCATGAGACGGGGTGCTCAGGGCTGGTGCACTGGGATGACCATGAGGGATGGGCTGGGGAGGGAGGTGGGAAGGGGGTTCAGGATGATGAACACATGTACAGCCATGGCTGATTCATGTCAATGTATGGCAAAAACCACTACAGTATTGTAAAGTAATTAGCCTCCAATTAAAATAAATTAAAAAAATAAATAAAAGGGGGAAAAAACTTAAAATAGCCTAGTATGAGAATAAAGTAAAATCGTTCAGATACCACATTTACAAATATATAATTAGGGACAGATTTTCAGAATTAAAAGCACCTGGGAATGAAATGGTACCTTTTTCAAAGTCAACTGTTATTAGTCACTGCTCATGTTAACCCCTATACCCTTTCTGTTAGATTTTAAAATAATTTTTCAGATAATTCTAAATGCTTCCAAGACACAGCTTCCTTGGAGATATAGATGTAGATGTACATATAGTTACAGGCATCTGTCAAGAGATGTAAATATCAACATAGCTGTAGTTACAGATGTATATCCACAATCTCTCGGGGGCAGTAGGAATTCCCAATGATACCTTTTTGTACTTGAAGCCATGCACTCGGCTGCTGGATGCACTTGTGTTACTTTTCCTGGCTCTTTGACCATAGGGGAATTGATAAAAAGTATGTCATTTTTTTTTCTTTCAACATTAGAAAATCATATATGTATATGTATTTCTGTCTCCTTTTACTTATTTTCATATAGGAAATGTTTCTAGTTAAATTTTTTCTCATAATTATTATTTAGATTACTAGTAGTTGAAATATAATAGCTTCCATTTATTGAGCTTTTATTATGTGTCAAGTGGTTGGTAGACCACAGACTCATGTTCAAAGCCTGGCCTACCCATCAGACAAGTGATGACCACACTTACGACTTAGACAAGTTTCTGCAGTGTTATCCCCATAACAATTTTTATAATCAAACGGGATATTTTCTAGAGTTTCTCTCTGAAGGATCTCACCCCTTATTCCTGTCTTGACTAATTAGTTCATTCCTGTGGATGGTTCTGAGAAGCAGCGTGTCCTTAGAGAAGTTTCTCTTTTTGTTTATTTGTGGTTGAAGGTGGGTTGGACCAATAGGAGACACTACTAACTTTGGAGAGTGTTCAGTTCTGTGTTGATCAGGAGTCTTCCTCCACATTGTAGGATATTTAGCATTCAGTGATGCCACTGCAAAGAGTTGACTCATTGGAAAAGACCCTGATGTTGGGAGGGATTGGGGGCAGGAGGATGAGATGGCTGGATGGCATCACCGACTCGATGGACATGAGTTTGAGTAAACTCCGGGAGTTGGTGATGGACAGGGAGGCCTGGCGTGCTGCGATTCATGGGGTTGCAAAGAGTCGGACATGACTGAGCGACTGAACTGAACTGATGTCACTGCATCATTGTGACAATCTTAAATGCCCTAGATATTTCCACATGTCATCTGAGAAGATGATTGTTGCTCCCATTGAGAGCCATAGGCTAGATGATTGTGTCTAGGTGCATGTTCAACTTCAGCCCAGGATTTTGTGATTATTTAAGGAGATGCAAATGCTGTCCCAACACTCAGGCATATCTTCACTCTTAGGAACTGGTAAGCAGGAGCTGTTAATGTGGCACGCCATTCAGGCAGTCAGAAATGGTGTACCCTCAGCACAAAGACATGTCACAAAAATGGCACCAAAAAACTCAAGTTTCCATATGTGACTTCTTACATAGCCAGAAAAATGATAGAGTATTAGTCCCATTTGAGAACCCACTTAAATTGAAAATAAAAGCCATATCTCACTTCAACTAACGTGTATCTCACTATTGAGAGATTTTGAGACTAGCAACTTGTTTGTTGCTGCTGTAGGGCAAGCTTGCCAACCTCAAGGCTAGGTACTTGAAATCAGCAACCATAAGCAGTAGAAATACTGAAACTGAATAGTGCTATTTCTGATGACTCAGTGACTTATTTCACTATCTAAACTTTACATGGTTTAATGTGACACTTTGGAAGCTACTTGTTTTGAAAAATTGTCTATAATAAATCTTTTGGTTTTGAACATCAAAAAAGAAAAGCAGTTTAATTTAGCTCAGCAAATATTTCACAAATAGTAATATGTATATAGACCAACTAGTTTTAGTGAAAAGTCAACACAAGCAAGATATGATTCTTTTTGTAAGGAAACCCATAGATTCTAGTAGAGGAGTATAAGGGTTTTTTAAGTATACCTATACTACAGGGTGGATTGTGATTATTCATGAACCAGACTTTATTCCAAGCACTTCTCCTCAAGACACACTGAATTTTAAGAAATTCAGCAGTTGTACCTTGCTAGTCATATACTGTTTATGATCAGAATATTTATTCCGATCACATTTCCAATACAGTTTCTATGGTGAGTGTTCATTTTGATCAGACCACTAGTGCAAGACATTGTGACCTCACCATTTTGACTGAGAATGCTTTAAATACATTGTTTTAACCAAAACTATATGACTACAAAGATGTCCTCTGATTTATTTCTGATGTGGGAATTTTAAGTGTTTTTAAAATTTTTAATTTTGAAAACTAATTTGTTGAGGTAAAATTCCCATAAAATTAACCAATTTAAAGTAAAAATTCAGTAGAATTTAGTACATTCAGAATGTTGTTCAGCTGTCACCTCTAGGTCCAGTACATTTTGGTATTGGACATTTTTGTTTTCCCCTTTTTTGGTCAGTCTTGCTAGAGGTTTATGAATTGTACTAACCATTTCAAAATACCAAGTTTTAGCTTCATTAGCTATATTCTGTTGCAGATTTTCTTTCCTATTTCATTGACTGCTGTTATCTTTATTTTTTTTTTTTGTATTTCCTTTAAGTTTACTTTGCTCTTCTTTTATTAGTTTCTTTAGGTAGAAAATTAGGTGTTTGATTCTAAATTTTCTCTTCTAGCATAAACATTTAAAGCTTTAAATTACCATACAAGCATTACTTACATTCCACAACATCCAATTTAAAACATTTAAAAAGTGTTTTATTTCCCACTTGACTCATAGATTACTTAGAAATGAATTGCTTTTTAAAAATGTATTAATGCACCTATCCTTAGTGTTATTTGCTTTTGACTTAAATTCATTGTGTGTGTGTGTGTGTGTGTGTGTGTGTGTTAGTCATGCAGTTGTGTCCAACTCTGTGACCCGTGGACTGCAGCCCGCCAGGTTCCTCTGTCCATGGGATTTTCCAGGCAAGAATACTGGAGTGGGTTGCCGTTTCCTTCTCCAAATTCATTGTGATCAAAGAACAAGTCTCTAAGACTTCAATACTTTAAATGTATTTAAACTGGTCTCCTTGCCTACTAAATCATTTATCTTGATGAATTTCCCATGTCCACCTAAAAATGATGAGCTCTGTTCGTCTCTTGGATGTGGTGTTCTGTAAATATTGGTCAGTTTAAATCGGTTGACAGTCTTTTTAAACATTTAATACTGTATTTTCCCCTTTTTCTGTTGGGTTAACACAAAGCTAACGCTTTGTTTCTTGCAGGTCAAACTCGCACACAGCAGAGAACTTACCTGCTGTGAAGCTTTACTGTTGATTTCAGAGGTACAGCAGTCAGTCAAGAGGTTTAGACAGCGCAAGGAGAGGTGGTCACTGATGGCAGCTTCACAGGGTTTTTTTTTTATTGGATTCATACTCTGTGGCCTACAGTAATAGACAAGAGTGCCAAGTGAGTTTCTGCAGGGCTGTTTCACTTAGAGGGGAGCGTTTGCATTACAGAACATCTGCATTTAATATTCCCAAAGAGATGTGTAGTTTATGTGACCTTCTCCAGGGAACCATGCCTCATAAATCCACATTCTATAATTACTTACAAAATATATAATAAATATTCAACCAGGAGATCTTTTTAAAAAAATATTCTATGCATAAGGCCTCTCTTCACAGTAAATATAATTCTATTTAGAAAAGAAGTAGCTACCATATCGACAAGATTAGATCATGTCACCTGCCTCTTACCTCTGTGAGCAGTCTGCCACACACCAGAGAAATGAAGGGCTCCAAGTGCCTCGTCTGTCAATTGTGGAGAGAGGGGTATTGATATCTCCCACTCTGGTTGCTGATTTGTGTTATTTCTCACTTTAGCTCTGTTTATTGTTATTGTTATTACTGTGGTTGTTTGGCTTATATTTTAAACACTTTTAAAAAATACATTTAAATTTAGAATTGTTAGATCTTCTTGGTGAATTCACCCTTTCATTATGAAATATCCATGGTCTCTGGTTATAATTCTTGTCTAAATATTGCTTTTATTAATATTGCTACATTTTCTTATAGTTAGTGTTTGTGTGTTGTTTTTTTTTGTCCTTTGTCTTTCAACAGCTTTGCATATTTATGTTTAAAGTGCATCATTTATAAACATTGGTGTTTGCTTTTATATTTATGAGGATTATCTCTATTTTTTAATGAGAATTGTTGGTTCATTAATATTTAGTTTACCTGGTATACTTGGGTTTGCATTATAATTAAGACCATTTTTTCCTATTTATCTTCTCTATTCTTGGTGAGTTGTTTTGGTTGTTCTTTCCTATGTTTTAATTTTTTAGTTAATTTCTAATTCTTTAGTGTTCTTTTCTGTCTCCTCTATAGACTTCTACATTTTTGAATTATTTTTTAGTGGTGGCTGTAGGGATTATAATTATTATTATAATCTACTGTAAATTAATATTATTCTATAATATAAAATACAAAATATTAAAGCCTTAGGGCAACACAGTTCTATTTACTACTTTCTGCCCTTTGTGTTCTTCTTGTTATAACACTTTTGATATAAAACCCAGAGTTGTTGTTGTTCAGTCACACAGTCATGTCCGCCTCTTTGTGACCCCATGGACTGCAGCACGCCAGGCTTCTCTGTCCTTCACCATTTCCTGGTGAAGGACAGAGCTTGCTCAAACTCATGTTCATTGAGTTGGTGAAGCCATTCAACCATCTTGTCCTCTGTTGTCCCCTTCTCCTCCTGCCTTCAATCTTTCCCAACATCAGGGTCTTTTCTAATGAATCAGCTCTTCATATCAGGTGGCCAGAGTGCTGGAGTATCAGCGTCAGCATCAGTCCTTCCAGTGAACATTCAGGGTTGATTTCCTTTGGGGCTGACTAGGGCTGACCTAGACGGGTGGGTGTGGGGTAAGAGGAAGGTCCGAGAGAGGAAATACATGTATGCCAATAGTTGATTCACTTTGTTGTATAGCAGATCTAAAATTGAGTCTCTTGTAAACACCGTGAAATGTGCTTTTATGCATTCTGCCAATCTCTGTTTGATTGGAGAGTTTAATCCATTTCCACTTAAAGTAATTACTGATAAGGGGGGCTGTTGTCATGTTACTTCTGTCATGTCTGTAAATATTTGTTATTTTGTTTCTGTCATGTTTTAACTTGTTCTTTCTGTATACTTTATAATCTTTTACCCCTTATTTCCTGCCTTACTGTTTTCTTTTGTGTTTAGTTATTTTTTGTAGTGAAACATTTAAATCCTTTTCTCATTTCCTTTTTTACATATTATATACCTAATTTCCCTAAGGTTACCATGGGAATTGCACTTACCATGTAATATTATGACACTGTGATTGAATGTATACCAGCTTAAATTCAATGATATGCAATAGCTCTTCTCCTTCACAGGTCCATTCCTACCCCTTTTGCTTGTTGATGTCAGAAAACATCTTTTTTCATTGTGTGCCCCTAAATATAAACTAATGATACTTCTAAATGTAGTCATTTCTCAAATGATATTGAAAACAACATGTGGAGTGATAACCAGAGTTACAAAAATACTGGTTTTTAGACTAATGATTGTGTGTTTTTTTTTCTTTAAGTATTTCAGTCTTAAATTATGTGAAAAATAAAGACATATTAAAGTCGTTGTATTTACAGACCAGTTTTACAGTAATGCTAGATTTTAAATTTGCCCGTGTATTTACTTTTACTGAAATCCTTATGTTACCATACAGCATTGATTTACTATCTCATGACTTTATTTCACCTTGGCGGACTCCCTTGAATTTTTCTTACAGGGTCAGTCTAGTGGCCATGAACTCCCTCAGCTTTCATTTGGGAATGTCTTAATTTCCACCTCTTATTGAGTCCATGCTCATATTTCTCGCTCCACAACAAGCCAGTAAATTGAGATGGTTTTTTGGGGCAAGTATTAACAACTTGGTTCAGAAAACTGGCAGACTGAGAAGATGTCTAGTATCTCATAGAAACATCTCGCCAACTTAGAACTTAGTCTTCATTTATACTACAAGTGGAGGGGTTGTGGTTGGTTGGTGCAAACTTCTTGGTGTATGAATCCTCTGTTCTTGCAGGTGTCCATGTAGTTCAGATCATGATTCCCTTGGGGGTGGGGATAAAGAGCTCTGTCTCTTTTTTGGAGAGGGCATTTCATGAATGCCATCTATAATCTTTTTTTTTTCCCCCATCTAGCCTTAAAGCATGTTCTGGTAGGATTCTGATGTCAAGCTGTTCTGGCAAAAAAGTTATTTGAGCATTTCATATACAAAGGAAATCTCAACTCAAAAGGATTGGTTACTCTGGCATATATAAGAAGCTGTATTTCAGGATGCGGTCCCTTAGTTGGCATTCTGGAGTTTGTAAGAAGGAATGATTTTGTACTTCTTTAGAGAGTTTTGTGACTGAGATGGATCGAGATGTTTTCTGTGCCACCCTAGTGTTTACCATAAGGTATGTTGCACCCTTGTCTATCAGAAAGTCAATCAGATCATTCCCCACTGTCAGTTTTACCTTGGGCTCCTGTGGGGAAATTGTAATTGGGTGCCTCAAGTCCAAGAGAGAATCTGAGCTTCTTCATTCATCAGAGTTTTCCTCCCTTTCTGCCATATGAAAGGTTCCTATATTTCTTTGTTTTGTTTTTGGTGTTTTAGCCCAGGGCAATCTTTTTTTGTACTGTCCTTCCTCCTTACAGTAAGTGCATTGTTCCTTCCTTAGTGATGGCTTACCGCTATTCTGGTTACTTGTCTTCTGTGAATCAAATGCTGTTGCCAAAAAAGTGGCATTCTGTTTGCATCTTCTTATTTCTGTTATTGTTTCCTGTTGTTGAATACTTTAAAAGCAGCATCTACCAACTGAGAAGGGTTCATTCCAAATGCACCATCTCATGTCTGCAATTTTATCATATTTACATTTCTAGCACTTTTAGAGACCCCAGGATCTGCCGTGGGCTTGATAAATTCATTGAAAAAATTCAGAGGAGTCTTTATTTGTTTTTTACTGAATTAAAAATAATTTATTGAAACCATCCTGCTCGCTGTTTGCATTTAGGCCCTCACAGGATAATGGCATAGGGGAAATTGACTTGAGCAGGGAGTGACTCCTGGTCCAAACTTGGTGTTCTAACAGGTCTAAGATGGCAATACCAGACTCTGTGCTCCAGGACCTAATACAGGATTTTCTAATTGATCCCTATAAGGTGTGGGAGCCAGTTCGAACATTTCCTGAGCCCCAGCATTGGGAACTGGCTCTGACTGTACAGGAAAGTAATGAAATAATGAG
The DNA here is from genome assembly GCF_963930625.1 of Muntiacus reevesi. Lineage (NCBI taxonomy): Eukaryota > Metazoa > Chordata > Mammalia > Artiodactyla > Cervidae > Muntiacus > Muntiacus reevesi. Next base: position 18,509,457 of record NC_089253.1, read on the forward strand.
ACATAGATATATTCACATAGCAGCCAGAGTGGCTGGCGCAGGTGGCTCAGGCAGAGAGGTAAAGGTTTTAAACAACATATCCTCACTCTAGTTCCCTTTCTTCTTTAATTTTCCCTGATGTAATAGCACAAATATTTGCACATAGGGCATTTCATCATTCTTCCCCATAGTCTTTACAGAATAGCTCTAATTGCAGAGTTGTATAGTCTTTTTTAGTGTTTTACTGTAAAACAAAAATAGCAATTGATCATCTTATAACCATTTTGCCTTGGCATAAACCTATCAGCCGAATTCTGGGCTGAGGCTTTCAGTTTTAAGAACAAAGTGGGAATTTTCTTTTCTCACTGGGAATGTCTCACTCTCAGACACAGACAGACAAGTTTTTTTGTGTGTGTATGTTCCTTTCTTCCATTTGACATCAGTAAACTTTTAAATATCACAGACTGATTTGACTGTAAATGAAAAAATGGTTCCAAAACAAAGTGAAACAAAAGCTTAAAGGCAAACAGATAATTCTAAATAAACTCTTAAGTTTGGTCTTGGGGTTTTACATATACCAGTGACACAGGCTGGAGAAGTGAAAGGCAACCCACTCCAATATTCTTGCCTGGCAAATTTCATGGACACAGGAGCCTGGTGGGCTACAGTTCGTGGTGTCGCAAAGAGTCGGATATACCTGAGTGACTTTCACTTTCAGTGACACAGGAGATCACAGATTATGCAATTAACACAGCAAAGGTGGCAGTACATGGTACACAGGGTCTCAAGATAACCATATAAATCCCATTGGAGTTCCAGACAGGTGCTGTGACCACACATTGTTACAACAGAATATTCTCTTTTTCTTAGTCATGGGTTCGTAACTGTAATCAGACCACTCCCCAGAGGACGTTCTTTAGTAATAGTGGTTTTAAAGACAGAAATATAAGACAGACAAACAAATGGCACACACAGATGCTTTCATTCAAAGAAACAGATAAACCAGTTTGAAAATCGGATAAAAATCAGCAACTCTTTCCTCTCTCCAGCAGGGTACCCTAAAAAAAATTGACTTATGCCTGAGAGGAAAAGCCCCAAACAGAGAGGAGTAAAGTTTTTGGTTTATACGCAGCAACAGCTTACCTATTGACTTCCAGATACCAATTGCTCATTCCAACTGCCAAGTGCTGGGATAGCTGGGGCCACTTTGGGGGAATTTTGTATGGTAGATCTTCAGCATAAGTGGTCCCAGTAGTTTCTAGGGCCTTATCCAATAATTTCTAAGCTGGGGATAGCTGGCCATGAGCAGCAGGGATCCTCTCTAAATTCACCAAAATTTTTTACCTAAATCCAAGCTCATACTGCTTGCTACATGACAGTTACTGGGTCAAGGAGTAGCAGCTTTCTTTGGAAAGCCAGCAGACTGAGAATATGGTGAATGAATGTCCCAAAGCACCATCTTATCCAAGTTAGAATTTGGGCTTTCTATGTTCCTAAAGGAGAGACGATGTGGTTGGTTGTTGGAACTTCTTGGTATCTTTTGTTGTTGCGCCTGTCCACGTAGGTCACATCACAATGTTCCTGAAAACCTCCAACAAGATAAGTGCTATTCTGTGTTCCACAACTTTTAATCTCCATGTAAATGGAAAAGTGTTATACTTTAATAAGTCATAGCCTTGAGAATGAACTGTGCTATATATATCAGGCCGTAGGCAGCATTCTTGCAATAGAGTATGCAATTTAACTTGCATATTAGAATAAACAGATCTAATATGGAGTCAGATTTTTTTTCCTATAACACCCATTATTTGTAAAAGACAGACTTTGCTGGATATAAATGTCTTCATTGACAGGCTTTTCTTTTAACACTTAGACTATGTGGATTCACTACCTTCTGTCTTCCAAAATTTCTGATGAGAAATCTGCTCAGGATGTGATTGAGGATCATTGTATGTAACAAGCTGCTTTCAAGAGTCTTTTCTTTGCCTTTGGCTTTTGAAAGTTTGATTATAATATGTCATAGGGTGGATCTCTTTGAGTTCATCTTGGTGTACCCTAGATACACGAGGATAGTGACCTTTTGGCCCATCTTGGCTTCCATAAGCTGTGTGCAAGCTGCTCCAGGAACATGGGCACAGCTGCCTGTGATAGGGCTGAGAATGCAGAGTGGATAATTGATACTGTGCTAATTACTGAAATTGACCAAAGTTAACCATAACTTATAAAACTTCCCTGGAAGTTTCAAGACTTCAGTAAACCCCATAGAGCCAAAGCAGTTACATTTGGTAGATTTTGCCAGTGCAATTATTGTTTAGATGGGGGCAGGTTCCTGGTGCTTCTTTTTCTGCTGTCTTCCCAGAATTGCCTGCTGTGAATATAAGTTGTTACCTCTGAGGGATAAATGCCCAAGAATGCAAATCCTGGGGTATGATAGTTTGACGAGTTTTATAAGGAACTTTATAAGTTTTATATAGTTTATGAGAAACTGCCAAACATTTTCAGAGGGCCTATACCATTTTATGTTCCCACTAGCAATGTATGATGATCCAAAGGTTCTCCATCCTTGCTAGTTTAGGGCATTGTGATTTATTTTTAAATGTAGTCATTCTGTTATGTGTGTAGTGATATCTCATTGTGGTTTTAATTTTCATTCCCTGGTGAGTAATGATATTGAACATCTTCTCATATGCTAAGTTGCCATGGTCTATCCTCTCCAGCAAAATGTCTTATCATACCATTTCTAACTGAACTGCTTGATTTTTTTATTGTTAAATTTTGAGAGTTTTTTGTGTGAGTATAGTTCTTTGTTGGATATTTGGTTTGCAAATGTTTTGTCCCAGTCTGTTTCAGGAGTGTACCATCTCCTTAACAGAGTCTTCCACAAAGCAAAGACTTCCACAAAGTCTTAACATTTTGATTATGTTTACCTTTTCAATTTTCTCTTTTATGAGTCTTGCTTTTAATGTCAAGTCTAAGAGCTCTTTGTCTAGCCCTTAGATCTCAAAGATTTCTGTTTTTTTCCCCAAAAGCTTTATGATTTTACATTGTGTACTTAACTCTGTGATCCATCTTTAGTCAATTTTTATATGAATTATGTGGTGTGGGTCAAAGTTTTCTGTTTTTTGCCTTTGCCTATGCAATTGCTCTAGTACTGTTTGTTGAAAAACACTTTTTATTTCATTGATTTAATTTTGCACCTTTAACAATTATCATTTTGACGTGTTTGTGTGGGGTCTGTTTATGGCTTTTAAATTGTTCAGTTGCTCAGTTGTGTCCAACTCTTTGTGATTTTAAATTATGTTCCACTAATCTCTCTTCTCTAAGACCACAGTATTTTGATTACTGTAGCTATATAGTAAGCCTTAATATTGGGTAGTGTGATTCTTTCTCACTTTATTCTTTTTTAGTATCATTTTAGTTAATTTTGGGCTGTGCCTTACTATATACATTTCAGAATCAGCTGGGCTAATTGTACAAAAATCCTTTCTGGTATTTTCATAGGAATTGCATTAAGCTTGCGGATCACTGTGAGAATTGACATCTTTACAATGTTGAGTCTTCTAATTCATAAACACATATGTCTCTTCACTTTTTAAATCTTCTTTGATGACTTTCATCAGTTCTTTGTAGTTTATGGCTTATAGGTTTCGTTAAGTTAGTACCTAAGTATTTACTTTTCTTTGGAGTAATTGTTTATGGTATTGTTTCAATTTCTATATAGAAATGGAATGGTTTTGTGTATTGGTTTCAAAAAGTTTTGAAAAGTAGGTTTTTATTACTATTTCCTTATTTCTATTAAAAAAATCTTTTAGGTGATCTGTAGAATTGTCTTAGAGACAATTCCAACATACTAGGTAACTAATTGCAAGCACTCCTGCAAATGTAGTAGTATGATTTTTTATTTTCCAATTTATACACTGAGCCTAATAAGAACCTGCCAAGCTAGTATATGACAAAACTGCATTCACACCCAGGCTTGTACAGAGCTGTTTCCAATATACTGTGCCATCTCAGGGTTAAAACAAAAATTTTTGAAGGGATTTGTATGGTATATTTTGTGAGAAGTTTTCTCTGAAGATGAGAACTTGATTAGAATTACTAGATGTTCTTCTGCTTATTTTCTTTCCATAGCTATAGATACTGTGTGCATATCTACTGACATTTAGTGCACAGGGAAATTTGGGTTCCATTTCTCCTACTCAGTGCTTTTGAAAATTCTTTTAAAAATTTGAAATGTAAATATTTACCAGATAGGTATTCATTTATTTATTACTTCATGTTAACTATTTATGAAGCAGGTACTGAATATATGGAAATGAATAAGACAGAATCTCTGCTTTAATACGCTTACAGTCAAGTAAAGAAGACCGTTAGGAAAGCAGGTAGAGTAGAGAGTGGTAAGTTCTCTGAAGGAAGTAAATGTATTTGCTTCACAGTAGTATGTGGAGCTCACTCATACTAGCTCATTGGAGCCAAAGAGGTTTGCAAACCTGTTTTAACAGTGGTGGTTGAAATTGGGCTAAGGTTTCCCAGGTGGTGCTAGTGGTAAAAATCCAGCCTACCAGTGCAGGAGACGTAAGAGGCGTGGGTTCATCCCTGGGTTGGGAAGATCCCCTGGAGGAGGGCATGGAAACTCTATTATTCTTGCCTGGAGAATCCCATGGACAGAGGATCCTGGTGAGCGCCTGTCTATAGGGTCTCAGAGTGGAACACAACTGAGGTGACTTAGCATGCATTCATACATAGGAATATTTATACCATGGAAATTGGCTAATTCTAGTAGGGCTTTTCTTCCTCCCATTTCCCCCTCCATCTTTTCTTCACTCTCTACCCCTCTTTCTTCCTTCCTTCCTCTTTTCTTCCTTTATTTCTTTTCCCCTTAGGGCATGCATACTACTGTTGATGGAGGAGGAAAGGTATTAAATGCAGTTCTGGGTCTCACTGTAACATGAGCTCATTCTACGTGTCATGTCATAAGTCGTCCCATGTCCAACTAATTCTGGCGATTTAAGCTACAGTCTTTCACAGATATTGTGGCTGTTTACCTTTTAGATGATAAAAATAAGATTAAATCTAAATCTCCTGTGGGTTCCTTTTCTTCCCAGAGAATATAAAGCAGCTAATATCAGCATCAACTTATACGTCGTCAATGAACCTTGGCTTTTCTCATTGGTCTGGTGCTCCAGTATTCACTCCGTGACCACAGACAACATTGAAGTCCTGAATGAGATGAATTACCCTTACTACTTCATGGTGAGCTGGTTGTTCAGATTATTCTTCCTAGACTGATACAATGGGAGTCTCTGTCCCCACCCACCCCTACATTGCCCACTGTGCAGTCCCCAGGGTAGCTACTTAAGAGCAGAAATGATATGTGACATTGGAGATATGGCATTGTCCCTTCTCTCACTCAGATCCTTCTGTTATTCTCAGGGAGAAATTACTGTTGGTATAAATAATTGGCTGTTTATTGAATCCCCACAATGTGCCCTTCTTGGATACTGTAATTCAGCCCTCTGAGCTAGCCACTAGGAGTAATGCACGGGGAATCTGAAGTTTGAAGCTTCACATGATGCAGGATTCACAGTGTCTGACTCCAGTGTGTTGATACTGCATCCCCACCTGCAGGCAGAGCAACAGTGACAGTGGCATGAGGTGTGGGAATTCAAGTGTACTTGAATTCCAAAGTGAAAACTGTGGGTGCTGACCAAAATGCTTTTGAGAAGGAGTGTGAGTGTCCATCACCTAGCTTGATTTCCCCTCTGTCCTGTTTCTGCTTATGATCAGAGGCATGGGGGCCTGAACACCTGAGTTATACTTCCAGCTGAATCCCATCACTTGGTATCTATGAAGGGAACCCCAGCTAACCAGTTAACTGCTACAGAGCCCATTTTTCTTATCAGTGTGTAAATAGGATGACTGCGTCAGACACAATAGGCAACAACAGAAAACAGCTTAATTTCTCTTTGCTGACTTTTTGAACTGCTATGTGAGCTAGACTTTTCCTTACTGTGAGTGAGATTTCTCTCAGATCCCATAGTTTTTCTAGTCATTCTTAGATAATCTCTCAACGTACTGTTTAGTCACCAAAAATTTTGATCCTCAGTTCAGGATCAAAATGTGTAGTTCAGAATAATAACTCAAATTCTAAACTGCCTTGAAAATTAAAGCTTTAGGCAGAGAAACCTAAATGAGAAGACTGAATATTTTTGGTTGCCTTCTCCATTCTTCCAGCCTTACTGGCCCCCTTTTTTTTTCTGACTTGCTCAAGGTCAGGAGCAGGTACAAGGTAGTTAGGGCAAAGGGCACAGTCTTGTAGGGTCGGTATTTCGTTGAGGCCCTCTGGTGGCAGTGTAAAATTGCCTACTCCTTCTTTCTTGGTGGCTTAGGGAGGTTTCTACAGATGATCCTCAAGGAAACCTAGAATGGCAGGTCTCTTGGCACAAGTGAAGCCTCTTCACTTGTCTTTCCCCATATTATCCCTCTTCTTGTATGTACTATATACTTTTCTTATGTTTTGATTTTTAAAATTGCAGTGTAAACTTCATTATATAAAATTCAGTTATTACAAAAATGTAAATTAGAAAGCAGTGCATCCTTCATAATCCTACCCCCTAAATCAGTAATGACTCAAAATTGTCCCTTCAGATATATTAAATAAAACTTTTTATTTCAATACTTGGATTGATAATATTTAAATTTATAATAAATTCATATGTTTCAAAATCAAAGAGTGTAAAAGGATGTAAGTAAATAACTTCTTTCTAGAAGAAGGACGTTTAAAGGACTGAAGGTAACTTTGGTTAAGGAGGTGACCAGCATCCTAAAGGCTTTCCTAAGCAGTCCATTCTCAGGGTCAGAATATGCAGATTCAGATCTTGGCTCAACCACTTACTGTGTTAACTCTTGGAAATGTTATCTAACTTGCTGGGCTTTAGATTGTTTATTTGTAAATTGGAGATAAAACTAGTACAATAGAAGCAGTTTTATCCAACACACATGGGTCTGCTTAGTGTTCTGTTTGTTGAAAAAGTTAGAACAGGACATCATGAAATAAGTTATATATAGTCTATTACCATTTTATTATGTTTAAAAAACATACCTAATATTTAGTGGCTTAAAATGAACAAATATTTGTCTGTCACATTCCGTATGATGGCTGAGTTGTTTCTCCAGCCTGAGACAGCTTGACTGGACTTGGTGGTCTAGGATGGCCTCATCCACATGTCTAGGTTCTTACCTGGGATGACTGTAGTTCCTTCATTTGGTCACTCATCCTCAAGGAGGCCAGCCTGTGCATGTTCACCTGCTGGCGCTGGATTTCCAGCAGCAGAGAGGTCAAGCACCAGTGCACATGCTTTCTTAAGGATCTCCCAGTGTGATGTTTGTAAATGTACCACTGGCCAAAGAAAATCACATGATTAGGTTCAGATTCAAGGTGGGTCAGGGGGAAAAACAGTCTTTACCTCTTAAAGGAAAGTGACAGTGCAGTCACATTTCACATAGGCCTGCATTTTGAATCAAATAATGTGGCCATTTTTATAAACAATCTACCACAAAAACAAACTCAGAATGGATTAAAGATGTAAGACCAGATACTTTAAAATTCTTAGAGGAAAGCATACAACACTGTACCCTGTAGGACTCTCATCCAGATTCATTGGAGAAATCAAAAACTTTGTAGAAAAGCAAAAGCTAAGAGAATTCAGCACCAGCAGACCAGCATTGCAACAAGTACTAAAGGAACTTCTCTAAGGAGAAATGAAAAAGCCACAAATAGTGACAGAAGAAATTACGAATGGAGAAACTCACCGATAAAGGCAAACATACAGTAAAGATAGAAAATCATCTGTGCACCAAAATATGACATAAAAGCCGTCAATTGTGAGGAGAGCACAAATGGAGGATATTGGAAATGCATGTGAAATTAAAAGACCTTAAAACAATCTTGTTTATATATAGACTGCTATGTCAAAACCCCATGGGGAATACATGTAAATCCGTGGCTGATTCATGTCAATGTATGACAAAACCCACTACAATTTTGTAAAGTAATTAGCCTCCAACTAATAAAAATAAATGAAAAAAAAAAAAAAAAAAAAAAAAAAAAAACCATGGTTACCACAAGCCAAAAATCTACAGTACATACACATACACAAAAGAGAGAAAGAATCCAAACACAACACTAAAGTTAGTCATTAAATCACAGGAGAAAAAAAGAAGTAAAAAGACCTGTAAAAACAAACCCAAAACAATTAAGAAAATTGTAATAGGAAAATATATATCCATAATCGCCTTAAATGTAAATGGGTTAAATACTCCTATCAAAAGACATACACTGGCTGAATGGATACTAAAATAAGACCCATATGTATGATGTTTATATGAAACCCACTTCAGACGCAGGGATATATATATAAACTGAAAGTGAAGGGATGAAAAAGATATTCCATGTAAGTGGAAATCAAAAGAAAATTGATTTTGATATGAGCAATACTCATATCAGACAAAATAGACTTTATAAAATAGAGATTGTTATAAGGGACAAAAAAGGACACTACATGACAATCAAAGGAACAATCCAAGAAGAAGGTATAACAATTGTAAATATATATCCACCCAAATATTAAGTACCTTAATACATAAGGCAAACAATAACAACCATAAAGTGAGAAATTGACAGGAACACAGTAATAGTGGGGGACTTTAATATTTCATTTACACCAATGGGCTGATCTTTCTGACAGGAAAATTGATAAGGAAACACAAGTCTTAAATTACACATTAGACCAGATATTAACTAATATTTACAGAGCATTCCATCCCAGTGTAACACAATACACATTGTCCTTAAGTGCACATGGAACATTCTCCAGGATTGACCATATGCTGGGCCACGAAGTCAGTCTTGGTAAATTTAAGAATATTGAAGTTACATCAAGTATCTTTTCTGATCACAATACTATGATACTAGAAATCAACTACAAGGGGAAAAAATGTAAAAAACCAAAAACACGTGGAGGCTTAATAATATGTTACTAAGCAACCAATAGATCACTGAAGAAATGAAAGAAGTTAGAAGATACCTAGAGACAAATGAAAATGAAAACATGAGAACAAGACAAGGATGCCCACTCTCACCACTACTATTCAACATAGTGTTGGAACTTTTGGCCACAGCAATCAGAGCAGAAAAAGACATAAAAGGAATCCAGATAGGAAAACAAGAAGTGAAACTCTCGCTGTTTGCAGATGACATGATCCTCTACATAGAAAACCTTAAAGACTCTACCAGAAAATTACTAGAGCTAATTAATGAATATAGTAAAGTTGCAGGATATAAAATTAACACACAGAAATCCCTTGCATTCCTATACACTAACAATGAAAAAACAGAAAGAGAAATTAAGGAAACAATACCATTCACCATTGCAACAAAAAGAATAAAATACTTAGGAGTATATCTACCTAAAGAAACAAAAGACCTATATATAGAAAACTATAAAACACTGATGAAAGAAATCAAAGAGGACACAAACAGTTGGAGAAACATACCGTGTTCATGGATTGGAAGAATCAATATTGTCAAAATGGCTATTCTACCCAAAGCAATCTATAGATTCAATGCAATCCCTATCAAGCTACCAATGGTATTTTTCACAGAACTAGAACAAATAATTTCACAATTTGTATGGAAATACAAAAAACCTCAAATAGCCAAAGTAATCTTGAGAAATAAGAATGGAACTGGAGGAATCAACCTGCCTGACTTCAGGCTCTACTACAAAGCCACAGTCATCAAGACAGTATGGTACTGGCACAAAGACAGAAATATAGATCAATGGAACAGAATAGAAAGCCCAGAGATAAATCCACGAACCTATGGACAGCTTATCTTTTGACAAAGGAGGCAAGGATATACAATGGAAAAAAGACAATCTCTTTAACAAGTGGTGCTGGGAAAACTGGTCAACCACTTGTAAAAGAATGAATCTAGAACACTTCCTAACACCATACACAAAAATAAACTCAAAATGGATTAAAGATCTAAATGTAAGACCAGAAACTATAAAAATCCTAGAGGAGAACATAGGCAAAACACTCTCCGACATAAATCACAGCAAGATCTTCTATGACCCACCTCCCAGAATATTGGAAATAAAAGCAAAAATAAACAAATGGGACCTAATGAAAATTAAAAGCTTCTGCACAACAAAGGAAACTATAAGTAAGGTGAAAAGACAGCCCTCAGATTGGGAGAAAACAATAGCAAATGAGGAAACAGACAAAGGATTAATCTCAAAAATATACAAGCAACTCCTGCAGCTCAATTCCAGAAAAATAAATGACCCAATCAAAAAATGGGCCAAAGAACTAAACAGACATTTCTCCAAAGAAGACATACAGATGGCTAACAAACACATGAAAAGATGCTCAACATCACTCATCATCAGAGAAATGCAAATCAAAACCACAATGAGGTACCATTACACGCCAGTCAGGATGGCTGCTATCCAAAAGTCTACAAGCAATAAATGCTGGAGAGGGTGTGGAGAAAAGGGAACCCTCTTACACTGTTGGTGGGAATGCAAACTAGTACAGCCACTATGGAAAACAGTGTGGAGATTTCTTAAAAAACTGGAAATAGAACTACCATATGACCCAGCAATACCACTTCTGGGCATACACACTGAGGAATCCAGATCTGAAAGAGACACGTGCACCCCAATGTTCATCGCAGCACTGTTTATAATAGCCAGGACATGGAAGCAACCTAGATGCCCATCAGCAGACGAATGGATAAGGAAGCTGTGGTACATATACACCATGGAATATTACTCAGCCATTAAAAAGAATTCATTTGAATCAGTTCTAATGAGATGGATGAAACTGGAGCCCATTATACAGAGTGAAGTAAGCCAGAAAGATAAAGAACATTACAGTATACTAACACATATATACGGAATTTAGATAGATGGTAGCGATAACCCTATATGCAAAACAGAAAAAGAGACACAGAAGTACAGAACAGACTTTTGAACTCTGTGGGAGAAGGTGAGGGTGGGATGTTTTGAGAGAACAGCATGTATATTATCTATGGTGAAACAAACCACCAGCCCAGGTGGGATGCATGAGTCAAGTGCTCGGGCCTGGTGCACTGGGAGGACCCTGAGGAGTCGGGTAGAAAGGGAGGTGGGAGGGGGGATCGGAATGGGGAATACGTGTAACTATATGGCTGATTCATGTCAATGTATGACGAAACCCACTGGAATGTTGTGAAGTGATTGGCCTCCAACTAATAAAATAATATTAAAAAAAAATAAAATAAATAAAAGCATTTCAAGCAAAAAAAAAAAAAAAAAGAAAATGAAAACATGATGATGCAAAACCTATGTGACATAGCAAAAGCAGTTCTAAGAGGCAAGTTCATAGCAATACAATCTTACCTCAGGAAATAAGAAAAATGACAAGTAAATTAACATCACATCTAAAGCAAGTAGAGAAAGAGGATCAAAGAAAACCCAGTGTTAGCAGAAGGAAAGAAATCATAAGATCAGAGCAGAAATAAATGATAAAGAGATGAAGAAAATGATAGGAGCAGTCAATGAAAAATAAAAGCTGTTTTTCTTTTTGAAAGATAAAATTGATAAACCTTTACCCAGATCCATCAAGCAAAAGGGGAGAGGGCACAATCAATAAAATTAGAAATGAAAAAGTAGAAGTTACAACTAACACCAAAGAAATACAATGGATCATAAGCGACTAACACAGGCAACTGCATGCCAATAAATTGGACAACCTGAAAGAAATGGACAGATTTTTAGCAAGGTATGATCTCTCAAGACTGAACCAGGAAGAAATAGAAAATATGAACATACCAATCACAAGCACTGAAACTGAAATTGTGATTAAATGCTCCTAACAGGTGAATTCTACTAAATATTTAGAGAAGATTTAGCACATGTTCTGAAACTATTCCAAAAAAATTGTAGAGGAAGGAAAACTCCCTAACTCATTCTATGAGGCCACCATCACCCTGATACTAAAACCAAAGCTATCACAAAAAAAGAAAATTACAGGACAGTATTACTGATGAACACAGACACAAAAGTCCTTAACAGAATACTAGCAAACTGAATCCAACAACACATTAAAAGGATAATACACCATTATCCAGTGGGATTTATCCCAGGGATGCACAAATTTGTCAATATCTACAAATCAATCAGTGTATTACACCACATCACCAAATTGAAAAATAAAAACCATATAATAATCTCAATAGATGCAGAAAAACTTTTGACAAAATCCAGCACCTATTTATGATAAAAACTTTCCAGAAAATGGGCATAGAGAGAACATGCTTCAACAAAATAAAGGCATTATTTGACAAACCTACAAAGAACATCATAAATCAACACTGAAAAACCAAAAACATTTCCTTTGAAGTTAGGAACAAGACAAGGATGTCCATTCTCACCACTTTTATTCAGCATAGTTTTTGGAAGTCCTGCCTATGGCAATCAGAGAAGAAAAAGAAATAAAGGGAATCCAGACTTGAAGAACTTAAACTGTCACTGTTTGTAAATGACATGATATTATACATAGAAAATCCTAAAGATGCTCCCAGAAAACCACTAGAGCTCATCAATGAATTTGGTAAAGTTGCAGGTTGCAAAATTAATATACAGAAGTCTTTTGCACTCCTATACACTAACAGCAAAAGGTCCAAAAGAGAAATTCAAGAAACAATTCCATTTACCATTGCATCAAAATGATAGAATATCTAGGAATAAACCTGCCTAAGGAGACAAAAAACCTGTACTCCAAAAACTGTACGATGCAGATGAGAAAATCAAAGACACACAAATGGATAGAAAGGTACGCCATATTCATGGGTTGAAAGAATCGATATTGTCAGAACAACTGTACTACCTAAGGCAATCTACAGATTCAGTGCAATCCCTATCAAATTATCAGTGACATTTTTCACAGAACTAGGACAGGAAATCTTAAAATTTTTATGGATACAAAAAGTATCTTAAATAGCCAAGCAATATTGAGAAAGAAAAATGGAGCTGGAAGGATCAGGATCCCTGACTTTGGTCTATATTAAAAAGCTACAGTCATCAAAACAGTATGATAGTGGCACAAAGATAGAATTATAGATAAATGGCACAGGATTGAAAGCCCAGAAATAAATCCATGCACCTGTAGCCAACTAGTTGATGACAAAGGAGGTAAGACTATACAATGGAGAAAAGACAATTTCTTCAATAAATGAGGCTTGGAAAACTGGACACCATCATGTAAAAAAAAAAAAATGAAGCTAGATAATTCACCTTTTGATATAGCCTCAAAGTCTTTCTTTTGAGAGCATTCAGCTGACTGAATTTTGTATTCTCTCGCTTGTATGTGCTTCCCAGTGCACCAGCTTTGACTTCTAAGTTTAGTTTCCTTGATGTACAAGAATTTCAGTTCATTTGGAGAATGAGGAATCTGCAAATTTTTATAATCCACTCCTCAGTTGCAGTTTATTTTTAAAAAACCTTTTCTGTCATCATCGAGTTTTTCAAAGCATTGACTTTTTTTGTGTGTGTGTGGAAAATGTTGTACTTTCAAAACTCTGATCATACAGATTTAATATAATATTAATTAAACTCCTTCCCAGGTGGTTCAGTGGTAAAGAATCTGCCTGCCAATGGAGAAGACACAAGTTGGATCCCTGGGTTGGGAAGATCTCTTGGAGAAGGAAATGGCAACCAACTCTAGTATTGTTGCCTTGGAAATCCCAAGGACGGAGGAGCCTGGGGGGCTGCAGTACATGGGGTTACAAAAGAGTCAGACATGACGTAGTGACTAAAACAACAACAATAATTACACTGCACATTTATAACAAGTACAGGTGTTCTAAGTCATATGGGCAGTAAGAACAACTGATTCTTAGTGACTGTATAGCTGATCTGGTGGGCAGCCTGCAGCAGGCCAAGGCATCAGTCAGTCAATTGCCTACTGGGGATTAGGAGCCTTGGCTTAGGAGAAGTTCGTTAAGAGATTTTATTTTGCCTGCCTAGTAGATCTGTTGTGAGAATTAGCTGTGAAAATATACCTCACATGCAAAGAATACTACCTTCGCTCCTGTAAATGCTCATTAGTGTTAATTGTTGTTCTCATCATTAACTTGATCATTCATATTATTGTTGTTGTTCTTGTTATCATTATTAATCAGACCAAGCAAAGATCTTGAATTAGGATGGAAATGACATAAGAAAGATAAAAATGCCAGACCTAGTATCATCAAATAGTATTGGGGGTGGAAAAAATGAAGGTAGAAAGGGAGGATCAAGCCAGGGAATTAAAAAAATTACTCAGTAGAACCTAGATAATGGAGCTGTGAAATGGGTGATGTAGGAAAGAAGCCTAGAGAAGTGGGCATGTTAGTTAATGATGATAATTTCAACATTTTTATTTGAAGCATGATGATTTATAAGAATGATTCTTAAATGCTGGTTCACAGACTGGTTACTTGTTGCTGGGGAGCTTGTTAGAGATGCAGAAATTCTGATTCCTGAGTCACTAATGAGGCCCAGGAAGCTGTATTACGAAAGGCTGCAGCTCAGGTAGATTTGGATGCACAGCCAGGTTTGGGAACCTGTACCATGAACACGTAGAGTGCTGGAAGTCAAGCAACTTGGGCTGTAGTCCTGGGTCCAGAGAAGAATTGCTATGTGCTATTTTTGGGACTCTCTCAGACCTCTGTTGAGTGTCCAAGGAAATGATGTGTGTGAAGTGTTTTAGTCCTTGTAGAGCCCTGGGCACATATAAGGGGGGATTGTTAGGTTAGCAGCAGGTATTCTCTGTGTTTGACTTCAGTCCCGGGAATCAAGATTCCTCCTCCTGCTCTGCTCCCTCTCCATTCCCGCTCAGGCAAGGGACTTGATCCACATGATCTACAATCTTCTCCAACTGTAAATGCCTATAACTGTTTTCTGTTTTGCAGACACCAAATTTCTATATGTTCTTGTGGGTTTTCATGGATATTCTTTCTACAGTTTTCATTGTTTCCATATTTCGTTTTCATTGGTAAGTATGCATTTGTAATTTTGTATAATTTTTTCCCAAAATAAGATATACATGGTTTTGTACCTTGTGAAATTTGTGAACAAAGTTACACTCTTTCCATAGTCCCATGTGGCAAATCCTCAGGGAGACAGGGTTTTAAGGGTTTTACCTTCTGAACCTCCTGTTTCCTCTCATGCTGCCTGCAGCTCCACACACCCTTCTACCTCCTCGATGTGAGACCATATTCTAAGGATAAGGACTCTCACTAAAGCTTAATCAAAGCTTTTTACTACATGTCCCTTGTGGATCAGTTGGGAGAGGACAAGAGTTGAAGGTGGTTCAGAACAAGTGTCCCACCTTCCACAGAATGGGACACAGCAGGGTGCTGTGTAAAGAGCAAGCTCACGCTCCAGGAAACCTGGGTTTTAGTCCTGGTTTTTCCTGTAGTTGCTGGGTGACCCTGGGAAAATCATTGCCCCTTTCCAGACCTTAGTCTTTTTATCTGCCCAATCAAATGACATTTGAGAATTCTTGAGGGGAAAAATGCATCAAGATCGTAAGGTTCAGGATGGGAGAGGGAACATCTGGTAGAAGAATTTTAGCTAGAAGAAACCATGGTCTTTAGATCTCATCATGCTCATCATTTCCTCATTTGAGTTATCCTTTAAAGGAGGAAACTTCATACCCTCTGCCCAAGGTACCATTTGACTGGTAATGTTCTTTTCTGGCCACTGCCTGTGTTATTGTTGCTTTGGAAGAGGTCTGTGAGGCTCATGGACACTCTGCTTCCTTCTAGGTGGAGAGCGAGCCAGAGTGAAAAAATTCGCCAGGGTATCACCAGTTACACAGGTAAAATCAGAGGCGTAGCCCCCTCTCATTTCTTCATCCCTCCCCATTGCCTCTATGAGGCAGGGCTTGCCTTTAATATTTCTGACAAGAGTTGAAGGGAGTCTAAAGTTACAGGGTGGATACCACTGAGAAGCTGGGCAAAAACAGGCTGTGTGCAGACTCTGAGGCCCTTGACGTCAGAATACATTGTGGGCTTTATCCTCTAAGCAGTGAAACTCCTTGGAAGATTTTGAACATGGTTGTATATTTGCTTGTCATATATTCGTTCATCACACGATTATAAAATACTGACTTTGTGCCAGGCAGTGTGAAACTGAAGTACCTGAAAGCTTTGTATATGGAAGGTGTCTCAAGAACAGAGGCTCTGGTCCTCAGAGAGCAGTGAGGAAGCAGGAAAAGGTACAGCAGCCGTTGACATCTCTGGTTCAGCCATCTAGTTCCAGGACAGAAGCTGCCATGCTCCTCAGGCCTGAATGTGCTTTTTGTGGCTTTAGTTGTGATGTATGTTGGAAGGTGGAAGCAGAAAATTGCCAGGATCCTGGAATGCTGGACTAGAGTCTAGACTCAGCATATAAACATCAGGAAATGGCAAGTGACTTTCAGACAAGGGAGCACTATTCTTAGACACTTGTGTAAAGGGATAGACTAGCAGAATGACTTATTAATCAGCAGAATAACTCAGGACTGAGTAAGTGGGATAGGTCCAATGAGGGAAGGGAAGCTAGAGTTTATTATTCAGGAGGTTGTGGGGATAATCACACAGTGAGTTACTGGCTTGGGAAGCCACTGCAATGTTAAAGGGAAAACCAGTTAGGAGGCAGAAGACTGTGCAGTCCATGATGCAGTTTCCTCTCATTGCTCTTGGAGTCTTTAAGTAAAGTTGATAACAGTCAAAAATGATTAATTAATTTCTTGTGAGCAGTTGTGAAGATGATAAGATACTTTGTATCAGCTATCAGTCTTCAACATATACATTACTTAGACTTTCAAGAATGTATCCTCAGGGACTATGAAAAAATAAGAAATTTGAAGGGTAATGGTCTTTTGTATTGTAAAACTGAAGGTTTAAATCAAGTCACCCAAATTTATTAAGATATAGAGTAATCTCCAATGACTCTGAGTTTTATGGATTTTAAAAAGGTCACTCTGTGGGCTGTTAAGGAGACTGAAGGTTGTGTTCCAGCTGCCTTATGATATTTAGAAGTTATATCAGTAAACTAGGGCTTCCAAAACAAAATACCATAGACTGGGTGCCTTTAACAACAGAAGTTGATTTTTCTCACATTTCTGGAGGCTGGAGGTGCAGGACCAATGTGTCAGCAGGTGTGGTTTCTTCTGAGGCCTCTCTAATTGACTTGCTGGTAGAGTCTTTGTTGCTGTGTCATCCATCACACTGCCCTTCCTCTGTGTGCACAAACCCCCAGTGTCCTCTGTGTCTCCAGGTTTTCTCTTCTTTGATCAGACTGGATCAGGACTCACCATAATGGCCTCATTTTAATCATGCCTTTAAAAACTTTATCTCCTAAATTAGTCCTATATTGAAGTGCTGTGGTTAGGTCTTCAACATATGAGTTTGTGTGGCACACAGGTCAACCCATAATAGTAATCTAATCAAGAAATAGAAAGACTATGGAATTGGTGTAGAAAGCATGGATGAGTTAGAAGTTCTGAAGGAAAGTTCAAAGAACCATTTAAATTTGAATGAAGAAAGGTGGATATCATGCCTTAGAAAATAATTTAACTTGACAACAACTTCCCACCATATTTAAAGGAGAATAAGAAAATAAGGTGAGTGGATAATAAACTAAGAATCTTTCATGTTTTTTATTTTTAGTTGCTTATTTACAGAAACCAATTTTGCCTGATCTAAATAAATATATAGAAAGACCATTTGAGTACCTAAAAGAGACAACTAGAAGGCAAAGGATGAAGTTTAGTATCAGGGAATGAACAAGGATGACTGGAAAGAAGCCATAACCACTACCTAGAACCATCAGTTTAGTTCAGTTGCTCAGTCATGTCCGACACTCCTGCACCCCATGGACTGCAGCATGCCAGGCTTCCCTGTCCATCACCAACTCCCAAAGCTTGCTCAAACTCAGGTCCATCGAGTCGGTGATACCATCCAACCATTTCATCCTCTGTCACTCCCTTCTCCTCCTGCCTTCAATCTTTCCCAGTGTCAAGGTCTTTTCTAGTGAGTCAGTTCTTCACATCAGGTGGCCAAAGTATTGAAGTTTCAGCTTCAGCATCCTTCCAATGACAGCCTGGAGCCATGCAGGGTGGGAAGAGCAGGCCTTGCATACTAAGCCTAGTGTCACATCTTGCACCATGACTACCTTTTAGACTGATGTGTACTGCTGCACCTGCTGCTGCTACCTTTAGGATACACACACACACACACACACACACACACACACACACACACACACACACACATCTTTAGGGTGTGTTTTTCAGCCCTTCAAAGAAGTTGATCCTTTACATTTTGACTCATATAGTTTCTTATGAAAAGTCATTCAAAAAAGAAATCTTCCATTATTTTAATCATTGTTCCTCTACTTATAATATTTTATTTTGTCTCATACAGTTTCTTATGAAAAGTCATCCAAAAAAAGAAATCTTCCTTTATTTTCATCATTGTTCCTCTACTTGTAATATGTCCTTTTTAAGGTTGTTTCTTTTATTACTTCTTTCAGTAATTTGATTATGATTTACCTTAGTGTATGGTAGTGTGTCTACCTGCTTAGGGTTTGCTGAACTTCTTAGATCAGTAAGAGTATAAATTTTCAACCTGTATTTTTCAACTATCTTTCTGCCATTACCTTCTTTTTGGGTTTCCAATTACATAGATAATAGGTGGTTTTATATTATCTGATAAGTTTCCAAGACTGTTTATTTTTATTTTTAGCCTATTAATTTCTATGCTTCATTTTTGATATATCCTATTAAAGTTTGGGTTGTTTTTGATTGCTGTGTAACAAATTACCATAAATCTATCAGTGTAAAGCAACCCAAATTTATCATCTCCCAGTTTGTGGGCCAGGGGTCCAGGCATGGGTTTTCTAGGTCTACTGCATATCTCACCAGGCTCTCATGAAGATCTTGGCTTGGGCTGCAGTCTCATCTGAGACTTAAGAGTCCTCTTCCAAACTCACTGATTGTTGGCAGAATTTAGTTCCTTACAGTTGCAAGAACTAAAGTCAGTTGTGTTTTCTTAATTGCTCTTGACTGAGTTTTTCTCTGAGATCTAAATGTTCCATTCCGATCTTAGTCATAAGTCTTTCTCACATCATGGCATCTTACTTCTTCACACCCAGTATGAGAATATATCTTGTAGCAGATGGATTCAGGAGAAAGAGGACAAAGGGAAAAAATAATACACAAGATAAATAGAAAACAAATTGAAATATAGTAGTCATGAATTCAACCATTTTATTAAGTTCAGTTAACATAAATGTACCAAATACTCAAAGCAGTAGTAGAGATTGTGATACTGGTAGAATTAAGCAAGACCCAACCATATGCAGTTCACAAAAGAAATGCTTGAGATATTAAAACACAGATTAATAGTGAAAGGACAGAAAATTAAAATAAAATCAGAAGGGAGAAAAGTGAAAAAAGATAGGATGGAAAATAACATGCCTTACAAACAGCAAGCATGAAAATAATATCTGAAAGATAAACTTTAAAACATGGAGCCTTACTTGAAACAAGATTTCTTAAGAAGGAAAAGGTCAGTATATCAAGAAGGCACTATAATTATATAGTTAGTAACAGAGCTTCAAAACACATTAAACAAAAATGGAAAGAAATAGAAAAATCATAGTTAAAGATTTTGACATTCCTCTCTTAGTACCTGAAAGAACAACTGAATTCATCAAAAAGTAAAATCAGAAAGGATATAGAAGTCTGAACACTTCCAGCCAACCTGATCTAGTTGACAGAAAATAATATTCAACAACTGCAGAATGTACAATATTTTGAAATGTAAATGGCATAGTTGCAAAATAGACCATATGGCAGGCCATAAAGCAAATCTGGAAGATAGAGCTGATTTACCCAACACACAGATGCAAACACACTGAATTATGTAAAATAAGGAGGTAGAGGAATATGTTCCAATCGAAAGAACAAGATAAAACCCCAGAAAAAGAACTAAATGAAACAGAGATGAGCAATCTACCTGGTAGAGTTAAAAAATAATGGTCATAAACATATGCTTATTGAACTTTGGAGAAAAATAGATGGACATAGTGCAAACTTCAACATAAAGGACAAGAAAGTACCAAACAGAAGTAATAACTGAACCAAAAAAATACATTAGAAAGGCTCAGCAGCACAACAGATGAAGTAGTAGAACGAATCAGTGAGCTGGAAGACAAAACAATGGAACTCACCCAGACAGAGCGACAGAATGAAAAAAGAACTTTAAAAAGGAAAGATACATTATGGGACTGTTGGGACAGCATCAAGTGTAATAACATTCACATTATAGTGCTCTCAGAAGGAAAAGAGAAAGAAAAAAATGCGCCCCAAATTAACTGAAGAAATAGTGGCTGAAAATGTCCCTATCTTGGGAAGGAAAGAGACATCCAGATCCAGAAGGCCCACAGAGTTCCAAACAAGATGATCTCAAAAAGACACATACCAAGACACATTAAAGTTAAAATGGTAAATTTAAGGATAAAGAGAGACTCCTAAAAGGAGAACACAAAAACCAACTTATAATCAAGGGAAACAGCATAAGGTCATCAGCAGATTTTTTAGCAGAAAGTTTACAAGCCAGATAGGAAAGGTGTGATATATTAAAAGTGTTGAAAGGAAAAAAACTTGCAACCAAGAACTCTCTACCCAGCAAGGTTACCATTCAGAATTGAAGGAGATACCAAATTTCCCAGATAAACAAAAGCTAGAAGAGTTCATTACTACTAGTCCAATTCTACAAGAAATATTAAAGGGAGTTCTTTAAGTTGGAAGCATACAAAAGTAAAAATATCACTGGAATGTGTTTATGTATAATAAAGGTAGTGGAGAAATCACATATAGCAAATATAAAGATTAAAAAACAAAAGTAATAAAAATTACTAAAATTGCAATAATTAGTAAAGGATGCCTAAAATAAGAAGATATAAAATGTGTCATCAATCAGTATATTTCAAAAGACTGAAATCATACAGTATTTGAGCACTAAAGTAGTTGACTTAGAAACAATTATTAAAATATATCTAGATAATTTCATAATTATTAGAAATTGATGTATTTCCAAACTTTTTATTGATGAAGAGATTAATCACAAGGAAAATTGGAAAATACTTTAAAGTGTAATATACATATACAACATATACAACAGCATATACAACAGCAAAACTTGTGTGGTACAACTTAAGCCATAACTTAGAGGGAAATTAGTAACTTTAACTTTTAGAAGGAAACCCGGCTTAATAGTGATTAAGAGTCTACTGTAGCAATCTAGAAAATGGAGTGTTTTTTTTGCCACGTAAAAGAAATGAAATGATAAAGATAGCAGTACTATATAATAGAAATGATGCAAACTATAGAGAAAATTTAAAAAGTGAAAAGTTAGTTCATAAAAAGATTAATTAAATTGATAAATGCTTAGTAAGGGGAAAGAGGAAGAGACAGACTGATTGCCAGTGTGATGAATGATTAATGAGATATTTTCTCTCCAGATCCTAGACATAAAAAGGAACATCATGGAACATTTTTAAGCTGTTAAATTTAAATGAGGTAAACAAATTCCTTCAAATGATTCAATTTTCCAGAACTGAAAAAAGAAATAGAAATTTTAATAACCTATCAGAATCTTTCAGAATCAAATCCATGTATCAAAAATCTCACAACAAAGGAAAGTCCAGGCCCGAAAAGCTTCACTGGTTAAGTGAATATTTAAGAAACAATACCAATTTTATACTGACTCACTAAAAATCAAGTGCATTTCCTAGCTGATTTTTTGTGGCCAGCAATAATCTCATATAAAAAATATCTGACAAAGACAGTGCAACATCTAAATGTATAGATCAATATCATTCACCAACTTAGCCATAAAATATATTAGCAGATTGAATCCATCAGTATAAAAAAAGGTAAAACATCTGGAGCAAGTGAGATTTATTGCAGCAGTACAACTTGAATATATAAGTTGCAGGTTAATCAAATTAATCTATCATCTAATCAAAATAGACTGGAAATAAAGTATATTTGACAAAAATCCACATCTATTTATGATCACGATCTGAATAGCCTAGTTATCGAATGAAGCTTCCTTAATCTGATGAAAGATACTTAAAAATAAAACCTCAGCCAGTATGATTGTTAATGATGAAACTGTATTTTCTATCTAAGATCAGTAATAAGGCGAGGCTGTCTGCTCTCAGTACTTTTACTTGGCATTTTACTGAAGATCCTAACCAGTTTCAGTTAGTTCAGTCACTCAGTAGTGTCTGACTATTTGTGACCCCATTGACTGCAGCACGCCAGGCTTCCCTGTCTATCACCAACTCCTGGATCTTGCTTAAACTCAGGTCCATTTAGTAAGATAACCAGTTTAGTATATATAAATATATATATATAAAGGTAAATAACAGGCATAAATTAATAAATAAAACTCCTAATTTGCAGATGTGATTATATACAGTAAAAAATTCTAAGGAATCCAACAACAAACCTACTAGAACTGGTGACTTAATAGCTCAGGAATGTTGTTGTTCAGGCTCTAAGTCATGTCTGACTCTTTGCAACCCTATGGATTGTAGCATGCCAGGCTTCCCTGTCCTTCACTATCCCCCATAGTTTGCTCAAACTCATGTCCTTCGAGTCAGTGATGCCATCCAACCATCTCATCCTGTCGTCCCCTTTTCCTCCTGTCTTCAGTCTTTCCAAGCATCAGGGTCTTTTTCAATGAGTCAGTTCTTTGCATCAAGTAGCCAAAGTACTGGAGCTTCAGCTTCAGCATCAGTCCTTCCAATGAACACCCAGGACTGATTTCTTTTAGTATCGACTAGTTTGATCTCTTTGCAGTCCAAGGGACTCTCAAGAGTCTTCTCCAATATCACAGTTCAAAAACATCAATTCTTAAGTGCTCAGCTTTCTTTACAGTCCAACTCTCACATCTATACATGACTACTGGAAAAACCATGAATATTTAGAATTAATTTTCATTAGGATTGACTTTGGTTTGATCTTACTGCCCAAAGGACTCTCTATAGAACCTTCTCCAGCACCACAACTTGAAAGCATCAAATCTTCAGCACTCAGCCTTCTTTATGGTCCCACTCTCATATCCATACATGATTACTAGAAAAACTAAGCTTTGACTATATGGATCTTTGTCAACAAAGTGATGTCCTGCTTTTTAATATGCTGTCTAGGTTTTTTCCCAAGGTAGCAAGCATCTTTTAATTTCATGGCTGCAGTCATTGTCCACAGTGATTTTGGAGCCCAAGAAAATAAAATCTGTCACTGTATCCACTTTTTCCCCATGTGTTTGCCTTGAAGTGATGGGACCAGACGCCATTATTTTTTTAAATGTTGATACAAGGCCAGTATAGAAAAACCAACTGTATGTTGATATATTATCAGTGAATACTTTAAAAATTGAAATAGCATCATCTACAGCAGTATAAAAATACAAATAGGAATTTTAGGAAAATATTGTAAGCCCTTGCAAAGAAGATAGATGATTGGTCACTGAAAACTACAAAAGTTTAGTGAGAAAAAGATGACCCAGATAAATGGAGCAACATAACACATTCATGAATTTGAAAACCTAATAGCATAGATATTGGATGTCTTGGAATTGAAGTATAAATTCAATTCAGGTGGATTAAAAATCCCATTCAGCCTGTGAAGCTAAAATTAAGTTCATGTGTGCAACTGTTTCTTCAAGAGTGAAATTACACACAGGGGAAAAATAACTGGATTCTCTCCTTTGGATTCTCACTGTCTTCTAGATTTTGTGTCCACAGTTCCTCCTTATATTGTAAATTCTTAGATAATTTTAAGATATTTTCTTCATTTTATACATGATCCAGTTTTTAATTTGTCTTTGATGAGAGTCCATTTCCTAGCCGCATTATGAGAAAAAGTCTCCATCATCTGTTTTTTCTATCATTCAGTTAGAAACAAAACGGAAACTATTTTCTGAGCAATTACTATGTGATAGACACTCCTGAGCACTATACATAGGGTGGCAAGCAAAGCAAGTCTTTATTCTTAAAAAACTCCCATTCTAATGGGGGATGTATTCAGTTTTCTATTTACACTGCTTCGGAGACAGTGGTTGGGAAATACATGAACCTTAAACAAATGTTGATTTCACCCTTCTGAGTGCTCCAGTGGTGCATTAGAACCTCACCCAATAGACGCTTAAACTTAAGCACCTTATTGTTTGGATGACCATAGTGAAGTCTGCCCAAAGGCTGGGTAGGGAGAGAACTAGGGGGAAAGAATCTAAAATGGTAAGTGAGGAGCTGACATTTTAAAGATGACTAGGATTTTACCGCATTACTAGCAAGATTGGAGAATTGACTTTGGAGGAATCCATGTTGTTTTCTTTGCTATCCCACAGAAGCTTCAAGTGCAAGCCTCCAAAATGAAATTTCGGGTATCACTGGACTTTCACCAGAGAGGGAAAGGGAACCTTCAAGTTCTAAACCTGGTATAGCAGAAGTTGTCAATGAAACCACTATAGCAACCGTGCATCCCACAGATGACGTTGGACCACCAGTGCCCACTGAGCCAGCTTTTGAACCCATCTAAGCACCTACTTCGGAAGCCAACAGAGAAGAGAGGCCACCCTCCAAACTGTATTGCCTACCTAGGAGGCAAATGAACCAACAGTTCCCTCTGTGGAGAAGCCTCCTCCTGAAATATAACCTGAAAAACCCCCACCATTGACTCCCCCCAGTAATCCTGCTTTATGATGGTTTCTACCACATCCAGCATGTCCATCTCCCCCTTTTGGGCTGTCTTCAAAGAACAATTAGCCACAACTTACCTCCTCCTCCTTTTTCTCTGTCTCTGTGCCCAGGGTGACCTGATGGTGGAGAGATGTCTGGAAAGGGGTGCGGAAGAGCCAGGCTGTCAGGAAAACCACTCTGGTCTCACCTCTCCTCTCCAGGGGATGAGCAGAGGGGAAAGAGTGTGGTCCTGGAGCTAGAGCTGGTTTCTCTCCGGGTGTCGGAGGGTCTGTATCATCCTAACCCTTCATAATATTCCGCTCTGAAGGAGTGGCTGTGGTGAACATCAGCCTGTAAATAAGGCAGCCTCTCAGGAACTCAGAAGGTAATTGATACAATCTTTGGGGCCCTCTGCGGTCACTCAGGCTGACAGGGTCAAGGGAGGAGTTCCAGAGTGATGCCGTCCAGAGTCAGAGAAGGCGAGGTGGCATGGGCGTGAGCGGGGGCGAAGCTCTCAGCCTGCTCACCATCCTGTCGGACAGTGTGCTGGGGTGCTTCCTCATAGATTGTCGCTGGCCGATTCCCCAGAGGTGATGGGCAGAATCCCATGCCTCCCCAGTGGCTTTTGATCTTGAAGGGAAACTTGAGCTGAGAACCCAGTGTTAGAAGCAGGAAGTTGTGTTCTTCTGTGTGACCATCACCTACTCACCTTCCTTGTCCAGGGTTCATGTTCCCGTGTATATGGCGATGGGCAGGGGCAGACACCACAGCACCTTCCCTGTGGCTCAGGTTTATCCTGGGCTGACTGTGGTGGGGCAGGGCTGCCTCTTGTCATCCTAGAAAGCAGGGCTGTCTGGTTTGGGGACTTTGTTTCAGCAACAGTCTCTCCCCCTCCCACACAGGCATCTGGAGGCCAGGAATAGCACTCCCTGTGGAGTGTTTTGTCACCTACATGCAGGCGACCCCGGACTCTTGAGCATTTGAGGACAAGTGAGCTGGGCTGGCTGTGCTGAAGTATCAGGGGCCTTGAGGACAGATCCCTAACATGCCAGAGGCAAGAGAATTCTCCCCTGCTCCATCCCCAGGCTCTCAGCCTAGCCATAGCCCAGAGGGTGTCCCACCTCACATCACACCTTCTTTGTCTGAAGATCCCACCCAAGACCTACCCAGAACTGAAATGAAGTTGCTCAGTCATGTGCGACTCTTTGCAATCCCATGGACTGTAGCTTACCAGACTCCTCCATCCATGGAATGTTCTAGGGAAGAGTACTAGTGTGGCTTGCCATTTCCTTCTCCAGTTGAGTTCAGTCAGTCAGTCATGTCCGACTCTTTGTGACCCCATGAACCACAGCACACCAGGCCTCCCTGTCCATCACCAACTCCCGGAGTCCACCCAAACCCATGTCCATTGAGTCGGTGAATCCATTCAACCATCTCATCCTCTGTCGTTCCCTTCTTCTCCTGCCCTCAGTCTTTCCCAGCATCAGGGTCTTTTCCAATAAGTCAGCTCTTCGCATCAGGTGGCCAAAGTATTGGAGTTTCAGCTTCAGCATCAGCCCTTCCAATGAACACCCAGGACCTCTCTCCTTTAGGATGGACTGGTTGGATCTTCGTGCAGTCCAAGGGACTCTCAAGAGTCTTCTCCAACACCACAGTTCAAAAGCATCAATTCTTCAGTGCTCAGTTTTCTTTATAGTCCAACTCTCACATCCATACATGACCACTGGAAAAACCATAGCCTTGACTAGACAGACCTTTGTGGACAAAGTAATGTCTCTGCTTTTTAATATGCTATCTAGGTTGGTCATAACTTTCCTTCCAAGGAGTAAGCATCTTTTAATTTCATGGCTGCAATCACCATCTGCAGTGATCTTGGAGCCCAGAGAAATAAGTCACTGTTTCCACTGTTTTTCCATCTATTTCCCATGAAGTGATGGGACTGGATGCCATGATCTTATTTTTCTGAATGTTAAGCTTTAAGCCAACTTTTTCATTCTCCTCCTTCACTTTCATCAAGAGACTCTTTAGTTCTTCTTTACTTTCTGCAATAAAGGTGGTGTCATGGAACCAGTCTGTTTTTCCATGTCCAGTTCTAACTGTTGCTTCCTGACTTGCATACAGATTTCCCAAGAGGCAGGTCAGATGGTCTGGTATTCCCATCTCTTTCAGAATTTTCCAGAGTTTTTTGTGATCCACACAGTCGAAGGCTTTGGCATAGTCAGTAAAGTAGAAATAGATGTTTTTCTGGAACTCTCTTGCTTTTTCGATGATCCAGTGGATGTTGGCAATTTGATCTCTTGTTGCTCTGCCTTTTCTAAAACCAGCTTGAACATCTGGAAGTTCACGGTTCATGTATTGCTAAAGCCTGGCTTGGAGAATTTTAAGCATCACTTTACTAGCATGTGAGATGAGTGCAATTGTGTTGGTAGTTTGGGGATCTTCCAAACTTGCTTGTTTGATCCTGGTCACAAAGTAATATTTTACCGGCACCCACTGGACATAGGGATTTACTCCAAGGCAGCACGGTTCCTGGGGTTCTTGGTGGCTCTTTGATTGACCAAGGAGACATTTCTGGCAGGATGTAAGGGCCACTGGATCTACTGGCCCTAGGTAAGGCACAGAAGCTGGTTCCCCCTCTGGATCTCTAGCCAACCACACGTAGGTCTCCACCTCCTAGGCTGACATCCAGCATTGCCCTGCCCATCCTGCCCTGGTCCCAACTCATCCCTTTAAGCCCCTTTCAAGCACATTGTGGACTTAGGCACCCCAATCCCAAATCCAAGACTAACTTGATCCTGTACCCACAGACCATGGAGAGAGTTATACGGGCCACTTCCCTATAGGGCCTTGACCTGGTGCCACACACTGCTTTCCCTCCCTTCCCCCTCAAAATGAACCTAGAACCAGAAGATAAAGCACATGGTATGTGCCTGAGGTCATTAGGGGAATTCTGAACAGGGGTCGTCACTCACACTGTAATATATAAAAGCAGTCTGTCTCCCTACCCTAGCTGAGGCTCCAGGATTTTGGTCAATTAATCCAGTCCCTTAAGTTTCAGGATAATCTTGGTTTGATTGTTCCCAGCATGGAGAACTAGGTTGTCCACTTGGTTACATTTCCAGACCATGTACACAAAGTGAAAGCAGGTCCCGTGGTAGGACTAGTCTGAGTTACGAATGACGTCCAAGGAGCCCAGGCTCTTAGAATGGCAAGATCACAGCAAGCCAGGAGTAGAACCAACCAGGTGCTTCAGGGTGGATGGAGGGAGTTCTGCCTCCTGGCAAGGCCGCCTCCCTGGAAGAAGGGTCAGAGGCCACAGTGGTGCCATCAGTGGTGGCCAGCTAGCCACCACTTGACTCCCTGCCTGGGTAGTCAAGGTCTTCCCTCGGCTACGGAGGTCACTGATGGTCCTGAGCCAGCTGCTGTCTAGAGAGTAGGCACGGGGCCAGAGTCGCCTTCTCCCTGGTCACTCGCCACTCCTGGAGCCTCACTGTTTGCTCATGGCTGTGAGCATCTGGCTAATGTAGGGAGTTGGGAGGTCATCCATCTTGTAGCCCTGAAAACAGCAGCAAGAAGATAAACAGCACCAAGAAGGACACGGCTGTCCACTCAGATCCAGAGCACAGACAGCTCCCAGGAAACTGCAGTGGACAGAAGCCTGGACAAAGACAAATCCTGCCCCGCTCGGGCTCAGCCTCCCCAGTCAGACAGCTGAAGGTATGGGCTCATCCATCCAGACATCTAGGGTTCTAAGTTATTGTGACCCCCCACATTAATCGCTAGTTTGTGGGTCCCTCAAATTCTGGATGCCTGTCTCCAGAAGTGATTGTAAAAGCTGTACCAGTTGAGCTCAGTCCGGGAGGTCTCACTGCAAATGGCTCTGCAGTTGACCTCAGTGGCCAGGAAGGTCAGCCCATGTAGCCAAGGGGAAGATGGTCGTCATTTTCCCTTCACCAGCAGCCCCAGTTGTGCCTTCCTGTGTCAATGGTAGGACTCTGCCTCTTGGCCCCCTTTGTAGGAATTGCTCAGGCCCTCACATCTGAGCGTCAGTTACCCCAGCACAGCCTGCCACCCTGACCAGTGTTGGCAGTGAGCATTCTGGAAGGAAGAATTGGATGGTAGTGTCTGGTGATGCTGAAAGACCAAGAACTAAAGAGTTAATTTGATTTAGTATCTAGGGCTTTGTTAGTAACTCAGAGAGTGGTTTGGATGGAGAGATAAGCGGTAAGGAATAAGACAAAGCAAATATGGATAGCCTCTCAAGATGTGTGGCCAGGAGGGTGGATGATGTGAGGAGGCTTGTGCCTGCAAGGTCTTTCAGGATTTGAGTCTGAGGTCCTTTGTTAGAAGTACAGACAGAGAAGTCTGCTCCACTTTCTCTTCCCTGTCACTGCTCACCTTGATTCGGGGATTGATGAAGTTGATACACTTGTTAATGACAAGAGGATCTCAGGATAGAGGAGATTAAGGTGGTAGAGTGGGAGAATGCTCATGAAAACAAAGTTACAAATATGTATAGAGCAGCAACTCTCTGCAAGTTCACCAGAGGACAAGCCACACACTTGTTCTATAGCTAAGTCTATAAAGAAAGATACAATCAGGAATGAACAAGAAGCAACCAGGTTAAGAACCACCTCTTTAGCAGGAGACACGGAAGAGGAGTGCAATATCATAGGCTCAGGGGTCCTCCTTGGGGAACAAGGAGGTCAAGCCATGAAATAGGCACCTTAGCCCTGGGCTCAGACCCTGAGATGCTGAGTCTCCTTAGCTGTTTTGAAAAGCAGTGGGTCTTACCAGAAGGTTATAACAAACTGAGACTCTGCTCTTGAAGACTGCCTGCACAGTCTTGCTTACTCCTGGTTATAGCATGGTGCCAGTGGATGGAACCTCTGGGACTCTGGTTGGCTTGATAGGACTGCTCCAGAGCTCACCCCAGCTTGCACCAGATTCCTGCTTCTGGCTCTCTTGCTCTGCATTAAGTTGGAGGCTGTCACTGCCAGTGGAACAAAACACGTTTAGAGGGGACAGATGGACCCTGTCCCTGCCTCTGATCAGGGCAGAAACAGCCATTACCACCTCATGCATCCCTGCCCACACTTTCAGAAATGAGTGTGGCTAGCTCCAGGGTGGAGGCCATCATAACTGAGTAAGCACCTCTGTGTATACTGGAAGGAGCTAGGACCAGCTCAGCTAGCCAACTCCTCTGGCCCTGAATCAACTACTAACGAGTTTCTAACTGAGCTGTGTACCCCAGGCAAACGGTGAGTGAAGCTAGCAGAGTAGTGCAGTCTCAGGCCGTGGACATGTACCAAACCAATGCCTGGACTTCGGCAATCTCTGGAGAAACCTAGCTCCCTCAGGGCTCCTGTTCTAGCCAAGTGTCGCCTGATAGGGTGATGATGGTCACGCAGCATAGGAGAAGGCCAGGGTTGCAACTGGCTCTGGATCTAGCCCCTCCAGCTCCAGCCGTATCTCCAACCAAGGTGGTGACTGCCAAGCATACCCTGGAGGAAGACACAGCCCATACTTACTTCAGATCCAGCTCTTCCACTGACGCTCCTGGGTACACCAGACTACATGGGACACTCTGATACAAGGACATGTCTTCAAGACTGGGATAGGTAACTATTTAACCTAATTTCACAGACACAAAGTTTAGGAATATGTTTCAAATTAACAACAAAAAACTGGACAAATCTAATTGAACAGAATACCCATTAAAGAGTTAAGAGTTATAAGAATGCTAACTGAACCAGGAAAAAAATAGATGAATACAGTAAGAATTTTAGCAAAGAACAAGAAAATTTTAAAAAAAAGAACTAGTAAAAGCTGAAAAATACAATAGCAAAAAATACAATAGAAGAAATTAACTGTAGATTAGGTGATACTGAAGAACACAAGCAATCTAGAAGACAGTAATGAAAATTGCCTAATGAGAAGAGTAAAAAGAAAAACATTTTTTAAAATGACAGTAGTTTTAAGGGACTTGTGAGATATCAAGTAAACTAATATTCAGAGAGTTCTGATTGAGATGGCAGAGGAGTCAGACATGTAGCTCACCTTGTCATAATTACATCACAAATACATTTATGTGTGGAACGATTCTCACAGAACATCTGCTGAGTACTGGCAGAAGACCTGAGACTAGGACCAAAGAAAAATGAGAGAAAGGAATTGGGATGGGACTTGGGCCCCTGGGAGGGAGCTATGAAAGAGGACAAGTTCTTGCACCCTGGAAAGTCCCCTCAGTGGCAGAGACACCAGCCAGGACAGGAGGGGGAGCTTTGGCGTCCCAGAGGAGAACGCAGCAAGTGGGTTACAGAGGGCAAAGCAGACAGTGACCTGCATACATGGGCAGGGCTACTGTCTGGGACTCTCCATTCTGAGATGCTCCTCCACCGGAGTGGATGGGGGCTGACTGCTGAGGCTTGGACTCCAGAGGTCAGACCTGGGGAGAGCGCTGGGGTTGGCTGCAGGGAAACAGCCTGAGGGAGCTAGAGTGTGATGCACCATAAACAAGGAAGTATAGGAAGAAACCTGGGCCCACCAGGGAGGCAAGCCACCATTGTTGGGAGGTGCATGAGGAGAGGGGTGGAGCCACCCTAGGATCTTCTTTCTCCAGACTTGTACTCACAGCCCATAGGGCACCGCCTAAAAGAGCCCTAGGGATGGGCATGAGTTGCCACTGCCACCTCAGACTGCAGAGATGGGTGCAGACCACCACTGCTCCTGAGGGTCCCACAACTGTGTGCCAACCCCTGCCACCACCTCCCCAGGAGGGCACAGAGGCTGCATAACTGTATATCCCCTTTCAAGGAGATAACGGCCAGCACACACTAAGGAAAGAGATGGCAAGCATCTAAACCAAAACAGTCCCTGTGCCAAAAAATATTAAATCCACACAAACTAATCAGGGAAAGTTCTGCATATAAATAGCTCTGCAAGACTATATAGTAGATAATTGTTTCTCCTAATTCAAAGAGGAAGAGGAATATACACAAAATGAAGAATCAGAGGAATCTCTTCCAGTTAAAAGACAATGAGAATTACCCTGATGGAATAAACAATGAAACGAACCTCTTCAGTATAATACTGGGATAGATAGCCAAAAAGTTCATTCAGGTTTTGTGTAACATAAATAGTTCAAAAAGTATGTAATGAAAATACTCAAGGAATTAAAAAAAAAAGGCTATCAACAGAAATTCAGATTACTGTAAAAAGGAACTAGAAACCATGAGGAGGAACCAAGAAAAATTAGAAAATTCATTTGCTGAGATGAAAGCTGAACTAAAGGCAAAAAAATAGCAGAATGAATAATGCAGAAGAAGGAATTAGTGATCTGAAAGATAGAATAATAGAAATTACCCAGTTTGAAAGACAAATGAAAAATGATGAAAACAATATTAAGAGACTTGGGGTGTAATATAATGTGTGCCATCTATGCATAGTAGGGATTCTGGAAGGAGAAGAAAGGGATAAGGGGATTGAAAATGTATTTGGAAAAAAAAGAAAATGTATTTGAAGAAATTGTGGCTGAAAACATCCCAAACTTAAAGAAAGAAACATATATGGTGATTCAGGAAACACAGAGAGCTCCAAACAAGATGAACCCAAACAAACATAGACCAGGACATGTTATAACAAAAATGGCAAAAATTAAAGAAAAAGGATTCTAAACGCAGCAAGACAAGAGCAAAGAGTAAATTACAAGGGAACTCCCGTAAGGCTATCAGCTGATTTCTCTACAGAAACAATGCAAGCCAAAAGGGCGTGGCAATATATATTCGAAGTCTTGAATGTGAAAAGCCTGCAGGCTGAAATACTCTACACAGCAAGATTATCATTTAGGAGAATAAAGATTTTTTTCAGACAAGCAAAAACCTGTCCTAATGGAAATATTGAAAGGCAATCTCTAAACAGAAAAGAAGAAGATATAGCAAGGAGGGAATCAATTGGACAGTAAGTTAATTAAATTAGCCGGTATACACATCAAACAAAACAATTCATGAAAGCAAAGACATAAGGGATAGCAAAAGCATAAACATGAAAATGTGAAAGAGGACATCAAAATCATGAAATGTGGGGAAAGAATAAGAAAATGTAGATATTTTTTTAGAGTGTGTTTGAGCCTCTATGTCATTCTAAAGCAAGAAGATACAGGAAGGGTTAACATATTTGAAAAACACGGCAAGCACAAATTGAAAATATACAGAATACTTACAAAAACAAAAAGCATAAAATAAAACTAAATCATGAAACCACAAAAAGAAAAATAGAGGAACAAAGAAGAAACAATCAACTAGAAAGGAAAGTTTAATATGGCAATAAATACTTATTTGTCAATGATTACCTTAGAAGTCCATGGGCTGAATGCTCCAGTCAAAAGACATAGAGTAGAAGACTGGATACAAAAAAAAAGTGCCTACAATATTCTGCCTGTACAGAGACCCAGTTCAGGGTAAAGGACACACATAGATTGAAAGTGAGGGGATGGAGAAATGGCAAGCTAATGGAAGATACAGTACTCACATTAGACAAAATAGACACTGATAAATAGAAAATTTCACGCAAACAGAAATGGCAAGCTAATGGGAGATACAGTACTCACATTAGACAAAATAGACACTGATAAATAGAAAAAGATACAAAGAAATGGAAAGATACTCCTTGTTCTTGGATTGGAAGAATCAAATTGTTGAAAATAGCTATACCGTCCAAAATAATCTACAGACTCAGTGTAATCCCTTTCTAATTGCCAATGGCATCTTTCAGAGAACAAAAAATTTTACAGTTTGTGTGGAAACACAAAATACCCTGACTAGCCAAAGCAATCTTGAGAAAGAAAAACGGAACCAGGGCAATCGGGCTTACTGGCTTCAGACTATACTAAAAAGCTACAGTCATCATAACAGTACAGCACTGGCACAGAAATATGGGCCAACTGAACTGAATAAAAAGCTCAGAGAGAATCCCATACACCTACGGTCCCCTAATCTATGACAGTGGAGGCAAGAATCTAAAGTGAAGAAAAGACAAGCTCTTTAGTATGTGGTACTGAGAAAACTGGACAGCTACATGTGAAAAAATGACATTAGAACACTCTCTAGCACCATACATAAAAATAAATTCAAAATGGATTGAAGACTTGAATGTAAGGCCAGATACTATAAAACTCTTAGAGGAAAACATAGGCAGAACAATTTTTGATATAAATCACAGCAAGATCTTTTCTGACCCACTATCTAGAATAATAAAAAATAAATGGGACCTTAGTGAACTTAAACATTTTTGCACATCAAAGAAAATCATAAATAACTGGAAAGAAAACCCTCAGAATGGGAGAAAATAATTGCAAACAATGCCACTGATAAGGGATTACTGCCCAAAATATAGAAGCTGTTCATGCAGCTCAATATGAAAGCAACCCAATCCAAAAATGAGTGGAAGACCTAAATAGACATTTCTCCAATGAAGACATACAGATAAGATAGCCAACAAACATATGAAAAGGTCAACATCACTAGTTATTTGAGAAATGCGAATCAAAACTACAATGAGGTATCACCTCACACTGGTCAGAATGGCCAGCATCAAAAAATCTACAATAAATGCTGGGGAGACTGTGGACAAAAGGGAACCCTCTTGCACTGTTTGGTGGGATATTAACCTGATACAGCCTCTATGGAGAACAGTATAGAAGTTCCTTGAAAAACTAAAAGTAGAACTATTGTATGACCCTGGGGCTTCCCTGCTGGCTCAGACAGTAAAGAATCTGCCTGCAGTGTAGGAGACCTGGGCTCTATCCCTGGATCAGGAAAATCCCCTGGAGGAAGGAATAGCTATCCACTCCAGTATTTTTTCCTGGAGAATTCCATGGACAGAGGAGCCTGGCAGGCTACAGCTGATGGGGTTGCAAAGAGTTGGACACGACTGAGTGACTTACACACACACAGCATATGATCCAGCAATCCCAATCTTGGGCTTTCTACTCAGAGAAAACCATAATTCCATAAGATATATGCACTCCAATGTTCACTGCAACCCTATTCACAATAGCCAGAACATGGAAGCAACCTAATTGTCCATCAGCATAAAAATGGATAAAGAAGATGTGGTACATATATACAATGGAATCTTCCTCAGCCTAAAAAGGAATGAAATTGTGCCATTTGCAGAGATTGTGGTTGGATCCAGAGACTGTCATACAGAGTGAAGTAAGTCAGAAAGAGTAAAACAAACATCATGTAATACCACTTATATATGAAACTTAGAAAAATGATACAGATGAACTTATTTGCAAAGCAGAAATAGAGACAACAGATGTAGAGAAAAAAGATGGATACCAAAGGGGAAGAGGAGAGAATGGGTTGAATTGGGAGATTGGGACTGACATATATACAGTACCATACATAAAACAGGTAACTATTGAGAACCTACTGTATAGCAGAGGGAACTCTACTTAGTACTGTATGGTGACCTAGTTCAGTCAGTTCAGTTGCTCAGTCGTGTCTGACTGTGACCCCATGGACTGCAGCATGCCAGGCCTCCCTGTCCATCACCAACTCCTGGAGTTTACTCAGACTCAAGTCCATTGAGTCGGTGATGCCATCCAACCATCTCATCCTCTGTTGTCCCCTTCTCCTCCTCCTCCAATCTTTCCCAGCATCAGGGTCTTTTCAAATGAGTCATCTCTTCACATCAGGTGGCCAAAGTATTGGAGTTTCAGCTTCAACATGAACACTTCCAATGAACACTCAGGACTGATTTCCTTTAGGATGGACTGGTTGGATCTCATTGCAGTCTAAGGGACTCTCAAGAGCCTTCTCCAATACCACAGTTCAAAAGCATCAATTCTTCAGTGCTCAGCTTTCTTTATAGTCCAACTCTCACATCCATACATGTGAAAAGGTAGTGACCTAACTGGGAAGGAAATCCAAAAAAGAGGGAATAGGGACTTCCCTGGTGGTCCAGTGGCTAGGACCCTGTGCTCCCAATGCAGGGGGTCTGGGAACTAGATATCAAATGTTCCAACTGAGGGTTGGCATGCCGCAGCTAAAGATTTCACATGCCACAACTAAAAGATCTGATGCAGCCATAAGCCACAATTAAAAGATGCGATGCAGTCAAATATTTAAAAACAAAACAAAAAAGAGGGGATATATGTATTCGTGTAGCTGATTGACTTTACAACAGACACTAGCAGAACATTGTAAAGCAACTATAATAAAAATTAAAAAAAAAAAACAAGAACACAAAAATCTACTATGTATATGCTGGGAAGATAGAGTCCTAAAATAGATAATTTCTAGAATAGTGCTGTGGGAACAGAGGAGAGGGTAAAAAACTGCCCAAACTAGAGATCAGGGACAACTTCACAGATGGAGGGCTTTTAAGCTGAGACCTGACAAAGACAAATAAAAGGATTTGTGCTGTGAGGTGGGCAGGGAAGGCAAAGGGAACAACTTGAGACAAAGTGAAGAGGTATGAAAGAGCCATTCGTTATGTTTGGTGATTTATCACTGGTTCAGTATATTGAGTGTAGCATAAGCTATGGGAGATGAAGAAGGTGATGTGAGCAGAGCAGAGCAGAACTTCCCCAGTTTATTTTTAAATAGAATTTATTTTTTAGAGTAGTTTTAGGTTCACAGTAAAATTAAGTGGAAAGTACACAGCTTTCCTATAAACCTCTTGCCCCCACATATGCACAACCTTTCCTACAACCAACATCCTATATTTGATGGTATGTTAATTATAATTTATGAGCCTACATTAACACATCATATTGAGTTTAGATCCATATTTTACATTAGGGTTAACACTTGATGTCGTACATTCTGTGGGTTTGGACAAATGTGCATTGACAAGTATCCAGCATTATAGTTTCATACAGAATAGTTTTCACTGCCCTAAAATTTCTCTGTGCTCTAATAATTCATCCTTCCTTCCCCCCAACCCATGAAACCCACTGATCTTTATGCTGTCTCCATAGTTTTGGCTTTTCCAGAATGTCACATAGTTGAAATCATAGAGCATGTAGATTTTTCAAATTGGTTTCTTTCATCTAATAATATGTAGTTTTCTCATTTTTTAAATAGTTCAATAACTCCTTTCTTTTTAGTGCTGAATAATATTTCATTTTCCAGATGTTCATTCATTCATCTACTGAAGGACATCTTGGTTGATTTCAAGTTTTGGCAATTGTGAAAAAGACTGCTATACTATCTGTTCAAATTTTCTGTGAACATATATTCAGCTCATTTGAGTAGATAATAAGGAGCATGATTGCAGTATTGTATTATAAAAATGTTTAATTTTGTAAGACACTTCCAATCTGTCTTCCCAAGGAACTATAATTTTGCATTCCCATCATCAATGAATGAAAGACCTTGTTGCTGCATCCTCGTCGGCGTTTGGTGGTGTCAGTTTTGGAGGTTGGCTGTTCTAATATGTGAAGTGATATTTCACTCCTGTTATAATTTGCAATTCTTTGATGACATATGATGTTGAGCATCTTTTCCAACTGTGTATGTTTTAGTTAAGGTGTCTGTTCAGGTCTTTTCTCATTTTATTAACCAGGTTGTTTGTTTTCTTCTTTCTGAGCTTTAATAGTTCTTTGTGCATTTTGGATAATAGTTCTTTCTCAGATACAGTCTTACCTCAGTATCTATGGGGGATTGTTTCCAGGATCCCTTCAGGTACCAAAATCCATGGGCATTGAAGTTTCTTATATAAAAGGGTACTGCTGCTGCTAAGTCACTTCAGTCGTGTCTGACTCTGTGTGACCCCATCCCTGGGATTCTCCAGGCAAGAACACTGGAGTGGGTTGCCATTTCCTTCTCCAATGCATAAAAGTGAAAAGTGAAAGTGAAGTCGCTCAGTCATGTCTGACTCTTTGTGACCCCATGGACTGCAGCCTATCAGGCTCCTCCGTCCATGGGATTTTCCAGGCAAGAGTACTGGAGTGGGGTTCCATTGCCTTCTCCAATAAAAGGGTACAGTGTTTGCATATACCTATACACATCCTCCCATATCATCTCTAGGTTACTTATCATTTTATTACTTACCATGTAATACCTAATGCAATGTAAATACTATATTAGTAGTTGTAAGTATATTGTAAATGCTATGTAAATAGTTTCCCATGTGGCAAACTCAAGTTCTGATATTTGGAACTTTCTGGAATTTGGGGGAAATATTTTTGATCTGCAGTTGGTTGAGTCCACCAGTGAGGAACTCATGGATACTGAGGGACAACGGTCTGCAAATATTTTCTCCTTATCTCTGGTTTCTCTTTACATTCTCTTGAGCCTCAAATTTTACATGCACATGTTAAAGTTACGTGGATCATTTGGGCTCTAATGAAAATTCAGATTCATATGCAGTAGGTCTAGGGTGGAGCTTGGGATTCCACATTTGCAGCAGTCTTTCAAGTGGTGCTGATGCTGGCCCAAAGAGAAAGGCTTCAGATCACTCTGGTCACTGTTGGAAGGGATAAAAATGCAGATGACAAGTTCCTGTTGATGCTGGCCACAGAGAACAATGCGTGAAATAGGGTGGTGGCAGTGGTGATGGAGAAAAGTGGATAAATTTGATCACATTCTACAAGATAAAATCATTAATAACTTGGGGGCTGCATTGGGAGAGAGGTGAGAGAACATCGTCATGGGTGGCCACTGTCCAGAGGAGGCAGAGCGGCAGAATACAAAGGCCTTGTGGCTGGGAGTCTGAAGACCTCAATCCTGGCCCCAGATCTGCTGCTCACTTGCTCTGTACCCTTGGGCAGGCTACTTAACTTCCTGGGACCCCTGTTTCTTCTGTCAAATGGGCACCATCATCACTGCTGTGATGTCACACAGGCGTTTTGAGGCTCTAATGAACTAACTCACATGAGAGTGCTTTGCCAGCACTAGGGCAGGACACAAATGAAAGTGATTATTGTAATTATTATGAAATGTAAACCTGTTATAAAGTGCTATGGGGTTTATTTGTTACTGACCCTAACAAGGGTCTTCCGGCACAGTGAGCCAACGGAACGAGACTAAAGAGTTTGGTTTTGAAGCCAAGGAAAGTTTTATCCTTTGAAAAAGAACAGAGGGGTGTGAGCCTGTGCGCTAGAGCCCCAGTTCTCCTTGGAAGGCTGGGGCCAGGGCTGCTAGTGGTCTCCTCTTCAGGGGCAGGGGAGGAGTTCTCCCAGGCGGAGCACAGAGAACTGCTCAGCACACACAGCACTGCTCAGGCTCGAGAGCACAGCGCCGGGCGCAGCCCCTCTGCACACAGCCCGCCACCGCCGTCTTGAATGCAGTGTCTGCCCCAGCTTCTGCCCCCCGGCCTGCGGAGCTACAGTGTTGGGAGCACCCATTTCCCACTAGGAACTCTGGCCTGAAGAGCCCGGTGCAGGGCCCCTGGTACAGGTACCCTGAGAGTAAGTGAAGCTAGACTAATCAGCACAAAGAAGAAATAAGGGTAAGACTTTATTTTATCACCAGAGACTATGTTTACTTCCTGGTAGTTGTTAATGGGCTTTGCTGGTAACATACTGACACTTTTGGCCCTGGGACTTCTCAGTCTGGTAGTAAGGCTCAGACTCCTCAACCTGGAAAGACAATAGAAGTGCTACAGAATAAATAGATCATAAAATGCAGCCCAGCTCTTCCTGGGCACTAGGGACTTAACTGTGGGTTTGGGGCCCTTATTTTCGCCTATGGGCTGCAGCCTATGCTTTTATTATGAACTCCAAGGAGAGGCCCAGACAAGCCTGGAATTCAGCCCCTGTCTGAGACCAGCCCAGGTACTGTTCAGTCAATTCTTTTAGAGGTGAATTTGGGGCTTCCATTCTTTAATGCTGAGCCTTGCTGATGTGTGATCCTGGGCATTTCTAGGTGGAAGAATGTCTGGCTTGTCATGGAGCCCAGGACTTTGTGCCATGATTGTGATAGCATGGAGAATTACTCTTTCTACAAGAAGAAACTGGTTTTCCTGGGAGATTGGTAGTGGGAAGGACCAGAGACTCAGGGCTCCTCACCTTTCCTCACTTACTTAAAGAAGGGATATTCTGGCCTTCAAGGTGTTTCTGGTTTGCCTAGGTGTCAAGTTTGATACTTGACAGGGTACCTGTATGGGGGCCCTACACCGGGCTCCTCAGACCAGAGTTCCTAGTGGGAAATGCGTGTTGCCAGCACCGCAGCTCCTCAGGCCGAGGGTAGGTTATACTTGTCAGGAAGGGTCAAGCAAATTATTAAAAAGAAGTAGTTATGTTTCCTTACCTATAAGATGGGGATTGTTAATATCTGTTTTTCAGCATTTCATAAGTATTTCATGAAATAATGCATACAGAATTCTTAGTGCATGCCTGGCTATCTTAAATGGTAGATTTGCAGTTACCCTATGAAATCAGTACTGCCAGGTGATATGTGGGGAGTTTTCTTCGAGTTTATTTAGACCACATGGCCCTGTCCTCTACCTCCTCCCTATAATATTGAAGGAGGAGGAACCCTGGCTGGAGGAAATGGAGGGTTTCTACAGATTTTTTAAATCTTGTCTCTGTAGGTCCCCATCTAGGAAGAAAGATCATCAGGCTGAACCTAGAAAGGTAAATATTTAAGCCTGTTGCAGCTGGGTTGCATTTGCAGATATCTGCTGAGGTCTAGCTAATTGGAAGAACCTGAAACTCTGTTAGAAGAGGGTTATATTAGTTTGCTAGAGCTGTTGCAACAAACTAGGGGGTTTAAACAACAGAAATTGATTGTTTGAATTCTGGAGTCTGGACGTCTACGATGAAGGTGTTTGTAGGGTTGGTTCCTTCTGAGAGCTATAAGGAAAAATCTGTTTCATGCCTCTCTTCTTGCTTCTGGGGATTTGCTGACAGTGTTTGGCATTTCTTGTCTTGAAGAACCATCACTCTGATTTCTGAATTTGAGACGGGAGGGAAAGGGGCACGATTCAAGTGCTAGATAATGAAGAAGGGACTCAGCTGTTGGGATGTGATAAAGACTTGCTGGAACCAGCTGAAACTGAGGTGACTTTGAAAATAGTCCAGTCATTAACCGTTAGCTCATTATTTGTTGTTGTTTAGTCTCTAATTAGGGACTGAATTTTTTGCCACCCAATGGATTGTAGCCCACCATGCTCCTCTGTGTGTGGGATTTCCCCAGGCGTGTGCTGGAGTGGGTTGCCATTTCCTACTCCAGGGGGTCTTCCGGACCAGGGATCAAACTTGCATTTCCTGCATTGGCAGACAGATTCTTTACCACTGAACCACCAGGGGAGCCCCTTTCTCGACTAATTATTTACAAGTGACCACACCATCACTTACACTTTCATTGTAATACTAAAAATCACTTCTCATTACCCCATGAGAGTTTGGAGAGGGGCCATAAAAGGCAAAAAGTGGGCAGTGGCCTAAATCCTTGCAAATCCCCACCCTAACCTGAAATATCAAGAACATTCCTCCCATAGAAATGTCCTGAAGCTGCTCTCACTTTCTGAGACATTCTGTCTATAGAATGTGTATCTCTGTAAATAAACTTATTTTCTCTTTCCTCTGACTCACCCTCAAATTCTTGCCAGTGGGAAGCCAAGAACCCTCAGTTGGCAGTCCATGCTAAAGACTCCTGCAGGTCCCAGAGCATAACATTCCGTCTCCTGCAATACCCTTATTGCATATGGTGTTCTTGTGAGCATCTGTCTCCAAAAAATTTTTTTAACAAGGACATCAGACTTACTGGATTAAGGGGCCCATTCTACTCCAGTATGACCTAATCATAATTTAAATTAGTTATTATCTGCAAAGGCCTTATTTCCAAATAAGATCACATTCTGAGGTACTGGGAGTTAGGACATAGAAATCTGGTGGGAATACAATTCAACCACTAGCAAGGGTACTTCAGCACTGCTGCTGCTGCTGCTTCAGCACTACAACTCCTTAAATATCGACATTTTTCCTGCCAGGTCTTCAGGACCCTAGTGAACATCCACTTCATGCAAGACCGTTGATGACAGAGAAATGATAACAAGTCTTTGGAATTAGAGACTTGTTATCTAGCCTAGGGAAGCAGTATAGCATAGGCATTTAGAGCTCAGGCTCTGAGCCAGGCTACCTGGGTTTGGGTCTGGCTGCTGCCAGTTACTAATATGTGAGTGTGAGCAAGTCACTTAACCTCTGTGCTTCATTTTCTTTATCTGCAAAGTAAGGATGATAGTACCTAACTGATAGTGTTGCTGTGAGGCTAAAGCAAGTTAATACATGTTTCATATTATTAAACTAACTTCAAAATCTAAAATGCTCTAATATAGAGAACCCTAAAATGGCCTGTAATCAGGGAACAAAGTGGTGGGATGCACAGTATAGAAGCTCATAGAATGTAGGATGTTTGAGGCTAGTATGGCCTTAATAGACTGTGTACTTCAGTGTTGTTTTGCAAATGAGGAAATCAGGGTTCAAAAAAGGAACTTGCCCTGGATGAACTGACTCATTTGTGAAGAACCAAGACTATTAACTTTGATGAATGTTCTTTCTTCTCCTCCCTTATTTAACATCAATGAAAAATTAAGCCTTTAACCATACACTGAGCATTTACTCCAATCTAGGTCCAACATCAGGCTCTTTAAATACACATGTGAAGTACAGTCCTTGGCTTATACAGGAGCTTAGAGCTCAGCAAAGAGCTAAATAAACATAAAAACATAAAAGAAAGTAGTTTGGTTTTTATCAACTTTCTCCCTGTTTCTCTTGCAGCAAATAAAGAGAAAGTGAGTTTATAGTAAGTTCTGGCTATTCACTGTTAAATTCAATCCTTTTCCAGACTTCCCAATGCCTCATCTTTGCCTAAGACCCTCATTACTATCTTTTTATATTCTTGAGAGGGACACATTCCTCCTCTCCAGAATTATACCAGAGAAGTCTCTGAATCTCCATTCCATAAATAGACTTTGGTTAAGTAGCACTTTGTCAGTAGACTTTGTGCTGAGCACTGTGACCCAGAGATAAATCAGACAAGGTCCATGCTTTTAGGGAAGAATAGCCTGGTGGAGAAGCATCTCAAGAAGTAACTGATACAGTGAGATATGTGTTATAAGAAGGCCTGTGAGGAGCTCTGACAGCAGAAAGAGAAAGGAGTGACTGAAGTCATCTTTAGCTGCTGTCAGTTATCAGAGTTAGTTCTGAATTTCCTTCATTGCCGGGGTCGAGCCTTGGCAGGATCCAGGGGATACCCTCAGGATGAACGGCGTCGGGTGTCGGCGAGAGAGAAAGAGAGAGAGAGAGAGAGAGAGAGAGAGAGAGAGAGAGAGAGAGAAGACACGTGAGACCAGCCTTGATAGGGCCAAGTCTGCAAGAGAGAGAGAGAGAGAGAGAGAGAATGACCAGACGGGGGTGTTTGCAGGGTCTGGCAGAGTCTGGCAATGCTTTATTTTTTTTACCGTGGCTTTTATACCCTAAATTAGTACATTTTTAAGGGAAAGATAGTTTAACATTACATCAGCTTGTTCTACACGAAACCAGGGTGTTTTCTGCATACTTCTTTGTTTATGAGGGTCTTGTACATTATCTTCTGGCCTTGGGGCCTATTGAGCTAGGTGAATGTAAAGCTGTTTTCTGTAATCTGTTCTTTAATGAAAACAAAGGTCAGTCCTTTTTCCAGAAGTTATCAGTTAAGTTTATCTAAAAGGTTTACCACACAAAGACTCTGCAGCTGCAGTGAGGCAGTCCCTGTTTAGCATTCCTGGTTAAAATTAACAATTTTAAACTCTTTATTTTTCTAAATCTTTAACTATAACCACTTTTAGAATAATATTTTTATGTTCTCTAATAGGGCTTCCTCACCCCTGAAGGGATCTGTGCCTATTAGGGCCTTTTGTGTGATCAGGTTATTTATGCTGTTCATGATTAAGGTGTTGTGAGCGGTCATGTGCATTAGTACGCATTTGCCAAGCAGGCTAGAATGCCAGCAAAGGGGTCTAAATTGAAACACTCTTTTCATCCTGGATAATCTTATAGGATACCATAATATGTCCGGCGGACATATTAATTAAAGTTCTAAGTTGATTCTGTTTGGAGAGAGATCGGGGAAGGCCTTCTACCCGTGTCACAGAAATTAGGGAGTAGTCTAATATAGCAAGCATCAGAAAGACAGAAATCATCTTTAAGGTGAGTGCTGGGGCAGCTTTTCGAAATCCCTGAAGTCCTGATATACCTTGCTTGTCAGGTCTTCTCCTTAAGACCTTGTCATGGGTGGGATCTTGTGCGCTGGCTCCCGGCACTTCATGGTCCCTGGGACTGTGACTTGCTGGCAGCCTTGCATGTCTCTTATTAGGAATGCCAGAGCAGTGAGCCCGCTCACTTCAGACATCGAATATCACTAAGTCGGAGCAGAAGAAAAACCCACAGGCTGTTCTGTGGGATGTAATGGAATTTTATAACTTGAGGAAGACCTCCAACGGCCAGAAGTACATGAGATTTACAGGTATGGAGATTGTGTCCAGGGCAGTCTAGGAGAAAAAGAGTGTTCCACAGGGTTAAAAACTCCACATGGGTGTAGGTGTGGGAAAAGGAAGAAAGAATTGGAGAGTGGAGATGGCGCTGTTGGCTAAGATGGAATTTTGGAATTTGAGAGCCAGAATGATGGGTTTTGCATCAAGGTGGAGTCTTTACTCCGAAACTGCAAGTATTTGACCATGAATTGCGACTTGTGGGATCCTAGTTCTCCAGCCAGGGATTGAACCAAGGCCCTTACTAGTGAAAGCAGGGAGTCTTAAAAACTGGTTTGCCAGGGAATC
Organism: Muntiacus reevesi; assembly: GCF_963930625.1. Classification (NCBI taxonomy): domain Eukaryota; kingdom Metazoa; phylum Chordata; class Mammalia; order Artiodactyla; family Cervidae; genus Muntiacus; species Muntiacus reevesi. The sequence continues at coordinate 18,554,042 of NC_089253.1, forward strand.
CCCTGAAACTGCTGATTTTTAAAAAGTAGTGCATATATATATATCTATATCTATCTATATATATATATATGTAGATATATATATATATATATATATATGTAGATATATATATATATAAGACACAGATTAGAAGATGTAGATTCTGACACTCACTAGGTTCTAACAGTCACTTCATTCTTTGAAGTTCAAAATGGGAATAATAATTCCTATCTCAAAGGTTTATAATGCAGATAAATGAGCTCCCTAATGTAGAAGTTCTTTATAGGTTGTAAAATAACACCTTGTAAATGTAGCCATCATTATCATCTTTGTTTTCAATATCAGTGAACTAAACTATGTGATATCACATTTAATGTGTATCTTTTACACATTAGGGAGGCAAGTCCAGTTTCTTCCTCAGGGAACTGATTTTTATCAGTCAAATGAAAAACAGGCAAGTAATAGTAAGTGGTCTTTAGGATTATTCTTTCTATACATATATATATAAAGGACCATGTTTTTCAGAATGTTTTTAATCACAAAATTGGGATTAGAATTCAGGTCAGGTCTCCTGGTTCCTGAGTACCTTTTACCTAAAGGTTCAGGAGTACCTTTACAGTTTACCGCTTGCTTCTAGTAACTGTATTTGAAGAACCTCCTTCCATAGCAGAGAGAGTTTCCTTTTCTTAGGCAATGCATAAAAAAGCCTGCATTTCTGGAAACTTGACTTTTATACAGCATCTTAGAAGTCAGGGCAAGAAGTATCCTTAGTACACACCACTTCTAGCTCCCCTTTCTTTTGCAGACATTAGAGCCCCCCAATACCTTTCTAATGTGGCTGAATGTGTGTTCTCTTAGCCACTGGTCTTAATTCTGAGTCCAGTGCTCTTTCATTCTGTCTCTTTTTTTTTTTTTTTCATTTATTTTTATTAGTTGGAGGCTAATTACTTTACAATATTGTAGTGGTTTTTGCCATCCATTGACATGAATCAGCCATAGATTTACATGTGTTTCTCATCCCAGTCTCCCCCTGCCTGCCTCCCTCCCCATCCGATCCCTCTGGGTCTTTGCAGTGTACCAGCCCTGAGCACTTGTCTCATGCATCCAACCTGGGCTGGTGATCTGTTTCACCCTTGATAGTATACTTGTTTCAATGCTATTCTCTCAGAACATCCCACCCTTGCCTTCTCCCACAGAGTCCCAAAGTCTGTTCTGTACATCTGTGTCTCTTTTTCTGTTTTGCATATAGGGTTATCGTTACCATCTTTTCAAATTCCATATATATGCATTAGTATACTGTATTGGTCTTTATCTTTCTGGCTTACTTCACTCTGTATAATGGGCTCCAGTTTCATCCATCTCATTAGAACTGATTCAAATGAATTATTTTTAATGGCTGAGTAATATTCCATAGTGTATATGTACCACAGCTTTCTCATTCGTCTGCTGATGGGCATCTAGGTTGCTTCCATGTCCTGACTATTACAAACAGTGTGGCAATGAACATTGGGCTGCACGTGTCCCTTTCAGATCTGCTTTCCTCGGTGTGTATGCCTAGGAGTGGGATTGCTGGGTCATATAGCAGTTCTATTTACAGTTTTTAAAGAAATCTCCACACTGTTCTCTAGAATTGCTGTACTAGTTTGGATTCCCACCAACAGTGTAAGAAGGTTCCCTTTTCTCCACACCCTCTCCAGCATTTATTGCTTGTAGACTTTTGGATAGCAGTCATTTTGACTGGCATGTAATAGTACCTCATTGTGATTTTGATTTGCATTTCTCTGATAATGAGTGATGTTGAGCATCTTTTCATGTGTTTGTTAGCCATCTGTATGTCTTCTTTGGAGAAATGTCTGTTTAGTTCTTTGGCCCATTTTTTGATTGGGTCATTTATTTTTCTGGAATTGAGCTGCAGGAGTTGCTTGTATATTTTTGAGATTAATCCTTTGTCTGTTGCTTCATTTGCTATTGTTTTCTCCCAATCTGAGGGCTGTCTTTTCACCTTGCTTATAGTTTCCTTTGTTGTGCAAAAGCTTTTAAGTTTCATTAGGTCCCATTTGTTTATTTTTGCTTTTATTTCCAATATTCTGGGAGGTGGGTCATAGAGGATCCTGCTGTGATTTATGTCGGAGAGTGTTTTGCCTATGTTCTCCGCTAGGAGTTTTATAGTTTCTGGTCTTACATTTAGATCTTTAATCCATTTTGAGTTTATTTTTGTGTATGGTGTTAGAAAGTGTTCTAGTTTCATTCTTTTACAAGTGGTTGACCAGTTTTCCCAGCACCACTTGTTAAAGAGGTTGTCTTTTTCCCATTGTATGTCCTTGCCTCCTTTGTTGAAGATAAGGTGTCCATAGGTTCATGGATTCATCTCTGGGCTTTCTATTCTGTTCCATTGATCTATATTTCTGTCTTTGTGCCAGTACCATACTGTCTTGATGACTGTGGCTTTATAGTAGAGCCTGAAGTCAGGCAGGTTGATTCCTCCAGTTCCATTCTTCTTTCTCAAGATTGCTTTGGCTATTCAAGGTTTTTATATTTCCATACAAAATGTGAAATTATTTGTTCTAGTTCTGTGAAAAATACTGTTGGTAGCTTGATAGGGATTGCATTGAATCGATAGATTGCTTTGGGTAGTATAGCCATTTTGACAATATTGATTCTTCCAATCCATGAACATGGTATATTTCTCCATCTATTTGTTTCCTCTTTGATTTCTTTCATCAGTGTTTTATAGTTTTCTATATACAGGTCTTTTGTTTCTTTAGGTAGATATACTCCTAAGTATTTTATTCTTTTTGTTGCAATGGTGAATGGTAATGTTTCCTTAATTTCTCTTTCTGTTTTCTCATTGTTAGCATATAGGAATGTAAAGGATTTCTGTGTGTTTATTTTCTATCCTGCAACTTTACTGTATTCATTAATTAGCTCTAGTAATTTTCTGGTAGAGTCTTTAGGGTTTTCTATGTAGAGGATCATGTCATCTGCAAACAGTGAGAGTTTTACTTCTTTTCCTATCTGGATTCCTTTTATTTCTTTTTCTGCTCTGATTGCTGTGGCCAACACTTCCAAAACTATGTTAAATAGTAGTGGTGAGAGTGGACACCCTTGCCTTGTTCCTGAATTTAAGGGAAATGCTTTCAATTTTTCACCATTGAGGATAATGTTTGCTGTGGGTTTGTCATATATAACTTTTATTATATTGAGGTATGTTCATTCTATTCCTACTTTCTGGAGAGTTTTTATCATAAATGGGTGTTGAATTTTGTCAAAGGCTTTCTCTGCATCTATTGAGATAATCATATGGTTTTTCTCTTTCAATTTGTTAATGTGGTGTATTACATTGATTGATTTGCAGATATTAAAGAATCCTTGCATTCCTGGGATAAAGCCCACTTGGTCATGATGTATGATCTTTTTAATATGTTGTTGGATTCTGTTTGCTAGAATTTCGTTAAGGATTTTCATTCTGTCTCTTTCAAAGGGCAGTATTGTTGGGGAACGTGAGAACCATGACGAGCTAGCCAATTTTGAAGGATGCTTTTCGCAGCAAGTCTCTGACTTGTAGCAAAGGGCTTAGGTATTGAGGGTGACAGACCACAGCTTTGCTGCCTGGTGATGCCCAGGAAAGGGTCATGCATGTCCCTAGCATATTTCCTTTCTGACGTCTGGCCTGCTGGGCCTGTCTCACATCTTTCACTGGAGGCCTGGATCATTCCAAGGAGGCACTGGGATTGAGAGATGCTGGGTAGGCAAGTTTTCTAATCAGGAGATCAGGGCTTGTGTTGTATAGAGTTTGTCGTGGAAACATTAGATTAGAAGCTGGCTTTGAAAGCCTCAGCAGCAAAGTCTTTGGAAGAATCTGTTTTTATGAAGAAGAATTCTTTTGAAGAAGATTCTTCTTTTGAAGAATCTGTTTTTATGTGTATGGATGTGTACAAATGCCATTTATGTATATGCAAGCATAGCTCTGTGGGTTTGCATGTGTTTGAAATTAAAGTCCACTTCAGTGTTTATGACTGAACATGGGTATAGATATACACATGCAGGTAATTCTCTGTGTGTTCCTCTGTGCATGCATAAATGAATAACATCGAGTGGATATGTATAGATACATACCCATACAGCTAATTTCCTGTGTATAAATTGTGTGAACTTTTGTATATGTGTTTGTGCTTGCATGTGCATGCATGCACACATGTGAGGGAGCTTTAATTTTCTAGAAGCTGAAGATCAGGGCTAATTGTCCCCTCTTCTCATACTACTAATTATGATAAAACTACTTCAATTTGTGTATGCTTACACATGAATTATCTCACTTGACTCTCATGATTGTCTTAAGAGATTGCTAGGGAAAGGACTATTATTCCCATTTTTCAGACTCAGAGAAATTAATTAGGCTCTGCGAAAGTAAGTGACTTATTCAGAGTGTCTCAACTGCTGTGATGGATGTGTGTTCTCACTTTGGGCCCTTAAACCCTTTGCAACCCAAGGACGATCCTCCTTGCCAGTTTTTTGTCAAGTTTCTATTTTTAAGCACTTGGTTTTCCATACCAATCAGTAGATAATGTGATAAGAAAAATGTAGACTAGATAAATAACCCAAGTTTCTGGGTTAAAATCTAGATTTAGGCTACCAGTTTTTGTAAACTTCTACCTGTCTTTTCCCTCTGAAACTGAGTTTCTTTGTAAATTGCAAGGATTGAAAGTTTGCTCGGTTCTATATTCTGTGCTACAGAATATGATTTTGACATATAGAAATTGTTGCTGTTTAGTTGCTAAGTCCTGTCTGACTCTTTGCGACCCCACGGACTGCAGCATCCCAATAGAGATTGTAAACCACATTTTACAAAAAATAAATAGCAGTGAAATGTTTAATACCAAAATATCTTGTTTATAAAGTGAAGGCATAGTACTGCACTTTCTGTGCTTAAGGTAGTGTACTTTTGGAAAAGAAAAATGTAAATCAGTACTGAGTTGATTTCTTTAAGGTACAGATGGTCTTCAAGGTTTATTTTAAGAACATGTATCACAGTTAATGCATTCCATGATTTGTCATAGAACCAAAGAAACTGTCCTTGGTACTTTCTTAAATGATGGAATTGGAATCTTGGACATTCTTTGGGCTTGAGTCTTGGTGACGAATATGTTGAATTTGGTAGAATTTTGTCCTGCTTAATTCCATTGGTGGTAAACTGGTGAAGTCAGTTTTTTCTTGGACTTTTCAGAATAAGAGAACAAAACCAAACACAATATTTGGTCTCTAAATTACTTTTCTTGCTATGTTCTTCTTTGGATCTATGTTTTGTATTTCATTAAAGCAGATATTATTCATTTTAAGATGTACCATTATTTTATATGTCACTAAAGAAAAAAAGTTGCCAATTAAACCATGAAGTGGTTTTGATTGCAAGACAAATCTCTGTTTTAGAGTTGTCAATGTTAAATTAAAAAATCCATATCTGTAAACCAGTGAAATACAGTAATTATCTGATTAAGGGAGCTTGGAACTCTTAGAAATAAGACCCTGACTTTGATTATACTTGAGATGATTAAAGCCACTCTTTTCCTAATTCTTAGTGTTTATCATTCTGTGGGAAGTAGACATGGAATGTAGAAGGGTCCTTTTTAAAAACTGGTCTTAATTTGTTATGAAGGTTCAGCACCATGCCAGCCGTAGTTATTTTTCTTTCGCTTATAGTGCAGGAAAGCTCTTTGGCCATCGATGCTTGATGATGATATAGTTGATGATATGGATACAGTTCTAGCATAGTTTTTTAGAAGTACACCGGGGTTGAACTCTTAACTCCTACCAATCTATGTGTTAAGCAGTTATTGGGCAAATTATTTAACTTCTCTGAATGTCAAGTTTCCAGTCTGTGAAAGCAGACATAATAATACTCAGAGCTGTACTGAGGATTAAAGGAGGCAATGTGTATAGTGTGCATGGTGTTGGTCCTGTGGTACCAATAACACTATGGTTGTTATTCTCTGTGCTTGGCAAGTGGTTCACTGAATAGGCTTCCTTAGGTCTCAAGAAAGGATTAACTGTAACAGTTTAATAATTAAGTCCCTTGTCTTTTTTCCTTTGGAGGTAAATTAGCTGAGGATTATAATCCTAACACTTTGGTAAGCCTTTGTTTCCTCTATTCTGATATGGGCAGGTATGATATTTAGTGATCAGGTCAGTGTCACAGATGCAGAGTCTGGGCTGGGAAACACTTAGTCTTGCTCATTTTTCCACCCTGAGACTCAGAGTAAAGGACTTGGACTTAATAAACAGTAGATATCCCTTCCAGTTTTAATGTAATGCTCTAGAAATTCTAACTGTGGAACCAGAACTGGCTGCTAGATTGTTTTTCATTTGTAGATATGAACCTTATGAAAACCAATTTCCCTTTCTGAGCTTCAGTGTTTTCATGATAAAATGAGCATAATACAGTTTGCCATTCTTGGACATGTCTTCCAATAATTGAATTTAGAAGAGAATTCCTTCTTTTGTGTTGCTTGGGTCTTCAAAACCAAGGTTAGTACTAATTGTTGAAAGGAGCAGATTCTATTAATCTAAGGTCATTCATTCTGTTTTCTGAAGTTGTAGTGAATGTCCTGTCGCTTGATGGGATATTATAAGAGTCATTTAATTTTTTGGAAAGTAAAATTAAATGAACTCACACGTCTCTCTGCCTTTCTCAACTTACAGATTCTATTTTCCAAAGCAGTTAAGATGAAATGTTGATGTGTTTGAAAGGGTCTTATAAATAAGCTGTGATGTATCTGAGAGAATACTGCTCTTCTTTATACCAGATATTATCTCTTGTTTAAAGGTGGTAATTATATCAATTTATCAAATTGTATTGCTTTCCTAAACATATGTAAAGCCCTTACTCTATGCCAGGTCCTATGTGAAGAAGTGGCAGTACAGGGATGAATAAGCATTGTCCCAACTCCTAAGAATCCCCCAGTCTTATGAGTGACATGAAACCACAGACAATTACAGTGCAGCATGCTAAAATTTCATGAGGCGAGGGGCTTTGTCTGACTTGTTAATTGCTGGATCCATGGCATCTGGCAAGTAGCCATTTACTAAATAAAAGATTGGCTATACAAAGATGGTTTCTTGATGGTAGAGTCTGTTCTGAATGAGTTATCTAAGTTGCGAATTAAGGAGACACAAGAATATTCTAGACAGAAAGGAAGCAACCTAAATGTCCATCAATGGAGGAATGGATAAAGAAGATGTGGTACATATATTAAATGGAATATTACTCATCCATAAAAAAGAATGAAATAATACCATTTGCCACAACATGGATGGACCTAGAAATTATCATACTAAGTTAAGTAAGTCACACAAAGAGTAACATCATATGATAACCCTCATATGTTGAATCTAATATTTTTAAATGATATAAATTAATTTATTTATGAAACAGAAACAGACTCACAGTTTTTAAAAACAAGTTTATGTTTACCCCAGAGGAAACATTGAGGGGTGGGATACATTAGAAACTTAGGATTAACATATACATGCTACTACATATAAAATAGATAACCAATAATAATCTACTATATTGCACAGGGAACACTATTTGGTATTCTGCAATAACCTATATGGGAAAAGAGTTTGAAAAGGAATGAATGCATACATACATACATATGTATATATATATTTATATATAACTGAATAACTGCTGTATACATGAAGCAAACACAACATTGTAAATCAACAGTACTCCAATAATATTTAAGAAAGAGTATTCCAGACAGAGAGAGAAAAATTAGCATGTGCCAACACAAGGAGATTCATGAGGTAGGCTTGTACAGATAACTGCAAGTGATTTGTTAAGACTGGAATGAGAAGTGTGAAGGGACTAGAGATGGGTGATAAGGAGAAGGGTGGATGGGTCAGATCACATAGGAGATTTAACCATCTTAACCATAATGAGAAGCTATTGAAACATTTTAAATGGGGGAGTCATACATTCTAACACAATACTGAATAACCACCCCAAATACTTTGAACCATGCTTCCAGCAGTGGGGATCGGTTTGCTCTGAGTCATTTATACCCTTATCAATTATTAAAAAAATTTCACATATCCAATACCTTGTGGCATACTAGCTCCTTTCTTACTCAGTATCTATTTTAATATTCACAGGTGTTTCATGAAGCAGTTTATTATCTTCATTTTATAAAAGATAAAACTGAAATCAAGAAGGGTTAATGGCTGTAGGTCTGTGATTCTCAGTCTTTATTGCTTTCCCCTCATTCACTCTTTCATCAAATGGAAGAGGTGTAATTAAAAGACGAGGATGAATTTGCAAATGTTAAGGTCTTTGGGAATTTCTCCCAGTTGTTGAACTGTAAATTATTGAAGAAGAGGCCTGAATGAAGCTGAGCCATGCTTTGTGGCTCAAATGTTTTTATGCTTTCATAGAAGGAGTAATAACTATTATTTATTGAGTAGCTAATATGTGCCAGGCACTGTGTTAATAACTCTATATCAGTTCAGTTCAGTTGCTCAGTCATGTCTGACTCTTTGTGACCCCATGAACCGCAGCACGCCAGACCTCCCTGACAATCACCAACTCCCGGAGTCCACCCAAACCCATGTCCATCGAGTCAGTGATGCCATCCAACCATCTCATCCTCTGTTGTCCCCTTCTCCTCCTGCCCTCAGTATTTCCCAGCATCAGGGTCTTTTCCAATGAGTTAGCTCTTTGCATCAGGTGGCCAAAGTATTGGAGTTTCAGCTTCAACATCAGTCCTTCCAATGAACACCCAGGTCTGATCTCCTGTAGGATGGACTGGTGGATCTCCTTGCAGTCCAAGGGACTCTCAAGAGCCTTCTCCAACAACACAGTTCAAAATCATCAATTCTTTGGCGCTCGGCTTTCTTCACAGTCCAACTCTCACATCCATACATGACCACTGGAAGAACCATAACCTTTATATATGTTAGCATAATTAGCCCTCACAATTACCTTGTGAAGAAAATATTATCCTCCCCACTTTGGAGGTGAGAAAACAGACTTTCCTGAAGACTCATAATTACTATTGTGGTACAACCAGATTAGAACTAGGATATTCTGAGTCCCTGTCCTGGATTTTTTTTCACTGTGGCAGGGAACTGAGAAAGATGTTGGAGAGGTCTTATAAAGGAGACTGCAGTAAAGCCTTTGGTCTGTTGTTCCTTAGAGGCGGAGAGAAGCCCTGGAGCTCATGCCATACGATGGAGAGGATAACACCTGCTTGGTAAAAACCTCTATTGGTTTAGTATCTACAATTAAAACCACCAGGCTGTCAAGAATATTTCTACCCCAATTCAGAACATGTCCCTGTGGCTCAGTCCTCTTTATCTGCTTGTTAGTATTACGTGGGGGATATGGTTTGTATTGTAGTAGCCTGGCATTGTTTTCATACTAGTTTCACATGGATCATTTGACTTGTTTTGTAAAATAAATGGATGGGATTGTTATCTCCATGACACAAGAAACTATGAATCAGAGAGATTAAATGACTCTGTACCCTGGATGAGTTAGTTGTAGAGACCAACACAAAATTCAGTTCTCCTGAGCTTTTATTTATTCACTCATAGGACACGTGTTTTTGTAGCACCTTCTTTTGCCGAGGTATTGATGATACAAAGTTGAATATGCTCTATCTTTGTCCTTAAGGAAAAATTAACAACAGAATAGAGGTTGAGGACTGCAAGAGATGTGTAATTAGTATACAGTGGGGGTCATATTTGATGGGGTGATTTATTCTGTCTGGTAGTACAGTGAGGTTCGCATGGAGCCTTGTTACCTTAACTATGGGTTCATTTAACAAAGATGATCTTTAAGTTTCCTTCAAGCTCCAGAATCGTTTTATTTGTGGCTCACTGATCTGAGAGCTGACCCTCAAATTCTAGCATTTTAGTGCCTGAATTCTCATTTATAAAATGAACACTTTCTATGTAATAGGTATTACATCTTCTGGTACTGAAGACTCAAGGACTAGTAAGGTCTTTGCTCTTGATTTCACAATTTAGTGAGGATTCAGAAAATATAAATGAGAATTTATAGTGTCATATAAGCACTGCTAATGATCATAGCTAGAGGAAAGGACAATGGTTTCTTCTGTGAAGTGACATGAACAAAAAGCCAACTTAAAGATATATCATGTTAGGCCAGAGAAACTTGGACTTTGTGCTGAAACTATAGAAGTATTTTAGATCAAATATTGATGTAGTTGGATGTGCATTTTAGTGTAAACTTCAATATTTGAATGAATTTGAGGGCTTCCCTGTTGGCTCAGTGTAAAGAATCCACCCGCCAATGCAGGAAACATGGGTTCAATCCCAGTCCAGGAAGCTCCCACATGCCTGTGATCAACAAAGCCTGTGCAGCACAACTGCTGAGCCTTGCTCTTGGGCCTGAGAGTTACAGTTACTGAGACCCCAAGCTCCTGAAGTCCACATGCCTTCGAGCCCATGCTCTGCAACAAGAGAAGCCATCACAGTGAGGACCTGTGCGCTGCAACTAGAGAGCAGCCCCTGCTTGCCATGACTAAAGAAAAGCCCACGCAGCAACAAAGACCCAGCACAGTCAAAAATAAATTAATAAAATTAGTTTTTAAGAAAGAATTTGGGCCTGGGTTGTAGATTGAATCATGTGCCTATCTCTCTTGCTGTGCTAAATTTCTTAACTTCAGAAAAAATACGTAAAAATGAATTCAAAATAATGCCCCAGCATAAAAACAGGATATAAATGGGCCACTGCCAGAAATTCATGGAAGAGAGAAAGCAGATAAAATCAGATTGATTGAAACAGAAGAAACTATAGCTTAATGTGTATAGAAAGGGGAAAATCCTAGTAAAATCAGATGAGCTCTAGAAAATACTGGCTGAGAATCAAGAATGAGTCATGGGTAGTTTTCATGGGTAAATTATTTAAAATTCTGTATTAAAAACAGGAGGGGCAGTCTCCATTTTGCAATTAACATGAGGTAACATAATTTTTATCCTGAAAGATGATGCTGTGAAAGTGCTGCACTCAATAGGCCAGCAAATTTGGAAAACTCAACAGTGGCCACAGGACTGAAAAGGTCAGTTTTCATTCCAATACCAAAGGAAGGAAATGCTAAAGAATGCTCAAACTACCACACAATTGCACTCATCTCACACGCTAGTAAAGTAATGCTCAAAATTCTTCAAGCCAGTCTTCAGCAATACGTGAACCATGAACTTCCAGATGTTCAAGCTGGTTTTAGAAAAGCCAGAGGAACCAGAGATCAAATTGCCAACATCTGCTGGATCGTCAAAAAAGCAAGAGAATTCCAGAAAAACATTTATTTCTGCTTTATTGACTATTCTAAAGCCTTTGACTGTGTGGATCACAATAAACTGTGGAAAATTCTTCAAGAGATGGGAATACCAGACCATCTGACCTGTCTCTTGAGAAACCTGTATGCAGGTCAGGAAGCAACAGTTAGAACTGGACATGGAACAACAGACTGGATCCAAATAGGAAAAGGAGTACGTCAAAGCTGTATATTGTCACCCTGCTTACTTAACTTATATGCAGAGTACATCATGACACACGCTGGACTGGATGGAAGAAGCACAATCTGAAAATCAAGATTGCCAAGAGAAATATCAATAACCTCAGAAATGCAGATAACACCACCCTTATGGCAGAAAGTGTAGAAGAACTAAAGAGCCTCTTGTGAAAGTGAAGGAGGAGAGTGAAGAAGTTGGCTTAAAGCTCAACATTCAGAAAACTAAGATCTTGGCATCTGGTCCCATCACTTCATGGGAAACAGATGGGAAAACAGTGGAAACAGTGGCTGACTTTATTTTTCTGGGCTCCAAAATCACTGCAGATGGTGGTTGTAGCCATGAAATTAAAAGACACTTACTCCTGGAAGGAAAGTTATGACCAACCTACATAACATATTAAAAAGCAGAGACATTACTTTGCCAACAAAGGTCTGTCTGGTAAAGGCTATGGTTTTTCCAGTGGTCATGTATGGATGTGAGAGTTGGACGGTGAAGAAAGCTGGGCACTGAAGAATTGATGCTTTTGAACTGTGGTGTTGGAGAAGGCTCTTGAGAGTCCCTTGGACTGCAAGAAGATCCACCAGTCCATCCTAAAGGAGATCAGTCCTGGCAGTTCATTGGAAGGGCTGATGCTGAAGCTGAAACTCCAATACTTTGGCCACCTCATGTGAAGAGTTGACTCATTGGAAAAGACCCTGTTGCTGGAAAGGATTGGGGGCAGGAGGAGAAGGGGATGACAGAGGATGAGATGGTTGGATGGCATCACTGACTCTATTGACATGGGTTTGGGTAGACTCCGGAGTTTGGTGATGGACAGGGAGGCCTGTCGTGCTGAGATTCATGGGGTGCAAAGAGTTGGACATGACTGAGCGACTGAACTGAACTGAGCAGAATTTTGATTCCAAGCTTACACAAGATAATTTTTTCTTTTTTTCATTGGAGTGTAACTGACTTAGAATATGATATTAGTTTTGGAAGTACAACATAGTAATTCAGTATTTTTATGTATTACAAAATGATCACTGTGCTATTTCAAGCTACCATGTTACCATAAAAGCGTAATATATGCATATTGGACATATAGTGTCTTATTCACTTGAAATGAAGTCTAAGATACTCCAGTTATTATTTTGAGACTCACTACACTGTTATTCAATTTTATTTGTGAACTCATAAAATTCAAGTTGAGAACTCACTTTCTACATGAAAAATATAACTGAAAATAGTTAATCTCCTCATATTCTACATTGAGTCACTTGAAAAAGCTCATCTATCATCTAATTTGAATTATGGTTGATGGCACCTGTTAATGAAATAAAGCAAAAATAAATCTGGTGAAATTAAAAAAAAAAAAAGCACTGGGATGGGAGGGAGGTGGGAGGGGGGGTTCAGGATAGGGAACACATGTAAATCCATGACTGATTCATGTCAATGTATGGCAAAAACAGCTACAATATTATAAAGTAATTAACCTCCAACTTATAAAAATAAATGAAAAAAAAAGTTGTTATCATATTGACTATATTCCCTGTGCTGTACATTATGTCCTTGTGACTTACTTATGTTATAACTGGAAGTTTACACTTCTTAATTGCTCTCACAGATTCATTCTCCTACATGCCTCGCCTCAGGTAACCAAATGTTCACTGTATCTATGATTCTGTTTCTTCTGTATTGTTATGCATGATTATTTTGTTTTTTAGATTCCATGTATAAGTGAAATCATATGGTATCTGTCTTTCTCTCTCTGACTTATTTCACAGGGCATAATACCCTCTAGGTCCATCAGTGCGATCACAATTGGCAAGATCAAACTAGCATTCAAGCTTGATGTCAATATAAAGACAGCTTTGCACATGTAAGGTTCTGGTTTTATCACTCATAGGTGATCTTGGAAAGGCTAAACACCAAATAGTAATAATAATAACCTCCAGGGTTGGTGATTATGAACATTTACTTTAAAACCTATCTTTTACTCAACTATTAGGTTAAAGTCAAACAGGACTAAAATCCTTGTAACTAACAAATGTCATTCTGGGATCTCCCTTCAGTATTGACTTGGTGGTATTTTTTAATTTTGGAGGTGGAGTTTCTGTGCAGTGCCTTCCTCAGTTTTAGTTTGCTTTTGCAGTTGGTGGAGCCTATATTACAGTAGGTTTGGGAAAATAAATGAAAAGTAAATATTTAGTATCTTTTAGGTCTCAAAATGGAGTATTTCTATCCTACTTTCACATTCGATTTATACTTGACAATATGGAGTTCTAATCAGGTTGAAAATTTTCCATTGGAATTTGGAAAACATTGCACTTTTGTCATTTACATTTCAGCACTGGCTATTGATGTCCAAAACCATTTTATTCCTGCTTCTTTATTTTCTTCTTTAGTTGAGAAGCTTGTAGCATTTTTGTTACCATCACGTTCAAATTTTATTAGTACTTCCTTAAATTCACCTCTTTATTTTGTGAGCAGTTTTGTGGACTCTTTCAACATGGAAAGTCTGCCTTCTGCTTTAGAAAATTAGTTTGAGTTGTTTTGCCGATGAGTTCTTCCCCTCTGTTTTCTTCTTCTTCTTCTTTTTTTTTTTTTCTTTTAGGAATTCTTTTTATTCAGATTATGAGCTTCCTGTTCTGATTCTCCATTTTTCATATATTTTTCATATTTTTCATTCATTCATATATTTTGATATTTCCTTGCCTTCATTTCATTTTGATTCATGTGAGATTTCCTCAAATTCATCTTTCAATCTGTCAAATTTTTCATTTCTTTTCTCACCTTTCATTTCTGACAGGTTTTTAAATTTTGTTTATAAAATTATACCATTCTATTCTTGTTGGACCATAAAGAAAGCTGAGTGCTAAAGAATTGATGCTTTTGAACTGTGGTGTTGGAGAAGACTCTTGAGAGTCCCTTGGACTGCAAAGAGATCAAACCAGTCAATCCTATAGGAAATCAGTCCTGGATATTCATTGGAAGGACTGTTGCTGAAGCTGAAGCTCCAATACTTTGGTCACCTGATGCAAAGAACTGACTCATTGGAAAAGACCCTGGTGCTGGGAAAGATGAAAGGCAGAAGGAGAAGGTGATGACAGGGGATGAGATGGTTGGATGGCATCACTGACTTGGTGGACATGAGTTTGAACAAGCTCCAGGAGTTGGCGAAGGACAGGGAAGCCTGGTGTGCTGCAGTCCATGGGGTCGCAAAGAGTCAGACATGACTGAACAACTGAACTGAACTGAGCTGATAGCTACTTCAACTCACTTATGGTTCCTGTTTGCGTAGTATATTTTTTCCATTGTTTTACTTTCAACATTCTCATGACTGATTTTATAGTGTGTAATTATTGATATATTTGGATTTACATTTGCCATTTGCTGTTTGTATTTTACATGGATCCCGAATTTTCCTTTTTCTCCTTCAGTGTCTTCTTTTGTTAAATAGATACTTTTATTTCACTATTTTTGCTCTTTTTAAAAAAGCATATTTCTTAGTGGTGGCACTCAGGATTAAAATATACATTTAAATGTATGTCTTAATTTACTCTTTAATTTACTTTTCTTCTGACCAACACAAACTGAATTCCACACACACACACACATTTATATATGTTATAAGCCCAACAGTAAAGTGTTATAACTATTATTTTATACAATGTTCCGTCTTTTAAATAAAATAATGGAAGAAAAAATGTATTTATAGACTCTTTCATGTTAATTTTCCTATTTACCATTTCTTCTGCTCTTTAATTGTGTTTGTGGATTTAAGTTACCATTTGTGTTATTTCTTCTTAATCTGGCAGACTTCCTTCAGTATTATTTGTAAACAGCTCTGCTGGCAAATTCTCCTTATCTTTTTTTATCTGGGTATTTCCTTATTTCACCTTCATTTTTAAAATGTAGTTTCGTTGGATATAGCTTTCTTCATTAAAAAAAATTTCCTTTGAATATGTTATCATACTGCTCTCTAGACTTCATGGTTCAGATAAGGGGTTAGTTTTTAATCATATTGTCATTTTGCATCATGCACCATTTTTCTCTTGATGCTTTCAGTATTTTTACTTTGGCTTTGACTTTTATCAGTCTGACTATGATGTCTCTGTGTACGAATTCTTATGTATTTTCCTACTTTGTGTATGTTTTGGGAATCTTGCATCTCTATATTAATATTTTTCATCAAATTTGGGAAATTTTTCTCCATTAGTTTTTAAATATTTTTCTCTTCTTTTTTTTTCTCTCCCTCAGACTTTCCCATTTTTGTATGTTGGTGTGTTTTATGTTGTCCCACAGTTCTTTGATACTCTGTCACTTTTTCTTCAATCTTTTTTCCCTCCAGTTTCCTTATATTGGGAAATTTCTATGGGTCTTTCTTCAAATTCACTAATTCTTTCTTCTCCCAGGTTGAATCCTTTGTTTAGCATCACAAGTGAGATATTTCATTTACTATGTTATTCTTCAACTCCAGTATATCCCTTTTTTTTTTTTTTAAATAATGAGAATCTATATTTGTTGATTCATTATTATACTTTCTTTTAATTCTTTGAACATATTTACAATACCTAATTTGAAGCCTTTCTAAATTATTTTTCTTTGGAGTATAGTTGCCTTACAATGCTACATTAGTTTTTGCTGTACCGCATAATGAATCAGCCATTCATATACATATGTCCCTTCCCTTTTGGACTTCCTTCCAGTTCACATCACCACAGTGCCTTAAGTATAGTTGCCGGTGCTGGACAATATATTCTCATTAGTTATCTATTATATGCATAATTTCAATAGTGTACATGTGTCAATCCCAATGTCCTAATTTCTCCCACCTCCCTTTTCCCATGGTATACATATATTTGTTCTTTACATATGTGTCTCTTTCTGCTTTGCAAATAAGATTATACTTTTATAGATTCCATATATATGCATTAAAATACAGTATTTGTTTTTCTCTTTCTGACTTCACTCTCTATGGTCCATCCATCTCTCTACAAGTGACCCAGGTTCATTACTTTTTATGGATGAATAATATTCCATTGTACATCTATTTACCACACTTTTTATATCCATTCTTCTGTTGATGGACAGTCAGGTGGTTTCCATGTCCTTGAAGTGGTTCTATTTAGAGTAGTTAGAATAGTGCTACCATGAATTTTGGGGTGCATACATTTTTTGAATTATGGTTTTCTGGGGCTTTGTGCCCTGTAGTGAGAGTTCCCGCTTCTTCACACCCTCTCCAGCATTTATTGTTTGTAGATTTTTTATGATGGCCATTCTGACTGGTATGAGGAGATACCTTATTGTAGTTTTGATTACATTTCTCTAATAATTAGTGATGTGAACATCTTTTCATGTCTTTGGTGGCCACATGTATGTCTTCTTTGGGAAAGTGTCTATTTAGTTCTTTCACCCATTTTTTTTAATTGGATTGTTTCTTTTTTGATATTGAGCTGAATGAGTTATTTTTGTGTTTTGGACATTAATCATTTTTCAGTTGCTTTGTTTGAAATTATTTTAACCCATTCTGAAGCTTATCTTTTCATCTTGTTTATGGTTTCCTTTGCTGTGCAAATGTGTTTAGTTAGGTCCTATATGTATATTTTTTAAATTTCCTTAACTCTAGGAAATGAGTCAAAAAATATCTTGCTATTATGTATGTCAAAGCATGTTCTACCTGTATTTTCCTTTAACACTTTGTGATGTCTGGAGTTACATTCAGATCTTTAACCCATTTTGAGTTTGTTTATGTGTATAAGAGAGTTTTGTAATTTCATTCTTTTACATGTGCGTGTATGTGTGCTCAGCCGTGTCTGACTCTTTGTGACCTTTGGACTGTAGTGTTTTAGGCTTCTCTGTCCATGGGATTTCCCAGGCAAGAATACTGGAGTGGGTTGCTATTTCCTCCTTCAGGGGCTCTTCCTGACCCAAAGTTCAGACCCATGTTGCCTGTGTCTCCAGCATTGCAGGCAGATTCTTTCCCCATTGAGACATTGGAGGAGCCCCTCTTTTACTTATTACTGTCCAGTTTTCCCAGCACCACTTATTGAAGAGTCTTGTCTTTTCTTCATTGCATATCCTTACCTCCTTTGTCTTACATTAGTTGACCATAGATATGTGAGTTTATCTCTGGACATCCCATCCGTTCTAAATGTAATAGTTTGCATCTAACAACCTGAAATATCTTGAAGAATGACATGGGGTTTTGCACTCTGCTGAGGATGTTAAATGGCCAACTTCTGGACCATTATTTTGGCACAGCTGATCCTGATAGGGGAGAGAGGACTGCCATATTTTACTTTGTGTGTGCAGCTAGCAACTGTTTGGGAGGCTCTTGACTCAATTCTGTTTTCCATCCTATTTTGTGTGAACTAGTTTTATCTACATAGCAGCTTTTGACTCCCTAAATTCCCTAGGGCTCCACTCACGTCTTTTCCTATATAGAGGATTGCTAAGTACATAGGCACATGCTAGATGAGAGCAGTGTGAGGAGTCAGGGTGAAAAATGCAACTGCTTTTAGAGAAAGACTGTTCATCAAGAAGCTGGCCTCTTTTTTCCATCTTGGATAAAGAGCTAAAAATTAAGATCTTGTGATGGCCTTCAATCCTTAGATTAAAGAGAAGGATCTCCAAATCTGACTATATGTTAGTTTTGAATGGGTTTGTTGGCCTGAGATGGTAGTCTGCCAGTTGTGAGGGGACCTTGTTTTTACAATGCTTGGCCAAACTCTACAAATAGAAATGTTTGCACTGAATATTAGGAATGTTAGCTCTGTCCTGCTGTCTTTGTGGTTTTGTGCTCGCATTATGGTAGGACCCCTGGCTAGCATTGTGGCTTGTCATGTCAGCCCCGTTGGCTATCCTGTCATACTCTGAAGTACCATTGCCTCTGAAGGACAAGTTTTATTTCTTTCAGTAAAAGGAGTATACTGTAATTGGAGTATGCCTCTCTTTCTTCCTTTCCTTATCCCCTTCCTTTCTTTTCCAATTTTAAATTTTGAAATAGTTTCAAACTTAAGAAAACCTAAGAAAAAATATATTATGACATAGATATTTCTTCTTCCAGAATCATTTGAAATTAAGTTGTGGATAAGATGTCCTTTTATCACTATGTGCTTCAACATGTATTCATTCTTTTCACTTTTATTTTATATATTAATTGATTAAGAGAAATGGGTTCCAAATGTTTGTGTATTATAAGATATTGACTAGGCAGTTACAAAGGCTGAGAAGTCCCATGATCTGCATTTGCAAGTTGGAGACCCATGAAAGCCAGTGGTATAGTTTGAAGGCTAGACAGCCAAAGAGCAGTGGTATAGATTCTAGTCAAAGTCTGATGCCTAAGAACCAAGAGCACTGAGGCCAGGAGAGGATCCATGTCCCAGGTGAATAGTCAAGCAGCGAGCAATCTTCCTCTACTTTTTTGTTTTTCTTAGGCCCTCAGTTAGTTGGATGATACCTACCACACCAAGGAGGGCCTTCAGCTTTATCCAGTCCACCAATTCAAATGATAATCTCTTCTAGAAACACCCTCTCAGATCCACACAGAAGTAATGTCTAACCAGATACTGGGCTTCCCATGGCCCAGTCGAGTTGACTCATGGAGTTAACTATCACATTCTCCATCCCCACCTCCAGGTGAGGAGCTAATTGTAGGAGGGCTAAGGGAGCTGATATCTCCTATAATGCTGTGTGGTTTTGCCTTTTAGATCAAGGGGTCAAGATTGATAAAGGACTTGTGATTTTAGTGTAGGTTTATGAGGGGAAAATCAATTAAAAATAAACAATAAAGGTACAGGAGATCCTCCATGCTCTTACTAAAAGGACAAGTACAGTTGGATTTCTTATCTTACTAAGACAGAAGGAATGTTAGTCATGGTTTGGCCCACTAGCAGGCAGGCTTGACATTGACTCAAAGATTGTATTTCCTCATTTTGAGTGTATAGTGGTACATGGTTAGTCTGATGATAGCCTAACTCCTAACTGATATATGATGAAATGGTGGAAGAGGCTAGAAGCCACAGTTCTGCCATGTCATGCAGCTGTTGGATCACAGCTCTTATGAGGCTCACCATTCTATACTTTTCCAACCTCTTCCTTTGTGAAGCAACAAAATCCCTCATTGGCAGTGAAGGGGGACGGGAGGGGATTAGATGACACTGCACAGTCATATACATGCAAGAACCAGGGGCCTACTCATTCCTGTCTATTGAGTCCAAATGGAATAAGCAGCAGCAGACTTCCAAACCTGCTATTGGTTTCCTCCAATAAATCCTATGATAAAGGCCTGGCACATGTACTGTTTGGCCATCTGGCTTTGTTTGCTCCATGGTATTCAGTTGCCTGAATGTGCTGACATTATTTATTAATTCTTATCAATGAACATTTGGATTTTTTTTTTTCTTCTATTTGGGGCTATGACAAGCAATGTTGCTATGAGCAGTGTTGTATATTTAGTGCCCATAAGCGTGTTTACCTAGGAGATATTCTAGGTGTGGAATTATTCGATAGTAGAGCATATGTATCTTCAACTTTTTGAGATATTTCCTAAGAGTTTTCCAAAGAAGTTGTGCCAGTTTTATCAGCCACCAATATGGGAGTTCATATCCTTTGCTCAGTGTTGCTCAGTCCTTGCTAACGTTTGATAGTCTCAGACCATTTCATCATAACCAATCTGGTGTGTGTATTGTAGTATTTTATTGTGTTTTTACTCTTTTGTGAAGTGAGTTTTCAAATCTTTTCTTCATCTTATCTATTTTGCTATCCATTGAATATTTTTTGTTAGAATTCTTTCATCACAGCCTTAGGTATGACCCACAAATTGTGTGTGTTATATTTTCACTTTTAATTGAGTTCAACATATATTTATAATTTACCTTGAGACTTACCTTTTTACCCATAGATTATTTATAAAGTGTGTGGTTTAGTTTCCAAATATTTGCAGATTTTCATGTCATCATTCTTCTATGATTACTAGTTTGATTCCAGTGTATCATAGAACACACTGTGTATGATTTAACTCCTTTTAAACTGTCAAGGTTTGTTTTAAGACCACTATGGTCATATTGGTGTATGTTTTATAAGGATTTGAAATGAATGTATATACTGATGCTGTTGGATGGAATATTCTCTAAATATAAATTAGATCCTATTCATTAATGCTGTTATTGAATTCCTTTATATATTTGCTGATTTTCAGTCTAATTGTCCTATTAACTTTTGAGAGTTTAGTGTTGAAGACTTAAACTATTGTAGATCCATGTATTTTACTTTTCAGTTCTATCAGGTTTTCATTCACATATTTTGCAATTCTATTGTCTGCTGCACACAAACTTAGAATAGCTATGTCTTCTTTGTGGATTGACCCTTTATCATTATATAATGTCCTTCTGTGTTTCTAGTAATTATCTTTTCTCTGAAATATAATCTATCTTGTATGAATGTAGCCTCTTCTGCATTCCTTTGATTTATGTTTACATGATATAACCTTTCCATCCACTTACTTTCATCCTGATTGTATTGTTATTTTTGAAGTGAGTTTCTTGTAGCTAGCATATAGTTGACTATTCTGCATCTTATACCAGGGAGATCATGCAAAATCATTTGAGGTGTCCTGATTTTTATTTATATTTATTTCCTGACCATTGCTGCAAATGACTTAAGAATACCTCCAACAAGAACATTTTCAATGAAGCAGTAATTAATAAACACAGAAAATCAGGCTCAAGGAAATGATGATGCAGATATGTTTTTCACAGGAGCTGAAATATTGTTATACTTGAGCTTAAACTTTGGAAGTCAGTATTGCTATAGTTGAGTTTAAATTTTGAAATTGAACTTCCCTGAAGTCAAAGTAACAAGGTACTTCACATAATTCTCATTATCAGCAGAGAGGGAGGGCATTCCAATTACCTGTGATTCTAGACCAGCACTGTCCAGTAAACTTACCGTACTAACTTTCTCTACCTTCTTTGTCCAGTACAGTAGCTGCTGAGTCATACATGGCTGTTAAGCACTTGAAATGTGGTTAGTAGCTCAGAAAATGACTTTCATTTTTATTTACTTTTTATTAATCAAAGCTTAATTAGCCACAGGTGTCTCATAGCTACTTAAGAACCCAGGTCTAGGGGAAAAATGTTGCACCAAATAGACCAGAGTAATTTATGAGTCAGATGTATATGTGACTGTGGAGAAGCTACTTAACCTTTGAGGATCAGTTTCTAGATCTGTGAAATGAGTACAATGGTGATATCTAATGCTAAGACTGTGAGGAAATAAATAATATATGCAATGTATTTAACATAAAAATGCAGTCCTGTTTTATAATGCTCAGATAGCAAAGAATCTGCCTGCAGTGCAGGGTTTGATCCCTGGGTCAGGAAAATCCCCTGGAGATGGGATTGGCTACTCACTCCAGTATTCTTGCCTGGAGAATTCCATGGGCAGAGGAACCTGGTGGACTACAGTCTATGGGGTTTCAAAGAGTTGGAAACTACTGAGCAACTAACACTTTCGCTTTATAATGCTTGGAATTACCTGATTTGTCAGACTTTATGCCACAAAACCTTTTACATGCACTAATATGGAAGTTTTGTCGAAGAATCAATAACTAGGAATCAATAACTAGTTATACTTAAGCATCTTAGCCAAGAACTGGTTTCTATCCATAGACTCAAAGGCCAATCAACACTGATAACAACCGGAATCTGTTCAAAAGCATGGGATTCTCTCTTTTTTTTCTTGTCAAATTATTAAGGATTTCAATCCTAATAGTACCACTTAGTAGTTCTTTCAAACTTGCTGTTCAGTATTTCTTCATTATGAGTGTATTAAGAGCAAAAATATTAATTTCAGTGAACTTTCATGAGGAGATTCATTACTTTTAATAAAAAGAACAGTTGCTAAAATAGGAATGCCATATGTATTTAGCAAAGATAATGTCCACACTTTGGGCTTGATACACTGCTGTACAATTGACTAGAGTCTGACATCAAGCCCCAGCATGATGTCAAGATAGAGAAGTCAAAGGCTGGCACTCAGCTGGTGAGGACATGTATCTATAGGTCTTGAGTTTATCCCTTTTTTGTGTCAATTTTATTGTTTTGGAGATTTAGGTAACAGGTACTTAAAACAACTCCTGACTCATTCTTCAGATCTTCAGGAAGATCCCCTGGAGTAGGGACTGGCTACCCACTCCAGTATTCTTGCCTGGAAAATTCCATGGACAGAGGACCATGACAGGCTACAGTCCATGGGGTCACAAAGAGTCAGACATGACTGAGTGACAAACACTTTCATCCTTCAGTCCAAGCAGTAATCAACAGAATGCTTTTACAATAATTAGAAAGCTACAAATAAAGTTTGGGATTGCTATTGACTAGACTGTACACTGCTGGAGAAGGCGATGGCGCCCCACTCCAGTACTCTTGCCTGGAAAATCCCATGGGCAGAGGAGCCTGGTAGGCTGCAGTCCATGGGGTCGCAAAGAGTTGGACATGACTGAGCGACTTCCCTTTCACTTTTCACTTTCATGCATTGGAGAAGGAAATGGCAACCCACTCCATTGTTCTTGCCTGGAGAATCCCAGGGATGGCGGAGCCTGGTGGACTGCCGTCTATGGGGTGACACAGACTCGGACACAACTGAAGTGACTTAGCAGCAGCAGCAGCAGGCTGTACACTGCAGGGCAAGTTAGGAATTTGGGTGTTTTTTAAAATATTGCTAGCTTCTAATATTTTTCTGTACACAAAGGCCCAAGTGACAGTGTGCCAGCCCAGATGTTTAAATAGCAAATGACTGTGTTTGTGTGTGTATACATATGGTTGCAAAGTATATGAAACAGGTCTTATGGACTATAGCAAACTGCAAACTCTCTTATGTTGTTTTCAGTAGAATACTCCCCTAGATGATAGTGTAACAATGATCACTAGAAAAAAACTTTATTTCAGGTCGGTTTGCTCCTTTTGGAAACTATTTGACTAAGAGCTCTACTCTACAGGAGACTGGAGTTTTGAAAAAAAAAAAAAATGACTGACATCCTTTGTTTGCAGGTTTGAAAGTGTCTTTAAAAAATAACTCAGTTCTTCCAGTACAATCTTATATGATTTCATCATACTTTTTGTCTAAGATCATTTATGGCCCATTAGATTTTGAACAGTATTCATTACAAAATAACTATTTAATTAGATGAATAACATGTGACAACTGTGTCAGTTCTTTTAGGACAATAGAGCTGGGAAAAAATATTTCCCAGATATCAGTGGGAACTGTGGTCTCTTATGCTACATTGTGTTTGTGAGTCAACTTCTGTAACTATGTTTTGCAGTCAGATTCAAAGCCATATACAGAGATTAAGTACTTAACGTTCTTTGAAATAAAAATATGATAATTAGACTTATTTGATAAACTCTTTGATACCCTTTTTTATATTCTGCTTTGCATGCTTTAGTTTTGTCTTGCTTTTGCTTTAAAATCAGGAATGATAGGATCAGGCCGTATCATGGGTCCAATCTCTAGAACTTGTTTCATTCTCTCTTGATCAGAGAAGAGGAAAAAGTGTCTAAAGAAGGAGTCAGAATAAATCTTTAGAAAATCTTCATATCACCAAATATTTCTTAATCCCTTGATTGCTACCTAATCTCATTGGATACAATGATTTCAAGGTACATATAGGACAAGAGGAGGAAGTATTTAACTGAGTATGGTTCTGAGGTGACGATCAAAGATGATCAGCTTTCTGAACTGAGTCTTATACCAACAAGAGATGTTAACAGGTGAAAGCTGGGGGTGGTAAGTGGGTCAACCTGGCAGTAGGGACAACATGAAGAAAGATATATAATGGTCTAGGGGAGCAGCATAGGGGTTAGCTTTTGCAGGAGTTTTCCCCACTTTTGCTAAGTGGGGATGAAGGAGAGTAGCTGGAAGATGAAGCTGGAACAGAAGGCAGGATCCAGCTTAAGGAGCTAAAACTTTAACCTTAGGAATGAATTTTAACCATGGTCAGGTCTGTGTTTTTAAAAATATCACTAGCCAACCCTTGATAGGTAAATTTGGAGAAAGGTAAGCTGAAAGTAGTGAGATTCTTACCTTAACACTTACCATAGAACTATTAAGTAGTTGGTACCAGGGTGACGATTACGGACCTAGTGGGCACTGAAATCAAGAAGGGCATGACTAGGGGAAATGAGAAGGAAGAATAATAATCAGAACTTAGTAGGTATCAATGGGAGTGGCATTGGAAAGGAAAAAGGGAAGAATTACAAATGAGGTATTAATTTAAAATCTTGTCATTTAGGGATTTGGAGGCAGAGGCGATGGAGTGTATTCAAAGGGAAAGATCATTCAGGTTAGGGTTTACTGAGTCTGAGGTGTCTACAGCAGGACATTCAGATGAAGATGACCAGTAAGCAGCTGAATATGAGTCTAGGGGTCAGAAATGAAGTCAGAGCTAGAGAAATGCCTGGAAGAATCAGATATCAAACAAAAAAGGTAACAGGTTCATTTTTGAAGCGGATTAGGGAAGAGAAAAAGAAAAAAACAGCAAAAAAAAAAAAAAAAAAAAAGGATTTAATGACAAACTGGGGTACAGAATTAGTTAATGGCTGAATAAGACGGATAAGACTGATGGACAAGAACTAAGTTTATGTGTAAGTTATTTTTAGAAAGAGCAAGACAAAACAAACCGGCTGTACCTCAGAAGACATTTAAAGTGTGGTGCTCTGAACTAAGGTTGGGCATTAGCCTTAGTGTCTGACTGGACCACTGAGGCCACGCCCCTGGCCGTGCCCACCCGCACCTGCGGCCATGGGCGCTTCCTGCTTCCTGGCCGCCATCTTGAGAGACGTTGGCCTTTTCTAGCCTGAATTCCCGATTTAGGTTAAGGGTTGTGAAATCACAGTACGTACACATCCTTGCTTACCCCTTAAGCATCTCCAGAAGGAGGAAGCTACATTATTAATACTCTCAAGTTGACAGGCACTCCTGGGGCACTGTATCCTGTCACTACCTCTGGTGAATCATCCTCCCCTGCTCAAGGAAGGACTCTGAGAACGGAGGGCACCTGTGCACCTAAGCCGGCCCACAGCTCCCCTGCGGGGCAGGTGGGGTGGGGTTAGGGTGGGGGGTCACCAAGCCCCGCAGTCCCTGGGCAGGCCCAGCAGCTCAGCTTATCAGGAAGTCCTGCAGGTGTGAATGGTACTCTTGTTTCTCTTCTCAAGGGTCACTGCTCATGGCTGCCTTTTCGAGGTCTGAAAGTTGTATCATGCATTTTGTCCAGTTTTTTAGTTTTTCATGTCTATAGGGGGTAACTCTTGTTTTACTTTCTCAGTCCTGATGGCCACATCCTGGATTTTGCCTCAGATGACAGGGTGTACCTTTTACTAATGGAACTGACCTCAAGAGAAATAGGTTTTGGAGGGAAAGTCAAGGGTTTGGTTTTGGATATATGTAATTTTGAGATGCCTGTGAGAAACCAGATTGAGATTGTAGTAGAGTTTTGGGTGTATGGGTTTGGAAACCAGAGAATCAAATATGTAAGTAATTCCAAGTAATCTTGTTAAGAGAAACCATGTTTTCTAGTCTTTCTCTAAATATTACTAAATTTTCATGTGAATTTGGCCACCTTGGCTGGTAAATGCAAAGGTAAAGAACTGGTCAATATGTGGGATATGATTATGGTAATGATTCTGGTTAGAATGCTTTCTTTTAGTCGGTATTCAAGCAGTTTACCTTCCTCCCAGTCACATAACTTTTGTTCACAATGTCTTTCTTTGACCAATATTTGCAATATCTATGTTATAATTCATATTGCAGTTTCAACATCAACCAATTAAAACTTTTTTCTCATTTATTTGTAATTATTTTCCTTTGACTCATTTTTTAAAAATGAATACAGTGTTTCATTTTCAAATGTGAGTTTTTCTAGTTATCATTTTCTGATTGATTTTTGGCTTGATTGTACTGTAGCCGGGAAGTATACCCGTAAGATTTCGTTACTGAACCACAATTGTTTTTTTCAAGGGGCTTTATGGTTCCATAAAGTCCACTTTAGTTCTTTAACTCTGTCAGGTCATCTTTAATTTTATGTATTTTCCAAATAGGACATTCCACTTAAAGACATGGTAATATAGTCATCATTACTGTGTCTTATTATAAGAAGAACATATTCTTAGTAAACTCGTGCAAGTAGCTATATTTCTATGAAAGTAAAAATACTGAATTTTCAATTGTGAAGGGCTTGGGTAGAGAAGAGATAAATGTTTCAATTTTACTTACAAAGATATAACCTACCAGCTTACTATATGTCATAACTAGCTTAAGAGGAAAGCTTTCCCCATATCTGGAAACCACAGATTAAAAGTCAGTAATATTTCAGATAAAAGCTATAAAACATAATTATATTCATCAGTTATAATCATCATGATTATATTCATCAGTCCTACATACTAATCCTTGATCTTAATATCTTGTTAACAGTTTGAAGAAACCATCAGGGTTCCATCAGTGTTTCTATTAGATTTCTGTAATTTCTTGCTCAGTTGAGTGGTATGATCTGATTGTTTTCAGAAACCTGTACTTGTCAAAATTCCTTTCTATGAATCTTAAAATGAAGCCCCCTCTGCAAGAAGCATCAGAGTAAAACAATAACTCTCTTTGAATGACAAAACTTAAAAGTCTTGGTTAAAGATCTGATCACAGTGCAGTTGACAAAGAAACATGATTACCAAGGTGACATACAATGTGTGACAATAGTAGCTAGAATTATGACTGGTAGTATTATACTAGGACATAGCCAATTTGTAGAAATTTCACATGATTTCTAGGACATTTATATTAATGACGGTTACCCATACAGTATAACTTGAGATTTATCACTACTCATTTTACAATGCTTTTCATGTAGTTTAAAATATCAAGTAATCCTAATTAGTTTAATATTTCTCACTGAGATGCTTCAGGGGCCCTCTGAAACATCCCAAAGTTAACTCAAGATGCAAAAAACTTTAGTTAGAATTTGATCCTTGGAATTTTGTCAGAAATATCAAAAAGGTTTCAAAATACTTGGTCAGATAGCATATTAAGGGGACTGTAAAGCACAAGTTATTCACCTAACCTAAGTGCTATTAACAGATTTCAAAGGCAAATAGAGAAAGTTAAAACAGATTACTTAATAGGTAATAAATGTAAAGTCTGTAACCAAAAACAGCTCAGTATCCCAAGAAAACTTGGTTCTCTTAACAGAACATCAAACTTCAATCTTACATTTATTTATTTTTAATAACAAAGTCCCTAATTAGATTCATTTACCTAATTACAATCCAATCTAATCCTAACCATTCTTGACCACTTGCAAAACTTTTCACAGGGTTACTTTTCCATATACCATCTGCAATTTTATATATGCATGTTGTTGTTTAGTCACTAAGTCATGTCCAGTTCTTTCGTGACCCCATGGATTGCAGCCTGCCAGGATCCTTTGTCTGTGGGATTTTCCAGGCAAGAATACTGGAGTGGGTTGCCATTTCCTTCTACTTAAAGACATGGTAATATAGCCATCATTACTGTGTCTTGCTATAAGGAGAACATATTCTTATATTATTAGCTTATGTATTAGCTTATCCTTTAGTTTACTCCCATTTAGAAATAACCAAGATTAGGACAAAATAACTTTGGTTTCCCCTAACAAAATGTATTTCTGTTTTTCATACTTTCTTGCACTGAAAACACATATCTTACTTTCCTATATGCTGAAATGTTTCCCTTATTATTTCTAGTAGCTTGAATTACATGTACTTTACAATTTTTCCTTATTTTTTTAAAGGCTAATATTCCATTAGAATACACCTGCCAATGCAGGAGACATAGGTTTGATCACAGTGTTAGGCATATCTCCTGGAGAAGGAAATTGCAACTTCCTCCAGTTTTCTTGCTTGCAAAATCCCATAGACAGAGGAACCTGGCTGGGTACAGTCCACAAGGATGCCAAAGAGTTGGACATGACTCAGTGACTAAATAACAAAGATTCCATTCCATTCCATATACATTGTGTATATATATGTATGTGTATATATATACACACATATATCTCACATCTTCTTTATCAATTTCTTCATCAGTGGACATTTAGGCTGCTTCAATGCCCTGAATATTGAAAATAGTGCTGCAATGAACTTTGGGGTTCATGTTTCTTCTCAAATTAGTTTTCTTCAGATATGTGCCCAGGAGTGGTGTTGCTGCATCATATGATAGCTCTATTTTTAGCTTTTTAAGGAACCTCTATACTGTTCTGCATAGTGGCTGAACCAATTTACATTTCCACAGTGTGGGAGAGTTTCCTTTTTTCCACACCCTCCCCAGCATTGATTGGTTGTAGATATTTTGATGATGGCCATTCTGACTGCTGTGAGGTGATGAAAAGGAAGTGAAGTGAAAGTCACTCAGTAGTGTCCAACTCTTTGTGACTCCATGAACTACACTGTCTGGAATTTTCCAGGCCAGAATACTGTAGTGGGTAGCCTTTCCCTTCCCCAGGGGATCTTCCCAACCCAGGGATCGAACCAGGTCTCTTGCCTTGCAGGCAGACTCTTTACCAGCTGAGCCACAAGAGAAGTAATTACAATTACTTTACTGTAATTTTGATTTGCATTTCTCTTGACTCATTGGAAAAGACCCTGATGCTGGGAGGGACTGGGGGCAGGAGGAGAAGGGGATGACAGAGGATGAGATGGCTGAATGGCATCCCTGACTCGATGGACATGAGTTTGAGTAAGCTCCGGGAGTTGGTGATGGACAGGGAGGCCTGGTGTGCTGCGATTTATGGGGTTGCAAAGAGTTGGACACGACTGAGAGACTGAACTGAACTAAACTGAACAGTTAATGATGTTGAGCACCGTTTTAGGTGTCTCTTGGCCATCTGTGTGTCTTCTTTGGAGAAATGTCTATTTAGGTCTTCTGCCCATTTTTTTTTAAATTTTATTTTTGAGCTGCATGAGCCGTTTGTGTATTTTGGAGATTAAGCCCCTTATTAGTTGCTTCATTTGCAAGTACATTCTCCCATTCTGAGGGCTGTCTTTTTTTTTTTTTTCTAACTTTTTATTTTATGTTGAAGTATAGCCATACTGTGTAGGGCCACCCAAGACGGATGGGTCATGGTGGAGAGTTCTGACAAAACATAGTCCACTGGAGAAGGGAATGGCAAACCACTTCAGTATTCTTGCCTTGAGAACCCCATGAACAATATGAAATGACAAAAAGAAAGGACCCTGAAAGACGAACTCCCCAGGTCGGTAGATGCCCAATAAGCTACTGGAGAAGAGTACAGAAATAACTCCAGAAAGAATGAAGAGATGGAGCCAAAGCAGAAACAACACTCAGTTGTGGATGTGACTGGTGATGGAAGTAAAGTCTGGTGCTGTAAAGAGCAATATTGCATAGGAACCCGGAATGTTAGGTCCATGAATCAAGGTAAATTAGAAGTGGTCAAACAGGAGATGGCAAGAGTGAAAATTGACATTTTAGGAATCAGAGAACTAAAATGGACAGGAATGAGTGAATTTAACTCAAATGACAATCATGTCTACTACTGTGGGCAAGAATCCCTTAGAAGAAATGGAGCAACCCTCATAGTCAACAAAAGAGTCTGAAATGCAGTACTTGGATGCAATTTCAAAAATGACAGAATGAGTTCTGTTCATTTCCAAGGCAAACCATTCAATATTACAGTAATCCAAGCCTATGCCCCAACCAGTAATGCTGAAGAAGCTGAAGTTGAACAGTTCTACAAAGACCTACAAGACCTTCTAAAACTAACACCCAAAAAAGATGTCCTTTTCATCATAGGGGACTGGAATACAAAAGTAGGAAGTCAAGAGATACCTGATGTAACAGGCAAATTAGGCCTTGGATTACAAAATAAAGCAGGGAAAAGACTAACAGAGTTTTGCCAAGAGAATGCTCTGATCATAGCAAGACACGCTCTTCCAGCAACACAAGAGAAGACTCTACACAAGAACATCACCAGATGGTCAATATTGATATCAGATTGATTATTTTCTTTGCAGCCAGAGATGCAGAAGCTCTATATAGTCAGCAAGAACAAGACCAGGAGCTGACTGGCACAGATCATGAACTCCTTATTGCAAAATTCAGCCTGAAATTGAAGAAAGTAGGGAAAACCACTAGACCATTCAGGTATGACCCAAGTTAATCTCTTACAATATATAGTGGAAGTGACAAACAGATTTAAGAGATTAGATCTGACAGATAGAGTGCCTGAAGAACTATGGATGGAGGTTCATGATATTGTACAGGAGGCAGTGATCAAGACCATCCCCAAGAAAAGAAATGCACTAAGGCAAAATGGTTGTCTGAGGAGGCTTTACAAATAGCTGAGAAAAGACAAGACCTGTGTACCAGGCCCGAGCGCTTGTCTCATGCATCCAACCTGAGCTGGTGATCTGTTTCACCCTAGATAATATGGGAGGGGGGATCGAGATGGGGAATACATGTAAATCCATGGCTGATTCATGTCAATGTATGACAAAAACCACTACAATACTGTAAAGTAATTAGCCTCCAACTAATAAAAATAAATGGGAAAAAAAAGAAAAAAAGAAAAGACCTGAAAGGCAAAGGAGAAAAGGAAGGATATACTCATTTGAATGTAGAGTTCCAAAGAATAGCATGGAGAGATAAGAAAGCCTTCCTCAGTGATCAATGCAAAGAAATAGAGGAAAACAATAGAATGGGAAAGACTAGAGATCTCTTCAAGAAAATTAGAGATACTTTGCCCATTTCATGCAAAGATGGGTTCAATAAAGGACAGAAATGGTATGGACCTAACAGAAGCAGAACTTGTTAACAAGAGATGGCAAGAATACACAGAAGAACTGTACAAAAAAGATCTTCATGACCCAGATAATCATGATGGTGTGATCACTCACCTAGAGCCAGACATCCTGGCATGAAAAGTCAAGTGGTCCTTAGGAAGCATCACTATGAAGAGAGCTAATGTAGTGGATGGAATTCCAGTTGAGCTATTTCAAATCCTAAAAGATGATGCTGTGAAAGTGCTGCACTCAATATGCCAGCAAGTTTGGAAAACTCAGCATTGGCCACAAGACTGGAAAGGGTCCGTTTTCATTCCATTCCCAGAGAAAGGCAAAGCCAAGGAATGTTCAAACTACTGCACAATTGCACTTATCTCACATGCTAGCAAAGTAATGCTCAAAATTCTCCAAGCCAGGCTTCAGCAATACATCAACTGTGAACTTCCAGATGTTCAAGCTGGATTTAGAAAAGGCAGAGGAACCAGAGATCAAATTGCCAACATATGTTGGATGTAGCAAAAGCAAAAGAGTTCCAGAAAAACACCTGCTTCTGCTTTATTGAGAACACTAAAGCCTTTGACTCTGTGGAGCACAAGAAACTGGAAAATTCTTCATGAGATGGCGATACCAGACCACCTGACCTGCCTCCTGAGAAATCTGTATGCAGGTCAAGAAGCAACAGTTAAAACTGGACATGGAACAACAGATCTGTTCCAAATTGGGAAAGGAGTACGTCAAAGCTGTATATTGT
The DNA here is from genome assembly GCF_963930625.1 of Muntiacus reevesi. NCBI lineage: Eukaryota > Metazoa > Chordata > Mammalia > Artiodactyla > Cervidae > Muntiacus > Muntiacus reevesi. The sequence continues at coordinate 18,586,118 of NC_089253.1, forward strand.
CACCCTGCTTATTTAACTTACCTGCAGAGTACATCATGCGACATGCCAGACTGGATGAAGCACCAGCTGTAATCAAGATTTCTGGGAGAAATATCAATAACCTCCGATATGCAGATGACACCACCCTATGGCAGAAAGCAAAGAAGAACTAAAGAGCCTCTTGATGAAAGTGAAAGAGGACAGTGAAAAGGCTGGCTTAAAGCTCAACATTCAGAAAACAGATCATGGTATCTGGTCCCATCACTTCATGGCAAATAGATGGGGAAACAGTGGAAACAGTGAGAGACGTTATTTCTTTGGGTTCCAAAATCACTGCAGATGGTGACTGAAGTCATGAAATTAAAAGATTCTTTATCCTTGGAAGTAAGCTGTGACCAACCTAGACAGCTGATTAAAAAGCAGAGACATTACTTTGCCAACAAAGGTCCATCTGTCAAAGCTATGGTTTTCCAGTAGTCATGTATGGATGTGAGAGTTGGACTATAAAGAAAGCTGAGTGCTGAAGAATTGATGCTTTTGAACTGTGGTGTTGAAGAAGACTTTTGAGAGTCCCTTGGACTGCAAGGAGATCAAACCAGTCAATCCTATAGGAAATCAGTCCTGGATATTCATTGGAAGGACTGATGCTGAAGCTGAAACTCCAGTGAATCATTGGAAAAGACCGTGATACTGGGAAAGATTGAGGGCTAAGGAGAAGAGGATGAGAGAGGATGAGATGGTTGGATGGCATCACTGACTCCATGGACATGAGTTTGAGTAAGCTCCGGGAGTTCGTAATGGACAGGGAAACCTGGTGTCCTGCAGTCCATGGGGTTGCAAAGAGTTGGACACGACTGAGTGGCTATACTGACTGACTGACTAATAGCTGATTAAGAATGTTGTGATAGTTTCAGGTGGAACATGTATTTTACTGTTTTTAACCCTTAAAAACCTTAGTCTCCAGTGAAAACCAGTAAGCGAGCAACTGTAAATATACCAGAATTTACTGATTGGCAAACTTATGACAATATTTTATGGCCACTAGAAACATTCATTTTCTCACAGCATAATTTCTTTCCTCAATATAGTTAAAGATGTGTACCCAGGAGCCCAAACTTTACCTATAGTTTTCCTCTCATAAGCAGAAAAATGTAGATAAACTTCAACTTTGTTTAGCAAATAAAAAGTATTGTATATTATTTGGAAATTATCTGGATATTCAGTGACTTCCCATTATTAAACTTAATTTAGCAAAACCCCAGAGTTTCAAGTTACCAAATATCTAAAGAGATCATTTTAAGGTATCACTAGATAGTCCTAAAATATAATCATCCCCAAAGAATTCACCAAAAAAAGCTACTATCTCATTTACATGGGATTTACTTAAAAGTTTAATCATATAAAGTTATTTTTTGTTGACAGATTTCACAACAGTAATAATGTGAACTTTATTAACTTTCAAACTAGGTACAAAATTTTTATACTAATTTAGATAATGCTTAAGACATGCCTACACTAAATAAACCAACAGTCTTAAGCATGACTTTAATATTAGATATTAGTTAAATTCCATATATTTCTCAGATCACGTGGACCTGAAATTCATTCGGGTTAACTATTTTTTAAAAATATTTCTAAGAAGTTATATAGGCATTTAATTTCTTCTAAGCCTGTTAAATAAAGCTCACAAATTCATTTTTGGTAAAAGCTTTCAGAGGTAAAGATATATCATAATATGTTAAAAGATATAACCAGAGTTATTTACCTTCATTTTAAAACTTAGTCATGAGTTAGGTATATTACAATTTACAACTTGTTAGTTTGAATATTGGAGAAGGCAATGGCAACCCACTCCAGTACTCTTGCCTGGAAAATCCCATGGACGGAGGAGCCTGGTAGGCTGTAGTCCATGGGGTTGCTAAGAGTTGGACACGACTGAGCGACTTCCCTTTCACTTTTCACTTTCATACATTGGAGAAGGAAATGGCAACCCACTCCAGTGTTCTTGCCTGGAGAATCCCAGGGACAGGGGAGCCTGGTGGGCTTCCATCTATGGGGTGACACAGACTCGGACACAACTGAAGTGACTTAGCAGTAGCAGCAGCAGCAGTTTGAATATAACATTCAGAATAAGTTTAATTTACTCACTTGAGTTTAAAAGACCTCTAAATCTCTACCACCCTTTTCCTCCTTTTTTTTGGCCAGTTTCAGGTTCTGCTAATTAAGCCAAGGTCATAGTCTCAGGCATATGTTTGCATTTCAAGACTGTAAGTGTTAAAACTTCAAGATTTCTCCTAGTAATGCTATTGTTCCCTCAGTGTCAGAATCTTGAGAAGATATTTTATCAAGCCAGTTTCTCTAACTGCATATGCCAAAAAAAATTTTTTTAGAATGTCAAAAAAACTCATCTTGGTGATTTTCAGGGTGAGATTTCCTTCAGTTCTCAATTAAGTGAATTCTTGCAAATGTTGGTTCCATACCAATTGCACATGAAGCCTGCTGGCATTCCAGTGCGTGGCTGCCTGTCTGGGAGCTGGAAAGCTTTGGAAGCATCATTTCACGTTTTCTTTTAGTTTTATTTGAATATAGAGTTTTTCCAAGTTCTCAGCCTCCAAATAACCACTGTTTAACAAATAAGACAGTCATATGTAGACAGACAAGACAACCAAGGCCAACACATAAAAAACCCAAAACCAGAACCTGAGGACATTAACCCAGGTTAGGAGTAGCTCTGCAGCTGTAAGATTTTTATTGTCCCTGTTAGTGTGGGGTCCTCGCCCATGAGCCCACCAAATTCCCACCAGTTGGGCCTCTAACCCACCATCTTTACAGTTTAAACACAGGTACTTTTTAATCAGGTTATGTACCCACAAATGTCTTCCAGACTCAGAAACTGTTTCTTACATGCCGTGAAAATAATGCACCAAAGGTCAGCAGCACCATGCCAGAGGAAATCCAGGGCATTTCTGAAACCCTGCAACAGATGGACCAGGCAGCTGCTTGGACTCATCCACAGGCTCGAAATGCCAGTAGAGAACCAATAAACCATGATCAAAAACCCCTCTGGAGTTAACTCCCATCTGGCTCCCTGAATTTGTTATCAAGTCAGTTTCATTTGCCTGATGTGCAATAAATCAAACGCAAATACGCCATGGTTTGTAGCAGAGAACAAATTTCAGAGCTAGTAATAAATCTTAGATCCAGGTCCCTGAAGGTGAGGGGCTTGAGATATTTATGAGATAAGGAACTCGGGTGGTCTTACATGTGGGCAAAGGTAATTGGAGGTACATAAAAGGTGAGGTAATTGGTGTTCTGTGCAGGTGTATCTGAGTTACATTCTTCTTCATGGATGCATGCTTAAAAGTGTGGATGCTTATCATGATATGAGGGTAAAGTTTGTGGCACTCTGACATCAGAATGTCATTCATCAGATGCTTGAGCAGGTCCCAGTTTTAGGGTTAGTGTATGTGGGCTTGAACTGGACAAGAGCTGACTCCAGGTTACTAAGCTATGTGAAGCCTGAAGTGTATCCATTTTGATCAGTGAAGGCAGTCTGCAAGCACAGGGTGTTTTTAAATGGGTTGTTCTCTTATCTGCTGATTGGTTCTACAAGCTCAAAAATTTCTGTTCACCTCTTTCTGGTCAAACTATGGTGTATTGTTTCAGGATGGGTTTTTTTTTAACCTTATGGGGCACAGTTTCAATTTCAGTTCTTGGATATTTAACAAAACCAATTGTGTGGCTCAATATATGATCATTTTAAAGAAAATGTTCATTTTCGATTAGAAAACAGTGTGCATTCTGTGATTATTGAGTACCTGTTCTATAAGTGTTAATTAAAACTAGTTCATTAATTAAGACTAGTTTGTTAATCAAGTTGTTAAAATCTTCTGTACAGTTAGAGAATTTTTGTCTACTTATATCCTTTGTTTAGATAATTGTGCTAAATCTCCTAATATGATTGTGGACTTGTCTGTTTCTCCTCTAGAGGCTGTGTGACTGGATGCCTATAAATGAAAATTTCTTTTTAAAAAAATCATTTTTCATCATTATGAGATGTCCCTCTTTGTCTCTGCTAGTGCTTTTTGCCTCAGGGTTCTTTGATCTGATGATAATATAGTGGAGAAGATAATGTCACATGGCCCCTCACCTTTCCTTTAATTACATCCTTTGTGTTCATAGTTGTTGCCATGCAACTTTACAGTAGACTCCTACCATTTGTTGACATACTCTGCTTGTAACTTTGCCATGAAGGCATCCCTTGAAGCAGGGGATTGAAATGGTTTTATACCTTGGGTCTTACTCTTTTGGACAGTTTCAATCACCATGAGAACATATTCAGGCCAACCTGGTTGAGTGATGCATGGAGCAGAATTATCTGGTCATATTAAATGAGGTCAGTCTAGATGAGTAGAATGAATAGTAAATCAGCTCAGATGTGTAAGCGGTAAATGCTTATGTGCGATTGAGGTTTTTGCCTTGGTTTGTACATAGCATTATCCTGATAATGAAATACTGATACGTATAAAGTTTTATGTTTCTCTATTCTTTTACTTTCTATTTCAATAAACCAAACTCTTCTAAAGCATATGTGGTTTAGTATTGCTGTTTTAATCCAGTTAGACAGTTGTTTTTATTTGGAACATTTAGTTCATTTACATTAAAAGGAATCAGTGATATATCTGGGTTTGAATCTGGCACTTACTATTTACTTTCTGTTTGTTCTTCTGTTCCATGTTTATTTTCCCTTTTTTCTCACTTTTTTGATATTAATATTTATAATTTATTTTTATCTCCTTTAGATTATTATATATCTTATTGGAGTTTATAATATACATATTTAACTTATCCTAGTCTATTTTCAACTAGCATTATACAACTTTGCATATAGTAGAGAACTGTACAACAAACAGTAATACTTTCAATTCTCTGCCTTTGAATTATCATTGTCATCCATTTTACTTCTATAGCTGTGATAAGCTGCAATAATCATGATTATAATTTTGTCTTTAAATATTCAATTATCTTCTAAAGTGATTTTATAAATAAGAATATTCTTTTATACCTATGGGCTTCCCTGGTGGCTCAGATGGTAAAGAGTTTGCCTGCAATGTGGGAGACCTGGGTTCAATGCCCCTGGAGAAGGAAATGACTACCCGCTCTAGTATTCTGGCCTGGAGATTTCTATGGGCAGAGGAGCCTGGCAGGCTATAGTCCATGGAGTGTACACATATTTATATCTACACATATATTTACTATTTCCATTGCACTTCATTCCTTTATTTAGGTGTCCATTCTCAACCTGGCACTTTCCCCTTCTTATCAACAGACCTTCTTTAACATTTCTCATAGTAGAAGTCACCTGTTGATTAATTCTCCAGTTTTTAATATCTGAAAGGGTCTTTATTTCACTTCTTTTTTTTTTTTTAATAACTTTCATTACTGTGTGTTGAATTCTAAGTTACCACATTCGTTTCTTTATTTCTTCAGTTCTTTAAAGGTGTTGCTCCACTATTTTGAGGCTCACCTTTAAGTTTGTTTGGCCAGACCATAGCAGCCTTTAATGTAGGCCTATTTTTTTTTTTTTTTTTGCACTGCTGAGGAAATACCCTTCTAAGTATGCTACCTGGTGCCACGTGCGAGGTTTTTCTGCTTTGGTGGAAACTATCCCCAGCCTTTTATGAGCCCTGGAAATTGACTCACACTTTTTTTTTTTACATTTATTTTTATTAGTTGGAGGCTAATTACTTTACAGTATTGTAGTGGTTTTTGCCATACATTGACATGAACCAGCCATGGATTTACACGTGCTTCCCCATCCCGATCCCTCCTCCCGCCTCCCTCCCCACCCCATCCCTCTGGGTCTTCCCAGTGCACCAGCCCTGAGCACTTGTCTCATGCATCCAACCTGGGCTGGTGATCTGTTTCACCTTGATAGTATACTTGTTTCAATGCTATTCTCTCAGAACATCCCACCCTCGCCTTCTCCCCCAGAGTCCAAATTACTCAGCCATTAAAAAGAATTCATTTGAATCAGTTCTAATGAGATGGATGAAACTGGAGCCCATAATACAGAGTGAAGTAAGCCAGAAAGATAAAGACTAATACAGTATACTAACACATATATATGGAATTTTAAAAGATGGTAACAATAACCCTATATACAAAACAGAAAAAGAGACACAGATGTACAGAACAGACTTTTGGACTCACACTTTTTTGTGTGTGGTTCGCTCCCTACTCTCAGATAAGTTCTTTTAAAGCATGTATTGATTAGTATTCAGTTGGAGACACAGGAGAACACTAGTCTCCCTAAACTCCTGTTTCTTTTTGCTCAGTCTGGGATACTGCCAGGCTCTACTACGTACCCACACCTAGCGCTTTACCCTGGAAAGTAAGTGAGATTTTAAGTGAGACATTCATGACATTCACTTCCTTTGTTTTCCTTCTATCGAGGATTGCTCTCCTTCACTGCTTATTGTATGCTATCTGAAACCTATTTCATATTTTGCAGTTTTTAAAATCATTTAATGTGGGCAATTTACTCTAGCCCTTGTTATTCCATTTTGGCCAGATGTGAGCATTCAGACGTTGTGTTCTTAGCTACAACATTAGAGTGTCTTTCACAAAAAACAAAGTGGAGCATAACGAAGTTTCCAAGACTGTCGTCTGGGATCAACTCTAAGATTTTTTATCACTTGATTTAATTTTTTCTTTCTTTCCCCCAATTCCACACATTCTCTGTAAGTTCCTTTGTATGAGAATTTTATCCTGTCACAGGGGGATGAGGAAATGTGGTAGTGACAGCTAGATGTCTTTCAATATCTGGTTTTCCTTTTTTTCCCCCCACTGGTAAGAAAACACCTGTTAGTGAAATGTCATGTCCAATTTCTTGAAATATCCTTAAAGTAAAGTGGAGCTCCCTTCTTTGGTCTTTTCTCCTTCCTGCTAGTTGGAATTTGAAGTGATAGTTATAGTTTGAGCATCCATTTTGTACCCCGAGAAGGAGCCATGTGCTGTAATGGAAGAGCAAACTGGAAGATGTCTCAGTTCTAATAACATTGGGAAGCCACATACCACATAATTTGTTTATACCATTTTTGGGCAAATTTTTGTGGCAAAAGCAAAAATAAACTTGTCTAATTTCAGCCATTGCTGTTCTGAATAGTTTATCATTTTTGATTGAGGCTCTCAAAAAGCCATATGTGAGAGAAGAGAATGATAAGGAAAAGGCATGTGCGTGCCTGAGTAACTTATTGGCCAAGGATTGTATTTTTTCATATACTTCACCCATGCCTTTAAGTTCTAAAGGTACTTCAAGACCACACTACAGTTTTAAAAGCACATTCGTATCTATTATCTAATTTGATATTTTTAACATCTATTAGTTGGCTAGTGCAGAGAATATGGTACCATTTCAGAGGTAAGAAATTTAAACATTGAATAATGTGATGTGTGCAATAAACACTAAACTAGTTCATGGGAAAGAGAGGGTGAAGCTGTATTCCTCGACACCAAATCCAGTGCATCTTCCTAGATAGAACTTTTGAAAGATGTATCTATTGTTGATAGAATATTCTGTAGAATTGTGGGGTAGGAAATGTTTGAAGGAGCTCCTGGGTTCTGACTATTTTATTTACCTTTCCAGTAAAAGGGTGAACCATGGATAACATTGACAGGACTGAGACTGAGAATGAGGAGACAGGAAGATGGAAAAAATTTAATTCATGGATTAAACGCAAATTCAACTATGAATGCTATATGACTTTCCTTAATGGCTGCTACAGCTGCAAGTGGGAAGCCCAGCAGAAGAAAGCTAGACGACCACTCTGCTGCTGCTCTTTGGTACAGGGAGATGGGCGGGGGGAGACAGATCACACTTTCTTTTGCCTCGAGAGAAGTGCTGTAATTGTGTCTGTGTGTATGCCTACATGCATCATGTGTAATGGGTCAAAAATAACTTTATTTAGAAGGTGAAAGGTGATCAGAATTGGATAGCTAAAGAATAGAGAATGGCAGAAGAAATGGTATCAGAGGAGGAATCAAAGGGCTTAGTATAAGGTGTGTTTTAGGTAGAACAGAGGATAAGGAGGGAGAAGTGATGCGAAGTGAAGCTAGAGATGGAGGCAGGACAGATGTTGTATGGTTTTAAGAATTTGATTTCTGCCATGTAAGCAGTAAAGAGTCCCTAGAGATTTTAAGATGTTGAGAAGCACAGTAGTGTGTTCAGTGAAAAATGAATTTCCATTGTTGAATTTATGCATACATGGCAATAAACAGTAAGTGATCAGATGGAAAAAATGTTTTAACCAAATTATGAAGTGTCTTTATGTCAAACTGAAATATTAGAAATTTATCCTGATGACAGTGCGGAGACTTTGAACATTTTTAAATGAATGGCAACAATAAAAATCAAAATAAGAAAATGGATTTATTCATCAGGTTTGTTGAATGTGTGCCACAGTGAATAAGACCATTAAGGCTTCTAACCCCCCTCCATGTCACAATCTAGTGGGATGAGTTAGGCAGTAAACGGTAATGAAGAAAGATGGTTTTGGCGAGAGAGAAGAGCTCTGAAGATAATACATAGGAAAATGTATTAGGTGATGGGAACGTGGTTACAGAAGACTGCTTTGAGACAATGTCATGTGAGCAGTCTGTTAAGAAGACGTGGGGGCCAGCCATGTATATGTATAGGGGCAACAAATTTCAGGCAGAGGAACCAAGAAATGTGAAACTCTTGAGGTAGGAACAGATTTGGTCATGTTCTAGAAACAGAAAGAAAACCAGTGTGGCTAGAGTTCAGAAATGGCATCAGTTGGTAGAATGAGTGGAGGTCAAGAATGGGCAAGGCTTGACCATGTAGAATCTTTGGGCCTTGGCAGGTAGTTTGGATGATATTCTCATATAGTAGAAAGCTCTGGAAGAGTTGTGAACAGGGGATTGACTTTATCTGATACATGTTTTTAGAAGGACACACAAGTTTTGTGTAGAGAGTATCAGTTTAGTTCAGTCACTCAGTCATGTCTGACTCTTTGCGACCCCATAGACTGCAGCACAACTGGTCTCCCTGTCCATCACCAACTCCTGGGGTTTACTGAAACTCATGTCCATGGAGTTGGTGATGCCATCCAACCATCTCATCCTCTGTCATCCCCTTCTCCCCCCGCCTTCAAACTTTCCCAGCATCGGGGTCTTTTCAAATGAGTCAGTTCTTCGCATCAGGTGGCCAAAGTATTGGAGTTTCACCTTTAGCATCAGTCCTTCCAATGAATATTCAGAACTGATTTCCTTTAGGATTGACTGGTTGGATCTCCTTACAGTCCAAGGGCCTCTCAAGAGTCTTCTCCAAAACCACAGTTCAAAATCATCAATTCTTCAGCTCTCAGCTTTCTTCATAGTCCAACTCTCACATTCATACATGACTACTGGAAAAACCATAGCTTTGACAGATGGACCTTTGTTGGCAAAGTAATGTCTCTGCTTTTTAATAGGCTGGTCATAGCTTTTCTTCCAAGGAGCAAGTATCTTTTAATTTCATGGCTGCAGTCACCATCTGCAGTGATTTTGGAGCCCAAAAAGATAAAATCTCTCACTGTTTCCATTGTTACCCATCTATTTGCCATGAAGGGATGGGACCAGGTGATATGATGTTATTTTTTTCAGTGTTGAGTATTAAGCCAGCTTTTTCACTCTCCTCTTTCACCTTCATCAAGAGGCTCTTTAGTTCCTCTTTGCTTTCTGTCATAAGGGTGGTGTCATCTACATATCTGAAGTTTTTGATATTTCTCCCGTCAATCTTGGTTCCAGCTTGTGCTTCATCCAGCCCAGCATTTTGCATGATGTACTCTGCATTTAAGTTAAATAAGCAGGGTGACAATATACAGGCTTGATGTACTGCATTCCCAATTTGGAACCAGTCCATTGTTCCATGTTTGGTTTTAACTGTTTTCCTGACCTGCATACAGGTCTCTGGAGGTGGGTGAAGTGGTCTGGTATTCCTAACACTTTAAGAATTTTCCACAGTTTCTTGTGATCCACACACTCAAAGTCTTTAGCATAGGCAATGAAGCAGAAGCAGATGTTTTTCTGGAACTCTCTTGCTTTTTTGATGATCCCACAGATTTTGACATTTTGACCTCTGGTTCCTCTGCCTTTTCTAAATCCAGCTTGAACATCTGGAAGTTCTCAGTTTGCATACAGTTGAAGCCTAGTTTGGAGAATTTTGAGCGTTACTTTACTAGAGTGTGGAATGAGTGCAATTGTGCAGTAGTTTGAACATTCTTTGTCATTGCCTTTCTTTGGGATTGGAATGAAAACTGATCTTTTCCAGTCCTATGGCCACTGCTGAGTTTTCCAGATTTGCTGGCATATTGGGTACAGCACTTTAACAGCATCCGGTTTTAGGATTTGAAATAGCTTAGCTGGAATTCCATCACCTCCACTAGCTTTGTTTGTAGTGATGTTTCCTAAAGCCCACTTGACTTCGTATTCCAGGATATCTGGCTCTGGGTGAGTGATCACAGCATTGTGTTTATCTGGGTCATGAAGGTCTTTTTAGTGTAGTTCTTCTGTGTATTCTTGCCACCTCTTCTCTATATCTTCTGCTTCTTTTAGGTCCATCCCATTGCTGTCCTTCATTGTGCCCATCTTTACATGAAATGTTCCCTTTGCATCTTTAATTTTCTTAACGAGACTCTAGTCTTTACCATTCTATTTTTTCTTCTATTTCTTTACACTGATCACTTAGGAAGTCTTTCTTATCTCTCCTTGCTATTCTTTGGAACTCTGCATTCAGATGGGTATATCTTTCCTTTTCTCCTTTGCCTTTCACTTCTCTTCTTTTCTCAGCTATTTGTAAGTCCTCCTCAGACAACCATTTTGTCTTTTTGCACTTCTTCTTCCTGGGGATGTTTTTGATAACTGCCTCCTGTACCTACATCCATAGTTCTTCAGGCACTCTGAAGAACTACAGCCAGTCCCTCCCATCAGGAAGCTACCACAAGCCTCTTTTCCTCACCCATCAGAGGGGAGACAGAATGAAAACCACAATCCCAGAAAACTAACCAAGCAGATCACATGGGTCACAACATTTCTAACTCAATAAAACTATGAGCCATGCCGTGTAGGGCCATGCAAGACAGATGGGCCATGGTGGGGATTTCTGACAAAATGTAGTCCACTGGAGAAGGGAATGGAAAACCACTTCAGCATTCTTGCCTTGAGAACCCCATGAACAGTATTAAAAGGCAAAAATATATGACACTGAAAGATGAACTCCTAGGTTGGTAGGTGCCCAATATGCTATTGGCGAAGAGTGGAGAAAGCTCCAGAAGGAATTAAGAGACTGAGCCAAAGTGGAAATAACACCCCGTTGCCAATATGTCTGGTGGTGAAAATAAAGTCTGATGCTGTAAAGAACAATATTGCGTAGGAACCTAGAGTGTTTGGTCCATAAATCAAGGTAAATTGGAAGTGCTCAAACAGGAGATGACAAGAGTGAACATCGACATTTTAGGAATCAGTGAACTAAAATGGACTGGAATGGGCGAATTTAATTCAGATGACCATTATATCTACTACTGTAGGCAAGAATCCCTTAGAAGAAATGGAGTCACCCCCTCATAGTCAACAAAAGATTCCAAAATTCAGTACTTGGGTACAGGCTCAAAAATGACAGAATGACCTCTGTTTGTTTTCAAGGCAAACCATTCAGTATCTCACTAATCCAAGCCCATGCCCCAACCACTAATGCTGAAGAAGCTGAACAGTTCTATGAAGACCTACACGACCTAGAACTCACAGCAAAAAAAGATGTCCTATTCATCATAGGGAACTGGAATGCAAAAGTAGGAAGTCAGGAGATACCTGGAGTAACTGACAGGTTTGGCCTTGAAGTTCAAAATGAAGCAGGGCAAAGGCTAACAGAGTTTTGCCAAGAGAATGCACTGGTCCTAGCAGACACCCTCTTCCAACAACACAAGAGAAGACTCTACACATGGACATCACCAGATGGTCAATACTGAAATCAGATTGATTATATTCTTTGCAGCCAAAAATGGTGAAACTCTATACAGTCAGCAAAAACAAGACCGGGAACTGACTGTAGTTTAGATCATGAACTCCTTATGGCAAAATTTAGACTTAAATTGAAGAAAGTAGGGAAAACCACTACATCATTAAGGTAGGACCTAAATCAAATCCCTTATGATTTTAATGTTATAAATAGACTTCTACAAAATTCCACAGGGGTAAAAGAATACAGTGGTCTCTCCAGCCTGTGGAGGGTAATGCTGCACTGTAACTATATAGACCTTTGGGGAGTATAAACAGATGTTGCTGAGGTACCATTGATAAATGGAGCTAAATGAGACCTCCTCCTTTCTCTTTCCAGAGAGAGCGATTATTTTACCCTTGGCTGGTTGTGTCATTTTGCTTGTCTACACTTTTACTTTTCACATGGATAGAAACTTCAAATGAATACAATGGCTTTGACTGGTGAGTTTCACTCTTTGTATTTTCATTTGTGTAAGGGCTCTTTGGTCTAATAGTCACATGGATCTTACTTCAGACCAAAAGAATCTGGTGACATAAGAGGGAGGGTGGACAAAGTTGGATTTTTTGCATCTGCTGGATGGGAGGCCTGACTCTGGGGAAGCTTAAGCATGCTCAGCACCTTCAGCTACTGTACCTCCCTTCCCTGCTCACTCTCACTCTTAGACCAAATCTGGCTCAGCGGGAAGCTTTCTCTGAGCTTCCAGTGCCCCCCGCCCTTCTATTCAGATGACTCCGTTGTTCCTCAGCCTCTTTTGCCTGCATTTACTGATGCCTACACCTACTGATGCCTACACCAGTTAGTCCTCATGATCTTGGTCCATGAACCCTGATGTCTGTGCCTCACCTCCAGCCTCTACTTCTTCCTTCTGTCCTCACTGGGTTCCCTAAGACTCTGGAGACAGAAACAGTGTCCCATCTCACCACGTTTGTAGCCCAGTTCCTACTCTGGACTGCTCCTAGTTCTTCCCATTTTTCTGGCCTGACTGATATATCATATCCATTAGTTGGTCTTTGAGGGAAAAGGGGGTATCTTTTAGTGTGAGGCTTTTAAAAAATGTAATATAGTTTATTTTTTCCTTCATAGAAGTAAAGTATGGTTTGTTATTTTAAATATTAAGAAATGTAGAAAAGTAGATAATACCGTCTTATTCTTGAGTAGCAATCACTTGGTATACTTCCCAGTCTTTTTCCCTATGCTTATTTTTATATTATGTTCATACCATATATATAATTTAAATTTTTTCTCTCATTTAAAATAGTTGTACACGTTTTGACAAATTATTAAAACTCTTAATGATAATCACTTTAAATGGTTTTAAAGTGTTTCCTGATATGAAGGTAGTGTAGTGTACTTACTTAACCGCTTTTTATTGTTAGGCTTTATGACTAATTTTCTGTTTTTATAAAATAAGAGTGAAGAGAAATCTTTGTGTTCTGACTTACAGTCTTATAGGAAATTCCCACAAGTGGCATTATTCAGTCAAGAAGAATAAACACTATTAGAATTCAATGTGTCTGTTACCAAAGCATTTCTCAAAAGATAGTACAGTTTCCATTCACAATAGAAGTATTTGACTTTCTGTTTTAACCCTCCATTGACAGCATTGACTATTTTAATTTTGAATTGTTTTTATTAATTTTATTAATTAAATTTGTTTTATTTTAATTATTTACCAGGTATCAAAACTTGTTTCTTTAGTAACTTATTTTCTTTTTAGTTCTCTCTGTTTGCATATATTTATCTTGTGGAATCAAATTTTCTTTTATATGCATTCTTTATTTAGAGATAAGTTCTAAATTTCTCCACAATATTGGAACTAAGAAATGTTTCATTTCTTTATAAAATTTCCCTCAGTTTTAAAGAACTTTATATTGAGATGTAATTGAAATATAATGTTACATTTCTGTTAAGTATATATTATAGCATAATGATTTGCTATTTCCATGTATTGTGGAATGATCACCGCAGTAAGTCTGGTTAACATTCTTCATCACACATAATTTCAGTTTTTGTGTGTGATGGGAATTTTTAAGAAACTTTCTCCTAGTAACTTTCAAATATACAATACTGCATTTTTGACTATAGTCACCATGCCGTATGCATTTTATCCCCAGGGCATGTTTATTTTATAGTTGGAAGTTAATACCTTTTTATCCATCTTCACTCATTTGTCCACCTCTCAACCCTGTCCTCTGGCAACCCCCAATCTGTTCTCTGTGTCTATGAGTTAGTTTGGTTGGTTTGTTTTTATCTTTCATGTATAAGTGAGGTCATATGGTATTTATCTTTTTCCATCTGACTGATTTCAATTAGCATAGTGCTGCCAGGGTCTATCCATGTTGTCATAAAGGACACTTTTCATTTTTTTATATGACTGAATAATGCTCCCTTGTGGTATGTATGTGTAAGTATATACCACGTTTTTAAAATTAAGTCATCAGTGGACACTAAGGTTGCTTTCATGTCTTGGCTATTGTACATAGTGTTACAGAGGGTTTTAACTGATGGCCATACTGACTGGCCATGAGGTGATATCTCATTGTAGTTTTGAATTGCATTTTTCTAAAAAATAGCAGTGTTGAGCATCTTTTCATGTGTTTGTTGGCCAACTCTATTTCTTCTTTGGAGAAATGTCTGTTTAGGTCTTCTGCCCACTTTTTTATTTCATTGCTTGTTTCCTATTAAGATGCCATAAGTTGTTTATTTTGTAGATTAACCCCATGTCAGTCACATAATTTGCAAATATTTTCTCACATTCTGTGTGTTGTCTTTTCATTTTGTTAATGGTTTCCTTTGCTGTGCAAAAGATTTTGAGTTTAAGTAGGTTCCACTTGTTTAAAGACAAGGGTGCCCACTCTCACCGCTACTATTCAACATAGTTTTGGAAGTTTTGGCCACAGCAATCAGAGCAGAAAAAGAAGTAAAAGGAATCCAGATAGGAAAAGAAGAAGTGAAACTCTCGCTGTTGGCACATGACATGATCCTCTACATAGAAAACCCTAAAGACTCTACCAGAAAATTACTAGAGCTAATCAACGAATATAGTAAAGTTGCAGGATATAAAATTAACACACAGAAATCCCTTGCATTCCTATACACTAACAATGAAAAAACAGAAAGAGAAATTAAGGAAACAATACCATTCACCATTGCAACAAAAAGAATAAAATACTTAGGAATATATCTACCTAAAGAAACAAAAGACCTATACATAGAAAACTATAAAACACTGATGAAAGAAATCAAAGAGGAAACAAATAGATGGAGAAACATACCGTGTTCATGGATTGGAAGAATCAATATTGTCAAAATGGCTATACTACCCAAAGCAATCTATAGATTCAATGCAATCCCTATCAAGCTACCAACGGTATTTTTCACAGAACTAGAACAAATAATTTCACATTTTGTATGGAAATATAAAAACCTCGAATAGCCAAAGTAATCTTGAGAAAGAAGAATGGAACTGGAGGAATCAACCTGCCTGACTTCAGACTCTACTACAAAGCCACAGTCATCAAGACAGTATGGTACTGGCACAAAGACAGAAATATAGATCATTGGAACAAAATAGAAAGCCCAGAGATAAACCCACAAACCTATGGACACCTTATCTTCGACAAAGGAGGCAAGGATATACAATGGAAAAAAGACAACCTCTTTAACAAGACGTGCTGGGAAAACTGGTCAACCACTTGTAAAAGAATGAAACTAGAACACTTCCTAACACCATACACAAAAATAAACTCAAAATGGATTAAAGATCTAAATGTAAGACCAGAAACTATAAAACTCCTAGAGGAGAACATAGGCAAAACACTCTCCGATATGAATCACAGCAGGATCCTCTATGACCCACCTCCCAGAATATTGGAAATAAAAGTAAAAATAAATAAATGGGACCTAATGAAACTTAAAAGCTTTTGCACAACAAAGGAAACTATAAGCAAGGTGAAAAGACAGCCCTCAGATTGGGAGAAAATAATAGCAAATGAAGCAACAGACAAAGGATTAATCTCAAAAATATACAAGCAACTCCTGAAGCTCAATTCCAGAAAAATAAATGACCCAATCAAAAATTGGGCCAAAGAACTAAACAGACATTTCTCCAAAGAAGACATACAGATGGCTAACAAACACATGAAAAGATGCTCAACATCACTCATTATCAGAGAAATGCAAATCAAAACCACAATGAGGTACCATTACACGCCAGTCAGGATGGCTGCTATCCAAAAGTCTATAAGCAATAAATGCTGGAGAGGGTGTGGAGAAAAGGGAACCCTCTTACACTGTTGATGGGAATGCAAACTAGTACAGCCACTATGGAGAACAGTGTGGAGATTTCTTAAAAAACTGGAAATACAAGTGCCATATGACCCAGCAATCCCACTCCTGGGCATACACACTGAGGAAACCAGATCTGAAAGATACACGTGCACCCCAATGTTCATCGCAGCACTGTTTATAATAGCCAGGACATGGAAACAACCTAGATGTCCATCAGCAGATGAATGTATAAGGAAGCTATGGTACATATACACCATGGAATATTACTCAGCTGTTAAAAAGAATTCATTTGAATCAGTTCTAATGAGATGGATGAAACTGGAACCCATTATACAGAGTGAAGTAAGCCAGAAAGATAAAGAACATTGCAGCATACTAACACATATATATGGAATTTAGAAAGATGGTAATGATAACCCTATATGCAAAACAGTAAAAGAGACACAGATGTACAGAACAGACTTTTGGATTCTGTGGGAGAAGGTGAGGGTGGGATGTTTCGAGAGAACAGCATGTATATTATCTATGGTGAAACAGATCACCAGCCCAGGTGGGATGCATGAGACAAGTGCTCGGGCCTGGTGCATTGGGAAGACCCAGAGAAATGGGGTGGAGAGGGAGTGGGGGGCGGGATCGGGATGTGGAATACATGTAACTCCATGGCTGATTCATGTCAATGTATGACAAAACCCATTGCAATGTTGTGAAGTAATTAACCTCCAACTAATAAAAATAAATGAAAAAAAAAAATAGGTAGGTTCCACTTGTTTAATTTCTCCCCCCATTACTCTAGGAGATATATCAAAAAATATTTTGTTGCAACTTATGTGAAAGAGTGTTCTTACTTATTTTACTTTTGTGTATGGTGTTAAAGAATGTTCTCATCAGATTCTTTTTTTAATAGTAGCTGTCTAGTTTTTCCAGCACCATTTATTGAAGAGACTGTATTTTTTCCGTTGTATATTCTTGCCTTTTTGTCACACATTAGTTGAGCATAGGTGTGCAAGTTTACTTTTAGTTTTTCTATCCTGTTCCATTGATCTATATTTGTACCTTTGTGCCATACTGTTTTGATTACTGTAGTTTTCTAGTATAGTATGAAATAAGGAAGACTGATTCCTCCAGCTCTTTTTCTTTCCAAAGATTGCTTTGGCCATTCAGGGTCTTTGTGTTTCCATACAAGTTAAAATTTTTTTGTTCTAGTTCTGCGAAATATGCCATTGGTATTTTGATATGGATTGTACTGAATCTGTAGGTTGCCTTGGGTGTATAGTCATTTTAACTATATTGATTCTTCCAATCCAAGAACATGTTTTGTCTTTCCATCTTTGATTTCTTTCATCCGTGTCTTATGGTTTTTAGAGTACAGGTTTTTTGCCTCCTTAGGTAGGTTTTTTCCTAGGTATTTTATACTTTTGATGCTATGATAAATTAGTTTGTTTCTTAAATTTCTCTTTCTAATATTTTCATTGTTAATGTGTAGAAATGTAATGGAATTCTGTGTATTAATTTTGTATTCTGCAACTGTACCAAATTCATTGATGAGCTCTAGTAGCTTTCTGGCAGCATCTTTAGGATTTTCTACATATAGTATAATGTCATCTGCAAACAGTGACAGTTTTACTTATTCTTTTTCAGGTTGAATTTATTGCATTTCTTTATATCCTCTGAATGCCATGGCTAGGACTTCCAAAATTGAATAAAACTGGTGAGAGTGGACATTGTTTTATTGTTTGTGACATTAGAGGAAACAGCTTTTGGCTGTTGAGTATGATGTTAACTATGGGTTTGTCATATGTAGCCTTTATTATATTGAGGTATGTTCCCTCTTTGCCCACTTTCTGGAGTTTTTTTTTTTTTTAATCATATATGGCTATTGAATTTTTGTCAGAAGGTTTTTCTGCATCTATTGAGATAATCTTATGATTTTTTACTCTTTAACTTGTTGATAATGGTATATCATACTGATGTATTTCTATATATTGAAGAATCCTTGCATATCTGGGATAAATGCCACTTGATGATGGTGTATGATTCTTTTAATTCAATTCATTATTTTCAGTTTGCTAGAATTTTGTTGAGAATTTTTGCATCTATATTCATCACTGTTATTAACCTATAATTTTCTTTTTTGTGATATATTTGTCTGATTTTGGTACCAGAGTGTTGGTGGCCTCACAGAATAAGTTTGGGAGTATTTTTTCTTCTGAAATTTCTTTGGAATAGTTTTATAAGGATAGATGTTAGCTCCTGTCTAAATGTTTGATGGAATTTGCTCATGAAGCCATTTGGTCCTGGACTTTAATTATTGAAAGACTTTTAATGACACTTTCAATTTCAGTACATATGACTGGTCTTCATATTTTCTATCTCTTTCTGTTTCAGTCTTGGAAGGTTGTAACTTTCTAAAAATTTGTCCATTTCTTCTAGGTTGTCCTTTTTTTTTTTTTTTTTTTTTGCATATAGTTGCTTATAATAGTCTCTTATGATCCTGTGTATTTCTGTGGTGTCTGTTGTAATTTCTTGTTTTTCATTTCTAATATGAATGATTTGAGTCCTCTCCCATTTTTCTTGATGAGTCTAGTTAAATGTTTATACTTTTATCTTTTCAAAGAAACAGCTTTTAGCTTCACTGATCTTTGCTATTGTTTTGTCTCTATTTCATTTATTTCTATTACGATCTTTATGATTTCTTCCCTTTTACTAATTTCAGTAAAAGGAAATTACTTACTGAAATTTTCTTGTTATTTCTCTAGTTACTTTATGTATTAAGTTCTTGTTGTTGTTCAGCCACCCCGTTGTGTCCAACTCTTTGGGACCCCATAGACTGCAGCACGTCAGGCCTTTTTGTCCTCCATCTCCTGGAGTTTTCCCAAGTTCATGTCCATTGCATTGATGATGCCATCCAGCTATCTCATCCTCTGATGCTGTCTTCTCCTTCTGCCCTCAATCTTTCCCAGCATCAGGGACTTTTCTAGTAAGTCAGCTGTTCACATCAGGTGACCAAAATACTGGAGTTTCAGCTTCAGCATCAGTCTTTCCAATGAATATTCAGGGTTGATTTCCTTTAAGATTGACTGGTTTGATCTCCTTGCTGTCCAAGGGACTCTCAAGAGTCTTCTTCAGCACCACACTTTGAAGGCCTCAATTCTTTGGCATTCTGCCTTCCTCATAGTCTAGCTCTCACAAATGTATGTGACCACTGGGAAGAACATAGCCTTGACTATATAGACGTTTGTTGGCAGAGTGATGTCTCTGATTTTCAACACATTGTCTAGGTTTGTCATACCTTTGCATATATATGTCATGCTCATACTACTGTATAGTCTTGAGTAACTGTATAATCCTAGTTCCTTTTTCAGTTCCCTCTGATGTGTATAAACAGTCATGCAAGCAAACTATTCTCATTCTTCTCATTCCCTTGTGTTACCCCACCACCATCACCTAAAGTAGAAGAAGGGGAGAGAAAAAGAGAGAAAAAGATCACAGTTCTTCCTTTGCCAGAAGTACTCAGCCTGTGGTGGGACCTTCTCCTGAATTTGGTTGGAGAATTTGGGACTCTACTAATTTTGAATATTTACGTGTGACTGAATATAGAAAAGAAGACCATTATGTTGATAAGGAGGGGAAAAATCCTGATGTGACTAGAGAAATGATTTGAAAAGATAGAGGCACAATTAAAGGCTAAAATTAACTTTTCTTTCTCACTTGGAAAGTAAAGTCAGTATCACTACTTGCATAAGTCATTTAATTAATTCTTTGGCTACATTTAGACTGCTTATGGGGATTCCCTGGTGGATCAGACAGTAAAGAATTTGCCTGCAACGCAGGAGACGCGGGTTAAATCCCTGGATTGGGAAGATCCCCTGGAGAAGGAAATGGCAACCCACTCTAGTATTCTTGCTTAGAGAATTCCATGGACAGAGAAGTTGAAGTCCATGGGGTCGCAAGGAGTTGGACGTGACTGAATGAGTAACACCTTATGTCTATCCTGCATGTTTTTTTCCCTTTATTTCATTATTTGGTCATTACTCTGCTTGCATTTAAATATTCTATTCTTGTTACGTGGATATGAGTCATTTAACTCTGTGGAAATCTTGAATATATATTTTATGGTTCTTTTCTAATTGTTCTATTAATTATATTTTTCTGCAAGTTATTGTATTAGTTGACTTTCTTGGGTTAATTTAATGGGGTTTCCTGGTATCTCAGCTGATGAAGAATCCGCCTGCAATGCAGGAGTCCCCGGTTTGATTCCTGGGTTGGGACTATCCCCTGGAGAAGGGATAGCTACCCACTCCAGTATTCATGGGCCTTCTTGGTGGTTCAGATGGTAAAGAATCCATCTGCAATGCGGGACACCTGGGTTTGATCCCTGGTTTGGGGAGATCCCCTGGAGGAGGGCATGGCAACCCACTCTAGTATTCCTGCCTTAAGAATCCCCATGGACACAGGGGCCTGGCAGGCTGCAGCCCATGGGGTTGCAATGAGTTGGACACAACTGGGCAGCTAAGCACACAGACAGATTCATTTGTTAAATCACTTACACATTTTCTGATTCCTGGCTGTGAGATCATGTTTTACAGAGTACTCTTCTGAGTGTCTTGATCTGGGATCAGTCTTGCCGAGGATAGCTGCTTGTCTCTTTCTCTTGGTGTCCCTTCTCACCCCTGACCAAAGAGAAATTTTTCTTATATTGAATGTAGTTATATGTTCAGTAATCTATATTTTGTATCATTAAAATATAATTTCTCTAGGTCTTATATGGAGGGAAATAATTTCTGTTATCTTGAAATGAAGAGTCTAAATTTTGTGACATATAATACCTAGACTAATTATAATATTGTTTAACTTAACAAATCAATGTATTAGCAGTTTTATCTCATAAACTACTTTAGGAACAAAAAAGACCAGACTGTTTTTAAGGGGTCCAAATTCTTACACCAAATATAGATATTAATATAGTGACTTGCTGTTATATAAGAAAACATATATGGATAAGAAATCTGCTGAAATGGAAAGTAGTAACTATATGACAGCAGTGAACTTATGGATGACTTTTTCTTTTTTGACATTCCAGAATTTCTTTATTTTTTTTAAAGAGTATGTAATTTTTGAGTATGTATTCTAAATAAATTTTAAAACCATACAACTCGTATAGAAGAACCCCATTAAAGTACCTGATTGTCTACGAATAAAGTTAAAACTTCTCAACTAAATATTCCCAAAGATCTTCACATATCTGTTCCCAAATTGCTCCTCTTATTATCCTCCTGTTTTTTTATGCCTCATCTAGTCCAGTCTCATACTGTATCCTTGAGAGAGATACTACCAACTTCTATGTTTTAGAAATTGAAACACATTTTTGCAGGGTTGTTTTCCTAGGTACAGGAGTCTGGTTCTTTTGGTCCATTGTCTTGCTGAGTTTCCTTGGGATCCTGGCTGCCTACACAACATTGCTACTGGTGAGTAATGTTTCCCTTTTCTCCCACTCCCTTCCTGAGTAGCCTAATGAGGTGCTCCATCAGTAGTATGGTTCCCAATTGGTGCTAGGAGTCCTCAGATCACTCCTGGCAGAGTTCAGATTTGCATCAGCTACTTGAATATTAGGGAGGAAGGATAGATGTGGGGAAGAGACTTGTGCTGGTAGAGGGTGTGTCTCTCCACTTTGACCCTTTGTAAGGGTGGCAGAACACTCTTTTTCTCTTCCTTTGTTTCATGGCTTATTTTCTGGCTCACATGGTATTGTCATTTTAGATGTTCACACCTTCACATGGTAGTACTTCTGCACATTGATCTACTGATTTCATAGCCTGTCTCCCAAGAAGCAGTCTTGCTGTGGCTTACAAATTATCTAGTATGCTAAACCTGTTTACTAGTCCTGTGCAAAAGCTAGTCCCCTGGTCAGGTGCCAAGTACATTTTAGCAAATATCTTTATGCAATAGAGACGCTGCCCGTTTTCAGACATAGTAGTGTCATGTAGTGTGAGAAATTCACAATGGACATAGTAATGTCACGTAGTATGAAAAAATTGAGACCAGACAGCAGAGGAGCCTGCAGAAGTGGAAAGCTTATGGAAGACTAACCTTTAGGCTGCTGGAATTTTTCAGTGCCCACTTGAAAATAGGACATAAGTATCTTGCTCTGATTCCATGATTCCTTGTCCCCACTGACTGACTGTCTGATACTAAAGAACCCAACCCCCAAATCAGTTGCCATTTGCATAAATGTTTATCTCAGCAAAGTGTATTAATCATTATATGAGTGATAAGTACTGAGATTACAGAGAACCAAGAGGTGCAGTTTTTGTTTTCATACAGGGCACCTCAAATAGAGAGGTATCAGAAAGTTATAATACTCCTTAATTCAATGAGTTTAGAATCTAGTAGGGAAGTACATCATAGACAAAAATAACCAACACAGACAGAGCATTATAATTGTCATTAGAGAGACCTAAAAAAAGTTCTGTCTGGGTTCTGAGAAGGAAGACCTTCAGTCAAGAGGATTAAATGATGCTTCAAGGAAGAGGGGGCACAGGAGGGGCATCTTGAAAGGATGTTGGATTTAGACATGTGTCTATGGGAGAGGGGAAGAAAGTCCAGATCATGGGCATTTCACGACAGAGTCAGCAAGACAGAGATAGAGATATATGGGGTTTGACTAGATAAGAGGGAAGAATCGTACTGTTAGCATGCAGAGGATATTGAAGAAAAATGGGGTATATGGCTAAAACAATAGGCTTGTGATAGATTTTAGAAAGCCTGAAAAGTATGCTAAGACACATGGTATAAATCAGATTTCTAGTTAGTATTATCATTCTGAAAGTCATTGCATGGAGGGTGTCTGTAGACAGAAATAGTTAGAAACTTTTATGAGGAAATGCAGATGAATGATGCGTTTGGGGCAAGAATCTGGTCACTGAATTGTACTGCGCTTATACATGATCAAAATAAAATGGTTTAGGTAACTTCTAAGATGTACTTCCAGTGTCCAGTAAGCCATGCTTTTTTTTTTTTTTTTTAAACAACCTTGTACTCTAGGCTTCCTCTTTTTGGGTACAGTGGCAACAACGGAGGAGACCTGAATTCTATTTCTGCTTTATCTTTAAATTATTTTGTAACCATGACTGAGTCATATAACTCTTCTGAGCCTCAGTTTCTTCTTTTAAATGAGAATTATTTCTTTCAAATGAGATAGTTAATAAAATGACATTTTATAAGGCTTGGCTAAGTACAAATAAATGGCCTGGTGGCTCAATTGGTGAAGAATGCCTGCAATGCAGGAGACCCAGATTTGATCCCTGGGTTGGAAACATCTTCTAGAGAAAGAAATAGCAAACCCACTCCAGTGTTCCTTCATGGAATGACAGAGAAGCCCGATGGGCTGTAGTCCATGAGGTCATAAGAATCAGGCATGACTTAGTGACTAAACCACCACCACCAAAGTACAAACAAAATCATATTCATAAAATTATTTTGAAAAAAAGGTGAATGCTTTATACAGTCAAATTCTCAATATCCTAAGCATCTGAAGACTCCAGTTTTTAGTCTACATCTCCACACTGACTTGGTGATTACTTAGATTAAGATTCAAATCTAATCTAGGTTTATTGACTAACAACAGTGCTTAACAGTTGGAACAAAAAAGTTTTAAAAAAATTATATATTTATTTTGCTGCCTTTGGGTCTTAGTTGCATCATTCAGGATCTTTCATGGAGGTGCACAAACTCTCTAGTTGTGGTGTGTGGGCTAAGTTGCTCCTCTGTGTGTGGGATCTTAGTTCCCCTACCAGGGATCAAACCCCTGCATAACAAGACTGGATGACCAAGGAAGTCCCAAAAAAGAGATTTTAAATGACCCTTGGAAGGGTCTGGCCCCTACCTCTGTTCCCTCACTAGTGTCTCTATGTAATACCAAGGATAAGCTCCATCCCAGGGAAAAGAAAATTGTAGGAACTCAGGAAGGACATCAGTGTACTGATTGTTACAGAATCCTGGAGAAGATAATAATAAATTGTCTCTGGGTTGCTGGTGAAAGTGACAACTAGGAGCTGACATGTGAACTGTGTCTGAAGGGTCACTAACTTGGTGAGGGAGAGCTATTTAGGCAGAGGGACAGTGTGGCAATCTCTTAGATGCTGAAAAGAGCAGGTGCAGCCAGAAGTGAAGATGATGCCAGACTGTGTAAGGAATTTTGAGTTCAGAACAGTGTTTTGGGTAGCATCTTGGTGATTTCAAAATAATCTCTTCTTTCTTTGTTTTTTCAGGTACTTGGATTTTTGTTGTGTTGGGAAAAAAATCAACTATACCTGTACTGGTATCATAAGGTAAGACATCTGAATCTTCATAGGAGACTGTGTGTGCCTCTTTGGAACTAAGTGTTAAATGCAGAAAGGGAAAAGCTCTGCATTTAACACTTCCCCTTTCTTTGCCTCCCTTAGAGAGGAGAAATCTGGGTACACCGTTTCAACTAAAATCATTCCGTTTCCAACAGATGGAACTGGCTTACCAACCAAGCTGAACCCAAACTTTATTTTTTCCCATTTCTCCATTTTAAACTCACTCTGTGACTCTGTTCTTCCTATCCCCGTAAAATCTTGGGCAAGCTCCATTATTTTCCTGGTCCTTTAGAGTCACAAGAACTTTCTTATTTCAGTCATTAAGAATTTCAGTTCATTGTAGTAGACTGAACTTCAACTTTATGAGACTTTTCCCTTCCTCTGTTTCACATGACCCAGGCCTGGAAACCTGCAGTGATGGAAAGAGTATGATTGTCTTTTACCTTTCTTCCAGTGTATGGATCAGGGGAAGGAGAGATAGGGTAAAAGAACACAGTCCCACAAGGAGGGGTTGGTTTCATCAGAACCAAGTAGATGCAGTTTTTGGCTCTTAATCCTGTGGGTCTTTCCTTGTGTATTTTCAAACAGCTTATCACTGAGAACCTTGACTGCAGCTCTCTCGATACACTCAATACATGTCATCCTATACTCCCTGAAATTTCTCTGTTGAGGTCCTTTAACTGTCCCTTAGTTTGGAACCATTTAAAATTAAACTAGAAGGGAAGTGGGTGGAATGAGTTGGGAGCTTGGGATTGACATATGTACACTATTAATAGCTGTGTATAAGATAGATAACGAATGAGAACCTACTGTATAGCACAGGGAACTCTAATTAGTGCTCTGTTGTAACATAAATGGGAAAGAAATCCAAAAAGGAGGGGACATATGTCTACATACAGCTGATTAATTTGTTGTAGAGAAGAAACTAACACAACATTGTGAAGCAACTATATTCTGATAAAACTTTTTAAAAATAACTAAATTAAAAAATAAAATTATACTAGCAGTAACAGAGGATCCATATCTGGTATGAAGAAGCAGGCATCACTGACCCAGCACCTGAAGACATGCAGCTCATTTCCAACATTGCCCCCCCTTGTCTAGTTCTGCCATGGGCTTGAGAATCTCCAGCACAGCCTCTTGCTATTTGTAGACTTTTTCAGGCATGGTTTTGATAACATTCTTGGTGTTTTCTCCAGTCAAGGAACATGTCAAACTCTGAGTGGTCTCCTTAAATTTACTTTTACTCAAAAGGGAAGTATGAACTGAAAATATAAACTTAAGAGTTAGAATGAATGGAGGTTAAAGTCATAGGATCATACAGGGAAACAAGAAACTGAAGACTGAGCATATAGGCCTTACTGAGATACCCACAGGTTTTGGAGTTGGGACACCATGAGCAGTTTGTCACTACTGAGAGTCCCTGTGGCTTAAACCATTCTGAATACCATTCCAGGCTTGTGCCTTTTACAGAAACCATGCTTACCTTGCCCCTGGCAGTGAGCGCCGCTACTTGGCCTCTGCCACAGCAGAATCTCATCATTACCTTTGAACTCAAGAAGCCAGTTTCTGTGGCAGCACCTCTCACCTTTATCCAGGCATAAAGCATGGCCACTACAGTGCTTTTCAAGGATGCTGACACTCTCCTCATCAATGTGTTTCTCAGTGTCTTCTGAGACCTCCCATAGAGCCCAATATGGAGCAGGTTAGCTTATCATATCATTCCAGTAACCTTTTCTAAATAAATCATTGGATTTTTTTCTTCCACATTACACCAAGGAATTGCTGGCATCCTAATTTTATAAGGCATGGGCTACTATTGAGCCAAGGTTTCAGATAACCATGCAATTAGAACCCCTTTGAGATGCATAATACCTGCTGCTGCTGTTGCTGCTGCTGCTGCTGCTAAGTCACTTCAGTCGTGTCCGACTCTGTGCGACCCCATAGACGGCAGCCCACCAGGCTCTCCCGTCCCTGGGATTCTCCAGGCGAGAGCACTGGAGTGGGTTGCCATTTCCTTCTCCAGTGCATGCATGCATGCTAAGTTGCTTCAGTCATGCCCGAGTCTGTGCGACCCCTATGGACAGCAGCCCACCAGGCTCCTCCGTCCACGGGATTCTTTAGGCAAAAATACTGGAGTTATAATAACTAGATGCTGGTATATTGAATTCAGAATCTTTGATAAGTGCACACATATCAATAAATCTAGGCTGATTTAATAGTACTTTATTTTCTCCTTGTCTAGCATCCTTAATATTACATTTTTCCCCCTCCTTGGCTAGCATCCTTTGAATTCATTCTGACACAAATTCTACAGGGTTTTGTTAAAATGCCTTCATCTCTTGAGGTATTGTGTGATCTAATTGCTGCTATGAATTCATAGCCAATGAAAAGTGGTGAAACTGGATATAAGAAAAGTTGAAATACCCTTGTTAGATAACTAACTTGGTTAGGCCTTTAAACCTGTGACCTTTAAATCTTCCTGGCAGGGGAGTTTCTTTAGGGCTTGGAATTTTGGTGTGAAAGGAGTACACCTGGGTTGTCCCATATTGTCTCACCCTTGCTTCTCCTACATAGTCCAAAAGTCTGTTCTTTACATCTGTGTTTCCTTTGCTGTCTTGCATATAGGGTCATCATTACCATCTTTCTAAATTCCATATATATGCTTTAATACACTGTATTGGTGTTTCTCTTTCTGGCTTACTTTACTCTGTATAATAGGCTCCAGTTTCATCCACCTCATTAGAACTGACTCAAATACGTTATTTTTATAGTAATATTCCATTGTGTATATGTACAACTTCCTTATCCATTCATCTGCTGATGGACATCTAGGTTGCTTCCATGTCCTGGCTGTTGTAAACAGAGCTACAGTGAACATTGGGGTGCACGTGTCTCTCCCAGATCTGCTTTACTTGGTGTGCACGCCTAGCGGTGGGATTGCTGGGTCGTGTGGCAGTGTTGGATGGGGTGAGGAGGGGGGTGGGAGGGGGTTTCAGGATAGTGGGGCACATGCACACCCATGGCTGATTTATGTCGATGTATGGCAAAAACCACAACACTATTGTAAAGTAATTACCTCCAATTAAAATAAATAAATAAAAAGAAGAATAAATCTGGGAGGAAAGGATTAGTACCAGGCCTAATAGTAGGCCTTCTGCCTAGGCATGTTCAGAGAGCAATGAATGATCTCAATCAAAACTCTTTATAAAATAGCTAATAACCCCATCTCCTAATAAATGTACTAAAGAGATTTATTAGCCAAAATACAATGGAGAGTCCTTATCTATGAAAATTTCTATACAACAGGATTCTAACCTGTTGTATCTAGGTTGCTTGCAATAAATAAACCTAGAATTTATAGATTTGTAAGTGGGAGGCATTGCTGGCTGGAGTTGTATAGTTAGCAGAATATGTGAGAAAAGGATCCACCATAACTCAAAGATTCCTTCTGTGGAGAAAACTTTCCACGTGCTTTGTTCAAAACACACCTCACATTTTAAGTCCCAGACCAGAATGTATCCTAATATAAGAGAGGAAAGACTTTTATATGAGTACCTACATTTCACAGATTTCTCCAAGGAAAACTGTTTTATCTGTACCTTGCATGTGTGCGTGCATGCGTGCTAAGTTGCTTAATGCCTTAAATCATTAGTAAAGCTTTGTGTTGAGTAAGATCACAGAATCACATGAGATTCATGTGAGTCTGATTTGTCTCTTAAAGTTTGTATTGTGACGCATTTGGTTTGCTGATAAGTTATTTAAGATTTTCACATCTATATGGATCTCTATATAGAAGAGTTTGGACTGTAGTTTTTGTTTCCTGTAACATCCCTATTGAGTTTGAGTATCAGTGTTTTTGTTGGCTTCAAAAAACAAGTTAGATAAAATTCCCTCTTTATTCTCTGGAGGAGTTTGTTAAAGTTGAAATATTTCTTCCTTAAATGTTTGAAAAATTAGCCATTGAAGGCAGCAAGACCTAGTTATTTTGTGAGTTATTTAAGATACAGAATCATGGAAAGGAGGAGACCAAGCACCGTCCAGGAGCTACACAGGTGTAGAAAACTGTCTGTTTGAAGGGAAGAAGTTTAAATTACATCTTCTTGGCCTCATTGTTTACCTATGGCTAAATATAGTTTTCTGGCCAGCAGGGTTTTTCATCTGTTTGCCAAATATTTATAGAAAATTTACTGTGTGTCAGACATTCTAAAGATAGCAAATATATAATCATAAAGAAGTATCATCCCTGATCTCATGAAGCTTATAGTCTATTTGGCGAAAACATATATTGAACAAAATACTGTTTACCTGAGATTGTATTGAGTCATATATTAAAAAAAAAAAAAAAAGCAGTGAATATTTGTAATGGCTATTTTTGAAACTGAATGAGACCTGCCAAGCAATGTTGAGGGCCAAGCAGATGTGGAGATAATAAATCAGTAAAGGAATCAGACCACATAGCTGTGTAGGCTTTTTTCTTTTTTTTCATCCATGCTGCATGAAGCAGCAAGGAAGGTAAATTATTAGATCCATGTACTGTTAAAGAATGGTTAGATTAAAAAGATGAGGTAATGAAGTCCCTGAAATTGTGAGTACATATGGTTCCCAAGGACAGTTCTGATCCAAGTTTAGTGCTTAGAAGTCAAGGTATTCTTTTTTTTCTCCCGCCAGATCCTGATTCTGATAGTGGTTCTGTTTTGCTCATTCTTTCTCTGGATTTTATTAACTTACTGGAAAGACAGGTGGTTCACCATTGGGCTGTCACTGCAGGTAAGCACCATCCTTAATTGTAGCCCTGTCTGTCCAGATGTGTTCAGGCTGACTTTTGAATTTTCTCCCAGGTCTTTGCTCCCTACATACACCTGGGCAGCCTATCTGTGATGGTTTTGCTTTCGTGGCCTGTGGCCTTCTACTTGATTCATTTGGAAGGAGAAGGTATATCCTGTGGGGGGAACCTTTCCTGATTCTTCCAGCTCTGGCTTTAGCTAGTGTACTTCACTCAACCAAACAAGCTTGGTAGATAACCAGCACTGTAGCTTTTTGAAATTCATTTAGCTTGTTACTTAGGCATGCTCCTTCTGGTCAAACTCACAACCCTACATGGACTGTCATAGCATTTCTCTGATCAAACATACCCTCTTCTAAAGAGGGATTCTCCTTCTAGAAAAATGAGAATTTTCTCTCTGTTATTACAAATTAACTGCTTGGGAATAAATTGGAGTAGTTTTAGGGAAGGTAGAGGAAATTTTAATATTTTTGAACAGTGATGGTAAAAGTCAGTTCTTTTAGGTTGTATTCCAATACTACTATTTTCAACTTAAGAACCAGGTGAAGATATCCCCTGGATGCATCTTAGTCCTTCAAAGCAGGCCCTGGTGAGTTCCTGTCACTTCTGAGGACTTCCACAGAAGCAGAAACGTCTCCTTTGGCCACTGTTCCCTCTGCATTCTTTGCCCTAATATCATGGAAACAAAGAATCAGAGCTGTATGTGAAACTATTTTGAGAGTGGAGTTATCTCGCAGTCCACTTTCTGAGAAACTAGGAGGGCTTTCTGTCTGTGTCTCTTTTTAACTGATGGTTAGATAGGGAGTATTTGTTTCCCAGTTGCACAAGAAGGCAGGAAGGAGAAAAACTCAACTGATAGTGTTGCCATTGACTGTTTATACATGTGGGTATGTGTAGGTGGCCAGGGAATTTTAGGAAATTTTTTTGGGGAGCAAGAACTTGAAGGGGACAATAATGAATTCTTTTCTTTTTCATTTCCTGAATTTTAGCTAGAATGAGAAGATTCCAGATTACAAATACTGAAAGAGAAAGAAACAAGAGGTGTAACATGCACACAAAATTGAGAGGTTAGAGCTGGCAGATCTAAATTTGAAAGTGACATAGGTGGTAATTTTTAAATGTTCAAATGGGTAAAATCCTCAGAGTAAAAATACTCTAAAACAGTAAGTGTTGGGGAATGGCCGGTGACAACAGGTATTATGGTCAGACAGTATGTGTGTGTGTCTCAAAGAGGGGTGGGAAGAGTGAAGTATCTATTATTTATTGAGGATCTGTGACTAGTCAACACTGTCATATCAATTATATGAGATAGATGTTAGTAGCAAAATAGCGCCATTATTCAGAATGAAGAAAATGAAGACCCAAAGAGGTTAAACAACATGTCTGAGTTACAAAATTAGAAAATAGTAAATTCTGGCTTTGAATGTGGATGTCTTTCAACTAGTGTCTCTTCCACTATCACTCACTGTCTTCAATACGGGGCATTTTAGGCTGACCTTTAAGGGCTTGAGGGCTTTGTCAGAACCAACCAAACTCCTCCTCCTTCTTAGAAGTTATTCCTTAACATTCCCTCTCCTTCCTGCCTCCTGTACAATTCATTCCCTTGTAAATTTGCATTTATAATAATTTTGACTTAATAATAAACTTTTATTTGGATAGTTCTT
The DNA here is from genome assembly GCF_963930625.1 of Muntiacus reevesi. Taxonomy (NCBI): domain Eukaryota; kingdom Metazoa; phylum Chordata; class Mammalia; order Artiodactyla; family Cervidae; genus Muntiacus; species Muntiacus reevesi. Next base: position 18,617,234 of record NC_089253.1, read on the forward strand.
TGCTTTCAAATCACTGAAAGAATATGGGGATGTGACAGAAATAGACAGTAAATCAGTGAGTCTACAGATGCAGTGAACCCATTTACTAAGTATTTACTTACTGTTCTTTTGCGGATAGTTACTTGCTTAGGATGGTTCTCCATTCCTCTTTTACTTTTTTTTTTTTTTTTTTAATATTATTTTATTAGTGGGAGGCCAATCACTTCACAACATTTCAGTGGGTTTTGTCATACATTGACACGAATCAGCCATATAGTTACATGTATTCCCCATCCCGATCCCCCCTCCCACCTCCCTCCCCACCCGACTCCTCAGGGTCCTCCCAGTGCACCAGGCCCGAGCACCTGACTCATGTATCCCACCTGGGCTGGTGGTCCGTTTCACCATAGATAATATACATGCTGTTCTTTCAAAACATCCCACCCTCACGTTCTCCCCCAGAGTTCAAAAGTCTGTTCTGTATTTCTGTGTCTCTTTTTCTGTTTTGCATATAGGGTTATCGCCACCATCTATCTAAATTCCGTATATATGTGTTAGTATACTGTAATGTTCTTTATCTTTCTGACTTACTTCACTCTGTATAATGGGCTCCAGTTTCATCCATCTCATTAGAACTGATTCAAATGAATTCTTTTTAACGGCTGAGTAATATTCCATGGTGTATATGTACCACAGCTTCCTTATCCATTCATCTGCTGATGGGCATCTAGGTTGCTTCCATGTCCTGGCTATTATAAACAGTGCTGCGATGAACATTGGGGTGCACGTGTCTCTTTCAGATCTGGATTCCTCAGTGTGTATGCCCAGAAGTGGTATTGCTGGGTCATATGGCAGTTCTATTTCCAGTTTTTTAAGAAATCTCCACACTGTTTTCCATAGTGGCTGTACTAGTTTGCATTCCCACCAACAGTGTAAGAGGGTTCCCTTTTCTCCACACCCTCTCCAGCATTTATTGCTTGTAGACTTTTGGATAGCAGCCATCCTGACTGGCGTGTAACACTTCCTAACACCATACACAAAAATAAACTCAAAATGGATTAAAGATCTAAATGTAAGACCAGAAACTATAAAACTCCTAGAGGAGAACATAGGCAAAACACTCTCCGACATAAATCACAGCAAGATCTTCTATGACCCACCTCCCAGAATATTGGAAATAAAAGCAAAAATAAACAAATGGGACCTAATGAAAATTAAAAGCTTTTGCACAACAAAGGAAACTATAAGTAAGGTGAAAAAACAGCCCTCTTTTACTTTTTGTCACTTTCTCCTTCCAACTTTTTCAGCTTTACAAGTGGCTATTGGGTTGCCCTTTGTTCTTATACTTTTGTGTCTCTATGTGGTGCCATTGGGGATTTATTCTCCCTGCGTTCAAGAGAAGGATAAATTAGGACCCAAGCCATACTTCTTCGGACATAGAGGTGCGGGCATGGTAGGTCTAAGCAAAATGGATGTTGGTGAGTACAGGTGTGTGTGGGTGTGGAGGGCACATCAGATCCTTGGAACTGCCTGGAAAAGTAAAGCAGTTGACTTGAGATGACAAGAATAAGGAGTTAAATGTAGAGATTGGACTTGAACCCAGGTCACCTAATTCTCTGTCCATTTCTCTTTATTGTGTCTCAGTGACATTGCTTCAGATGAGCAGAGTCTCCAAATCAGATTTGAACAAAGAGCCAAGGGAGTCAAGCTCTCTTCCTAAAGTCCTTTCTTACTGGCTCCCCTCCCTAACCTAAAAGGGATGTTGGCAGAAAAGACTGAAATTAAAGGCCTGATATCCTTTTCTTCCACAGCTGGGGCCTGAGAATACCATGATGTCCTTTGAGAAAGCTGTTGAGTATGGGGCCCATGGACTGGAGAGTGATGTACAAATAAGGTAGGAAAGAAGGGACCAGGGTGGGAGGAGAAAAGACCAGTGGATGACTCCAGCCTGGCCCAAGCTGTAGAGAGGGCAAGCCCTGGGAGTTTCTCCCTTATTCACCTGGCACATCTGCACATAACACACATACATGAATCACTTCTCCTTTACAGACCACATATCTGCACCCCTACATTCTCATAAATCACACACTCTATATAGTCTCCACACATAGCTCAAATTTGTCCTCCCTGCAAACATCCTTGCAGCTTACCTCTGTGCCCTAGCTTAGCAGTCTGTTTAACTAACATCTCCTCAGCATCGCCTGTGTTCCTACTATATCCTTCTTCTGAGCGCTAGTGAGAGGCAGAGGAGTGAGACAGAGGCGTGCCTAAGAGCTGTTTGCAGCCAGTGAAGGAGACATGGCATGTTTACAAATAAACCCAGCATAGGACCATTTGTGGTGAGTGCCTTCCAGAGAAGAGTAAGGCAAATGCAGTAGAACCTCAGTGGAGGAGGAAGAGACCACCTCCTCTTTGGAGAAAAATGATCTGTGTGCTCAGAACAGTGTTTGGGTTGAGGCTCGAAGGAAAAATAGTATCTTCCCAAGCAGAGATGGAGAACAAGGATATTCTGGGCAGAGGCAACAGCTTAGTTAAAGGTATCCAAAGGAGAAATAGCAAGTTTGTAGATCTGTGAGCTAGACTGTATGGATGCCAAGAGTAATCCACTTCGGGAACACCAGGGGCAAGGCTTACTGAGACTGGATCACAGAGATCCCTAAATGTGTACTGGGCAGCCATGTAGGTTTTAGAGAACAGATTAGCTTATTGTTTTAGAGGACTTGTCTGAGAATCTGTGAGGGAGAATTGTTATGGATTTGGGCAGTAGACTCTAGCAATGTCCAAGGGACAACACAGGAAGACTTGGATCATAGCAGGGATGAGGACATATCAGATGCTTTTCTGTAGAATGTATGTACTTGGGCAGCCAAAAGTAGAGACAAACCATCGGATGGTTATGTTAGAGAATGTGGCATGTACTACTCCCTTCCCAGCCTTCTGTGAGGCAAACAGAAAAGAAATGAACATCCTATTTCACAGTGAAGCACTGTGGTTTGAACCTGAATTCAAAGAAGAGAAATGTATTGTATTGTAAAGACTAGAATGTACATGATAAAGCCAGAACTAGAACTAGATTTCCTGACCCCAGACTAGGGTTCTTGCCATTACCTAACAGTGATGTTACCCATCTGTTCCATGCAAGCTATCTGAATCAGATTGAAACTGGATGTTCTTTCAGAGCTTCTAGGTTCATTGTGCAAGTGCCTCACGGTCATGACCTAAGGTGGTCGTGGTGCTGAGACAATGAGCTCCTGGCACATTGACTTTCTCTCTTGTCTTGTGACTTCAACTTCAGTGTAGATGATCCTCCCAATCCTTTAGTTTCTCTGTGTGTTGATGTCTTCATTTCCAACATCTACTTCTTCATATTGATGGTCATAGTTTACACTTCATCATTAATAAAAATTGCATATCACTCATAGTCTAGTCAGAACAGGAATACCACAGCAGTACCTAGAACAGGGAAATGTAATATCAAGAACTACTAAGTAGTAAAAAGCTGTTAAGTAATAAAAGAGGAAATCAGGACTGTGGAAATGCACAAGTAGCAGCTATTAGAACTTCTACACATTCTACCCTATTCTTTCCAAGATTTACAAACACATGAAAAAAAAAATTAAAAATTGGAAAAAATTCACAAAACTTCTGACAGAAGACTCTGAAATGTGAAGTAATGAAGGTGAACTGGCTGGGCTCATAAGGCTGAAGGAACTTCCTAGTTCCAAGTTTCACTGTCGGTAATTTTTGTTCTTTTCCTCATATATCCTGACGTGACCTCTGAAGAGACCTGTACAGAAACACCTACAGCTGTAGAGGGGGAAAAAAAAGCCCTACAAAAATCTGCTTTTTCTAGCCAGAGAATTGGCATTAGGGTCACCCTGCAGGCTATAAATGTTTTTACCATACCAGTCCTACTCAGGGGACCACCACAGAAAAGCACTCTCCTCTGTCTCACAGCTTGAGGCTGTGGCCCTGAAGGGAATGAGCAGACCCCTGTAATGACTTCTACCTTTATGTCAGAACTGGTACTCCTCTCTGCTCTCTGCCTACTTAAGGGTAGAGGGAGGATTACTGAGAGACGTTTTCTAGAGAAAATGATTTTTTTTCTGGTAAAATATATTTAGTATAAAAATTACCATGTTAACTATTAAAAAAAATTTTTTTAATTGGAGTGTAGTTGGGCTTCCCAGGTGGTGCTAGTGGTAAAGAACCCACCTGCCAATGCAGGAGACTTAAGAGATTTGGGTTCAATCCCTGAGTTGGGAAGAGGCCCTGGTGAAGGGCATGGCAACCCGCTCCAGTATTCTTGCCTAGAGAATCCCATGGACAGAGGAGGTTGGCAGGCTACAGTCTGCAGGGTTGCAAAGAGTCTGACATGCCTGAAACGACAGAACTCATGGTTGATTTTCTGTGTTCTGTTAGTTTCAGGTGAATCTGGTGTACATATACATATATCTCCTCTTTTTATTGTTTACTCACTAAGTCATGTCTGACTCTTTTGTTACCCCATGGACTCTAGCCCATCAGGCTCCTCTGTCCATGAGATTTCCCAGGCAAGAATTCTGGAGTCGATGGCCATTTCCTTCTCTAGGGTATCTTCCTGACCCAGGGATCAAAGCCACATCTCTAGCTTTGCAGGCAGATTCTTTACCACTGAGCCACCAGAGAAGCCCAATCTACTTTTTAGTGTACAGTTTAATGGCATTCAGTATATTCACCTTGTTTTGCTACCGTCACCACCATCCACCTCTACAACTTTTTCATCTCCTCAAGCTGAAACTCTGTACCTATTCAATAACAGCTCCTTCATCTCCCCTCCACCCAAACCCTGACAACCACTATCCTATTTTTCTCTATAAATTTAACTATTTTAGTTATCTCATATAAGTATAATTGTTCAATATTATTTTATGTCTGACTCCTTTCACTGTGAAATTGAGTGAAATGAAAGTCGCTCAGTCGTTTCCGACTTTTTGCGACCCCATGGACTATATAGTCCATGGAACTCTCCATGCCAGAATACTGGAGTGGGTAGCCTTTCTCTCCTCTAGGGGATCTTCCCAACCCAGGGATCAAACCCAGGTCTCCAGCATTGCAGGTGGATTCTTTACCAACTGAGCCAGAAGGGAAGCCCAAAGGGATGAAAGTGAAAGTCACTCAGTCGTCTCTGACTCTTTGTGACCCCATGGACTGTACAGTCCATGGGATTCTCCAGGCCAGAATACTGGAGTGGGTAGCCTTTCCCTTCTCCAGGGGATCTTCCCAACCCAGGGATTGAACCCAGGTCTCCCACATTGCAGGCAGATTCTTTACCAGCTGAGCTACTAGGGAAGACCCATTTCACTTTGAATTTGCCGAATGACAAATTCATCTGTACTGTAAACAGATGACAGAATTTCCTTCATTTTAAAAAATTCTGTTAAAAAGCATATAAAATTGACCATCTTAAATGTCTTTAAGTATCCAGCTCAGTAATTTTAAGTATATACGCATTGCTGCAAAACAAATCTCTGGAACTTTTTTGACTTGCAGATCTGAAATCCTGTACCCATTAAACAACTTCCCTTTTCTTCTTCTTCAGTCCTGGATAACCACCATTCTACCTTTTGTTTCTATGAATTTGACTATCTTAGATACCACATATAGGTGGAATCATATAGTATTTATCTTTCTGTGACTGTTTTATTTAATTTAGCATAATGTCCTCAAGGTTCATCCATGTTGTGGCATGCAACAGAATTTACATCCTTTTTTAGACTGAATAATATTCTAATGTACATATATGCCACATTTTGCTTATCCACTTATTTGCTGAAAACATTTGGTTTTCTTCCACCTGTTGGCTATTTTGAATAATGCTGCTATGAACATGAATGTACAACTATCTTTTAAAGAATCTTCTTTCAGATCTTTTTAGTATATACCCCGAAGTGGAATTGCAGGATCACACAATAATTCTGTATTTAATTTTTGGAGGCCCTGCCATACTGGAGAAAGGAAGTCCAAAAACCTGTATATAAAATCCTGTGCAGATATTCATATAACATGTACGTGAAACCACACAGACATAACAGAACAGAAGATATAATAATTAAACATTGGTTTGGAATACCATCCATGTTTTAGATTGAACTCTGGGTAGTACATACAGACCAGGGAAGCACTGCAAAGCCTCTTTGAAAACCAAATTGTAATTTAAACCACAGCTTTTAAACATGAGCCAGGACATGTATTTTGAACCAAAATAGATCAGTTCAGTTCAGTTCAGTCGCTCAGTCGTGTCCGACTCTTTCCGACCCCATGAATTGCAGCACGCCAGGCCTCCCTGTCCATCACCAACTCCCAGAGTTTACTCAAACTCATGTCCATCGAACCAGTGATGCCATCCAGCCATCTCATCCTCTGTTGTCCCCTTCTCCTCCTGCCCCCAATCCCTCCCAGCATCAGGGTCTTTTCCAATGAGTCAACTCTTCACATGAGGTGGCCAAAGTATTGGAGTTTCAGCTTCAGCATCAGTCCTTCCAATGAACACCCAGGACTGATCTCCTTTAGGATGGACTGGTTGGCTCTCCTTGCAGTCCAAGGGACTCTCAAGAGTCTTCTCCAACACCACAGTTCAAAAGCATCAATTTTTTGGCGCTCAGTTTTCTTCACAGTCCAACTCTCACATCCATACATGATCACTGGAAAAAGCATAACCTTGACTAGACGGACCTTTGTTGGCAAAGTAATGTCTCTGCTTTTTAATATGCTATCTAGGTTGGTCATAACTTTCCTTCCAAGGAGTAAGCGTCTTTTAATTTCATGGCTGCAGTCACCATCTGCAGTGATTTTGGAGCCCCCCAAAATAAAGTCAGCCACTGTTTCCACTGTTTCCCCATCTGTTTACCATGAAGTGATGGGGCCAGATGCCATGATCTTAGTTTTCTGAAGCTTTAAACCAACTTTTTCACTTTCCTCTTTTAGTTTCATCAAGAGGCTCTTTAGTTCCTCTTCACTTTCTGCCATAAGGGTGGTGTCATCTGCATATCTGAGGTTATTGATATTTCTCCTGGCAATCTTGATTCCAGCTTGTGCTTCCTCCAGCCCAGTGTTTCTCATGATATATTCTGCATATAAGTTAAATAAGCAGGGTGACAATATACGGCCTTGATGTACTCCTTGTCCTGTTGGGAACCAGTCTGTTGTTCCATGTCCAGTTCTAACTGTTGCTTCCTGACCTGCATAAAGGTTTAACTAACTGTTAAAAGCAATTTCAATGGGAACCAGAATCTCCAAATATTCTTAATGACTAGGATATGATCCAAAATTTTCATCATACCAAAACCTACAAAAATCTCAACTTGAATGAGAAAGGGTAATTAATAGATGTCAACAGAAAAGAAAGAGATGCTCACATTATTATCTTAAAAAAATTAAAGCATCTATCATAAAATTTCTCTAACAGAGAATTAAGATGCAAAGAGCCAACTCATTGGAAGAGACCCTGATGATGGGAAAGATAGAAGGCAGGAGGAAAAGGGAATGGCAGAGGATGAAATGGTTGGACACCAACCATTGGGTGGGCATGAGTTTCAAAAAACTCCAGGAGATGGTGAAAGTCAGGAAAGCCTGATGTGCTATAGTCCATGGGGATGCAAAGTGTTGGACAAAGTGAAAGTCACTCAGTGTCTGACTCTTTGCGACCCCATGGAGAAGTCCATGGAATTCTGCAGGCCAGAATATTGTAGTGAGTAGTTGTTCCCTTCTCCAGGGGATTTTCCCAACCGAGGGATCGAACCCAGGTCTCCCACATTCCCAGAATATTCTTTACCATCTGAGCCATCAGGGAAGCCCAGACAAGTATCTGACAAAGTTAGTACATAAGACTCACTCTGTGCTTAGTCACTCAGTCATGTCTGATTCTTTGTGACCACATGAACTGTAGCCCAAGAGTTGTACGTGACTTACTGAATGAAGAGCAACAAATAGGTAGATTAAAATTAAAGAATGGAAAAAATATACAAGTCAGAGATGGAGTAGTTATATTAATATTTGATAAAGTAAACTTCAGAGCAAAGAAAACCAGAAGAAACAAGGGGGATTACATAATGACTTTAAAACAGTAAATTCATCAAGAGTACCTAACAATTCTGAATGTATATGAACCCAAGAATAGAACTCCAATGTACATAAAGCAAACCTGACAAATCCAAAGGAGAATTAGATAAACCTATAACTATAGTTGAGAACAACAATACCTTTCTCTTAGTAACTGATGTAAAGACTAAACAGAACTATTAAAGATACAAGATGGTGCTGAACTATGCCATCAGCCAACAGGATCTGTGTGACACTGATAGAAACTTCAGTGCAGGAATGGCAGAAGACATGTTCTTTCCCTGTGTTTGCAAATCATATAATATAGATTGTATCCTGTCCCCCCCCCCAAAAAAAAAACCCTCAGCAAATTTAAATGTACTGAAATCAAACAGAATGAGTACTCTGACCACAACAGGATCACACTAGAAATGAATAACAAAGTTAACAAGAAAATCCCCAAACACTTGGTAACTAAACAAATCCACTTCTGGATAATTTATGAGCTAAAGAGAATGTCTCCTGTGTTTGACATGTGATTTGCAAAAATTTCATTCTGTTGTGAGTTCTCTTTCATTTTCTTGATGCCATTTGATTTTGACAAAGATGCAGAGCAATTCATTGACCACTGCCTCACACCATATATATATATTTTAACTCAAAATGGATCAGTGACATAAATGTAAGAGGTGAAGGCATAAAACTCTTAAAAGAAAATACAAGGGTAAATCATGATCTTGGGTTTCAGAGTGAATAATAGCCAAAAGTTGGAAACAAACCAAGGATCCATCAGCAAGTGAATTAATAAATAAAATATGGTGTGTATATATATTTTCATATATATATATTTAATGGAATATTATTCAGCCATAAAAATGAATAAGGTTTGCTACAACAGGGTTTTTACAATATGGATGAACCTTGAAAACAATGTGAAAGTGAAAAGTCACTCAGTTGTGTCCAACTCTTTGCAACCATGGAATTTTCCAGGCCAGAGTACTGGAGTGGATAGCCTTTTCCTTCTCTAGGGGATCTTCCCGACCCAGGGATCAAACCCAGGTCTCCCTCATTGCATGCAGATTCTTTACCAACTGAGTTTTCAGGGAAGATGAAAACAATATGCTAAGGTGAAACTAGCTAGAAGTAAAAAGATACAGTATAACTCTGTGTGTATGAAATATCTACAGTAGGCAAATTTGTAGAGACAGAAAGTAAACTAAAGTTACCAGAACTAGGGGGAGGGAGGACTGGGCAGGTACTTAACGGTTACAGAGCTTCTGTTTGCAGTCATAGGAAGTTTTAGAAACAGATAGTATTGATGTTTGTGTACATTGCATATGCAAGCAGTGCCACTGAATTGAGTAGTTAAAATGCTCTTAAAACGGCAACTTTTATGTTTTATATATTTGACCACAATGAATATAAATAAAAAACACTGGAAGAAAAGCAGCCTTTTCAATAAAGAGTCCCAGAGCAATGAGACATCAGATGCAATAAAAGTGACCCTCAACCTAATCCTCATGGTCTAGAAGGGAAATAAGTAGGAAAACTGAAAATTGATTATGGACTTAAACACAAAATGTATAATTAAAAAGTATTTAGAAGACCAAAAAGGGGAAAATCTTTGGGATGTAGGGCTGGCAAAGTGTTCTTAGACTTTATACCAAAAGCACTATCGGTGAAATGAAAAAAAATCATAAAGGGATCTCAAAGTAAAACACTTCTGTGAAAGTTCTTGTGAGGAGAAGAAGAAAAGTATCAGATGAAGAGCCAATATTTGTAAAATATGTATCTGGCAAAAGGCTTGTATCTCAAATATATATAGGAAACACTGAAACTCAATAGGATAAACAAAATTCCAAGCAATCCAGTTAGAAAATTCATAAACAGCCACTTTACCTGAAAGGATACACAGATAGCAAATAGGCACATGAGAAGATGTTCAACTTCATTAGATACTAGGAAAATGAAAACTTCTATCACTACTCACTTATCAGAATGACTAAGTTTAACAAATAATGATATCTCCTAATGATGGTACATAAACTGGATCACTTACACATTACTGGAAGAAATGTAGAATGGTATAATTGCTCTGGTAAGTTTGACACTTTCTTAAAATACCAAATATGTACTTACCGTACAACCCAGAAATCACACTACTGCAAATTTATTCCGGGTGGGAGGGGAACTTGATGTTCATACAAAGACCTTTATGTTACTGTTCTTAGCAGCTTTATTTATAATGAACAATATCTGCACAATCCCACTGTTCAAGAGGTAAATTATCAGACTGTGTTATAACCATACCATGAAATACTACTCAGCAATAAAAAGGAATGATCTACTGATACATTCAGCAGTTTGGATGAGTCTCATGGGAACTGTGCTGCATGAAAAAAGCTACTCTCTAAAGGTTGCATACTATATGCTTTCTTTATTATATAATTTTCAAAATGATAAAATTAAGTGATTGGAAATAAATCAGTGGTTGCCTGGAATGATGAAGGGGAGAGAGCGTGGTGGCTGTGGCTATACATGATAAAAATTGCTCTCACGTCTTTACTGCTTTGCCTCTTGACTGTGGTGGTTGCCACCTGAATCTGTCCATATGATAAAATGAGCACATACACATACAGAGTATTTGTAAAGCTAATGAAATCTGAATAAGATCAGTGATTTTATCAATATCAGTTTCCTTGCAACATTATGCTATAGTCAAGATGTCACTGTTGGGGAAATCTCATGGTACTATTTCTTACAAACCCAAGTGAATCTATAGTTATCTCAAAATAGAAATTTTTAAGCAGAAAAGAATGCCATCAGCTTAAAAAAACCCCAGACAATCTGATTATAAAGTTTATAGGACAGATAGGGGAACTAGGATAGGGATACAAATACTGATAAAGAATAAAGTTAGAGGAATCACACTGTTATTTCAAGACATACTGTCTAGCCACAGTAATCTGAACAATGTAGTAATAGAGAAGGATCAGACATGCACATCAGCTCAACAGGATAGGGATTCCAGAAACAGATCCCAGTACATAAACCTGTGTATGTGTGTTTTTTTTTTTTTAACCAAAGGTTGAAGATCAGTAAGGTAAAGACAATCTTTCTAATAAATGGCATTGGCACACTTGAACCTCCATTGTGGAGGTGAGAGTAATGGAGAACGAACCTCACCCTTTACCTCATACCTTATACAAAAAGTAGCTCAAAATAAATAATAGATCTAAATGTAAAGCTCCAAAACTTTGACAAGAAACCATAGGAAAAAAATCTTTGTGAGCTTGGATTAGGTGAAGATATGACACTACAAACACGTGCCATAAAGAAAAACTGTAAAATTAAAATTTATGAAAATAAACATTTGTCTTTACCCTGTGAAGAAACAAAATGCAGACTGGGAGAAAATATTTGCAAACCCATATGCAACATAGGACTTGTATGCAGAATATGAGAATCCTATCCACTGAACAATAAAGAAACAAGCCCTTTATAAAGTGAGCTTCTGATGCCTTCTTGGTACTTCACCCAAGAAAATACACAGATGGCAATCAAGAACATGAAAATATGGATAACACCATTAGCCGTTAGAGAAAAGCAAATTAAAGTCATCATAAGATATCACTATACACAAATATAATGGTTGGGGAAAATATATTAGCTAGCAAATACTGGCAAGGATGCAGGCAGCAGAATGAATCTCTTATATATTGTGGAGGATTGTAAAATAATAGTGTCGCCACTCTGAAATATAGTTTGTCAATTTCTTGTAAAGTTAAACATTCACTTACCATATTAGCCACATTTTAAAAAATTACTTATTTTTAATTGGAGGACATTTGTTTTACAGTCTTGTCTTGACTTCTGCCATACATCAACATGAATCAGCCATAGGTCCCCTCCCTCTTGAATCACCCTCCCACCTCCCACCCCATCCCATCCTTCTAGGTTGTCACAGAGCACCAGGTTTGAGCTCCTTGTATCATACGGCAAATTCCCACTGGCTATAAATTTTGCATAGAGTAATATATATGTGTCAATGCTAGAGTCTCAATTTGTCTCACCTTCTCATTGCCTCATTGTGTCCACAAAGTCTGTTTTCTATTGTGGCCCTGTGAATAGGTTCATCAATTCCAGTTTTCTAGATTCCATATATATGCGTTAATATATGATATTTGTTTTTCTAACTTCTATATAACAATCTGACTCTATATAACAATCTCTTAGGTTCATCCACTTCGTTTAAATTGACTCAAATATGTTCCTTGTTTTGGTGAAGTAATATTCTATTTTATATATATACCGCAGCTTCTTTATCCATTCATCTATCAATGGATCTAGGTTGCTTCCCAATCCTAGCTATTGAATGTTTGTACACATGTGTATGTGTATGTGGCCAGTGAATTTCAGTAAATGTTTCTGGGAACAAGAACTTAAAGGGGACAATGATGAACTCTTTTCTTTTTCATTTCCTGAATTTTGCCTAGAATGAGAGGATAACAGATTACAAGTAGTGAAAGAAAAAGAAACAAGAGGTGTAATATGCTCAGAGTTTACAGGTTAGAGCTGGCAAATCTAGATTTGAAAGGACCTAGGTGGTAATTTAAAAATGTACAAATGGGTAAAATCCTCAGAGGACTAAAATTGTTAAGTGTTGGGGAATAGCCAGTGATTACAGGTATTATGGTCAGGCTGTGTGTGTGTGTGTGTGTGTGTGTGTGTGTGTGTGTGTGTGTGTGTGTCTGCTTAAGGGAGGGGTTGGGGAAGAGACAGAAGTACCTCCTGAGGACCTGTGATAAGTCAGCACTGTCTCTCAATTATATGGGATGCATGTGTCTTTTTCAATCATGGTTTTCTAAGATTATATGCCCAGTAGTGGGATTGCTGGCTCATGTCATAGTTTTATTCCTAGTGTTTTTAAGGAAGTTCCATACTGTTCATCATAGTGGCTGTATCAGTTTACATGCCTGTCAACAGTGCAAGAGGGTTCCCTTTTCTCTGCACCCTCTCCAGCATTTATTGTTTGTAGACTTTTTGATGATGGCCATTCTGACCAGTGCAGGGTGATACCTCAGTGTAGTTTTGATTTGCATTTCTCTAATAATAAAATTTTCCTGTGTTTATTAGCCATCTGTTGTCTTTATAATCTTTTTTGGAGAAATATCTGTTTAGGACTTCTGCCCACTTTTTGATTGGGTTCTTTGTTTTTCTGGTGTTGAGCTGCATGAGCTGCTCGTTTGTTTTATAGATTAATCCTTGTCAGTTTCATTTACTATTATTTTCTCCTATTCTGAGGGTTGTCTTTTCATCTTGTGTATAGTTTCCTTTGCTGTGCAAAAACTTTTAACTTTAATTGTGTCCCACTTGTTTATTCTCATTTTCATTACTCTAGGAGGTGGGTCCTAGAGGTCCTGCGATTTATGTCAAAGTGTGTTCAGCTGATGTTTTCCTCTATAAGTCTAACATTTTATTTGAGAGCTTTTGAAAAGTAGTTAATGCCCTTTTTAGTTAATTAAATACTTTAGATGTCTTAAACTGCAGTTATAAATTTAATATATTTCTTTTTTAGGTACCCAGTAGTCTGATTTCAATCTTTTCAAAATAGTTAAGTAACTCATATAAATCTAACATGTTAGATGAATAACTATATTGATTTTAATGCTTTTATATCTTTCAGATTATTTTGTAGATGTAGTAAGATTTTATTTTATAATCATAAATCTCAGTCAGTTGCTCTGTTTCACATTTTAAATTGAAGTTACAAAGGTAACCTGGGCCCAAATATAAAATTACCTGAAATACCCAAAGATTTATTTTTTTAACTAATTTATTTTTAATTGAAGGATAATTGCTTTACAGAATTTTGTAATTTTCTGTCAAACTTCAACATGACTCAGCCATATATATGCCCCCTCTCTCTTGAACTTTCCTCCCACCTTCATCCCCAATCCATCCCTATAGGTTGACACAGAGCCCCTGTTTGAGTTTCCTGAGCCATGTAGCAAATTCCCATTGACTATCTGTTTTACATATCTAAATACACAGGTTTCTTAAGCATAGTACTCATAACATAGGTATGACTGTTTTAAGCATATGTACTTTTAATTCTACATCTTTCCACTTTGAGATATACTTATTCATCAAAACAACAAATATCATCTGTGTTGGTTTCCTAGAGGAATATATTATGGTGGTCTTTATTTTATTTCAATTTTTAAGAATTGTGGAAAAATAAAAAGCATAAAATGTTCAATTCAATTCAGTTGCCCAGTCACGTCTGACTGTTTGCAACCCCATGGACTGCAGCATGCCAGGCTTCCCTGTCCATCACCAACTCCCAGAGCTTACTTAAACTCATGTCCATCGAGTGGATGATGCCATCTTATCGTCTGTTGTTCCCTTCTCCTCCGGCCTTCAATCTTTTCCAGCATCAGGGTCTTTTCCAGTGAGTCATTTCTTTACATCAGGTGGCCAAAGTATTGAAATTTCAGCTTCAACGTTGGTCCTTTTAATGAATATTCAGGACTGATTTCCTTTAGGATTGACTGGTTTGATCTCCTTGCAGTCCAAGGTACTATCAAGAGTTTTCTCCAATGCCATGGTTTGAAAGCATCGATTCTTTGGCACTCAGCTTTCTTTATGGTCCAACTCTCACATCCATACTTGACTACTCGAAAAACCATAACTTTGACTAGATGGACCTTTGTTGGCAAAGTAATGTCTCTGCTTTGTAATATGCTATCTAGGTTGGTCATAGCTTTTATTCCAAGGGACAAGCATCTTTTAATTTCACGGCTACAGTCACAGTCTGCAATGATTTTGGAGCCCAGGAAATAAAGTCTGTCACTATTTCCATTGTTTCCCCATCTATTTGCCATGAAGTGATGGGAACACATGCCATGATCCTCGATTTTTGAATGTTGAGCTTTAAGACAGCTTTTGCTCTCTCCTGTTTCATTTTCACCAAGAGACTCTTTAGTTCCTCTTTGCTATTGCCATAAAAGTGGTGTCATCTGCATGGATTATTGGTATTTCTCCCAGCAATCTTGATTCCAGCTTATGCTTCATCCAGCCTGACATTTCGCATGATATACTCTGCATAGAAGTTAAATAAGCAGAGTGACAATATACAGCTTTAATGTACTCCTTTCCAAATTTGGAACCAGTCTGTTGTTCCATGTGTGGATCTAACTGTTGCTTCTTGACATGCATATAGATTTCTCAGGAGGCAGATAAGGTGGTCTGGTTTTCCATCTCTTGAAGAATTTTCCACAGATTGTTGTTATCCATACAGTCAAGATTTTGGCATAGTCAATGCAGCAGAAATAGATATTTTTCTGGAACTCTCTTGCTTTGTCAATGATTCAGTGGATGTTGGCAATTTGATCTCTGGTTCCTCTGCCTTTTCTAAATCCAGCTTGAACATCTGGAAGTCAGTTTACATACTGTTGAAGCCTGGCTTGGAAAATTTTGAACATTACTTTGTGAGCATGTGAGATGAGTGCATTTGTGCTGTAGTTTCAACATTTTTGGCATTGCCTTTCTTTGGGATTAGAATGAAAACTGACCTTTTCCAGTCCTGTGGCCACTGCTGAGTTTTCCAAATTTGCTGGCATGTTGAGTGCAGCACTTTTACAGCATCATCTTTTAGGATTTGAAATAGCTCAACTGAAATTCCATCACCTCCACTAGCTTTGTTCATACTGATGCTTCCTAAGGCTCACTTGACTTCAGACTCTCGGATGTCTGACTCCATGTGAGTAATCACAGCATTATGGTTATCTGGGCCATGAAGACCTTTTTTTGTATAGTTCTTCTGCGCATCCTTCCCACCTCTTATTAATATTTTCTGCTTCTGTTAGGTTCACACACTTTCTGTCCTTTATTGTGCCCATCTTTGCATGAAACATTCCCTTGGTATCTCTAATTTTATTGAAGAGATCTCTAGAGTTTCCCATTCTGTTGTTTCCTCTATTTCTTTGCACTGATCACTGGGGAATGCTTTCTTATCTCTCCTTGCTATTCTTTGGAACTCTGCATTCAAATGGGTATATCTTTCCTTTTCTCCTTTTACTTTAACTTCTCTTCTTTTCTCAGCTATTTGTAAGGCCTCCTTAGACAACCATTTTGCTTTTTTGCATTTCTTCTTCTTGGGGATGGTCTTGATGACTGCTTCCTGTACAATGTCACAAACCTCTGTCTATAGTTTTTCAGGCACTGTGTCTATCAGATGTAATCCCTTGAATCCGTTTGTCACTTCCACTGTGTAACTGTAAGGGATTTGATTTAGGTCATACCTGAATGGTCTAGTGGATTCCCTACTTTCTTCAATTTAAGTCTGAATTTTGCAATAAGGCATTCCTGATCTGAGCCACAGTCAGCTCCAGGTCTTGATTTTGCTGATTTTATAGAGCTTCTCCATCTTTGGCTGCAAAGAATATAATCAGTCTCATTTTGGAATTGACCATCTGGTGATGCCAAAGCAAAAACAAGGCCCAGTTGTCGATGTGACTGATGATTAATTTAATTAAATTACATTATTTATTTATTTTATACATTAATATTTTAATGATAATTTTAATATATTAATATTAATGTTAATAATTCAATCAAATAATTGAATAAGTTAATTAAATATATAGTTATTAAATTAATTTAAATTTAATAATATAACAATTTAAATTATTTAATTTAAATTATTAAATTAGTAATAAATTAATATTTATTAAATTTTAATTAATTTAATTTAAATTTATTAAATTTTAAAATTTAATTTAAAATTTAATTAATTTAGTAAATATTAAATTAATAATAAATTACTATTTATTAAATAAAAATAATTAAATTAAATAATTTATATAATTTAATATCCTTATTTATTACTTTTATCACCTCTTTCATTTCCAAGTTTGCCATCACTGGATACTCTCTCCTGATTATAGGTACATTTTCCTGCTTCTTCACCTGTCGGGTAAATTTCATTTACATGCTGCACTTTGTGATTTTACTATGCTGGTTACTAAATTTTCTTGTTCTCCTTGAAAAAATTTTAGACTTTTTGTAGCAGGCAGTTAAACTGATTTGGAGATTAGTCCAATGCTTTGGAGGCTTGCTTTTAAGCTTTTTAGTGGAAGTTCTACAGTTATTCTAGTTCTAAATTATCCCCATTTCAAAAGTGTTGCCCTCTGGAGTCTCTAGAGAATGCCTGAGTAATTTATTGACATCTGTTCATTCTCACTGGATAGACTTTGAATAATTCACACACCTAATAGGAGGTGTCCAAATTGTCTTAGAAATTTCTGGTAATTTTTCTTTTCCTTGATCTTGGCAAGCTTCAGAGAATTTTATTCTGCAAGGGTACACTTGATATTTAGTCATAAACTGAAGGAAAATCTTTATGTATTTCCATGACAATCTTCTTTTTAGCATAGCTCAATTCCCTATGGAACTCTAATCCACAAAGTCTCTTGACCTGTCCTTCATCTGACTTTTTTTTTTCTCATTTCACACAATTTCTGGGTCCCTTTTAGGGTTTTTCTTCCCAGTAGTACAGTCTAATATTCACCTGCAAGAAAAAAGCCTGGAGAATGGTAGAGCCTACTTATTTGTTTACCTTTTCTCCAAGACCATCATACTGTGCTCCCTGTTGTCCACTAGCTGAAAAAATCATTGCCTTATTTTGTTCTGTTTTCTAGTGGTTTATGGGAAGGATGCTAAGTTTCCATCCTGTTACTCTCTCATAGCCATTACAGAGTTCACTTCTTAGGTCTTTCAATGAGAAAAGAAGAGAGATTCTCGTAGAAGCAGAGATTCTTCAAGGTAAACATCAGAAAACAAAACCAGGATCTTTTCTAATAACACCATCTGATGTGAAGTGTCTGGGGCAAGAAATACTCATGGCAGGTGCTTAGCTGGAAAATGGGCCAGAAAAACATAAGAAGATTTCCTGAGTGCCTACTTACTATCACTCTGAGGCCCACAAGGCCTTGCCCCATCCTCACCCCATTCCCTTACATTCACATCACTTCTGTACCTGTCTTTTTCCCCATTCTGAAAATTTCATGCATAGAGAAGTTATTCTTTCATCATAAACTTTATTATTATACACCAGAAAAGGTTGATTCCTAGGACATTACAATATTGACATCAACTATGAATTACTGGTACCTAGTCCCCTGATGCTGGGAGGGATTGGGGGCAGGAGGAGCAGGGGACGACAGAGGATGAGATGGTTAGATGGCATCACCGACTCCATGGCCATTGGTTTGAGTGGACTCCGGGTGTTGGTGATGGACAGGGAGGCCTGGTGTGCTGCGATTCATGGGGTTGCAAAGAGGTGGACACGACTGAGTGACTGAACTGAACTGAACTGAGTCCTTTGATGAGAGTTGGGTTGGAGTAAGGAACACTAGTAAGACTTGTGACCTTGCTGGACTTTCTAAGAACCCTATCTACCAAGATGATTGAATTCAATATATTGATCCTTTCTCCTATTTTCCCCTCTGCCCGCAGCTTGGATAAGGTGGCTTTTCTCATGCATGATTATGACTTGAGAAGAACAACCAATATCTTGGACGTCATGCCAAATGCCTCCCACACACACAGTAGCTTTTTTTATTGGGATTTCCTGTCAACTCTGAACGCAGGCAAATGGTTTTCAGATTCATGGGTAAGACACATTTCCTGGGTCCAAAACCCTGCATTTACTCTCTCTCGAATGGTCATGTGCTACTCTTAGAGATAAGTACAGTGTGTACAGCTGTAATTTTGATGCAAGTGTGAAGGTTTCTACTTGAGAGAGTTGGAGAACATTTCATGCAAAGGTACCATTTGAGCTAAAATAATATCATTTTTAAGGGGAACCAAGGGCAATGATAGTGATTTGTTTCAGAGATTATACTGTAATGGACAAGAGGGAGTATGGAGTATGTGTGTGTGTGTATAAGTGTGTATGAGTGTGTAAGAAGAAGGGAAAAAGTGGTAGGGAGGAGAAGGGAAAGATAGATTGAGAGAAGAATCAGGAAAATATGTTATAACGAGACTATAGTGAAGTCGCTCAGTCGTATCTGACTCCTTGTGACCCCATGGACTGTAGCCTACCAGCCTCCTCAGTCCATGGGATTTTCCAGGCAAGAGTACTAGAGTGGGTTGCCATTTCAGCAGTGCTTAAATAACAAATTAGAGTGTTTAGAATTATCCTGAGTATTTTAAATGGGTAAAGCAAAAGGTCAAATTTGCATGTGATGAAAGTCAAGCCTGACTTTCCCAGAATTATTCTCAGAATAGTTAAAGAAAACAAAAAAACTTACATTTTCCAGGTTATCATATGTCTAGAGGGAATCCACACGAACTAGGTTTTATCAATCAGATATATTCATTTTTAAAAAATTAATAAATTTTAATTGAAGGCTAATTACAGTATTGTGGTGGTTTTTGCATTTTGAGTCTTTGATTTTGATAGCAAATATATGAGAAGCAAGCATTCATATTACTAGCACCTATGGCAGCAGAGCTAGGATAGTTGGGGGCAGCTGTGGTAATAGCTCTCCTATCAGGTAATTGTGTAATAGGGGAAACAAATTTTCAAATATTTTTGATTATGTACTAGGAATTTTATTTATATTTAATGTTAATCTAGAGGACAAATTTAATCTTTTTTCATAATAAAAATGTGAAAAGTAAAGAATTATGTGAGGGTAGATTTATCCACTTCAAATTCATTCTATGAACTGGTGTTAATATAAGAAATAGCTGAAGATTGATTTGTAATGACTGTATCACCTCAGAATACTTATTTTCATATGAGCGTATAGCCTATAAGCACTGTTACCATGTGTGAAAGTAATAGGATCAATCTGATAGTATGGGTTTCTGTGTGTAGGCTCTGTATGTATCTCGTCATACATGAATAGACACTCAGAAACTAGAGATGCTTCATTAGAATGTATGTATATATTGGCTTAGTTAGCCATAGATGATGTATGTTCCAGATGAAAAGACTCTTACTGTATCTATTTTGTAACATATGGCTGGTAAAAGTCACACTGGTACGTGGTGTGATTTGATATGTTATTGTAATAAATTTTGGCCGCTTCTTTTAGGATTAACCGTTTCCTGTCAGCATATTTAGATGGTATGCTTGCAGTATTTTGTTTTGCTATTGCTTTGGCTACTGAGGAGTATCCTGAGACCTCAGCTTCAAATATGGTTATCTGAGTGCATGTAACAGTTGTTCAGTCATGTCTGACTCTTTGCGACCCCATGGGCTGCAGCCTACCAGACTCCAGGTGCGACTGTGGAACTTTGCTTGCATGCTGTGTGTTCGCAGGTGGTCAGAGTGATGATAGCACATAATTTAAAGATTCAGATGTTTGTATAATTTTCCATAGCAAGATAAATTGGTTTTCTTTGTGCAATGTATTCTGGGTTGCTCTTCATTTGGATGGTTATCATTATGGATTGATACGGTAGTGAGTTGATGATTATTTGTTAGTATATTTGTTCTTCTTGAGATTTCTTGTGAAAATTAAGTAGTTAATCTGATCAGTAGTGAAATAAAAATAGATACAGAAATTCTAGGAGTTGTCCCTGGAAACTTAGCCGAGTTCCCCTTTCTCCAGTAAAACCAACCTTTGTGTGGAACATTTTTTTTGTGTGTGTGTGTGGAACATTTTTATATCCTTTTTGTGAAAGTATAAATCTCAAAATTACAGAGATACAATTCTCACACATATAGATAGTAAGCAGGGTATAAATTTTAATTAACATGTTAACATAGGAACAAAAAGGATGACAAAACCCACTCAAAAGAAAAGTGAGAAACCAACATGCAAATACTCAGTACAACAAAGTAATGCTGAAATTACATTGCTAAGTTGGATACAAATCTAGTGTATTATTTTGGTTAATATACTCTGTGACAATAAAGTTTACTTTTAGAGTTCTTAAACTCATTTGCATCTTGACTGGACAAAAATATTTTCCTCTTTTATCAGTTTTATAGAAGTCAACATCTAGCTTTATATTGTCTGTCCCTAATTAATAGTAAATAATTCAAAGAAAGGTACATTCACCTAAGAATCCAATGACACTTAGATGTGCCTGGTAAGAAAAAGTGCTACTCTGATGCTGGAGGGTTCAACAAGTCTTAATTCTGAGTTTTGAATAATTTAGGCCCTCTCTTGTGATCATAAATAAACTCTGTAGATTATTTAGAGGCTGGTCTTGTTGTGATTTTGTATTATTTGGCTCTGTTTATTTACAACAGTGCAGTTAAAAGGGTCAGTTAACACACATAAAATTCCTTGTATAATCAGCAAATCTAGAGCCAGATTGTGTTAAACAACTACTAAGGCTATTAAATGAGGTTCTGTCTAGAGAGTATATAGAGAAATCTAGAATTTTGCTTTTAATAGTCCCTATCATTCCAGAGATCTCTTTCTCACTACTACTTTAAAAATTAGAAGTTCACTTGAACCAGTTTTCACATGTATAGCTACAAATATGGGCAAATTTCTCTCTCCTTTTCCTGCTCATCATTGATCTTTCTTACTACCTGTAATGCTGAGACAATGTGCAACAAGGGACGCCATTACCATTTGCCTAGGAAGGCGTGTATACATTGGTTCCAAATACCAATTATGTGTGTATCCTTAGTGGGGACTGGGGGCTTGTCATGTCAGATTGAATGACATGTAATCTGAAATATGATCTTCAGATATGACATTGACAACACAAGTTTTCCAGTTATATCCCAGTGTAAAGGGGGGCATATTTCTATTCAATTTTATGTAGATGACTGCATTGCCCTGAAACATAGTGACTCAATAAAAAGAATTTGTACCTGAATTCAGAGAGGTGGTGAGAACAAGATACTAAATATTGGATTGGCCAAAAAGCTCCTTCAGTTATTAAGTAAAAATGAAACACACATTTTTAATTTTTACCAAGATGTTTATTGAACACCATATTGACCTTTTTGTCCCACTACCTTCTGCCATTTTCCTGGCAACTTTGTAATTCTGTCTTCCAAAACTTTTTATCTTTCTGAGCAAAGAACTGTTCCTTATGCAGTCTTTCAGGGAATTGAATTTTTTTTCCCCTAAAAGAATTTTGTGAAGATGGAAATCCAAAGGCACAGTGTCTGGTGAGTATGTCAGTTGAATCAGAACTTGCCAGTCAAGCTGTAACAGTTTTTGCTTGATCAGCAAATAAATGTGCAGTCTTACATTACCCTGTTGGAAGATTATTTTCTGTTGACTAACTCTGGATGCCTTTCATTGAATGCTGTTTTTAGTTAGTCTAACTGAGAGCAGTGCTTCTTGGAATTTATTGTTTGCTTTTCCTGAAGAAGCTCATACTGGAGGACTCCCTTCCAATCCCACTATATACACTGTCACATTCCATGGGTGAGGACCAACCTTTGGTGTGGTTGATGGTGGTTCATTTTGCTTGTGCTTGATCTCTTCCATTCCACTTTATTGTACAGTATCCACTTTTCATCATCCATCACAACTGGTTTTAGGGAATGTTTTTGTTATGCTTAAGTAGGGAGTTGCATGAAATATTTTCAAGAAGATCTTTTTCACATAACTTACGTAGAACCCAAGCATCAAAGCAATAAACATAATCAAGTTAGTGAAAATGATTTTGAGTGCTTGATTTGGATATTTTGAGTAAGTTGGCTATCTCTTTGTGGTGTAACTTTGTTCTTAATTAATGTCTTGATTTGATTGCTATCAATTTCAACTAGTCTCCAGTCCAGTGAGAAATCTCCAGCACTAAATTTCACATACCACTTTTGACATGTTCCATCAGTCACAGCACCTTCTCCAATGCACTGCACACTTTTTTGGGTGTGTTTCAGTTGTGCTTTTGCCTTTCTTGAAATAATAAAAGTATAACATGCTGAAAATTTTGCTTTTTTGATTCCATCTTCCATATTAAAATAGCTACACAATTTCTGTATGATGCAGGGAGCTCAGATCTGGTGCTCTGTAACAGCATAGAGGGATGGGATGGGGTGGAAGGTGGGAGGGGGAGGTTCATGAGGGAGGGGACATATGTAATACCTATGGCTGATTCATGCTGATATGTGGCACAGCACAATTTTTAAAAGTTATTATGATGGATTAAAAATAAAATAGCTACACAAAAATTCACCAATTTTGATAAGTTTTTAAAAAAATGCACACTGATATGACAGCAGTCACAATAGAACCTAAGAAAATTGTTTCGAATGAAGTTAAAGACAGCTAATTGCTTCGAGAGCCATCTTATGGGAAAAGACCAATGAACCTTTTGGCCACCCCAATATTTATTATGTTATGCCTTCTTGATGTTTTTACCCTTTTATCATTACATCATGGCTTTTTATACCTTGTTATTATTTTGCCTTGAGATTTATTTTTTGGGGCATAAGTATGACTATACCTGCTTTCTTTTATTTACCATTCGCTTGGAATATCATCTTCAGTTGTTTCATTTTGAGTCTGTATGTATCTTTAGAACTGAAACAAGTGTCCTGAAGACACCATGCAGTTCAGTCTTGATTTTTGATCCACCCCACCACTCTGTGCCTTTTGATTTGGTGAGTTCAATCCATTTACATCTCAGATGATTGTTGATATGTAAGAATATACTACTGTGAATTTATCTTCTGTTTTTTGATTATTTCATATCTCTATTCTTTTTTCTTGTGTTTCTGTCTTTTTAATTGGTGATTTTCCATGGTTA
This sequence comes from Muntiacus reevesi, assembly GCF_963930625.1. Lineage (NCBI taxonomy): Eukaryota > Metazoa > Chordata > Mammalia > Artiodactyla > Cervidae > Muntiacus > Muntiacus reevesi. Next base: position 18,641,036 of record NC_089253.1, read on the forward strand.
TTTGCTCAGTTTTCCTCTTTATGTTTGCTGTCTGTACTCTAGATTTTTGTTTTCTGAGTACTATGAGGTTTGAATAGAAAATCTTTCTTGTAGTTTGAATAGTTCTTTTCCTGTTGATAGCAATTTATCTTAACTTGCTGTCCTCCCTTTTTATATTTTTACTGTAGAAATTCTGTCTCTTTATTCTGTGAGTTTGTTGCTACATTGTGGTAGCTATAGTTATTTTCAAAGCTCTTTCCTTTCATCTTTATGTTTAGTGTTTACCACTCTATTCTAAACTTGAGTTACAGTTTTCTCCCTTAACTGAGAACTGTGTATACTTTTATCTTCTCATTTCAGGTGGAAGAGCTCCTGTCAACATTTCTTGTAAGGCAGATTTAGTGGTGAAGAACTCTTTCAGCATTGTTTGTCTGGGAAAGCCTGGGTTTCTCCTTCATATCTAAAGAATAACTTTGTTAGAGTGTTCTGGGCAAGCATTTTTAAATCTTTCAATACTTTCAGTATGTCATTGCACTCTTTTCTGGCCTATTGAGTTGTGGCTGGTAATCTAATGGGGGGTTCCTTTGGGCAATACTTAATTCCCCTTCTCCCCGCCCCAGTTTCCTTTATTTATCACTGACCCTGACACCTTGATTATAATGTGTCTTGGAGAAGGTCGTTTTACACTGAGATGAGGTGATCTGTTAGCTTTGTGGATTTGTATCTGGATTTGTACCTGGATTTGTCCAAAGACAAAGACCTGGATTTGTCTGTTTTTGCCCAGGTTTGGGAAGTCCCCAGCTGTTACTTCTTTACGTAAATGCTGGGTCACCTTGTCCTTCTCTCATTTTGGTACACACATTATCTGTATTTTGGCTGTCCTAATGAATGTGATAATATTTCTTCACTTTTTAAAAAATCTTAATTCTCTCTCCTCTTCCATCCGAAACATTTGTAGATTCTCTTCTTCCAGGTCATTTATTCTTTCATTTGATTTGTTCTATTTCAAAGACTTTCTCATGCATTCTTCATTGTATTTGTTGAGTTCTTAAGCTCCAGAATTTGGGTTTGGTCTTTTTTAAGAATTGAAAAATTCCCCAAATTAAAACACACAGTTCAGTTCAGTCGCTCAGTCATGTCCGACTCTTTGTGACCCCATGAACCGCAGCATGCCAGGCCTCCCTGTCCATCACCAACTCCCGGAGTTTACTCAAATTCATGTCCATCAAGTCGGTGATGCCATCCAACCATCTCATCCTCTGTCATCCCCTTCTCCTCCTGCCCTCAGTCCCTCCCAGCATCAGGGTCTTTCCCAATGAGTCAGCTCTTCGCATGAGGTGGCCAAAGCATTGCAGTTTCAGTTTCAGCATCAGTCCTTCCAATGAACACCCAGGACTGATCTCCTTTAGGATGGACTGGTTGGCTCTCCTTGCAGTGCAAGGGACTCTCAAGAGTCTTCTCCAACACCACAGTTCAAAAGCATCAATTCTTCGGTGCTCAGCTTTCTTCACAATCCAACTCTCACATCCATACATGACCACTGGAAAAACCATAGCCTTGACTGGATGGACCTTTGTTGGCAAAGTAGTGTCTCTGCTTTTTAATATGCTGTCTAGTTTGGTCATAACTTTCCTTCCTAGGAGTAAGTGTCTTTTAATTTCATGACTGAAATCACCATCTGCAGTGATTTTGGAGCCCAGAAAAATAAAGTCTGACACTGTTTCCAGTTTCCCCATCTATTTCCCATGAAGTGATGGGACCAGATGCCATGATCTTAGTTTTCTGAATGTTGAGCTTTAAGCCAACCTTTTCACTCTCCTCTTTCACTTTCATCAAGAGGCTCTTTAGTTCTTATTCACTTTCTGCCATAAGGGTGGTGTCATCTGCATAGCTGAGGTTATTGATATTTCTTCCGGCATCTTGATTCCAGCTTGTACTTCTTCCAGCCCAGCGTTTCTCATGATGTACTCTGCATATAAGTTAAATTAGCAGGGTGATAATATATAGCCTTGATGTTCTCCTTTTCCTATTTGGAACCAGTCTGTTGTTCCATGTCCAGTTCTAACTGTTGCTTCCTGACCTGCATATAGGTTTCTCAAGGGCAGGTCAGGTGGTCTGGTATTCCCATCTCTTTCAGAATTTTCCACAGTTTATTGTGATCCATACAGTCAAAGGCTTTGGCATAGTCAATAAAGCAGAAATAGATGTTTTTCTGGAACTCTCTTGCATTTTCAATGATACAGCGGATGTTGGCAATTTGATCTCTGGTTCCTCTGGCTTTTCTAAAACCAGCTTGAACATCTGGAAGTTCACAGTTCACGTGTTGCTGAAGCCTGGCTTGGAGAATTTTGAGCATTACTTTATTAGCGTGTGAGATGAATGTAATTGTGCGGTAGTTTGAACATTCTTTGGGATTGCCTTTCTTTGGGATTGGAATGAAAACTGACACACAGAGACTAAATAACCCATAGAGAAAGTGGGAAATCTCAGAGAAAATTAGATATATTTTTAATTGAATGCAAGAAAATACAACATTGGGACTCCCCTGGTGTTCTAGTTACCAGTGCAGGGAACCCAGGTTTGATCCCTGTTCTGAGAAGATCCCACATGCCCTGGAGCAGCTAAGCCACATTTGCCATAACTGCTGAGCCCATATGCCGCAGCTACTGAAGCCTGCATGCCTAGAGCCTGTGCTTGACAATGGAAAGCTGTTGCAATGAGAAGCTCGTGCACTGCAAAGAAGAGTAGCCCCCCTCTGCTGCAATTAGAGAAGGCCTGTGCATTGAGCAATGAAGACGCAGCACAGCCAAAAATAAATATTTAAAAATTGGTGGAATGCAACTATGGCAGTGATTAGAGAAAAACTCCTGGGATTATCTGTTTATATTAGGAAAGAAGAATATCAATAAAAAAATCTAAGCTTCCTCTTTGATAAGCTAGAAAAAGAGGGTCAAATTTAACTTGTAGTAAGCAGAAGAGAAAAAAGAATAAACAGCACGATTCGGTGAAATGGGAACAGAGAAAAAGTAAACCTCAATGAAACAAAAGCTTATTCTTCAAAGAGACCAATAAAATTGATAAACATCTGGTCAACTGACCAAGACAAAAAAGAGGAAACACACAAATTTCCAACATTGGGAAGGAAAGAATGTGCTTTAGTACAGACCCTCTAGTCATTAACAACGGTAAAATGGAAGTGAACAGTGGAGTTGGCTCACATTGGCTCAATAACAAAATATTACATTTCAGATCTAACAGAACCAGTTGTTAATCCAGTTATGAAATTGGGCATGGTTGTTGTATTTAAGTAACAAATTTGGCAAACTCTCTAAATCAGGTCTTTATATTCCTGGAGAGCCCTTTGCGTACTATAGTCTAGGAACAACACTATGCACATAAATCTGCTAGTTTAGATGAAATGGAACAGTTCTCTGTATCATGAAAATTCAATTAACAATCAAGAGAAAAAAAAAGAATTTTATTTGAGCCAAACTGAAGATTTTATTTGAGCCAAACCCGGGAGACAGACTCTCAGAAGATCTGAGAACTGTTGCAGTGATTGATGTTGAAGACACAATCATATATGTTTATGAGACAAATCATCATATATCAAAATGACATGCTGACATTTTACATAATATTCCCCAAAGATAAATAGTCCAGATAAGCACATATAAAGTGAGTAGCAAGTCACTGTGAACACTTACAGAGTTGAGAATGAAAACTAATCTTTTAAGAAGTTACATTGGTAGCATCAGAAGAAAAGCAATAAATGATCTTTACAGCTGAGCAGGCTTTCCCACCTTTGAGGAGATCTGGTTGATGTACAAGGCAGAGGCACATTGTATGTTAAAGGAGTGGGGTGGGGAGAAGAAGGCCCAAAGGACAGAGAAAGAGCATTTTATCCTTAAATTTTCTTTTCCTGCCTTAAAATACAAATTTTTATCTTTTGAAAAGCTCCATAAGAAATATATAACCTAAACAGTGTTATATATCTATTAAAGAAACTGAGTTTGTAATGTAAAAACTTCCAACAGAAAATTCCATGTGCATTTGTGCTCACTGGTGAATTCTATGATGTATACAAGAAAAAATTATACTGATTCCATAAGTATCTTCTAGAAAATCCAGCAAGAGAGGATAATTCCCTGTGTAAATTAGATGAACCCAGTATTTCTCTGATAGCAAATCTGTAAAAAGGCATTTTAAGAAATCTAAAGACTGATACCCATCACGAATATAGATAGAAATAGCCTCAAAAAATCCAACAATATGTAAAAAGCAGAACATATATTGATAAAAGGGTTTTTTGTTTTTCATGAGAATACAAAGTTGGTGTTTACAGTTTAAAAATGAATGATTTTTTTTATCATGTTAACATACACAAAGAAGAAAGTCATATAATCTCAATACATGCAGAAGGATCATTTGATAAAATTCAACTCTGTTCTTTAAAAAAAAACTGTGTAGATTAAAAATAGAAACTTTTTTAACTTGTTAGAGGTAATCTATTATATACTTATAGCTGTCATTATACTAATGGTGAAAGACTGAATTAATACATTTTCCATAAGACTTGGAAAAAGAGAGGTTGTCTTACCCATCAATTCAACATTATATTGAGTCCTTACCAGTACAATAGGGAGTAAATAGGCATAGGTGTTGGAAAGGAAGAAATAAAACTATTTCTGTTTGCAGAGGACCTGATTGTATAAAATCCCTGGGAATCTATTAACAATATCTAAGAACTGAGTTTAGTTTGGACATGAATACAAGGTCAATATTTACAGAAAAAGCAAACCCCCAAAACCTTAATCTAGTCAGAGAGGACTTCTGGTTTCCACTTTGACATACAAAGAGCTTGAAAGTTGTCAATCCTATCCTTAAAACAAGAGCAAAAAGCCAACTTGAAAATAAATGACTCTTAGATCTATCTGAGAAATGAAGTCACAAGGCAAAGCAGCCCTCTGAAATCTGGAGAGACAGATGAGTAGAGAATCACAACCAAAATCAAGTTTCCAGAAGTAGAAGCCCCTGGAGCCAGCAGCAGGTACAAGTAGTTTACATAGGAGGTCATTTTGAATAATTACTGGAAGCTGAGTGTGGACTATCTTGAGACTTAAAAACTCTTGCAGGCCTAGTTTTATACAGGCCCCCATATTTTATGGCCTTTCCTTCCAGGAACTCCATCAGGTTCTTATAGTTAAGAGTGAGGAAAAGCAAACAAAAACCCTCTCCTGTTTTGGGCTGGAGGAGGAGAAAGTACCTCTTAAAAAAATTTTTTTTAAATTGCAGAATAATTACTTTACAATATTATGATGGTTTTTGCCATATATCAGTATGAATCAGCTGTAGGCAAACATGTGTCCCTTCCATCCTGAATCCCTCTCCCACCTCCTTCCCCACCCCAGCCCTCCAGGTTGTCACAGAGCACCAGCTTTGTGTACCCCGTGTTATACATCAAACTCCCACTGACTGTTCACATACGGTAATGTATGTCTCAATGGTATTACCTCAAATCATCCCACCTTCTCCTTCTTCCACTGAGTCCAAAAGACTGTTCTTTATGTCTGTGCCTCCTTTGCTGTCCTACATGTAGGAATGTTGGTACCATCTTTCTAGATTCCATATGTGTGTGTTAATATATGACATTTATTGTTCTCTTTCTGACTTACTTGACTCGGTATAATAGGCTCAGGGTACATCCACCTCATTAGAACTGACTCAAATGTGTTTCTTTTTATAGCTTAGTAATATTCCCTTGTGCATATGTGCCACAACTGCCTTGTGTTCCCAGGTGGTGCCAGAGGTAAACAACCCACCTGCCAATGCGGGCTAGATATAATAGATGTAGGCTCAATCCCTGGGTCAGGAAGATCCCCTGGAGGAGGGAATGGCAACCCACTCTAGCATTCTTGCCTGGAAAATCCCATGGACAGAGGAGCCTGGCAAGCTGCAGTCCATAGTCTTGCACAGAGATGGACATGACTGAAGCGACTTAGCACCCACGCAGCATAACTTCCTTACCCATTCATCTGCCGATGGACATCTAAGTTGCTTCCATGTCCTAGCTATTGTAAATAGTGCTGCATTAAACACAAGGATATGGTTTCCTCAGGGTATATGCTCAGTAGTGGGTTTTCTGGGTCCTGTGGTGGTTTTATTTCTAGTTTTTTAAGGAATCTCCATACTCTCCTCCAGAGTGGTTGTATCAGTTTGCCTTCCTACCAACAGTTTAAGAGAGTTCCCTTTTCTCCGTACCCTATCCAGCATTTATTGTCTGTAGACATTTTGATGATGGCCATTCTGACTTGCATGAGATGATACTTCATTGCGATTTTGATTTGCATTTCTATAATAATAAGTGATGTTGAGCATCTTTTCATGTGTTTGTTAGCCATCTGTATGTCTTCTCTGGAGAAATGTCTGTTAGGTCTTTTGCCCACTTTTTGATTAGGTTGTTTATTTTTCTAGTAGTGAGCTGCATGAACTGCTTGTTTATTTGGAGATTGATTCTTTGCCAGTTGTTTTGTTTGCTATTATTTTCTCCCATTCTGAGGGTTGTAATTTCACCTTGCTTAGAATTTCCTTCTTTGTGCAAAAACTTTTAAGTACAATTAGATCCCATTTGCTTATTTTTGTCAATACATCATGTTCTCCATTACAAAGTGATTCCAAGGGGAACCACTTTCAGTCAGTTCAGTCACTCAGTTGAGTCCGACTCTTTGCGACCCCATGAACCGCAGCACGCCAGGCCTCCCTGTCCATCACAAACTCCTGGAGTTTACTCAAACTCATGTCCATTGAGTCAGTGATGTCATCCAACCATCTCATCCTCTGTTGTCTCCTTCTCCTCCTGCCTTCAATCTTTCCCAGCATCAGGGTCTTTTCTAATGAGTCAGTTTCTTGCATCAGGTGGCCAAAGTGTTGGAGTTTCAGCTTCAGTATCAGTCCTTCCAATGAACACCCAGGACTGATCTCCTTTAGGATGGATTGGTTGGCTCTCCTTGCAGTCCAAGGGACTCTCAAGAGTCTTCTCCAACACCACAGTTCAAAAGCATCAATTCTTCAGTGCTCAGCTTTCTTCACAGTCCAGTTCTCACATCCATACATGACCACTTTAGCATAACCTTATTTAATATGCCAGAAGAGCAATTAACCAATCCCATTTCCTTCTAGCTTTTTTGTCTCATGTATGGGTGGAGATAAAATGCTAAGAAATGCTTCTTTTTTTTTTTTTTTTAAAGAAATGCTTCTGAGTCATAGCTCAAAGACTCAAACCCACTGAAAAAATTAAGATTTAATTATAAGATTATAGAATGCTTTCCTCTCCTGATACCTTACCAGTACATGAACAGGGCTTCAGTATAATAAAAGTGGCTTATGACTGAGATCTGCAACACAGACTGTGTTTAAGAAGGAGTTCTTAAAGAAATCACAGAAATAGGGTAGGACATAAACTAAAACAAGGAAACTATATCCTATGGTACCTATAGCTACCGCAAACATTAAACATAATTCAGGTCTTAGTAGATTCACATAAAAGCTCACAGTAAAAGCACAGTTATCTCAGTTTCTTTTATCTATTACACCATGTCCATCTTCCAACGAAAAATTCTAAAATATTCTAAAGAATAAGAATAAGCACAGTATGAAGAGACAAAGCAAGCATCACTACCAGATTCAGATATAATACAGAGTTTGGATATATCAGCAAATATAAAATAACCACGATTAATATATTAAGGGCTCTAATGAAGAAAGTAGACAACGTGCAAGAAAAGATAGGCAATGTAAGCAGAGAGATGGAAGCTCTAAGAAAGAATCAAATGAAAAGCTTCCAAGTCAAACATATTTAATAGATATGAAGAATGCCTCTGATGGGCTCATCCTCTTCAAGGATTAGGAAGAAATCAGTGCTGTTGAAGATGTCTAGAAACTTCCTAAACTGAAATGCAAAGAGGAAAGTGAACAAAAAGGACAAGTCAGAATAGCCAAGAATTGTGGGACAGTCACAAAAGATATAACATATATGTAATAAGTAAACCAAATGGAGAAGAATGAGGGAAAGGAACGGAAGAAATATATGAAGTAATAATGACTGAAAATTTTCAGTCACTGTTGAGCTCAATGACTGGACATGTCACTTCCAGTTTACCTGTTAGTTAAAAATTGTACTTGTGATTATCTTTTAAGCTTTGGTTTTCTCATTTTTAATATATGCTGTGTTAAAATTAAATAGTGCATTTGGTGTTTCTTTCTTTCTTTTTTTTGCAAATTGCATCTTACTGTTGTTGTGGTTCAGTTGCACAGTCGTGTCTGACCCTTTGCAGCCTATGGACTGCAGCACACCAGGCCTCCCTGTCCCCCTCACCATCTCCCGGAGTTTGCCCAAGTTCATGTTCATTGCATCAGTGATCTGTCCAGTCATCTCATCCTCTGAGGCCCTTTGCTCCTTCTCCTCTCAGTTTTTCCCAGCATCAGGGACTTCTCTAATAAGTTACCTGTTTGCATCACATGACCAAAACTAGAGCTTCAGCTTCAGCACCAGTCCTTCCAGTGAATATTCAGGGTTGATCTCCCTTACAGTGGAGGCTTTAATTGTGTGGATCATGACAAACAGTGGAAAACTCTTAGAGAAGGGAATACCAGACCAGACCATCTTACTGTTACCATAGTCCAATTCTAAGAAGAGTCCAAAATAATTTTCAGTGACCGCTGTCATGAAACTTATGTTTTATTTGTCTCTGTGTCTTATCTCCCTTACTAAATTGAATATTTTGATAACATGATTTGAGTTTTAGGAACACGCAGAGTATGCTTGCTGAATGAATGATTATCTAGTAACCAGGACTTAGTAAGTAAATCTTACACTCCTTTCTTCTCTGTCAGTGTCATTGAAAATGTACAGTTAATGGCACTTTTAAGTTAAATTTCCTGAAACACTGCATTGCAAGTAGCATCCACTGCCACAAAACGAAGGCAATGCAAGTCCTTTAGACTGCATTTAATAAACCCTTCCCTAATCAAGCCACAGTTGATCTTTAATCTGGTACAACGTGAAGTGTTAACAGTGGCGCTAACAAAAATAAGCTCAGGGCTTCACTATTTTTGATAACTACTCAGGCTAAGGGCTTCCCTAGTAGCTTAGCTGGTAAAGAATCTACCTGCAATGCAGGAGACCTGGGTTTGATCCCTAAGTTGGGAAGAGCCCCTGGAGGAGAGGGCAACCCACTCCAGTATTCTTCCCTAGAGAATTCCCATCGACAGAGGAGCCTGGCGGGTTACACACCATGGGGTCACAAAAAGTCAGAAAATACTAGGCAAATAAGCACAGAAGCTCTCAGGCTAAGGAATTTAAACTGTTATGTTGTACACCTAAGGCTTGGGTTATGTCATTTATCACATCAAACAAAGTGAAAGACACATTTTTAAAATCACCTCAGATTATTCAGTTCCTGGTGGTGGGATCCATATCCTTAGAAGGCTGTTTCCTAGGAAATATGTTATTCCTTCATATGCTTATTAAGCAGATATGGTTTACCGAGGGTTTGGAGAGTCCTGCAGTTGGAGAGGTGTTAACAGGCCCAGAGTCTATCTAACCCTGCCCTGTGTTACCATCAAAAAGCCTGATTGCCACATATTTAAAGAACACAGGAGTTATACAAGAAAAATACTATCAACTTTGGTAAACTTTGAGTATGTTTCCTTTGAGAATTGTCATGACAAACATTCAACTATTACACCAAAAGTATATTTTATCTTCTTCTAGGTCAGGGATGTTTCTTTTCATTTAGGTATTACAGGAAGAGTAGTACCAAAATGAAATAATCATTATATACTTGAAATAATCATTAAATAATCATTAAATACATACATGAAAATAATTATTAATAAAATTTCAAATTGTCTAACTAGTAACATCTTGGAGAAACTTAATTACAGTTATAGTGATGATTATGTAGAAAACCTTAGAGTTAAACAGATTATTATTTTTAGTAAGAGAAATATGATAGGTGAAATCAAAAGTGTATAACCTTAGGACTTCCCTGATGGTCCAGTGGTTAAGAATCCACCTGCTGATGCAGAGGAAATGGGTTTGATCCCTGGCCTGGAAAGATTCCTCATGTTGTGGGGCAACCAAACCCATGCGGCACGATTACTGAACCCACGTGCTGTAACTACTAAAGCCCGCATGTCCTAAAGCCCGTGCTCTACACAAGTGAGGCCATCACAATGAGAAACTTGTGCACTGCAACTAGAGAATAGCCCCCATGCAGCCTAAACAAATTCTTTAAAAGTGTATAAGCTTAAACCAATAAAAGAAAGTATGGCCAGAAAGATGAGGAATGGAAGCATTCAAAGGAGAGTCTGGTATTTAACAGGAGAATCTTTTCCCAAGGCTATTTGATGAAAGCTGTGCTACTTCATGCAACTGTTTGCTTGTGCCAAGGATGTTGGGGCAGCTGTTGACTTCTGTTCATTTAGCTATTACATGAAGCTGTTAAAAGTCCTGCATTCAATTTGCCAGCAAATCTGGAAAACTCAGCAGTGGCCACAGGACTGGAAAAGGTCAGTTTTCATTCCAATCCCAAAGAAAGGTAATGCCAAAGAATGTTCAAACTACCACACAATTGCACTCATCTCATATGCTAGCAAAGTAATGCTCAAAATTCTCCAAGCAAGGCTTCAACAGTATGTGAACCGAGAACTTCCAGATGTTCAAGTGGGATTTAGAAAAGGCAGAAAAACCAGAGATCAAATTGCCAACATTCCTTGGAGATGGCAAGTAAGAGAGTTCCAAAAAAACATCTGCTTTATTGACTATGGTAAAGCCTTTGACTGTGTGGATCACAGCAAACTGTGGAAAACTCTTAAAGATGTGGGAATACCAGACCACCTGACCTGCCTCCTGAGAAATCTGTATGCAGGTAAAGAAGCAACAGTTAAAACTGGACATGGAACAATGGACTGGTTCCAAATTGGGAAAGAAGTACATCAAGACTGTATATTGTCACCCTGCTCATTTAACTTATATGCAGAGTACATCTTGCAAAATGCCAGGCTGGATGAAACACAAGCTGGAATCAAGATTGCTGGGAGAAATACCAGTAACCTCAGATATGCAGATGACACCACCCTTATTGCAGAAAGCAAAGAGGAACAGAGGAACCTTTGATGAAAGTGAAAGAGGAGAGTGAAAAAGCTGGCTTAAAACTCAACGTTCAAAAAACGAAGATCACGGCATCCAGTCCTATCACTTCATGACAAATGATGGGGAAACAAGGGAAACAGTGACAGACTATTTTTTGGGCTTCAAAATCACTACAGATGGTGCCTGCAGTCATGAAATTAAAAGACACTACTCCTTGGAAGAAAAGTTATGACCAACCTAGACTGCAAATTAAAAAGCAGAGACATTATTGACCAAGGTCTGTCTGGTCAAAGCTATGCTTTTTCCAGCAGTCATGTATGGATGTGAGAATTGAACTGTAAAGAAAGCTGAATTCTGAAGAATTGATGTTTTTGAACTGTGGTGTTGGAGAAGACTCTTGAGAGTCCCTTGGACTGCAAGGAGATCAAACCTGTCAATTGTAAAGTAAACCAACCCTGAATATTTATTGGAAGGACTGATGCTGAAGCTGAAGCTCCAATACTTTGGCCACCTGATCTGAAGAACTGACTCACTGGAAAAGACCCTGATGCTGGGAAAGATTGAAGGCGGGAGGAGAAGGGGACAACAGAGGATGGGATGGTTGGATGGCATCACTGACTCAATGGACATGAGTTGGAGCAGGCTCCGGGATTTGGTGATGGACAGGGAAGCCTGGTGTGCTGCAGTCCACAGGGTCACAAAGAGTCAGACACAACTGAGCAACTGAACTGAACTGTTGACTTCTGTGCTTATCTGGGAAACCTGGGTTTATAATCGCTAATGGATATGACTTTCCAATTGTTGTCAGATGGGTATTGTGATTTTGCTTGGGAAATGTGTATCCAGGGATCAATTCTTTCTGCTTTATTGGCTCTATTGAGTTAAAAGAGTATTCGATGTATTTGATATGGTCCTTTCTTTTTCTTTTTTTTTGTCCATTTATTTTTATTAGTTGGAGGCTAATTACTTTACAGTATTGTAGTGGTTTTTGCCATACATTGACATGAATCAGCCATGGATTTACATGTGTGTTCCCCATCCTGATCCCCACTCCCGCCTCCCTCTCCATCCCATCCCTCTGGGTCTTCCCAGTGCACCAGTCCTGAGCACTTGTCTCATGCATCCAACCTGGGCTGGTGATCTGTTTCACTCTTGATAGTATACTTGTTTCAATGCTGTTCTCTCTGAACATCCCACCCTCGCCTTCTCCTACAGAGTCTAAAAGTCTGTTCTGTACATCTGTGTCTCTTTTTCTGTTTTGCATATAGGTTTATCATTACCATCTTTTTAAGTTCCATATATATGCATTAGTATACTGTATTGGTGTTTCTCTTTCTGGCTTACTTCACTCTGTATAATGGGCTCCAATTTTATCCATCTCATTAGAACTGATTCAAATGAATTCCTTTTAATGGCTGAGTAATATTCCATAGTGTATATGTACCATAGCTTCCTTATCCATTTGTCTGCTGGTGGGCATCTAGGTTGCTTCCATGTCCTGGCTATTATAAACAGTGCTGTGATGTACATTGGGGTACACGTGTCTCTTTCAGATCTGGTTTTCTCGGTGTGTGTGCCCAGGAGTGGGATTGCTGGGTCATATGGCAGTTCTATTTCCAGTTTTTTAAGGAATCTCCACGCTGTTCTCCATAGTGGTTGTATTAGTTTGCAATTCCACCAACAGTGTAAGAGGGTTCCCTTTTCTCCGCACCCTCTCCAGCATTTATTGCTTGTAGACTTTTGGATAGCAGCCATTCTGACTGGTGTGTAATGGTACCACATTGAGGTTTTGATTTGCATTTCTCTGTTAATGAGTGATGCTGAGCATCTTTTCATGTGTTTGTAGCCATTTGTATGTCTTCTTTGGAGAAATGTCTTATGGTCCTTTCCAGTGATATTCCAACGGCAGTCCTTCTATGAGTTGTTTTCTATACACTGGATTTCACTGATGAGGTGGTTGGCAAGGAGAAGAGCCATTCTGTTAATTATAGGAGTGAGCTATATTGCCTAATCCCTATATTGCCTAATAGAGCCTTGGTAAATTATAGCTAGAAAGTTTTAAAGCTAGTGTAGAGATATTTCTGAAATGTAGGCCTGCAAGTGATTAGCTGACAGAAGATAATCTAGGATTCTTGGATAGTGAAGGACAGGGGAATCTTGCGTGCTGCAGTCCAGGGGGTCGCAAAGAGTCAACACAACTTAGAGACTGGATAACAATAACAGCAAATCTAGGATTACCTGATGGGAAAGAACACAAAGTCGAAGAGAGAATGAGTGGTCCTTGAGGGTATGAAATGTCAAGAGCATCTGACAGTTTGGCTGATTGCAGTTTTTTACATGTCATGCATTCTTCCCACTTTTCAAGAGTATTGTGTGTTTAAGGACAGGAAATTATTTTAGTAGGGAGCAAATCTTTACCTAATTTAAAGTAAAATTCCCAATAAAATGTTTTCACCTCTCACTAAATAGCTAGGTTAGAATGGCTCAGGTAAAGAACACAAATATATAATAACCCAAATAAGCACATAATTACTGGCAGAAATTCATAACCCACAGAGGGAAGAAATTGAATAAAATTTGTTTGGAGATCCTCAAAGGATCCTTTGGCGCAAGTTTCCAATTCATGTCTGGCCTTTATAGTTTTTCTAGGATTATGCTGGTTATAGATTAGGGAAGAACTGCTCATATCTTTTGATGTCTTAGAACGCTACCCCATCGGTTTTTATTTCATACTATAGTGACTTTCGGAGAAGGCACTGGTGACCCACTCCAGTACTCTTGCCTGGAAAATCCCATGGATGGAGGAGCCTGGTAGGCTGCAGTCCATGGGGTCTCGAAGAGTCGGACACGACTGAGCGACTTCACTTTCACTTTTCATTTTCATGCATTGGAGAAGGAAATGGCAACCCACTCCAGTGTTCTTGCCTGGAGAATCCCAGGGACGGGGGAGCCTGTTGGGCTGCCGTCTATGGGGTCACACAGAGTCGGACACGACTGACGCGATTTAGCAGCAGTAGCAGCATAGTGACTTTGGACTTACCCAGTGGCCCAGTAGTTAAGAATCCGCCAGCCAATTCAGGGTACATGTGTTTAATCTGTTGTCTGGGAAGAATTTACATGCTGCATGGCAAATAAGCCCATGTACCATAGCTGGAAGCCTGCATGCCCTAGATCCCGTACTCCACAGCAATGGAAGCCACTGCAATGAGAAGCCTGTGCTGTGCAACCAGAGAGTAGCCTCCACTCGCCCCAACTAGAGGAAGCCCACACACAGCAACAAAGACCCTGCACAGTCAAAAAAAAATATTGTAGTCAATTTCTCCCTACTGTGGTGAGTTGTATCCTGGAAGATTTGAAGAAATACCCATTTGAGCTTAATGGGTACTACCAGTTTGCCATCATGAAGCTCAAAACCTAAGTCGATCTAGTGTTTCTTTTCAGAATTGGGAGTCAGATGCTACACATCAATGATGGATTATGTGAATTCCATAGACTGGTCTGTCTTCTGTGAAAGAGGCCCTTGTCTAAGGACTTTAGTCAGAGCATTCTGTATAGTATGACGATCTGCTAAAACCTTTCCTCTAAAGTCTCATTGTACAGGCTGTGAGTAGATGACTAATGTGGCCAAGACTGAATTTTTTTCCCCTGAGGCAAAAATAAAAAGTGTTACTCTTAGATCAAGGAATAGACCTTAAACAATGAGTCTTTGATGTGTGTTAACTTGTTGATAGATTTACACCTTGGCCTCCTGCTTTGAGTACTTTTAAAGAGAAAAGATTTATGGTTATCTGGAAGATCATGAAGATGCACAAGTTCAGCAAAGATGACTGTTGAATAGATATTTTGAGATCACTGAAGGTCTTTTTGGTTTCTGTTTTTTATGAATAGGAATGGGAACAAATACAAACAGTGGAATAAGTGTGGAAAAAAAATTGTGTGGAGACAAAGAGAGCATACTTTAGTCTTGAGAAAATGTGAGGTAGCTACTCTTTCATTCCTCTGAGAGATAGCCTTCTCTCACCAGCGTCACCAACAAGTGATCTAAAATTGGTTAAGATGGTAAAAGTAGCCATCTACTAAATTTAATACAGGCAACATATATATGGACTGAGATGTAAGATGAAATGCTGTATAATATACAAGAAAGTGACAGTTCCTGCTGCGAGAAAGTTGCTGTCAGTAGAAACAGTAGAGTGAGGGAACTATTGTGAATTGCACAATATTCTGTGTACAAGACATTCTCCTAGGCCTAGAAAATATTTTATTATATTCAATAAACAAAATAACTCTGAGAATTATGTAGATTATTCCTCCCTTTCCTCATCTTATAGTTTGGATCATAGAGACTTTGAGAATGTAAGTAATTTTATCAAGGTTACAAAGCAAGAGCGTATGAATCCAGAAATTGAATTTGGTGTAAGACGTATACAAACAAGGATAGAGAACAGTATTAAAGAGGCTTAAAAATGAACCGTTGGAGTTGAATGTCACCAAGCTCTCTTTAGTTCAGAAATATTTGAGGATGTCTTCATGAAGGAGGTATCATTTGAGCTAAACTTTGCAAAGAGAGGAAAGGATTTTAACAGTTGAATATGGCAAGGAATATCCCTTAGAGAAGGAAATGGCAATCCACTCCAGTATTTTTTCCAAGAAAATCCCATAGACAGAGGAGCCAGGCAGATTGGGCTACACTCCATGGGGTTGCAAAGAGTTGAACATGACAGAGGGCACATTTTGCCTGCGTGTGTGCGCGCGCGCGCGCGCACACACACACACACACACACACACACACACACACACACACACACACACACACACACACACACACCAAGGAAGTTAAAGAAGTGATAGAGTGGGGATTGAGTCCAATTCAGTCTGATGCTGAAGTCTTTTTTTTTTTTTTCACTACAAATAACTAAAGCAGTAAGAGAAATTGTGGGTAACCAATGAAAGAAAATATTAATTTTATCACCTTAAGTTTTAAAACAGGGTTGGAAAGGGAGGTCTAGAGAAGATTAAGGATACCCTTCAATGCAAATACAGCAGGTTCTAGTTATAGAATTGTATAGAATTGTTGTTTCTCAGTTGTTCATTCATGTCTGAATCTTTGTGACCCCATGGACTGTAGCACATCAAGCTTCCCTGTCCTTCACTGTCCCCCGGAGTTATTTCAATCTCATGTCCATTGACCTATGATGCCATCCAACCATCTCATCCTCTGTCATTCCCTTCTCCTCCTGTTCTTAATTTTTCCCAGCATTTGGGTCTATTCCAATGAGTCAGCTCTTTGCATCTGGTGGCCAAAGTAATGTATCTTCAATTTCAGTATCAGTTCTTCTAGTGAGTATTCAGGGCTGATTTCTTTTAAGATTGACTGGTTTGATCTCCTTGCAGTCCAAGGGACTCTCAAGGGTCTTTTCCAGCTCCACAGTTTGAAAGCATCAATTCTTTGGCACTCAGCCTTCTTTATGATCCAACTCTGGCATCCATGACTACTGGAAAAACCATAGCTTTGACTAGATGGACCTTTATTGCCAAAGTGATGTCTCTGATTTTGAATACTCCTTGTAAGTTTGTCATGACTTTTCTTCTAAAGAGCAAGCATCTTTTAATTTCATGGTTGCAGTCACCATCCACAGTGGTTTTGAAGCCCAAGAAAATAGTCTCTCACTGTTTCCATTGTTTCCCCATCTATTTGCCATAAAGTGACGGGACCAGATGCCATGATGTTAGATTTTTTGAATGTTGAGTTTTAAGCCAGCTTTTTCATTCTCCTCTTTCACCTTCATCAGGAGGTCTTTAATTCCTCTTTGCTTTCTGCCATTGGGTGGTATCATGTGCATAGCTGAGGCTGTTGATATTTCTCCTGGCAATTTGATTCCAGCTTGTGATTCATCCAGCCTGGCATTTCTCATGATATACTCTATATATCAATTAAATAAGCAGGGTGACAATATACAACCTTGATGTTCTCCTTTCCCAATTTGGAACCAGTCCGTTGTTCCATGTCCAGTTCTAAATATTGCTCCTTGACCTGCATACAGGTTTCTCAGGAGGTAGGTATGATGGTTTTGTATTCCCATCTCTTTCAGAATTTTCCACAGTTTGTTGTGATCCACACAGTCAAAGGCTTTAGCATAGCCAATGAACCAGAAGTAGATGGTTTTCTGGAATTCTGTTGCTTTTCTATGATCCAGTGGATGTTGGCCATTTGATCTATAGTTCCTCTGCATTTTCTTTTTTTAAAAGTTGTTTTATTTATTTTAATTGAAGGATAATTGCTTTACAGAATTTTGTTGTTTTCTGCCAAATATCAACATGAATCTGCCTCTGCCTTTTCTAAACCCAGCCTGTAATTCGCGAAGGTGGTTCACGTACTGTTGAAGCCTTGCTTGGAGAATTTTGAACTTTACCTTGCTAGCATGTGAAATGAGTGCAATTGTGCAGTAGTTTGAGCATTTTTTGGCTTTGTCCTTTTTGGGATTAGAATAAAAACTGACCTTTTCTAGTCTTGTGGCCACTCTGAATTTTCCAAATTTGCTGGCATATTGAGTGCAGCACTTTAACAACATCATCTTTTAGAATTTGAAGTAGCTCAGCTGGAATTCCATCACCTCCATTAGCTTGGTTCACAGTAATGCTTCCTAAGGCCTACTTGACTTCACACTCCAGAATATCTGGCCCAGGTGAGTGACCACACCACTGTGGTTATCTGGGTCATGAAGACCTTTTTTGTACAGTTCTTTTGAGTATTCTTGCCACCTCTTCTTAGTATCTTCTGCTTCTGTTAGGTCCACTTCATTTCTGTCCTTTATTGTGCCCAATCTTAGTGTGAAATGTTTCCTCAGTATCTCCACTTTTCTTGAAGAGAACATTAGTCTTTCCCATTCTATTGTTTTCCTTTATTTCTTTGCATTGTTCACGTAAGACTTTCTTATCTATCCTTACTATTTTTTGGAATGCCGAATTCAGATGGGTATATCTTTCATTTTCTCCTTTGCCTTTCACTTCTCTTCTTTTCTCAGCTATTTGTAAGGCCTCCTTAGATGACCATTTTGACTTGTTGCTTTTCCTTTTTTAAAAAACATATTGTGACGGGCTTGTTGCTGATTGCTGCTTTCAGTTGGTCTAATTGGGAGCAGTGCTTGCAGAATTATTCACTTGGTTTTCTGGAAGGACCTCATAATAAAGAACTCCCTTAGAATCCCACCATACACACCATCACTTTTTTTGAATGCAGACCAGCCTTTGATATGCTTAATGGAGATTCATTTTGCTGGCCACTTGGTCTCTTTAATTCCACATTATTGTATTTCCTTTATCATTGCAAATACCATCACTAGTTATGGAGATTATATTTTATTTCTCTTCTTGGCAACTGTTGTCTAAGGACCAGTACTTCAGAAAACCTGATGGGTTGAATGGTAATGGATTAGTACAGAGATAGGGCTGCTGTGGGGCTAAAAGCATGAGAATTGGAAAATACTTTTGATAGGAGCCAATTATTTCTCTGATGTACTTATTTTTAGATCAAACCATTTTTTCGTATGAAGCCCTTATCAGAGGCTGATAAGGAAAGAGCAAGAAATCAGAAGATTCCAAAACTATCTGAGTTATTGGAACTTGCACGGAAGGAAAAAAAGTTGGTTATATTTGATCTTAATTCTCCTCCACGATCACATCCTGCCAGATCATCGTATATCCACCTTGTAGTAAGCGTGATACTTGACTCTAAGATTGAGCAACATCAGGTATGTCTATCTCAGTATTTATGCTAAAGGTTGGGAAGTGGGTTACTTGTTTCAGGAGCATAGCATTTGAACCTGATGAACCTTGTAGTTCTTCCCTGGAATGCTTAAACAATTCTACTCCTAGAGAAATGGAATTGGCTGCTTATATAGCTAGCTACAGGGTTGACCAAAAATTCCTTCAGTTTTTAAGTAAAAAGAAGACACATTTTTCATTTTCACCAAGAAGTTTATTGAACAATGTACTCACTGTTTTGTTTCACATAATATAAGGTAAAGGTGTGTGCTCAATTGTGTCCAATTATCTGCAGCCCTATGGAGTATAACCTGCCTGGTTCCTCTGTTCATGTACTAGAGTGGGTTGCCGTTTACTGCTACAAGGATTCTTTCCAACCCAGAGGTTAAACCCATGTCTCCTGCAACTCCTGCACTGGCAGATGGATTCTTTACCATTGTGCCACCTGGGAGGTCTTATCTTCTGCTATTTTTCAGGCAACTTCATAATTTCATCTCCCCATAGCTTATTTTTTGGGGAAAGAACTGTTTGAGGTGCCATTTACAGTTTTTTGGGGAATTGAAATTTTTTCCATTAAGAGAATTTTATAAAGACCAAAAGAAATGGAAATCCAAAGATGCAGTGTCTGCTGAATATGACAGATGAATCAGAACTTCCTGCCTAAGCTGTGGCAGTTTTTACCTGGTCATCAAGAAAATAGGTGGTTTTGCTTTATCCTGCTGAGAGATTTTTCGTTTTCTGTTGACTAATTCTGGTTGCTTGTCGTTGAGTGCTGCTTTCAGTGATCTAATTGGGAACAGTACTTGAATAATTAATCATTTGGTGTTCTGGACAGAGCTCATGATAGAGAACACCCTTCCAGTCCCACCCGATACATCATCACCTTCTTTGGATGAACACAGACTTTGGTGTGTTTAGTGGTGATTCGTTTTGCTGGCCCCATGGGTTCTTCAATTCCACATTATTGTACAGAATCTGCTTTTCATCACCCATCACAATATGTTTTAATAGATAACATTTTCAATATGTTTAAGTAAAGAATCTCATGCAAAAATACCTTCAGGAAGTTTTTTTGTTTTTGTTTTTGTTTTTTTGCTTAATTTATGTGGAATGCAAACATCAAAGCAATTAACATAACCTCGGTGGTAAAAATTATTTTCTACACTTTATTTGGACGCTCTCAACTTCAACTGGTCTTTATGATCATGGAGGATCATCTAGCGAGAAATCTCCAGCATGAAACTTCCACAAATCACTTTAAACATATTCCGTCAGTCACAGCACCTTCTCCATACATGGCACAAATCTTTTTTTTTTTTTTTTTGCATTTCAGTTGTGTTTTTACCTTTCGTGAAATGATAAAGCATAATATGTGAAAAATGTGACTTTTTCTTCAATCTTCAATATTAAAATGGCTACACAAAAATTCTCCAAATTTATGCTTTTTTAAATGCTCACTAATGAGTGCCAGCTATTACAATGCAATATAAGAACATTGTTTAAAATGAAGTTAAAGACAGCTCAGTGCTGCTACAGCCATCTTACAGGGAAAAAAAGAAAACACGAATTTTGGTCAACCCAATACATGTGCCAATCTAAGAATGAGCCAGTTAAATTTATATCAGTGGGGAAAACATTGAGGCTGTTTGCTGTTCCAAGCCAAATGAAGAAAAAGGGAATTTATGTAATGGCTATATGAGGTGAGCTGCATCATCGCCAACGTACATCTATTAGAGAAGGGCCTGAATATGGAGCACTATGGCTTTGAATACCAGCTTTCATTTATGATATAGAAAGTTCTTACTTGAACAGAGATTCATTCATCCTGTTTTCCAGAATGCTCTGCATTTTGTCAGTCAGTCATTCCAAATATCTTTAATTTTCAGAATGTGGAGGAATGCTATGAGAGAAACAAATATGTTTTTTTTTTGCAAATAGAACTCTTTGCACAGATGAGTCACAATAGCATCTCCTGTTGGCAGAAAATGACTCTGCTCAAAAATGATTTATAGCATTATCAGCCAGAGGAGATGTTTATGATCCTGATTCTTTATCCACACCTACAAACTCCTCATCCACTTTAGCTAGTGTGGTGACACAATTCACCTTTGGTCCTGTTATGTTAACTGGGAAAACTCAGCTCCAGAACAAAACTGGTGACAGCCCCATTTTAAGAGTTCACTGGACAACATTAGGGCAGGTTGACTCGTTCATCAAAGGCTAGAATCTCTGCTCCCTATACACTGTTACCCATGCTGGAATGGGACTCCTCCCATTCTACATGGGGCTGTTTGTACCAACGCAGCTGATTTTCCACTGAAAGTCTTCCTGTTTCTCCTTGCAGATTTTTTGGTTACCAGGTTCTGATAGGAGGTATGTCAGGAGCAAAGCTCCTGGTTTTCAGCACATTGGCCGGTTATTCACCATTGAAGAACTTAGAAAAGAAAATATCACTAGAATAAATGTTGACTATAAGCGGTTGTTCCACAATGGCTTGAGGTAAGTGTTTAACCCCTTTTGGCATGTATTGCCTTTCTTGCACAAAATCTGCATCCTAGCCAAGTTATTTAGGTTCCCCCTCCCATCTCAGGATTTCTGGGTTTGGCCATCTTTGTGGAATTCCCAAATTTCCTTTTGTTATCCTTTCCTCCCTATCTGCCCTAAAACTTTTATCAAAGGGTAGACTCTGTTATTGGGACATAGTCTACGGCCCCTTCTCCTGTCCTCCAGTCAACTCACTTTTGTGTATTCTTGGTGTTTTTCTTTTTACACAATGTAAGTATTGAAAAGTCAGAACTCAAAAAGTTATTGATTTCCTCTTCCAGAATCTAGTACCTTATAAATGGCTTTGTGACCCCAATATCCAGATCTCTTATAGTAATAATTAATAACATAGCTAAATCATTGTTTAAAAATATTTGAGACAGCCAAGTATGAGAAGAAAGAAAAATTATTAATCATTACATTTATTATTATTAGAGGTACATTTTCAGAATTAAAAGTACCTGGGAGTAAAATAACATTTTAAAATTTATTAATCACTGTTTACATTAATCCATATACCCTTTCTGTTAGATTTTAAGGTATTTTTTTCAGATAGTTCTAAATTCATCAGAGATCAAGTTTCCTTTGAGAGATAAATGTAGCTAAATTTATAGATATAGATATTGTTGGTGTTGTTCAGTTGCTCAGTCAGTCATGTCTGACTTTTTGCAACCCTGTGGACTGCAGCACACCAGGCTTCCTTGTCCTTCAGCATCTCCTGAAGCTCGTTCAGACTCATGTCCATTGAGTCAGTGATGCCATTCAACCATCTCATCCTCTGTTGTCCCCTTCTCCTCCTGCCTTCAATCTTTCCCAGCATCAGGGTCTTTTCCAGTGATTTGGCTCTTCAGATCAGGTGGCCAAAGTACTGGAACTTCAGCTTCAGCATCACTCTTTCCAGTGAATATTCAGGACTGATTTCCTTTAGGATTGACTGGTTTGATCTCCTTGCAGTCCAAGGGACTCTCAAGAGTCTTTTCCAGCACCACAGTTCCAAAGCATCAATTCTTCAGCACTCAGTCTTCTTTGTGGTCCAACTCTTGCATCCATACATGACTACAGGAAAAACCATAGCTTTGACTAGACGGACCTTTGTCAGCAAAGTGCTGTCTCTGCTTTTTAGTACACTGTCTAGGTTTGTCATGGCTTTTCTTCCAAGGAACAAGCATCTTTAATTTCATGGCTTCAGTCACCATCCTCAGTGATTTTAGAACCCAAGAAAATAAAGTCTATCACTGTTTCCATTGTTTCCCCATCTATTTGCCATGAAGTGATGGGACCAGATGCCATGATCTTCATTTTTTGAATGTTGAGTTTTAAGCCAATATTTTCACTCTTCTCTTTCACTTTCATCAAGAGACTCTTTAGTTCCTCTTCACTCTCTGCCATAAGGATGGTGCCATCTGTATATCTGAGGTTATGGATATTTCTCCAGGCTATCTTGATTCCAGATACAGATATAGATGTGTATATAGTTATAGATGTATATCCAAAATCTCCTTGGGGTAGTGAAATTCCCCTTAATACCTTTCTGTATTTCATGGCTTGAACTAGGCTGTTTGATCCACCTTTTTTCTTTTTCCTGTTTTTCCTGCCTTTCTAGCCATAGTGGAATTGATCATAAAAAAATGTCTTTTTTTATTTTAGCATTAGAAAATTGTATATGTTTTCTCTCTTATTTCTCACCAGAAGATTTTTCTTTGCCCAACTTACTCTATTTTGCCTGTATTTGTATTTCCCTTATTTTCAAATTGGAAATGGCTCTAAGATGATTTCCTTCTTTCATAATCATGATTGAGATTACTCTAGTAGTTGAAATTAATTATAATATCTCCATTTATTGAGGGTTTGTGTGTGTCTGTGTGTGTGTGTGTGTGTGTGTGTGTGTGTGTGAAGTGGTTGGTACACCACAGACTCATTTTCTATTTCTGGCCTACCCGGTCAGCCAGGTGATGGTTACACTTATGACTTGGACAAGTTTCTAACCACCAGTTTGCATTTATAAATTAAGGATTACAGATACTTGATGGAATGGTTAAAATATTAAGTGAGATAATTCATATATGTACAGAGCAAAATGCTGGGCAAATATGCAAACAGCAGAGATGTTACTTGGTGTTTTATCATTGCAATTCTTACATACCGTGCCCTAAAAATTACCATCATCCCTATTTTGCAAATGAGAAAACTTGTCTCTAAAGATGAAAAGTTCAGAGATGTTAGTCAACTTACCAAAGTTAGTATAGGTGTTTAGTAAGGCACTACACTGAGATTTAAATGTAGGCTCATAGACTCCAGAGTCCAAATTCTTTCACTGGTAAGTCTTCAGTTACTCTTTGGCATTATTATATGGGCATAGTTTCAACTAGTATCAGAATTAAGAAGGATCATGTACAGAATTCTATTGGAAAATCAAGCAGTTTGGTTTGACACAGCATATATATACTGAGTAGCAATATGTACAGTGCACCACGCTAGTTTTATGTGAAAATTCAACATAAACAAGGGACCATCCTTTTTTCTTAAGGAAACCGTATATTCTAGTAAGAACAAGGATTTTTTCCCATATACCTATATTACAAGGTTGATCTTGATAATTTGTGAGCCAAACTTTATTCCAGGTTATTCCCCTCAAGAACAACTAAATTTTAAGAAATTAAGGAATTGTACCTTAAGTCATCTTTATACTGTTTATGACCAGAATACTTGTTATTATGGTCACATTTCCAATACATTCTCTATGGTCATTGCTCATTTTATCAGACCACTGATAAATATCATAAGATATTATGACACTGACATTTTGCTGAGAATGCTTTGAATACATTACTTTCACCAAAATTATGTGGAGGCAAAGATGTGCTATGATTTATGATGTCAAAATTTTGAAGTGCTTTAAATTTTGTTTATTTTTAAAAACTAATTTAGTGAGGTTAAATTCATATAAGGTTAAGCATTCTAAAGTAAACAGTTCAGTGACATTTAGTACACTCAGAATGTTGTCCAACTATCACCTCTAGTTCCAGTATATTTTGGACTGGAAATTTTTATTTTCTCGGTCAATCTTGCTAAGGTGTTATAAATTTTACTAACCATTTTGAAACACCAAATGTTTGCTTTGTTAGCTTTATTCTGTTGCACATCTGCTTTCCTTTTTCATTGACTGTCGTTATCTTAATTTTTTCTTCTATTTCCTTTAGGTCTACTTTCACCCTTCTTTTGTTAGGTTCTTTAGGTAGAAAATTAGATGAGTGGTTCTGAATGTTCTTTTCTAACATAAACATTTAATGCTTTAAATTTCTCATTGCTTTAAACCTTGGTTTAGTTGCATTCCACAAATAATTTTGACATATTGTCTAATAATCTAATTTAAATTATTTAAAAATTTTCTTTTTTTAAATTTTATTTATTTATTTATTTTTTAATTTTTTTTATTAGTTGGAGGCTAATTACTTCACAACATTTCAGTGGGTTTTGTCATACGTTGATATGAATCAGCCATAGAGTTACACATATTCCCCATCCCAG
Source organism: Muntiacus reevesi (assembly GCF_963930625.1). Lineage (NCBI taxonomy): Eukaryota > Metazoa > Chordata > Mammalia > Artiodactyla > Cervidae > Muntiacus > Muntiacus reevesi. The sequence goes on from NC_089253.1 coordinate 18,666,006, forward strand.
TCCCCCCTCCCACCTCCCTCTCCACCCGATTCCTCTGGGTCTTCCCAGTGCACCAGGCCCGAGCACTTGTCTCATGCATCCCACCTGGGCTGGTGATCTGTTTCACCATAGATAATATACTTGCTGTTCTTTTGAAACATCCCACCCTCACCTTCAGAGTGAAGTAAGCCAGAAAGATAAAGACCATTACAGCATACTAACACATATATATGGAATTTAGAAAGATGGTAACGATAACCCTATATGCAAAACAGAAAAAGAGACACAGAAGTACAGAACAGACTTCTAAAAATTTTCTTGTTTCCCACTTGATTCATGTATTGTTTAGAAGTGTGTTGCTAACTTTTTTTTTTTTTTTTTAAATTTTATTTTATTAGTTGGAGGCCAATTACTTCACAACATTTCAGTGGGTTTTGTCATACATTGACACGAATCAGCCATTGAGTTATGAACTCCGTGGGAGAAGGTGAGGGTGGGATGTTTCAAAAGAACAGCATGTATATTATCTATGGTGAATCAGAAGTGTGTTGCTAACTTTTTAAAACTTTGAGGATTTTGTATCTACCCTTAGTGTTATGACTTCTGATTTAAATTCATTGTGACCTGAGAACACTCTGTATGATTTCAGTATATTAAATGTATGTAAACTTATAGCTCACTATATTCTTCATCTTCGCGAACCTCTCATGTCCATCTAAAAATGATGTGCTTGCACTGTTGGATGTGGTATTCTATAAATATCAATTAGTTCAAATTGGCTGACAGTCTTTTGAAACATTTTATACTTAATTCCCCCCCACCTTTTACTATTGAGTTAACCCAAAGCATTAGGATGCCTGTTAAACTCACATATATCAGAGAAGTTACTATGAAACTTTATTATCAATTTTAGACATAAAGGAGGCTATCAATAGGCTTAGACAAACCAAGAAGAGATCAGAGACATTGATTTCAGCTTTGCAGGTATATTCCTTTATTAGACACTCTATGGCTCACAATAATATATAAGGCCTCCAAGTTAGTTTTTGTAGTTGTTTCACTTAGAAGGGAAGCATTTGATTTATCAAACATCTCCATTAAGTACTCCCAGACGGTTGTATAAACTTATATGACCTTATCCAGGGACTCATGCCTCATAAATTCACATTCAATATTTATTTACAAAATATGTAATAAAGAAATATTCAACCAGGATTATTCATCCTTCTTAAAGGATTATTCATCCTTCTTTGGAACATGTTCTATGCATAAAGGTCTCTATTCCTAGCAAATATTATTATTCTATTCAGAAAAGACGTAGCTATCATGTCGACAAGAAGGTTAGACCATGTCTTCTGCCTTCTTTCTTCTGGGTGCAGCCTCTTCAGTCAAAGAGAAATTAAGGGCTCTATATGCCTCATCTATCAATTATGGAGAAGGGAGTGTTAATATCTCCAACTATAATTGTGTATTTCTCCCTTCAGTTCTGTTTATTGTTGTTTTCTTGTTATTGGCAGGGTTGTTTGGCTTCTTATATTATAAACACTTTTATTAGGTTCATTTACATTTCAAATTGCTAGGTCTTCTAGCTGAATTCATCCTTTCTTTATGAAATGCTCATTGTCGGTGGTTATAATTGTCTAGTGGTTGCTTCTATTAATATTACCATGCTGGCTTATCATTAGTGTTAGTTTTTGTCCTTCTTTCAGCTCCTTTGCGTATTTTAATTTATTTGTTTATTTTGTTCTTTTATCATGCAGCTTGTGGGACGTTATTTCCTGAACCAAGGACTGAACCTAGTCCCTCAGCTTGAGTGCCCAGAGTCCTCTAAGTCCTGGATCACCAGGGAATTCCCAGTATTTAAATTACATCTCTCATAAGCATAATATTACTGGTTATTGTTTTTATATTTGTGAGGATAATCTTTTAATGGGAATCATTGGTCAGTTAATATTTAGTTTACTAATGTAATTGTATTTACATTGCCATCATGACATTTTTTCTATGTATGCTCTCTATTCTTGGTGGATTATTTCAGCCTTTCCTTCCTATCTTTAAATTTCTTACTTAAATTAATATTGTTTAGGATTCTGTCTCTTCTATGGGCTATTTCTTAGTGGCTGCTTAGGTATTATAAAAAGTATTGCTAATTTAATATAATCCACCTTGAATTAATATTATTCTATCTTTGATTGTGTGGATGACAACAAACTGTGGAAAATTCTGAAAGAGATGGGAATACCAAACCACCTTATTTGCCTCCTGAGAAACCTGTATGAAAGTCGAGAAGCAATATTTAAACTGGACATGGAACAATGGACTGGTTCCAAATTGGGAAAGGAGTACCTCAAAGCTGTGTATTGTCATCCTGCTTATTTAACTGGATGAAGAGTACATCATGTGAAATGCCAGGCTGGATGAAGCACAAGTTTGAATCAAGATTGCTGAGAGAAATATCTATAATCTCAGATATGCAGATGATAACACTCTAATGGCAGAAAGCAAAGAGGAAGAGCCTCTTGATGAAAGTGAAAGAGGGGAATGAAAAGTTGGCTTAAAACTCAACATTCAAAAACAAAGATCATGGCATCCAGTCCCATCACTTCATGGCAAAGAAATGGGGAAACAATGGAAACAGTGATAGACTTTATTTTCTTGGACTCCAAGATCACCACAGATGGTGACTGGATCCATGAAATTAAAAGACACTTGCTCCTCAGAAGAAAAGCTATGACCAACCCAGACAGCATATTAAAAAGCAGAAACATTACCGACAAAGGTCCATTTAGTCAAAACTACAGTTTTTCCAGTAGTCACGTATGGATGCGAGAGTTGGACCACAAAGAAGGCTGAGTGCTGAAGAATTGATGCTTTGGAACTGTGGTGTTGGAGAAGACTCTTGGGAGTCCCTTGGGCTGCAAGGAGATCCAACCAGTCAATTGTAAAGGAAATCAACCCTGAATATTCTTTGGAAGGACTGATGCTAAAGCTGAAACTCCAAACCTTTGGTCACCTAATGCGAAGAGGTGACCCATTTGAAAAGACCCTGATGCTGGGAAAGCTTGAAGACAGGAGGAGAAGGGGACAACAGAGGATGAGATGGTTGGATGACAACATTGACTCAGTGGACACGAGTTTGAGCAAGCTCCAGGATTTGGTGATGACAGGGAAGCCTGTGCAGTCCATGGAGTTGCAAAGTCAGACACAATTGAGCGACTGAACTGAACTGAACAATATAGAAAATGTAGAATATTAAGTCCTTAGAAGTAGGGTAGTCCATTTACTACCCTCTCCCATTTGTGCTATTGTTCTTATAAATAATACTTTTAATAATGCTTTATTTTATAACCCCCAAAGTATATTTTATTGTATTAAAAATAATCTAGAATATTTTTTAGATTAATCTTTTTATTTTGAGATGGTTGCAGGTTAGCATTAAGAAGCAATACAAAGTAATCCTGTGTACCTTTTACCCAGTTTACTCCAATGATAAAACTTGCAGAATTTTAATATGATATCAAAACCAAGAATTTGAGATTGATGCAATCTATCAATCTTATTCAAATTTCCCCAAAATTACTTATATTCATCTTTATGCATTTTTTGGGTATGAATATATTTAGTTCTCTATATTGAGACACCCCCAGCATGCTGCAGTCCATGGGGTCGTGAAGAATCAGACACAACTTGGCAACTGAACAACATTTAGTTTTCTGCCATTTTATCATATATGTGTTTGTGGATCCAACACCACAACCAATATATAAACCTATTTAATCACCAGAAGTATTCCTTTTGTTGCCTTTTGATAACCACATTCCCCTTCCTTCCATATCCAACTCAGCTAAAACCCTAACTTCCTCAAAGAATAATTACTTCTGTAATTTTATATTCTTAAGAAAGATATAGAGAAGAATCATAGTGTGCAACTTGTTATGATTGACTTTTTTCCACTCAGTATAATTCCCTTTGAGATTCATAAAGATTGTTACTTGTATCAATAACTGGTTCTTTTTCATTGCTGAATAATATTCCATTATATGGATGTACTAGTTTGTTTAATTATTCATCACCTGAAACATATCTGGTTGTTTCAGTTTATGAGCTATTATAAATAAAATTATGAATATTTGTGTGTAGCTTTTCATTGTTCAGCATAGGTTTTCATGTGAACATAATTTTTAGCTAAGATTTTATAACTTATTGAGACTTTCTGCTCTTTATTTTTTATTTTTGGCTGTGCTGGTTCTTTGTTGCTACATGGGCTTTTCTGTAGTTGCAGTGAGCAGGGGCTACTCTCTAGTTGCGATGTGCAGGCTTCTCATTGTGGTGGCTTTTCTTGTTGCAAAGCATAGGCTCTAGGTCACGTGGGCTTCAGTAGTTATAGAACATGGGCTCAGTAGTTGCAGCTCTTGGGCTGTAGATCACAAGCTCAATAGCTGTGGCACAAGAGCCTAGTTGCTCCATGGCATGTGGGATCTTCCTGGACCAGAGATTGAACCCATGTTTCCTGCATTGGCAGTTGGATTCTTTATCTCTGAGCCACCAGGGAAGCCCTTGCCTCTCTTTAAAAACTGTTTTATACATCTGTGGGAGAGGGTGCGGGTGGGATGATATGGGAGAACGGCTTTGAAACATGTAAATTATCATATGTGAAATGAATTGCCAGTCCAGGTTCGATGCATGAGACAGGGTGCTCAGGGCTGGTGCACTGGGATGACCCAGAGGGATGGGGTGGGGAGGGAGGTGGGAGGGGGGTTCAGGATGGGGGACACATGTACACCCATGGCGGATTCAAGTCAATGTATGGCAAAACAATACAATGTTGTAAAGTAAAATAAATAAATTAATTAATAAAAAAATAAAATAAAAACTTTTAATTATGTTACAATGCACTTAAAATTTGCTTTTGCAGTAATTTTTAAATATACAACTCTGTGGTTTTAATGTGCATTCATTACATTGTGCAACAGTCACCACCATCCACCTACTTGACACTTTTCATCTTGTAAATTCAAATTCTGTTCTCTTTAAACAATGAATTTCCATCATTCCCCACCCCCATACTTTGGAAACTGCCATTCTACTTTCTGTCTGTGATTTTGATTCATATGAGTGGAATCATATAGTATTTGTCTTTCTGTGACTGATTTATATCTCTTAAGATGAAGTCCTCAAGATTCATCCTTGTTGAATTCATCCATTGAAGAATGTATTCCTTTTTAACTGAATAATAATTCACTGATGTGTATACAATTATTTGTTTATTAACTCATCAATAGATGGACTTCCCTGATAGCTCAGTTGGTAAAGAATCCACCTGCAGTGTGGGAGACCTGGGTTTGATCCCTGGGTTGGGAAGATCCCCTAGAGAACGGAAAGGCAACCCACTCCAGTATTCTGGCCTGGAGAATTCCATGGACTGCATAGTCCCAGGGTTGCAAAGAATTGGACACAACTGAGTGGCTTTCACTTTCACTTCACTTTGGGTTGCTTTCATGTTTTAATTATTGTGAATAAAGCTGCTATGAAAATGAAGGTACAAATATCTCTTCAAGGTCCTGTTTTCAGTTCTTCTGGACATATATTAGGAAGTGGAATTGCTGAATCACAGTAACTCTATTTTTAATTTTTTGAGACACCACCGTACTATTTTCCACAGCATCTCTAAAAACAGGAGGACACGAATGTTTCAGTTTCTCCAAACTGGCACATCCTTGTTAAATTCTGGTTTTCTGATGCAGCTGTAATGGTTTGGTTTTAGTTCTTCTTGAAATGTATGATGGAATTCACCAGCAAAGTCATTGGATCCAGGGCTTTTCTTTGTTGGAAGAATTTTGGTTAATAGTTCAATCTCCTTACTGATTATATAGCTATTCATATTTTCTAATTCTTCATGATACAGTCTTGGTAGGTTTCTTGATTTTAAGAATTTGTCCTTTTCACCTTGGCCATCCAATTTGTTGAGATACAATTGGTCATACTTCTATATCCCTTATAATCCTTTTATTTCTGTAAAATGTGTAATAATGTGCCCACTTTCATTTCTGATTTCAGTAATTTGAGTCTCTTCTCTTTATCGTAGTACCTCTAGCTAAAGGCTTATTCATTTTGTTGATGTTTTCAGAGAACTAACTTTTGGTTTCTTTGATTTTCTTTATTGGTTTTCTGTTCTTTATTTTGTTTGTGTCTTCCCTAGTCTTCGTTATTTTCTTCCTTTTGCTATGGGCTCAATTTGTTCTTCTTTTTCTAGTTTCTTAAGTTGTAAAGTTATATTGTTGATATGAAATCTTTCCTATTTTTAAAAAATTCTTCTTTCCTTCCACTTTTATTAAAATATGCATATAACTCTATAAGTTTAAGTTATACAACGTACATAATGAATTTGCTTACATTCATCATTAAATGATTATCACAAGAAGTTGAATGAATATCCATCATCTCATACAGATGCATAATTAGAGAAATAGAAGGTTTTTCCTTGTGATGAGAACTCTTAGGATTTCTTCACTTAACAGCTTTCACATATAACATACAGCAGTGTTAATTATATTTTTCATATTGTACATTATATCCATAGTATTTCTTTTTAAAAAGTTTTAATTGAAATATGGTTGATTTACTATGTAGTGCTAGTTTCAGGGGTACAGCAAATTGTTTCATATATATAAATACACACACATGTATATATATTTAATTTTTCAAAGTATTTTCCATTAAAGGTTGTTACAAGTTTTGAATGTAATTTCATGTGCAATACAAAGTTCCCTTCTTGTTTTATACTTGATAATGTTTATATCTTAATCCCAAACTCTTAATTTATCCCTGCCAACCATTTCCCCTTAGGCAACCATAAATTTTTTTTTTTATGTTTGTGAGTCTGTTTCTGTTTTGTAAACAGATTTGTTTATATCATTTTTTCAGATTCCATAAAAGTGGTATCATATGATATTTGTCTTTTGCTGTCTGACTTTACTTAATATGACCATTGCTAGGTTCATCCATGTTGCTGCAAATGGCATTATGTCATTCTTTTTATGACTGAGTAATATTCCATTGTGACATACACACCCCATAGAATCTTTATACACATATCTGTCAATGGACATTTGCTTCCATGTCTTGGCTGTTGTAAAGATTGCTGCTGTGAACTTTGGGTCCACATATCTTTTGAATTAGATATTTTCTCTGAGTATATGCCCAAATGGGATTGCTGGATCACATGGTAACTATATTTTTAGCTTTCTAAGGAAACTCCGTACTGTTCTCCTCAGTGGCTGTACCAATTTACACTCCCACCAGGAGTGTGGGAGGATTCCCTTTTCTCCACACCTTCTTCAGCATTTATTGTTTGTAGATTTTTTGATAATGGCCATTCTGACTAGTGTGCAGTGATGCCTCGTAGTTTTTATTTGCATTAAGACACTGATGCTGGGAAAGATTGAAGGCAGGAGGAGAGGGGGACAACAGCAGATGAGGTGGTTGGATGATATCACAAACTTGATGGACTTGAGTTTGAGCAAGCTCCAGGAGTTGGTGATGGACCGGAAAGCCTGGCATGCTGCATTCTATGGGTCGCAAAGAGTTGGACATGACTGAGTTACTGAACTGAGTTGAATAATTAGTGATGTTGAGCATCTTTTCATGTACATTTTGGCCATCTGCATGTCTTCTTTGGAAAAATGTCTATTTAGATTTGCTGTCCAAATTTTGATTGGGTTTTTGCTTTTTTGCTATTGAGCTGCATGAGCTGTTTGTACATTTTGGAGTTTAATCCCTTGTCAGTCACTTAATTTCCAAATATTTTCTCCTATTCTGTGTGTTGTCCTTTCATTTGTTTATGGTTTCCTTTGCTGTACAAAAGCTTTTTAGTTTAATTGGGTTCCATTTGTTTAGTTTTGTTTTTACTTTCATTACTCCTGGAGAGGGATTGAAAAAGATGTGATTTATGTCAGAGAGTATCCTCCCTATGTATTCTTCTAACACTTTTATAGTAGCTTATCTTATGTTTAGGTCTTTATTTTATTTTTGTGTATGGTGTTAGAGAATGTTCTAGTTTCATTATTTTGCTTCTAGTTGTCTAGTTTTCCAGCACCACTTATTGAAGAGACTGCCTTTTCTCCATTATGTAGTCTTGCCTCCTTTGTTGTAAATTAATTGACCATACGTGTGTGGGTTTATTTCTGTTCTTTATATCCTGTTCCATTTATTTATACTTCTGTTTTTGTGCTGGTACTATACTGTTTTGATTACAGGGCTTTGTAGTATAGTTTGAAGTGAGAGACTGTGACCTCCAGCCCCTTTGTTCTTAAGATTGTTTTAGCTCTTTGGAGTCTTTTGTGCTTGCGTACAGATTTTTAAATTTTTTGTTCTAGTTCTGTGGAGAGTGCCATTGGTAATTTGTTAGGCATTTCCTTGAATCTGTGTATTGCCTTGGGTAGTATGGCCATTTTAACAAATTATTGACAACGGGAATTTTGCAGAAGCTAACACCTGTGGCCAGCAATTTGTTATGTAAGTGAATATTAATACATCTCCAGTCAGTAATATTTGGGTAACAAAAAACTTATTGATAGGTCTGTGGTCAGTAAGTTGTTAACAGTATTGATTTTTCTATTCCAAGAGCACAGTATATCTTTCCATCCTTTTTGTACTATCTTTAGTTTCTTTCACTAGCATTTTAACAGTTTTTGAAGTACAGGCCTTTTGCCTCCTTAGGTAGGTTAATTCTAGGTATGTTATTGTTTTATCAAAAACAGTGGTAAATGGGATTGGTTCCTTAGTTTCTCTTTCGGATATTTTGTTGTTACTGTATAGAAGTCCAATGGATTTATACACATTAATTTTGCATTTTGCAGCTTTACTGAATTTATTGATGAGTTATGGTGGTTTTCTGGTAGTGTCTTTAGGATTTTCTGTGGATAATATGTCATCTACAAACATTGACAGTTTTACTTCTTCTTTTCCAGTTTGGATTCATTTTATTTCTTTTTTCTCTGATTGCTGTGGCTAGGAATTCCAAATCTATGTTGAATGAAAATGATGGGAGTGGGTCTTCTTGTCTTATTTCTGATCTGATCTTAGAGGAAGTGCTTTCAGCTTTTTAACTTTGAGTATGATGTTAGTCATGGATTCGTCATATATGTGGCCTTTATTATGTTGAAGTATGTTCTCTGTTTTCCCACTTTCTTAGTTTTTATCAATGGATGTTGAAATTTATCAAAAGCTTTTTCTGCATCTATTGAGATGATCATATGGGTTTTATTCTTCAGTTTCTTAATGTGGTATACCACAATATTTGATACCATTGAAAAATTCTTGCAACTCTGGGATATATCCCCCTTGATCATGGTATATGAGCCTTTTAATGTATTATTGGATTTGGGTTGCTCATATTTTGTTGAGGAATTTTGCACCTGTCTTCTTCTGTGACATTGATGATATTCTTTGAAAATAACACTTCTAAACTCCTTGTGTCAGGCTGCCATCACTCTGATATCAAAAGCAGAGATATCTTTTTAACGGCTGAGTAATATTCCATGGTGTATATGTACCATAGCTTCCTTATCCGTTCGTCTGCTGATGGCCATCTAGGTTGCTTCCATGTCCTGGCTATTATAAACAGTGCTGTGATGAACATTGGGGTGCACGTGTCTCTTTCAGATCTGGTTTCCTAGGTGTGTATTCATTTGAATCAATTCTAATGAGATGGATGAAACTGGAGCCCATTACACAGAGTGAAGTAAGCCAGAAAGATAAAGACCAATACAGTATACTAACACATATATATGGAATTTAGAAAGATGGTAATGATAACCCTATATGCAAAACAGAAAAAGAGACACAGATGTACAGAACAGACTTTTGGACTGTGGGAGAAGGCAAGGGTGGGATGTTTCGAGAGAACAGCAGCGAAACATGTATATTATCTATGGTGAAACAGATCACCAGCCCATGTTGGATGCATGAGACAAGTGCTCAGGGCTGGTGCACTGGGAAGACCCAGAGGGATCGGGAGGGGGGATCGGGATGGGGAATACATGTAAATTCATGGCTGATTCATGTCAATGTATGACAAGAACCACTACAATATTGTAAAGCAATTAGCCTCCAACTAATAAAAATAAATGGGGGGAAAAAAAGCAGAGATATCACAGAAAAGAAAATTACAGGCCAATATTACTGATGAACATAGATGCAAGAATCCTCTGATTTTTTAAATGTAAGCATTGATAGCTATGAATTCCCCCTGCCCCAGCACCGTCTATGAATTTTGGTGCATCCCATGAATTTTGGTGTTTACATTTTCATTCAGCTCCATGTATTTTCTTATTTCCCTTGTAATTTCTTTCTTTATCCATTAGTTTCTTGAAAGTGTATTGTGTGCTTAGTCACTCAGTCATGTCCAGCTCTTTGCAACCCCATGGACTGTAGCCCGCCAGACTCTGTCTGTGGGATGCTCCAGGCAAGATGTTGCCATGTCCTCCTCCTGGGGATGTTCCCAACCCAGGGATCGAACCCAGGTCTCCTGCATTGCAAGTAGGTTCATTACCATCTGAGCCACCAGGGAAGCTCAGAAAGTGTGTCAAGTTCCACAGATACGTGAATTTTCCGATTTTCCTTTTGTTAGACTTCTAACTTTATTATGTTGTGGTTGGATAGGTTACTTTGATATTTATCTTTTTATATCTGTTGAGACTTAATTTGTGGTCTACCATATCAAATTGGGAATTGTCACATATGCACTTGAGAAGAATGTGTATGCTGTTATTGGGTTGAGCATTCTATGTCTTAGATATAGTTAGTTTCTTGTGCCGATTAAGCCCTCTGTTCCCCTACTTATCTTCTGTGTGATTGTTCTATTTGTACTGAGAGTAGGATATTAAAATTTCCAACTATTATTATACAGCTTCAGTTCTGTGAGTGTTTACTTTGTAAATTTCACTGTCCTGTAGTAGGCAGATAAATGTTTATAATTAATATATCTTCTTGTTATATTGACCCTTTTATTAATAGATAATGTCTTTCTTTTCCACATATAAACTTTTTTGACATAGTGCCTGTTTTGTCTGTTGTTAGTATAGCCATCCACGATCTTTTTAGTTACTGTTTGCATGGAATATCTTTTCTGTCCTTTCACTTGCAATCTATTTGTGCCTTTGGATATAAAATGAGCCTCTTGTAAACAGCATAAAGATGGGTCATATGTTTTTATGCATTCTGCCAATCTTTTGTTTGATTGGAGAGTTTAATATATTTACATTTACAATAATTACTGAAAAGAGGGAATACGATTGTCATGTTTTTACTGCTGTCTTTTTTGTAAATATTGTTTCTGTTATCAGTTGTTTTAATTTGTTATTTTTATATACCTTATAATTTTCCCCTTATTTTCTACTTTACTGTTTTCCTTTATGTTTAGTTGGGTTTTTTTTTGTCATAAAATACTTAAATCCTTTTCTTGTTTCCCTTTATATGTATTCTATACTTAATTTTTTGTGGTTACCATGGCAATTACCATTACCATCCTAAAGTTATAACTCTGTGATTGAATTTTTACCAGCTTAAATTCAGTAACATGCAATAACTCTTCTCATTTATAACTCCAGTCCTTCTAATTTCACTTATTGATGTCAGGAAATTTTATCTTTGTATACACTATGTGCCTCAAAGATAAACTAATGATTCTTATAAATGCCATAGTTTCTCAAATTATGCTGAAGACAACATGTGGAGTTGATAAAACAAAGTTACAAAATTACTAGCTGTTAGACTAATAGTTCCGACTTTCTCCTTTAGATCTTTTATTAAATTATATGTGAAATAAAAACTATAGTTACAAAATTGCTAAAAATAATACTAGCTTTTATATTTGCCATTGACTTTTATTGAGATCTTTATGTATCTGTAATACTTTGACTTACTGTTCCTTGACTACCTGATGCAAAGAACTGACTCATTGGAAAAGAGTCAGTCTTGAAACTGGGAAAGATTGCAGGTGGGAGGAGAAGGGGACGACAGAGGATGAGGTGGTTGAATGGCATCACTGACTCAATGGACATGAGTTTGGGTAAACTCCAGGAGTTGGTGATGGACAGAGAGGCCTGGCATGCTGCAGTCCATGGGGTCGCAAAGAGTCAGACGTGACTGAGTGACTGAACTGAAATGGAGGATTCTCTTGAGTTTTTCCTACAGGGCTGCTTTAGTGGTCATGGACTCCTTCAGCTTTAGTTTTTCTGGGAATGTCTTAAATTTCCCCTTGTGCCTGTGCATCTCCAACAAGACAAATGTTATTCTCTGTTCTGCAACTTCTTATCTCTGCATGAATAAGAAAATGCTATACCTTTACAGATCAGAACCTTGAGAATGGGCTATCCTGAGTATTTCAGGCTATAGGCAACATTCTTACTTGTCTCAAAAGCCATAGAATACACAGATTAAAGTAAAAAAAAAAAAGATCTAATATGGACTTAGATTTGTTCTTTGGTATTATACCTCTTATATTTGAAAGATAGATTTTTCTGGGTTTATGAATCTTGGTTGACAGTTTATTTCTTTTAACACTTTGAATATTTGAACCCACTGCCAACTGTCTGCCAAAGCCTGACAAGAAGTCTGAGAATGTTATTGAGGATGCCTTGTATGTGACAAGTTGCTTCTCTTGGTGATTTCAAGATTCTTTCTTTGCCTTTGGCTTTTGAAAGTTTGATTAGAGTGTGTCATAGGGTGTACCTCTTTGAGTTCATTTTACTTAGAGTTCATTGGATATTTACATCCATATCTTTTGTTAAATTTGGGCATTCAGTGATTATTTCTTCAAATATTCTCTCTGCCTCTTTCTCTCTCCTTCTTTTGGAACGTAAAAATACACATATTGACTTGTTTTATGATGTCCCACAGATATCTTAGGTTCTGTTCCCTTTTCTTCAATCTTTTTTGCTTTTTTTCTTCAGATTCGTAAATATCTATTGATCTATCTTCTAGTTCACTCATTCTTTCTTCTGCCTGATCAAATCTGCCTTTGAATCTTAATAATTAGTTTTTCGTTATAGTTATTGTGATTTTCAGCTCTAGGGTTTTCTAGGTTTTCTGTCTCTTTATTAATGTTTCCATTTTCTTCATATATTTAAAAAACTCCTATCTACATCTTCCTTTAATTCTCTGAGTATCTTTAGTATGGTTTTTTTTAAAAAATGTTTGTTTTGTGTATCAGCCATCAGCTCTTTTCCAGGGGTAGTTTTTTTTAGATTTAGTTTTTCCTTTGAATGAAAAGAACTTTCTTGTTTCTTTTTACACTTTGTGATTTTTCTTAAAAACTGGACATTTGAAAATAATTATCTGGCAATTCTTGAAATCAGGTTCTCCCTTTTCCCCAGGGTTTGCTGCTTTTTGTTATTTGTTTGTATTTTGGCTCTCTCTGTGCCAACAGTCAGCCTGGGGGTATAAACTTAAGGTCTTCTCAGGTCTCTAATGTGCCTTTCCCTTGACATGTGTGGTCATTTTGTAACTTTTCCCATATATGTAATTGTTGTTTATATATGTATTGACTATGCCAAAGCCTTTGCCTGTGTGGAGAACAATAAACTGTGAAAAATTCTGAAAGAGATGGGAATACCAGACCACCTGACCTGCCTCTTGAGAAACCTGTATGCAGGTCAGGGAGCAACAGTTAGAACTGGACATGGAACAACAGATTGTTTCCCAATAGGACAAGGAGTACATCACGGCTGTATATTGTCACTCTGCTTATTTAATTTATATGCAGAATATATCATGAGAAACGCTGGGCTGGAGGAAGCACAAGCTGGAATCAAGATTGCCAGGAGAAATATCAATAACCTCAGATATGCAGATGACATCACCCTTATGGCAGAAAGTGAAGAGGAACTAAAGAGCCTCTTGATGAAAGTGAAAGAGGAAAGTGAAAAAGTTGGCTTAAAGCTCAACATTCAGAAAACTAAGATCATGGCATCTGGTCCCATCACTTCATGGCAAACAGATGGGGAAACAGTGGCTAACTTTACTTTTTTGGGCTCCAAAATCACTGCAGATGGTGATTGCAGCCATGAAATTAAAAGACGCTTACTCCTTGGAAGGAAAGTTTTGACCAACCTAGATAGCATATTAAAAAGCAGAGACATTACTTTGTAAACAAAGGTCCGTCTAGTCAAGGCTATGGTTTTTCCAGTAGTCATGTATGGATGTGAGAGCTGGACTATAAAGAAAGCTGAGTGCTGAAGAATTGATGCTTTTGAACTGTGGTGTTGGAGAAGACTCTTCAGAGTCCCTTGGACTGCAAGGAGATCCAACCAGTCCATCCTAAAGGAGATCAGTTCTTGGTGCTCATTTGAAGGACTGATATTGAAGCTGAAACTCCAATCCTTTGGCCACCTGATGCGAAGAGCTGACTCATTGGAAAAGACCCTGATGCTGGGAAAGATTGAGGGCAGGAGGAGAAGGGGAAGACAGAGGATGAGATGATTGGATGGCATCACCGACTTGATGGACCTGAGTTTGAGTAAACTCCAGGAGTTGGTAATGGACAGGGAGGCCTGGCAGGCTGAGGTTCATGGGGTTGCAAAGAGTCAGACATGACCGAGTGACTAAACTGAACTGAGCTATAATTTATTAATTATGGACATCTAGAGCTTCCCTGAATGTTGTAAGACTTCAATAGACTCCATAGAATAAAAATATTAATAGTTACATTAGACAGATTCGCCAGTGTAATTGTCCAGGATGAGATCAGGTTCCTGGGGGTTCTTTTTCTACTATCTTCTGAGAATTGTTTGCCATGAATATAAGTTGTTACTTCTATGGGATTAATGATTAGAATTAATGGCAAGAATGGATTAATGGATAATGGCAAGCATACAATTGCTGGGGTATAGTAGTTTTCAAAGTTTTATAAGAAACTTTGTAAATTTTATTTAGTTTGTAAGACACTTTCAAACATTTTCAGAGGGCCTGTACCTCTTTACATCCCACCAGCAATGTATGATGATTCAGAGCCTCTCTGTCCTTACCAGTTTTTGCCATTGTCATTTATTTTTTTGTTTTTGCTTTGAGAAAATTTTTATTGCATATCGTTGAATTAATTTGTTTGAATAAACAGCACACAAAACAAAGATTTATGTTGTGAAAATCCCTGATGCTTCTAATCAGCAGTCTGCAAGGCATGGTGACTTTGGTTTTGTGTCTTTTAAGTCATATATTTCCACTTATTTTTAGATTTTGAACATAATTGGTTTCCAAAATATTTTTTTAACCTACCCTGGGATTTATTTATATATATTAGTCCATAGTTCAGTTTATTCTGTTATCTCAAATCAGTGCTAGCCCATTTAATGCACCAACACCAAATAGAAATTATTTTGCGATTTAATTGCTTTATGGATATTGAAATATCTGATATGAAAATTAAAGTTTTCAATATTTTAAATTTAACATTTGGTAAGTAATAGTTTTGTTTGTTTTCCTTTTACTTTTTATTGAAGGATAATTGCTTTACAGAATTTTGTTGTTTTCTGTCAAACTTCAACATGAATCAGCCATAGATATACATATATCCCCTCCCTTTTGAACCTCCCTCCCATCTCCCTCCACCTCCCACCCCTCTAGGTTGATACAGGGCCCCTGTTTTGAGTTTTCTGAGCCATACAACAAATTCCTCTTGGCTATCTATTTTACATATGGTAATGTAAGTTTCCATGTTACTCTTTCCACACGTCTCACTGTCTCCTCCCCTCTCCCCATGTCCATAAATTTATTCTCTATGTCTGTTTCTCCATTGCTGCCCTGTAAATAAGTTCTTCACTACCATTCTTCTGGATTTTGAATATGTGTGTCAGAGTACGATATTCATCTTTCTCTTTCTGACTCACTTCACTCTGTATAATAGGCTCTAGGTTCATCCTCCTCATCAGAACTGACTCAAATGCATTCCTTTTTATGGCTGAGTTATTCCATTGTGTATATGTAGCAAACCTTCTTTATCCATTCATCTGTTGATGGATGGACATCCATGGGCATGGACATGCGTCCATGTTATAGCTATTGTAAATAGTGCTGCAATGAACAATGGGATACATGTGTCTTTTTCAATTTTGGTTTCCTAAGGGTATATGCCTAGGAGTAGGATTGCTGGATCATATGGTGGTTTTTACCATGGTTCCTGACCCTGAAATGCTACTCTTTTCTGTGAGAATGAATGTGCCCCCAATGGACCTGGTGCATCACGCACTTTTCACAAGGCTGTGCAAGTATTAATAAATCAATCCTTGTGTGATCAGATTTGCATTTGATATGCACTTTAATTTTCATAGATATATAGAATACTCTTTCAACTTTGTCCTTTAATACTAACGAAAAGGAGAAAACCTATACATGAGTACTAAAAAAATCTGATCTTCTCCAGAAATCAAAACAGTATCAAATAACAGTTGTCCTTCAGAACCAAATATGTGACTGTTAGCTGGTGATTTTGTTTTCCTTTCTCATTTTTTCTTTTGAAAGTGAAAGTTAGTTGAGTCTGACTCTTGTGACCCCATGGACTGTAGCCTGCCAGGCTCCTCTGTCCATGGAATTTTGAATTTTCCAGGCAAGAATACTGGAGTGGGTTGCCATTTCCTACTCCAGCCATTGTCATTTTTACTGTAGCCCTTCTATAGGTGTGTAGTGATATACCACCGTGGTTTTAATTTCATTCTCTGGTGGGTAATGATACTGAACGTCTTACTATGTTCTTAGTTGCCTTGGTCTGTCTTCTTCAATGAAATGTCTTATCATTCTTAACTGAATTTTATTGTTGAATTTTGAGAGTTCTTTCTGTATTATAGATATAATCCTTTGTTGGATATTTTGTTGCATATATTTCGTCCCAGTCTATTTCTGTAGCATCTCCTACACAGTATTCCACAGAACAAGAGTTTTAAAATTTTGATTAGGTCTAACATCAGTTTTCCCTTTTATGAATCTTGCTTTTACTGTCGAGTCTGAGAGTTCTTTGTCTAGCCCACAGGTCTCAATTTTTCCTGAAAGGTTTATAGTTTACATTATGTATTTGTCTATGATCCAAAAGTCAATTTTTATGTTAAGTGTGTGGTATTAGGTTGAAATTTTATGTTTTTTTCTTTTTCTTTTTGCCTATGCCTGTATGTTTTTGGCCAATTGCTCTAGTCCAGTTTGTTGAAAAAACTTCTTATCCCATTACGTTTCTTTTGGGCCTTTGTAAAAAATCATTTTGACATTTGTGTGGGTCTATTTCTGGGTTTAAAATTATGTTCCACTGTTCCATATGTCTGTTCCTTCCCTAATACCACATTGTTTTGATTACTGTAGCTATACAATATGCCTTAATACTGGGTGCAGTGATTCTCTCTCACTTTATTTTTCTTTTTCAGGATAATTTTAGTTAATTTGGGACCAAGCCTTTTGACACACATTTTAGAATCAGCTAGGACAGAGGAACCTGGCAGGCTACAGTCATGCACAGGTTAATTGTACAGAAAAAAACAAAACAAACCAAGGAAAACTTGGTGGTATTTTGATAAGAATTGCATTAACCTACAGATCAGTTTGAGGAGAATTGACATCTTTATGATGTTGACTTTTCCAATTCATAAATACATGTGTCTCTTCACTTTTAAAATATTCTTTGATGATCTTCATCAATACTTTGTGGTTTTGGGCTTACAGATCCTATGCTTATTAATACCTATGTATTTATATTTCTTTGGGGTAATTGTTAATGGTATGTTGTGTTTCAGTTTCTATAGGCTCATTATTAATATATAGAAATTGTGAATGTTTTTGTGTGTTGGCTTCAAAAAGTTTTGCTACTGTTTCCTTATTTCTGTTTCCTAATCTTCTGGTGATCTGAAGAATTGTCTTAGAGACAGTTCTAGCATATTGGGTAACTAATTGCAAGCGCTGCTGTGAAAGTGGTAGTATTATTTTTATCTTACAGTTTATATATTGAGGCTAACAGCCTGCGAAGCTAGTACAAGACAAAGCTAGATTCAAATGAGACTTGCTCACAGCTGTTTCCAATATGCTATGTCATCTCAGGGTTAAAACAAATTTTCTGAAGGGATTTACATGGTATATTTTGTGAGAAGTTTTCCCTGAAAGTAACAACTTGATTAGAATTACTAGATGCTTTACTTACTTTCTGTCTCTATAGACTGCACAAATATCTACTGACATGCAGGTGGTGCTAGTGGTGAAGAATCCAGCTGCCAGTGCAGGAGACATAAAAGATGTGGGTTTGAAGCCTGGGTTGGGAAGATCTCCTGGAAAAGGAAATGGCAACCCACTCCAGAATTCTTACCTGGAAAATCCCATGGACAGAGGAGCCTGGTGGGCTATAGTCCATGGGGTTGCAACGAGTTGGACATGACTGAAGTGACTTAGCATGCAGTGCATAGGGAAATTTAGGTTCCATTTTCCCTACTGAGTGCTTTAAAAAATTCTTTATATTTGAAGTATAAATATTTACCAGATTGGTATTCATTTTTATTTTCTTCAGCTAACTGTTATGAATCAGGTACTAGATATAGAGAGAGGCGTAACACAAAGTCTCTGCTTTTAATTTGCTACAGTCAAGTAAAGAAGACTGGTAGGAAAGCAGGTAGAGTAATGGGTGTTAAGCATTCTGCTGAAAGTAAGTACATCTACACAATAGTGTGCTGGAGCTGGAGCATATCAGCTTATGGGTGCAAATTGTAGGAATATTTACATGACATCAGTCACGTCCAGCTCTTTGCATCCCCATGGACTGTAGCCTGCCAGGCTTCTCCGTCCATGAAACTTTCCAGGCAAGAATACTGGAGTGGGGATGTGAGGGCGACCTGGTTGCGACATCTGTCACCCCATTGATCGCCAGGGTTGACTGGCTGATCTGGCTGGCTAGGCGGGTGTCCCCTTCCTCCCTCACCGCTCCGTGTGCGTCCCTCCCGAAGCTGAACGCTCGGTCGAAGAGGACGACCATCCCGGATAGAGGAGGGTTGGTCTTCCGTCAAGGGTATAGGAGTAGCTGCGCTCCCCTGCTAGAACCTCCCAACAAGCTCTCAAGAATACTGGAGTGGACTGCCTTTTCCTTCTAACAGGGCTTTCCTGTTTCCTCCCTTCCTCCCTCCCTCCCTCATTCCCTCCCTTTCTTTCTTCCTTGTCTTAGGGCACGTAATTTACTAAAATACTATTATTACTGTTAACATAGAGAGCAAGCTTATAGTTACCAAAGAGATGGGGGGAGGGATAAATTGGAAGTTTGGAATTAAAATAAACACACTACTATATATAAAATAGCTAGCCAACAAGGACCTAGTGTGCAGCACAGGAAACTACACTCAAGATCTTATAATAACCTACACTGGAAAGTATCTAAAAAGAATATAGATTTAGATATAGGTATGTACTTAATCACTTTGCTATAAACCTGAAACTAACACAACACAGTAAATAAACTATATTTCAATAAAAATTTAGAAAATAGAAAAATAAAATACTACTGTTGGTACAGGAGCAAAGGTATTAAATCTAGTCCTTTGTCCTCGTTGCAACATGAACTAATTCAGCATGTCATATCATAAGATGTCACATGACCAACTGCTTCTTGTGATTTAAGCAAAAACCTTTTACAAATCTGGTGACTGATTCCCTTTTAGATGATGAGTATGAGATTAAGTCTTAATTTCCTGTGGGTTCTTTTTTCTTCCCAGAGAATATAAAGCGGCTAACATTAGCATCAACCTATATCTCGTCAACGAACCTTGGCTCTTCTCACTGGCCTGGTGCTCCAAGATTCAATCAGTGACCACAGACAATCTTCAGGTCCTGAGGGAGATAAATCACCCTTACTACTTCATGGTGAGCTGGTTGCCCAGATGGTCCTTCCAAGTCTGGTACAATAGGAGTCTCTGTCCCCTCTCCACCCTACCTTGCCCACTGTGCAGTCTCCAGGCGAACTAGTTAAGAGCAGAGACTTATGTGAGATTGGAGAGGGGGCAGTCACTATTCTCTTACCCAGCTCCTTCTGTGATTTTCAGGCAGAAATTGTTATTATTGGTATAATAATCACTCTTTTTTGAATCCTCACAATGTGTTTTTCATGCATAACATAATTCAGCCCTCTGGGTTAGCCACTAAGATTATCCCCATGGGAAAACTGAAATTTGATGTTTTTAAGATCCTTGACATCATCACATGATGCAAGATTCAGAATGAGGTCTGACTCCAGAGTTTTGTTGCTGCAACCCCTCCTTTCTGAAGGCACAGCAACAATGATAGTGACATGAGGTTTGCGGAGAAAACCAAGTATACTTGATTCCAAAATGAACACTGTGTGTCCTAAGCAAAATACTTTTGGAAAGGAGAATGTGAATATCCAGCTACTACTTATGGTTAGAGGCATGGGAATCTGAACACCTGGTTTACACTTGCAACTAAATCCCATCGCTTATCTATGAAGAGAGCCCCAGCTAACCAGTTAACTGCTACGGAGCCTATATTTTTTTTTATCAGCATAGAGCAGGATGACTGAGTCAGGCACAATAGCCCACAGCAGAAATCTGCTCTGTGAGCTAGGTCTTTCCCTACCCCTGAATAAGATCTCACTCAGATTCCATAGTTTCTCTAGTCACTCTGAGATAATTTTTAAGTTCTTTTTGATCACCAAGAAGCCTTAGCTCAGCATCAAGTGTCTAATCCAGAGTAATAACCCAAAGTCTAAACTGCCTTGAACATTAAAGTTTTAGTCAGAGACACCCAAATGAGAAGCTTAAATATTTTAGGTTGCTTTCTCCATAGCTCTAGCCTCACTGGCACTTGTTTCTGACTTGATCAGAGTCAGGAGCAGGTGCGAGGTGATCGGGGCCAAGCGCACAATCTCACAGGGCCAGTACTGCATTGAGGTCTTGTGGTGGCAGTGTAAAACCGCCCACCCCTTCTCCCTGGGTGCCTTGGGCAGCACTCTGCAGATGACCCTCCAGGAAACCTTGGATGGCAGGTCCCTTGGCATAGATGAAGCCTCTCCACTTGTCTGTCTCTGTACTATCCCCCTTCATGCATAGACTATATAATTTTCTAACAATTTTATTTTTAAAAATTGATTACAGAGTAAACTTGTTCAGTATATAAAATTAATCATTATAAAATGCATAAGTTAGAAAGCAGTATAGCCCTCCATAATCCTATCCTCCTACATCAGTAATGTCTGAAAGTTGTCCCTTTGGATATATTAAATAAAACTTTATTAAGTAAAATTTTCATTTTAATATTTGAATTGTTAATAAATTTATGTTAATCGAAATTCAGAGTGTAAAAGATGTAAGTCAAAAACTTCTTTCTACACCTGGCCTGGACTTGTTTTAAAGAACCCAAGGTCAGTTTGTTCAAGAAGGTGGAGCCAGTATTCCAGGGACCCTCCTAAGCAACCCTCACCCTGAGTTAGAATATGCAGATTCAGATCCTGGCCACCTATTGTGTGAACTTGGAAATGTTAGTTAACCTGTCTTGGCCTCAGTTTGCTTATTTGTAAATTGAGGATTAAAAGTACTGCAGTGGAAGCATTTTTATCCAATATAATCCTCTCTGCTTAATGGTCTGTTAATTCAAAAATTTAAAACAAGAAATTGTGAAATAAATGATGTGTGGTCTGTTAGCATTTTTGTTGTTGTCCGGTCGCAAAGTCTTGTCCAACTCTTCATGACTCCATGGACTGCAGCGCCCCATGGCTTTCTTGTCCCTCACTATCTCCTGGAGTTTGCCCAAGTTCGTGTCTGTTGAATTGGTGATGCCATCCAACCATCTCATCATCTGTCATCCTCTTCTTCTGCCTTTAGTGTTTCCCAGCATCAGGGTCTTTTCCAGTGAGTCAGTTGTTTGCATCAGGTAGCTTTATCCAGGTCTTCCCTTGTGGCTCATATGGTGAAGAATCCGCCTGCAGTGTGGGAGACCTGGGTTCAACCGCTGGGTTGAGAAAATCCCCTGCAGGAGGGCATGGCAACCCACTCCAGTATTCTTGCCTGGAGAATCCCCATGCGTCTTCTCCAACACCACAGTTTGAAAGCATCAATTCTTCAGTGCTCTGCCTTCTTTATGGTTCAGCTCTCACATCCATACGTGACTGCTGGAAAGACCACAGCCTTGACTATACAGACCTTTGACTGTGTGGATCACAACAAACTATGGAAAATTCTTCAAGAGATGGGAATACCAGACCACCTGACCTGCCTCCTGAGAAATCTGTATGCAGGTCAAGAAACTGTACATGGAACAAAAGACTGGTTCCAAATCGGTAAAGGAGTATGTCAAGGCTGTATATTGTCACCCTGCTTATTTAACTTATATGCAGAGTGCGTCATGAGAAATGCTGGGCTGGATGAAGCACAAGCTGGAATCAAGATTGCTGGGAGAAATATCAATTACCTCAGATATGCAGTTGACACCATCCTTATGGCAGAAAGCGAAGAAGAACTAAAGAGCCTCTTGATGAAAGTGAAAGAGGAGAGTGAAAAAATTGGCTTAAAACTCAACATTCAGAAAACTGAGATCATGGCATCTGGTCGCATCACTTCATGGCAAATAGATGGGGAAACAGTGGAAACAGTGAGAGGCTTTATTTTTGGGGGCTCCAAAATCACTGCAGATGGTGACTGCAGACATGAAATTAAAAGACCATTGCTCCTTGGAAGTAAAGCTATGACCAACCTAGACAGCTTATTAAAAAGCAGAGACATCACTTTGCCCACAAAGGTCTGTCTAGTCAAGGCTATGCTTTTTCCAGTAGTCATGTATGGATGTGAGAGTTGGACTATAAAGAAAGCTGAGTGCTGAAGAATTGGTGCTTTTGAACTGTGGTGTTGGAGAAGACTCTTGAGAGTCCCTTGGGCTGCAAGGAGATCGAACCAGTCAATCCTAAAGGAAATCAATCCTGAATTACAAGGATTGATGTTGAAGCTGAAGCTCCGATACTTTGGCCACCTGATGCAAAGAACTGACTCATTGGAAAAGACCCTGATACTGGGAAAGATTGAAGGTGAGAGGAGAAGGGGAGGACAGAGGATGAGATGGTTAGATGGCATCACTGACTTGATGGACATGAGTTTGAGTAAGCTCCAGGAGTTGGTAATGGACAGGGAAGCCTGGCGTGCTGCAGTCCATGGGGTCGCAAAGAGTCAGATATTACTGAGCGACTGAACTGAACTGACTGGTACATACCTTTGCCTGCAAAGTGATGTCTTTGCTTTTTAACACACTATCTAGGTTTGTCACAGCTTTCCTGCCAAGAAGCAATCTTCTTTTAATTTCATGGCTGCACTCACCAGCTACAGTGATTTTAGAGCCCAAGAAAATAAAATCTGTCACTGCTTTCACTCTTTCCCCTTCTATTTGCCATGAAGTATGGGACTCGATGGCACGATCTTAGTTTTTTTGAATGTTGAGTTTTAAGCCAGCTTTTTCACTCTCCTCCTTTACCCTAATCAAGAGGCTCTTTAGTTCCTCTTTGCTTTCTGCCATTAGAGTAGTATCGTCCATATATCTGAGGTTGTTGCTGTTTCTCCCAGCAATCTTGATTCCAGCTTGTAACTCATCCAGAGGTGCCTTTTGCATGATGTGCTCAGCATATAGGTTAAACAAACTGGATGACAATAAGAGCCTTGCCATACTCCTTTCTCAATCCTGGACTAGTCAGTTGTTCCATACAGGGTATTATTTCTTCTTGACCCGCATACAGGTTTCTCAGGAGACTGGTAAGATGATCTGGTATTCCCATTTCTTTAAGAGTGTCCCACAGTTTGTTATGATATACACAGTCAAAGGCTTTGGCATAGTCGACGTAGTCAATGAAATGGAGGTAGATGTTTTCTTGCAATTCTCTTGCTTTCTCAATGATCCAGCAGATGTTGCCAATTTGATCTCTGGTTCCTCTATTTTCTAAACCCAGCTTGAATACCTGGCAGTTCTTGTTTCACATAATGCTGAAGCCTAACTTGGAGGATTTTGAGAATAACCCTACTAGCATGGGAGATGAGGGCAGTTGTCCAGTGATTTGAACATTCTTTAGTACCTTCTTGGGAACTGGGATGAGGATTGACCTTTTCCAGTCCTGTGGCCACTGCTGCATGTCCCAAATTTGCTGGCATATTAAATGCAGCACTTTAATAGCATCATCTTTAGGATTTTAAGTAGCTCTGCTGGAATTTCATCACCACCACTAGCTTTATTGGCAGCAGTGCTTCCTAAGGCCCCCTTGACTTCATACTCCAGAATGTCTAGCTCTGGGTGACTGATTACACCATCGTGGTTATCTGGGTCATTAAAATCTTTTTTGTACAGTTCTTCTATGTACTCTTTCCCTCTCTTCTTGATCTCTTCTGCTGCTATTAGGCCTTTACCGTTTCTGCCTGTTATTGTGCCTGTCTTTGGGTGAAATGTTCCTTTGATGTTTCCAGCTTTCTTGCAGAGATCTCTCATCTTATCCTTCCTGTTATCTTCCTCTGTTTCTTTGCACTGTTCTTTGAAGAAGGCCTTCTTGTCTCTCCTTGCTGTTCGCTGGAACTCTGCATTAGATGGGTATACTTTCCCTTTCTTTCTTTTTCACTTCTCCTTTCCTTAGCTGTTTGTAAGGCCTCATCAGATAACCATTTTACCTTCTTGCATTTCTTTTTCTTTGGGATGGTTTGCTTCACTGCCTCGTGTGCAGTATTCTGGACCTCTGCCCACAGTTCTTCAGGTACTCTGCTTACTAGATCTAATCCCTTGAATCTATTCATCACCTCCACTGTGTATTAACAGGGAATTTGATTTAAGTCATACCTGACTAGTGTAGTGGTTTTCCCCACTTTCTTTGGTCTAAGCCTGAATGTGACCATGTTGAAAAAACCTACCTAATACTTACTGGCTTAAAATACTTGTTTGTCACATTCTGTATAATGGCTGAGCGCTTTCTCTGGTCTCAACCAGTTTGGTTGGACTGGGTGTCTAGGATGGCCTCATCCACATGTCTAGGGTCTTACCTGGAATGACTGTGGTCTCCCTTCCTTTGGTCACTCATCCTCAAGGAGGCCAGCTTTACTCATGCTCGCCTGGTGGTGCTGGGTTCTCAGCAGTGAGAGAGGTCAAGCCCCAGTGCATGTGCCTTTCTAAGGATCTCCCAATCTAGTGTTTGCTAATATTCCACAGACCAAAGATAATGACACAGTCCAGTCCAGATTCAAGGTAGGGCAGGTAGCAACAGACATTAGCTCTTGATAGAGAGGAACAACCAAGTCATATTGCATACAGGCCTGCATTTGGGGAGGAATACTGTGATTATTTTATAAGCAATCCACCACTTACATACCTAATGCATTTTAAAATATTCATTCACCTATTGACATAGACTCAAGGTCTTTCCTTTGAGGGTATTTTAGTTGATTGAATTCTGTATTCACTTGCTTATATATACTTCCAAATGAACCAACTATGATTTCTAAGTTTGTTTCCTTTTTTTGTTGTTGTTCAGTCACTAAGTCATGTCCGAGTCTTAAAGCACACACAAAAAAACCTAAAGTCATCGGGAGAATGAGGAATCCACCCAGATTTTTATAATAATCCCATCACCCCCGTCTCTTAGTGTATCACTCACATCTAATTCATTTGCAGTTTATTTTTACTTGTTTATCTAGGGCTGCACTGGGCCTTTGTTGCTTTGCACGGGCTTTCTCTAGTTGCAGCAAGGAGAGGCTACTCTTTGTTGTAACGAGCAGGCTTCTCATTTTAGTGTCTTCTCTTGTCACAGAACACAGGCTCCAGGGCACGCAGGCCTCGGGAGGTGTAGCTCTTGGGCCCTAGAGCACGTGGCCTTCAGTAGTTGTGGCGCACAGGCTCGGAAGTTGCGGCCTGCGGGCTCTGAAGTGCACGCTCTGTGGTTGTGGCACGTGGTCTTTAGTCTGCCCTGCAGCATGTGGACTCTTCCCAGAGCAGGGGTTGATCACGTGTCCCCTTCAGTGAATGTGTGCACGCTCAGTCATGTCTGACTCTTTGTGACCCTATGGACTGTAACTCACCAGGCTCCTCTGTCCATGGTATTCTCCAGGGAAGAATACTGAAATGGGTTGTCATTTCCTCCTCCAGGGTTCCTCCCAACCCAGGGATTGAACCTGTGTCTCCTGCATCTCCTGCATTGGTAGGCAGATTGTTATTCACTGCACCACCAAGGAACTCCTGCAGTTTATTTTTTTTTATGACTGTTTCTGTCATTGTCAACTTTTAAAAAGCATTGACTTAGTATCCTTTGAAAATGCCATGTTTTTTTACTCAGCTTTTACAGATCTAAGTAACATTTAACTACACCACACAATCATAACAAGTGCAGCTGTTCTAAAGCCACATGGACAGTAAAAACAACTGATTCTTAGACTGTGCAGCCTACTGGTGGGCATCCTGGAGCAGGCCAAGGCATTGGTCAGGTTCCGAGAGGGCATTGGGAGCCTTAGATTAGTAGAACTTGGTTGAAAGCTTCTGCTGTACCTGCCTACTAGAGCTGTTTGAAGGATTAGCTGCAAAAATACCCTTAATACGCTTAGGACACTTCCTTAGCTCCTATAATTGCTCATTAATATTAGTTCTCAACATTATCACCATCATTTGTGTTATTGTTATGATAATAATTATAATAATGATTATATTATATAATTTTATATATTATTATATTTATTTTATTATATATATGTGTGTTTATATATTATATATTATATTATATTATATAATAATAATATTATTATCATTACTAATAATAAAATCATTACTATCATTTCTTTCTTTTCTTTCTTTCTACTAATCAGTCCAAGAAAAGACCTTGGGATAGAGTGGAAAATGGCATAAGAAAGAAACAAATGCCAGACCCCGTACCATCATGTACTATTGGAGGTGAAATAATGAAAGTAGAAAGGAAAGATCAAACCAGGAAATTTAAAAACTCATGCAAGAGAAGCTAGGAGATGGAGGTCTATAAAGTGGGTGATTCAGTCAAGGAGCCTCAAGAAGTAGGCGTGCTAGTCTTAGTTAAGAATTATAATTTCAGCATGCTTATTTGAAGCATAATGACTTAGAAGAATGATTCCTAAATGCTGGTTCACAGACTGGCTGCTTGTTGCTGGGGAGCTTGTTAGAGATGCAGAAATTCTGATTCCTGAGTCGCTAGTGAGGCCCAGGAAGCTGTATTACTAAAGGCTGCAGCTCAGGTAGATTTGGATGCACAGCCAGTTTGGGAACCTGTGCCATGAACACATAGAGTACTGGAAGTCAAGGAACTTGGGCTGTAGCCCTGGGTCCAGAGAAGAATTGCTATGTGATATCTCTAGGACTCCCTCAGGCCTCTGTTGAGTGTCCAGGGAAATGAAGTGTGTGAAGTGATTTAGTCCTTGTAGAGCCCTGGGCACATGTAAGGGGAGATTGTTAGGTTAGCAGCAGGTATTCCCTGTGTTTGACTTCAGTCCCGGGGATCAAGGTTCCTCCTCCTGCTCTGCCCCCTCTCCTTTCCCGCTCAAGCAAGGGACTTGATCCACATGATCTACAATCTTCTCCAACTGTAATGCCTAAAACTGTGTTTTCTGTCTTGCAGACACCAAAGTTCTATCTGTTCATGTGGATTTTCATGGATATTGTTTCTGCAGCTTTCATTATTGCCATATTACATTTTTATTGGTAAGCATATGTTTGTAATTTTAAATGTTTTTTCCCCTAAATAAAAATATACATGGTTTGATGGAAGTTTAAGAAAAAACAGTTACACTCTTCCCATAGTCCCACATGGCAAAGCCTCAGGGAGACAGGGTTTAACGGTTTTCTCTTCCAAACCTCCTGTTTCTTCTCATGCTGCCTGTAGCTCCTCACACCCCTTCTACCTCCTCAACATGAGACCGTATCCTAAGGATAAGGACTCTCACTAAAGCTTAATCAAAGTCTGTTACTGCAGATCCCTTGCAGATCAGTTGGCAGAGGACAGGGGTTGAAGATTGTTCAGAACAAGTACCTCCACCTCCCCACCTTCCACAGGGTGGGACACAGCAGGGTGATGTGTAAAGAGCAAGCTCACCCTCCAGGAACCCTGGGTTTTAGTCCTGGCTTTTGCCGTAGTTGCTGGATGACCCTGGGGAAATCACTGCCTCTTTCCAGACCATAATCTTTGTATCTGTCCAAGAAAATGACATTTGGGAATTCTTGAGGGGGAAATGCTACAAGATTAGAAGGTTCAGGTGGAAGAGGGGACATCTGGCAGAAGAATTTTAGCTGAAAGAGACTCCATGGTTCTTTAGGTCTCAGCATGCCCATCATTTCCTCATTTGAGTTATCTTTTAAAGGGGGAAACCACAAACCCTCCACCTAAGGTAGCAATTGACTGGGCAATGTTCTTTTCTGGCCACTGCCTGTATTATTTTCACGTTGGAAGAAGTCTGTGAGGCTCATGGCCCCTCTGCTTTATTCTAGGAGGAGAGAGAGCCAGAGTGAAAAAATCCTCCATGGTATCACCAGTTACACAGGTAAAGTTAGAGGCCTTTAGGAAGTCATTGCCTCCAGAAAGCAGGGCCTGCCTTTAATGTTTCTGACAAGAATTTAAGGAATCTAAAATGATGGAGTGGGAACCAGTGAGAAGTTGGGAGAAACAGGCTGGGCACAGATTCCAGGAGGCTCTTGACATCAAAATTCATTGTGGACTTTATCCTCTAAGCAGTGAGATTTCTTGAAAGATTTTGAATGTGGCTGTATATTTGCTCTCTTGTTCATATTTCATTCATCACATGATTATTATTGAATACCAGCTTTGTGCCAGGCATTCTGAGAGTCCAAAGTACCTGAAAGCTGTCTATGGAGGGTGGTTCAAGAGAAAAGAGCTTCTGGCCCACAGAGAGCAGTGAGGAAGCAGGTGAAGGTATAACAGTTGACATCTTTGGTTCAGGCATCTAATTCCAGGACAGAGAAGCTGCCGTGTTCATCACAGCTAAATGTGCTCTATGTGGCTTCAGTTGTGATGTATGTTGGAAGGTGGAAGGAGAAAATTGCAGAGATCCTGGAATTTTGGCCTAGAGTCTAGACTCTGCATATAAGCAATCAGGAAATGGAGAATGAGTTTCAAGCAAGGGAGTAATATGCTTAGACTTCTGTGTAAAGGGAAAGAATAGCAGAATAACTTAATGATCACCAGGATAACTAAGGGCTGAGTAAGTGAGATAGGTCCAGTAAGGGAAGGGAAGCTAGAGTTTATATTTCAGGAGGTTGTGGGGATAATCACACAGTGAGTTACTGGTTTGGGAAGCCAGTGCAATGTCAAAGGGAAAACCATTTAGGAGGCAGAGGGCTGTGCAGTACATGATACTGTTTCCTCCCATAGCGTGTGGAAACTTTAGTAAAGTTGAAATAGTCACAAAATCATGAATTAATTTAATTTCTTGTGGACAATGGTAAAGATCATGAGATGTTGTGTACCAACTGGCAGAGTATTCAACACATACATTACTTAGAGTTGCAGGAATGGATCCATAGGGACCATGAAAACCAAGTTCAGAAATTTGAAGAGCAATTGTCTTTCCTACTTTAAAATTGAGTGGTTTAACCAAGCTGATCCAAATGTCTTAAGATAAAGAGATTTCTAGTAACTGAGTTTTATGCATTTTAAAAAGATCACTCTGCTGGCTCTTAAGATGACTGAAGGCTGAGTTCCAACTGCCTTATGCTTTTTAGTAGTTATATTAGTAAACTAGGGCTGCCCCCCCCCCCCCAAATACCACAGACTGGGTGCCTTTAACAACAGAAACTGATTTTTCTTACAGTCCTGGAGACTAGAGGCGCAAGATCAGTGCATCAGCAGGCTTGCTTCCTCCTGGGGCCTCTCTCCTTGGCTTGTAGATGGCCACTTTCTTGCTGTGTCCTCACATTGCGATTGCTCTGTGCACACACAGACCCCCAGTGTCCTCAGGGTCTCTAGATTTTCTCTTTTCTGCCCAGACTGGATCAAAGCTCACCATAATGGCCTCATTTTGATCATATCTTTAAAAGATTTATCTCCTAAATTAGTCCTATATTGATGTGCTAGTGGTTAGGGCTTTAACATATGAATTTGTGTGGTATACAACTTAGCCCATAACAGTAATCCAACCAAGAAATAAAAGAATGTGAAAATGATGAGAAAACCATGGATGGAAGAGAAGTTTTGAAGGAAAGTTAAAAGACTGTTTAAATTTGAATGAGGGAAGTAATTATAATGCCTTAGGGAAAGCACGGTTTACTGGAACCTGAATTCCCACCAGGTTGAAATGTGAAGAAAATAAGATGAGTAGAAAATAAATTAAGATTTTTTTTCCTGTTTTTGAGAGTTTTTAGTTGCCCATTTACAAAAATCAGTTTTGCATGATCTACATAAATGTGTAGAAATATTTTTTGAGTACCTCAAAGGGATGTCTACAAGGCAAAGGCCTAAGTTTAGAATCAGGGAAGGAACAAGGAAAACTGGAAAGAAGCAGGAGCCACAGCCCAGACCCAGCCAGGGTGGGGAGAATATAGCCTCCAACACTAGCAGTGTCAAGTACTGCACCACGACCACCTCAGACATGGGCATGTCCTGCTGCTGCCACCTCTCTAGATTTAGGATATATTTTTCAGCCCTTTAAAAAGAGTCCAGTCTTTTGTCTTCTATATCTAGTAGTTTCTTATGAAAAGTCTTCCAAAAAAGAAGTCTTTTATTTTTTATCGTTGTTCCTCTACTTCTAACATGTTCTTTTACTCTGGCTACTTTTTAAGATTGTTTCTTTTACTACTGGTTTTCAGTAATTTGATTATGATTTACCGTAGTGTATATGAGTGTGTTTATCTTGCTGAACTTCTTAGATCAGTAAAAGTATAAATTTTCAGTCTGTATTTTTTCTTGTATTTTTCTGTCACTACCCTCTTTCAGTTACCAGATGTTAGGTGGTTTCTTATTATCCCATGGGTTGCCAAGACCATTTGTTTTTATTTTTAGCATACTTAATTTCTTTGACTGTACCAGGTCCTAGTTGTGGCCTGTGGGAGTTTTAGTTGTTGCACACAAACTCCTAGTTGCCGCATGTGGGATCTAGCTCCCTGATGAGGGAGTGAACCTGGGCCCCCTGCACTGAAAGCATGGAGTCTTAGCCATGCTAGGGAAGTCCCTAGCCTATTTAATTTTGTGCTTCATTTTGGAAATATTATATTACTGTATGGTTAGTTTTTAATTGCTATGTGACAAATTACCTGAGACCTAGCAGCTCAAAAAAACACAAGTTTATCATCTCACAGTTTATTGGACCAGGAGTCTAGGCATAGTTTTGCTGAGTCCTCTGTATGAGGTCTCATGAGGATAACATCAAGGTATTGGCCTGGGCTGCAATCTCATCTGAGACACCAGAGCCCTCTTCCAAGCTCATGGGTTGTTGGCATAATCAGTTCCTTACAATTGCAAGATTGAAGCCATCCATGTCTCCTTAATCATTCTTGGAATAGTTTTGCTCTAAGATCCTAGAGACTACCTTCAGGTCCTAGTCATAAGGTTTTTTCACAGCATGACATCTTAATTCTTCAAATCCAGCAGGGAAATATCTCTTGTAGCAGATGGATTGAGGAAAAAGAAAACAAAGGAAACAAAATGATACACAAAACAAATAGAAAACAAGTTGAAACATGGTAGTCATAAATTCAGCCATTTATTAATTACATTAAATATAAATGAACCATATTCTCAAAACATGTGTAGAAATTGTCAGACTGGATAGAAGCAGGACCAAAACATACGCTGTCTACAAAAGAAATAGTTAAAATACAAAAACACAGAGTAAAACCAAAAGGATAGAAAATAATATGCCATGTAAACAATAAGCCTCAGAAATAATATCTGAAAAAACTTCAAAGCATGGAGCATTGTTAGAAATAAAGATTTCATAATGATAAAATGGTTGATGTATCAGGAAGCCACTATATATACTTAATAGCAGAGCTTCAAAATAAAACAAAAGCTGAAAGAGAGAAATCATACTTAGAGATTTAGATTCTTCTCTCGTTACCTGAAAGAACAACTAAACACCCAAAAAAATAAAATCAGAAAAGATATTTGAATACTTTCAGTGAACGTGACCTAATTGACAGAAGATATATTTAACAACTACAGAATACATAACATTTTCAAATGTACATTGCTAGCCATAAAATGAATCTAGAAGAGTCTGCTGATTTACCTCATACAGAGAGAATTAAGCAAAATGAGGGGAGAGAGAAATATGTTCCAAATAAAATAACAAGACTAAACCTCAGAAAAAGAACTAAAGAAATCAAGGTAAGAAGCCTACTTGATAAAGAGTTAAAATTAATGGTCTTGAATATGATCAACCAGGAATTCTCTACCCATTAAGAGTTGACGGAGAGATCAAGAGTTTCCCAGATAAACAAAAGCTAGACGAGGTTTATCACCACTAAACCAGTTCTATAAGAAATGTTAAAGGGAGTTCTTTAAGTTGAAAAGAAATGGCACTAGCTGATAATAAGGAAGCATGCAAGTATAAATCTCACTGGAAAAAGTACATATATAATAAAGGTAGGAGATGGGTCACTTATAAAGGAAGTATGAAAATTAAAAAAACAAAAGTAGTAAAAATGACTAAAATTACAGTAATTAAGGATGCCAAAAATAAGAAAATGTAATAAACTGTGTCATCAGTAAATTTCAAAAGATCAAAATCACACACTTTGTTCTGTGATCACAAAAGGAATTAAGTTAGAAACAATAAAATATCTAGATAGTCCTCTAAATACTTGAAATTAATGCGTCTCTAAACAGTTCATTGATAAAGGGATTAATCGCAATGGAAATTGGAAAATATTTTTCAAGGATAATGCCTATATAATGGCAAAATTTGTGGGGTACAGCATAAAGCTGAACCTAGAAGGAAATTTGTAACTTTAATGTTAGAAGAAAGATTGTTAAAGTAGAAACTTGATCAATATGTAACCAATCTTAAAAAGCTAAGTAAATTTTTTTCCAAGTAAAAGGAAGGAAATAATATAGATAGGAGCAATGGAATAGAAAAGATGAAACAACAGAAAAATCTTTTCAAAGTGAAAGTTTGTTCTTAGGAAAGATTAATAGAATTGATAAATTCTTGATAAGAGAAATTGATTGACAGTATGGTGAATGATTAATGAAAGAGGGACTAAATCCAAATCCTAGAAATAAAAAGAAAAATTATAAGCATTTTAAACCATTAAATTTGACAAGTTAAATGAAGTAGACAACTTCCTTGAAATGTACAGCTTATTAGAACTGAAAGAAGCTGAAATTTGTAGTAACTCACTATCAGAATCAAATCTGTGAATCAAAAATCTACCACAAAGGAAAGTCCAGGCCCAACAAGTTACATTGCCTAATCAAATATATGATAAATAATACCAATTTTATACCAACTCTGAAAAAAAGAGGGGCTGATTCTTTGAGGCCAGCAATAATCTCATATAAAAATGTCTGACAAAGAGAGTACAATAACTAAATTCATAAATGAATATCCTTCATGAGCTTAGACATAAAAATCCTGAACAAAACATTAACACATTGAATCCATCAGTAGGTAAAAGGATAAAATATCAGGAGCAAGTGAGGTTTATACCAGCAGTGTAAGATGAATTTATCATTTGAGAATTAATCAAATTAATCTACCATATTAATGAAATAGAAAAATCATATTTGACAAAATCCACTATGTTCAAATCTCTGAGAAAACTAGACCTGGGATGAAACTTACTCAATCGAATGAGAGATATTTACACAAAAAACCTCCAACCAACATCATTTGTAATGGTGAAACAGCATTTTCTCTCTAAGATCGGAAATAAAGCGAGGATATCTCTTTTACTAGTGCTGTTTGGCATTGTACTGGAGATCCTAGCTAGTTTAGTAAGATAAACAACAGGCATAAAGGAAAAATGAAACTCTTGATTCAAAGATATGATTATTTACATTAAAAAATTCTAAGGACTCAAACAACAAATCTACTACAACTGGTGACTTAAGCAATGCCTCAGGATATAAGATCAATATACAGAAAAACCAATTATATGTTGATATATTATCACTGAATAATTAGAAACTTTAAAAATGGAAATAGCATCATATATAACAGCAAAGTTATAAATGCTGATAAAGGTCTGTCTAGTCAAAGCTGTGGTTTTTCCATTAGTCACACATAGA
The DNA here is from genome assembly GCF_963930625.1 of Muntiacus reevesi. Lineage (NCBI taxonomy): Eukaryota > Metazoa > Chordata > Mammalia > Artiodactyla > Cervidae > Muntiacus > Muntiacus reevesi. Next base: position 18,700,216 of record NC_089253.1, read on the forward strand.
TGTGAGAGTTGGACCACTAAGAAAGCTGAGCACCAAGAGTTGATGCTTTTGAACCATGGTGTTAGATAAGACTCTTGAGAGTCCCTTGGACTGTAAGGAGATCAAACTAGTCAATCCTAAAGGAAATCAGTCCTGAATATTCATTAGAAGGACTGATGCTGAGGCTGAAGTTCCAATACCTTGGGCCACCTGATGTGAAAAACTGACTCATTCGAAAATACCCTGATGCTGGGAAAGATTGAAGGCAGGAGAAGGGGATGACAGAGGATGAGATGGTTGGATGGCATCACGGACTCAATGGACATGAATTTGTGCAAGTTCCAGAAATTGGTGATGGACAGGGAAGCCTGGTGTGCTACAGTCCATGGGGTTGCAACGAGTTGGACACAGTCTAGCAACTGAAATTGAACTGATAACAGCATAAAACATTAACTAGGAATTTTAGGAAATTATTGTAAGCTCTTACAAATATAGATGATTGTTCATTGTAAATTATAAAAAGTTTAATGAGGAAAAAGAAGACCTGGATAAATGGAACAATATAACACATAAATGAATTTAAAAACTTAATACTGTATAAAAACTTAATACTGTAGATATTAGATATCATGGAATTGAATTACAAATTCAATTCAAGTGCAATAAAAATCCCCTTCTTTCTATGAAGCTGACAAAAAAATGAAGCTAATGTGTGTAGCTGTTTCTTTTCTTTTTTTTTAATTAATTAATTTATTTTTATTAGTTGGAGGCTAATTACTTCACAACATTTCAGTGGGTTTTGTCATACATTGACATGAATCAGCCATAGAGTTACACGTATTCCCCATCCCGATCCCCCCTCCCACCTCCCTCTCCACCCGACTCCTCTGGGTCCTCCCAGTGCACCAGGCCCGAGCACTTGACTCATGCATCCCACCTGGGCTGGTGATCTGTTTCACCATAGATAATATACATGCTGTTCTTTTGAAACATCCCACCCTTACCTTCTCCCACAGAGTTCAAAAGTCTGTTCTGTACTTCTGTGTCTCTTTTTCTTTTTTGCATATAGGATTATCGTTACCATCTTTCTAAATTCCATATATATATGTGTTAGTATGCTGTAATGTTCTTTATCTTTCTGGCTTACTTCACTCTGTATAATGGGCTCCAGTTTCATCCATCTCATTAGAACTGATTCAAATGCATTCTTTTTAACAGCTGAGTAATATTCCCTGGTGTATATGTACCACAGCTTCCTTATCCATTCGTCTGCTGATGGGCATATAGGTTGCTTCCATGTCCTGGCTATTATAAACAGTGCTGCGATGAACATTGGGGTGCACGTGTCTCTTTCAGATCTGGTTTCCTTGGTGTGTATGCCCAGAAGTGGTATTGCTGGGTCATATGGCAGTTCTATTTCCAGTTTTTTAAGAAATCTCCACACTGTTTTCCATAGTGGCTGTACTAGTTAGGATTCCCACCAACAGTGTAAGAGGGTTTAGCTGTTTCTTCAAGAGTGAAATTACACTCAGGGCAAAAATAACTGGATTCTGGACTGACTTCTTTGGATTTTCACTCTCTTCTAGATTTTGGCTCTACTTTTCCTCATTATATTGTAAAGTCTTAGATAAATTTGAGATGTCTTCTTGGTTTTGCAGAGTATCCAGTTTCTAATTTGTCTTTGATAAGAGTCCATTTCCTAGCTGCATTACTAGAAAAAGTCTCCATCATCTATTTTTTCTACTGTTCAGATTGAAAAAAATAAAAAACTATTTTCGGAGCAATTACTGTGTGACAGATACTCGTGAGCACTGTACTTGGGGTAGCAAGCAAGACAAAGTCTCTGTCCTTAAAAGTTCTCATTTTAATGGAGGGTGTGTTCATTTTTCTATTCAAGCTGCTTTGGAAGCAGTGGTTATGGAATCCATGAACTTTAAGTAAATGTTGATTTCACCCTTCTGACTGCTCCCATTTGAGTGAGAACCTCACACAACAGACTCTTAAACTCCAGCACCTTGATAAACTGAGGACCATAGCAAAGTCTGCCCAAAGGCTGGGTAGGGAGGAGAACTAGGGAGAAAGAATCTAAAATGGTAAGTGAAGAGCTGACATTTTAAAGATGACTAGGATTCTGTCACATGACGGACAAAGATTGGAGAAGCAACTTGGCAAGAATCTGTGTTGTTTTCTTTTCTGTCCCACAGAAACTCCAAGTGTAAGCCTCCATGATGAAGTTTTGGAAGTTGTGGAAATCCCTGGACTTTTAACCAAGAGCAAAATGAAATATCCAGACTCTGAAGTCATTACACCAGAGGTTGTCAAGGAAACCACTGCACCAACCGTGCATCCCATAGATGACAATGGACCACCAGTGCCCACTGGGCCAGCCTTTGAACCCATCCAAGCACCCACTTCGGAAGCCAACAGAGAGGCCACCCTCCAAACTGTATTGCCTACCAAGGAGGCAAACAAACCAATGGTTCCCTCTGTGGAGAAGCCCCCTCCTGAAACATAACCTGAAAAGTCCCCACCATTGACTACCCCCAGTAATCCTCTTTTATGATGGTTTCCACCACATCAAACATTTCCTTCTCCCCCTTTTGGGCTGTCTTCAAAGAATAATTAGCCACAACTTGCCTCCTTCTCCTTTTTCTCCCTCTCTGTGCCCAGAGTGACCTGATGGTGGAGAGATGTCAGGAAAGGGGTGCGGAAGAGCCAGGCTCTCAGGAAAACCACTCTGGTCTCACCTCTCCTCTCCAGGGGGATGAGCAGAGGGGCAAGAGTGTGGTCCTGGAGCTGGAGCTGGTTTCTCTCCGGGTGTCGGAGGGTCTGTATCATCCTAACCCTTCATAATATTCCCCTCTGAAGGAGTGGCTATGGTGAACATCAGCCTGTAAATAAGGCAGCCTCTCAGGAACTGAGAAGGTAATTGATACAATCTTTGGGGCCCTCTGCGGTCACTCAGGCTGACAGGGTCAAGGGAGGAGTTCCAGAGTGATGCCGTCCAGTGTCAGAGAAGGCGAGGTGGCATGGGCGTGAGCGGGGGCAAAGCTCTCAGCCCACTCACCGTCCTGTCGGACAGTGTGCTGGGGTGCTTCCTCATAGCTTGTCGCTGGCCGATTCCCCAGAGGTGATGGGCAGAATCCCATGCCTCCCCAGTGGCTTTTGATCTTGAAGGGAAACTTGAGCTGAGAACCCAGTGTTAGAAGCAGGAAGTTGTGTTCCTCTGTGTGACCATCACCTACTCACCCTCCTTGTCCAGGGCTCATGTTCCCGTGTATATGGCGATGGGCAGGGGCAGACACCACAGCACCTTCCCTGTGGCTCAGGTTTATCCTGGGCTGACTGTGGTGGGGCAAGTTTGCCTCAGATGGCTGCATTGTCATCCTAGAAAGCAGGGCTGTCTGGTTTGGGGACTTTGTTTCAGCAACAGCCCCTCCCCCTCCCACACAGGCATCTGGAGGCCAGGAATAGCACTCCCTGTGGAGTGTTTTGTCACCTACATGCAGGCGACCCCGGACTCTTGAGCATTTGAGGACAAGTGAGCTGGGCTGGCTGTGCTGAAGTATCAGGGGCCTTGAGGACAGATCCCTAACATGCCAGAGGCAAGAGGATTCTCCCCTGCCACATCCCCAGGCTCTCAGCCTAGCCACAGCCCAGAGGGTGTCCCACCCCACATCACACCTTCTCTGAAGATCCCGCCCAAGACCTGCCCAGGTCATGTCCAGACTTGGCTGTTCCATCCTGGTCACAGAGTAATATTTTACAGGCTCCCACTGGACATAAGGATTTAACCTCAGGCAGCATGGTTCTTGGAGGTTCTAGGGTTCTTGGAGGTTTCTTGATTGACCAAGGAGATGTTCCTGGCAGGATTCAAGTGCCACTCTGGATCCACTGGCCCTAGGTAAGGCACAGAAGCTGGTTCCCCCTCTGGATCTCCAGCCAACCACACGTAGGTCTCCACCTTCCAGGATGACATCCAGCATTGCCCTGCCCATCCTGCCCTGGTCCCAGCCCATCCCTTTAAGCCCCTTTCAAGCACGCTGTGGGCTTAGGCTCCCCAACCCCCAATCCCAGACTAGCTTGACCCTGCACTTGCAGAACACAGAGATGCTTATAGAGATCACTCACCAACAGGACCCTGTCCTGGCCCCACACAATACCCTGTCCCCCTTCCCGCCAGCAAAGACACTACAGGGCCAGAAGATAAACACAGGCTTTATGTCTGAAGTCATCAGGGGAGATCTGAGCAGTGGCTCAGCATTCACTGTTATATATAAAAGTGTTCTGTCTCCCTCACACCAGCTGAGGCTCCTGGAGTTTGGGGAATTAACCCAGTCCCTTAGGTTTCAGGATAATCTTGGTTTGATTGTTCCCGGCATGGAGAACTAGGTTGTCCTCTTGGTTACATTTCCAGGCCATGCACAGAAAGTCAAAAGAGGTCCCATGTAGGACTAGTCTGAGTTACAAATGACATCCGAGGAGCCCAGGCTCTTAGAATGGCAAGGTCACAGCAAGCCAGGAGTAGAACCAACCAGGTGCTTCAGCGTGGATGGAGGGAGTTCTGCCTCCTGGCAAGGCCGCCTCCCTGGAAGAAGGGTCAGAGGCCATGGTGGTGCTATCAGTGGTGGCCAGCTAGCCACCACTTGACTCCCTGCCTGGGTAGTCAAGGTCTTCCCTCAGCTGCGGAGATTGCTGATGGTCCTGAGCCAGCTGCTGTCTAGAGAGTAGGCATGGGGCCAGAGCCGCTTTCCCCCTGATCACTCGCCACTCCTGGAGCCTCACTGTTTGCTCATGGCTGTGAGCATCTGGCTAATGTAGGGAGCCGGGAGGTCATTCACCTTGTAGCCCTGAAAACAGCAGTAAGAAGATAAACAGAGCACCGAGAAGGACATGGCCATCCACTCAGACCCAGAGCACAGACAGCTCCCAGGAAACTGCAGTGGACAGAAGCCTGGACAAAGACAAATCCTGCCCCGCTCGGGCTCAGCCTCCCCAGCCAGACAGCTGAAGGTATGGATTCATCCATGCATATTCTAGGATTTTAAGTTGTTGTGACCCCACATTAAGGTGCTAGTTTGTGGGTCCCTCAAATCCTGGATGCCTCTCCAGGAGTGATCATAAAGGCTGTACCAACTGAGCTCATTCCAGGAGGCCTCATTGCTAATGGCTCTATAATTGACCTCGATGACCAAGGCTCAGTCTCTAAATATTAAAGGCACTGGGACATAGTTACTGAGTGGGTGATGTGTTCCTCAGTTCAGGATTAAGCCCCTACCCCAGACCTAACCTGATCTAACCTTAGCTCCAGTTGATCCTGACTACAGGCTAGGCTGCATACTTCTGTGATGCGGGGGCTGGGAGGATGGCTGAAGCTGCAAGCGGGGCTACGGAGCCCCCAGGCCTGAAGGAAGAGCTCTCACCAGTGATGTTTCACAGAGGAGTTTGCTCCCATGTACCAGGTTTCCCGTGGTGACGTGGAAGAAGGTGTTGTTGCTGCTCCAGTTGGAGAACTTGGTGAAGGGGTGACTGGTCAGGATGTCCTGTGGGAGCAGAGAGAGTCTGAAGCTGCACAACTGGACTGTCTGGCCTCTCTGTCCTCAGCTCCAGCCCAGAGACACCACCCACATGAAGGACCTCAGGCCCTCAGACGGGGAAAGAAGCAAGAGGATAGAGTCTGGCTGTGCCACAGAGCTGCTATGCGAGGCAGGCCGTGGTTGGGACCAGCTAGAGGGACCTCCAGGGAAGCCCAGGAGGCCGTCAGGTGTGTGGGGCCAGTACTGGAATTTTAAGAGCTTCAAGAGGTGATCTTCCCACATGAGGTGATCCAGTGGAGTTGAAAGAGGGAGATGAGAAGACACCACCTCGGGGAACACAAAGTGTGGGCTGGTAGAGAAGCAGCCCAGGGAAGTAGAGAAGAGTAGAGAAGCCTGGGAGGACCAAGGCAGATGTGAGGAAAGCCAGGCAAGTGGGCCCACGGAGCCAAGGAGAAGATGGTGGTCATCGCCGCCCTTGCCAGCAGCCCCATGTGCTCTCCCGTGTCAGTGGTAGGACTCTGCCCCCTTGGTAGGAACGCTCAGGCCCTGACAACTGAGCACAGTTACCCCAGCACAGCCTGCCGCCCCGACTAATGTGGGCAGAGAGCATTCTGGAGGGAGGAAGTGGGTGGTAGCGTCTGATGATGCTGAAAGACCAAGCACTAACAGAGTTGAATGGATTTAATAGTGAGGCTCAGAGAGCAGTTTCAATGGAGAGATGAGAGGTAAGGAACTAGACAGAGCAAACACAGACAACCTCTCAAGATGCATGGCCAGGAGGGTGGATAAAGTGAGGATGATGGTGACTAGAAAGGTCTTTTGGGTTTGGGTCTGGGATCCTTTGTTAGAAGTGCAGACAGAGAACCCCACCCTCCCCTGCTCTTCCCTGTCACTGCTCACCTTGATTCTGGGATTGAAGAGGCTGAAATTCTTGTTAATGGCAATTAAGAGGATCTCAGGGTAGAGGAGATCAAGATAGCGGAGTATGAGAACGCTCACAAAAACATCAAATTTACAAAAAATATAAAGCAACTCTAGCTAAATTCACTTGAGGACAAGCTGAACACTTGTTCTACAGCCAAGGCTGTAAAGAAAGATACACACAGACTCAGGAATGTATGAGGAGTGATCAGGTCGGGGCTGACCCCTTTAGCAAGAGACACAGAAGAGGAGGATATCATGGACTCAGGGATTCTACTTAGGGAGTGAGGGGGTCAAGCCATGTATTAGGAAAGTCCTGCATATAAATAGCTCTCCAGGACTATACAGTAGATAATTGTTTCTCCTAATTCAAAAAATAAGCGGAATATACACATAATGCAGGCTCAGAGGAACCATTCCCAGTTAAAAGACTATGAGAATTACCTTGATGGAACGAATAATGAAACAGACCTCTTCTGTATAATACTGGGATAGCCAAAAAGTTCATTTGGGTTTTTCTGTAACATTTTATAGATAATGAGTTTGAAACCAAGTTCAGAAAGGAGGTAATGAAAATACTTAAGGAATGAAAAAATGCTGTGAACAGAAATGCAGATTACTATAAGAAGGAACTACAAACTATAAAGCAGACACAAGAAAAATTAGGAAATTCATTTGCTGAGATGAAAGCAGAACTAAAGGCAAAGAACAGCAAAATGAATAATGCAGAATAAAGAATCAGTTATCTTAAAAAGAGAGTAATGGAAATTACCCAATTAAAACAGTAGAGAGAAAAATCAAATTAAGAAAAATGAAAGCAATATAAGAGACTTTGGGTGTAATACAAAGTGTGCTGATCTGTGCATACAAGGGATTCTAGAAGGAGAAGAAAGAGATGAGGAATTGAAAATGTATTTGAACAAATTATGGCTGAAAATGTCCCTAAACTAAAGAAGAAAACAGATATGATGATACAGAAAGCACAGAGAGCTCCAGACAAGATGAACTCAAACAGACCTACCCTAAGACATAAAACAAGTGGCAAAAGTTAAAAATAGAGGATTCTGAAGGCAGCAAGAGAAAAACAAGGAGTTAATTACAGGGGAATCCCTGTAATGTGAACTATTTGAAGTAATAATGACTGAAAATTTTCCAAAATTAATAACAAAAACCAAATGATATATTTGGGAAGCTCAGAGAACCTGAAGCAGGATAATTACTAAAAATTCTATACCTTGTTTTAATGCTGTGGTTATATTACTGTGTCATTTGGTCACCGTCTTGATGACGCATGCACCAGATGTATGACCTGATGTACTGTGTTAATTGCTTGTATTTATGAACTTAAACACAATAAAGAATGGGAATATCATGAAGCATCCACCAAGAAAGGGGAAAAGATGTCCAGAGTAGATAAAGATCAGGAACAGTAAGAGTTTCGGGAATACTGTTTTCCCCCTTTCATCTGGACAATCAAAGGAGGACCAGATTGTTTTCCACCTCCCTAGCACTGCAAACACTTTGAACTCCTGTGAGAACAAAGAGCTCTGTGAGGTATAAAATGGCAGTCATCCACACTTAAGGCAAGCTTCCCTCCACGAATGCGTGCATGTAGTGGATGATGTTGATAAAGAGTTGATGCTTTTCAACTGTGGTGTTGGAGAAGACTCTTGAGAGCCCCTTGGACTGCAAGGAAATCCAACCAGTCCATCCTAAAGGAGATCAGTCCTGGGTGTTCATTGGAAGGACTGATGCTGACTGAAGCTGAAACTCCAATACTTTGGTTACCTGATGTGAAGAACTAACTCATTTGAAAAGACCCTGATGCTGGGAGGGATTGAAGGTGGAGGAGAAGGGGACGACAGAGGATGAGATGGTTGGATGGCATCACCGACACGATGGACATGAGTTTGAGTAAACTTCGGGAGTTGGTGATGGACAGGGAGGCCTGACGTGCTGCAGTCGAACTGAACTGAACTGAACTGAGTGGATGGTGTTCCCACTGAGGCTCTGGTGCGCTGACCCCAGGACTTCCCAGCTGCTGAGAGCCAGATGAAGGTTCTTTCCTCCAGATTGGTGAGATTCATTTACTAGTGCTATTTGTAAATTCCATTATTTCCTTTTGCTTTGATCCTTGATTCATACTCGCCTAAATAATAAATTGATGTTTGCTACCATCTTGTGGACTGCATCTGGAATTCTTTAAAAGAAACACTGATGCAAAGCTAAACCTAGACATATTATATTCAAATTGCAGAAAATCAAAGACAAAAAAATCTCTAAAGATATCAGACAGGAGGAAAAAAAATCCTTACCTATTGAGGAACAAAGATAAGAATTATGTCAGACTTCCCATCAGAAACCACACATACAAAAAAAGAGTGGACTATTTATAATTGCAAGAAATGTCAAAAGAAGTTCTTCAGAAATAAGGAAAACAATATAGGTGAGAAACTCAAATCTACATAAAGAAAGAGCATCAGAGAAGGAATATGTAACTCTAAGATGAAAAATTTTCAATTTAGTTTAAAACTTCTAATAGAATAATAGTAGAAAATTTTATTGGATTTACTTGGGTTACATAAAGAGTTCTTAGAACATCAAAAGCATGATCTTTAAAAAAAATGGATAAATTGGACCTCATCAAGATGAAAAGCTTTTGCTCTGTGAAAGACATTGCTAGTATTTCAAGACAAGGAATACTGCTAAGGATAAAAGTAATATGGAGCATAATATACCTAGTTGTATTATCTTTGCTTGTCAGTGATATGCTCAGGTTTACATCCTGAAGGAGACAACTTTTGATATTTTGCTAAGGAACAGCACATAATTTGGGCTGTAAAAAACTTAATTTTATTTTTCTGAATTTAGGGTCCTATATTTGGAAGATAGCATAAGAATGTTATAGTATACAAGTCATTTAAGATTGGAGTGTTAGGTATCTGAGAACAGAGAATGATTCTAGCTTTATTGTCTATTAAGCATACTGATAAAACAATGTTTTAAAATAAAAATAGCAGAACATAATTTTAAGGAAATTTAATTCCTTAAGGTGAAAAATGTTTGTTTTTGCTATCTAAAAATAATAAAGGGCATGCCAAACTTAAGGCATGCAATAACAAAGCACAAGTTATTTGAAGGAAATATAGGAATAGATTTTGAAATTATTATTATAATAATGCAGAAAAAATAGTAGGAGGCTAGCCTGTGTTCTTTTGCTGCCAAGGGAAGTAGGAGACAATGAGTCTCAGATAGTGACAAGTTCAGGACACGAGGTGGTGCTATTAGCCTAGATTATTTGATGTCACTGGCGGCTGAACAGCCTCAGAACAGAAAGTCAAGAATTGCTTATATATTAAAGGTGTGAATTGTTTTGTAGAATATATATCAAAGGATTGCGATAATTCTCAATTTTCTCCTCAAGAGATGATTTTGAAATTTTTCTGTTTTGAATTAGTTTCTTTTTAAATATTTTATTTGATGGGCACTCCATTCTTTTTTTTTATTTTAAATTAAAGTTTATATATATAGTGTGTGTCTGTGTAGAACTTATAGTACAACAAGATAACAGGTTTTCATATTGAGATGGTAAATTCAGAAAGAACTTGGTGTTAAGTTTTAGTGAACTTACTTTAAATCGGTGCTCAACTCCATTAAACTTTTTAAAATACTGAAAATAGTTTAATTCTTGTTGATTTCTTTTAAGATTCCTATTTCTTTTAAGACTGAGAATAATTAAATTCATTATTTGACTTCTGTAGATGATTTATACCACTAAATTTTTATTGATACCTGCATTGATCAAGTGACAGAAACCCCTAACTCAGTGTGGCTTAAGCAAATGGAAATTTATTGGGTCACATAATTAAAAAGATATGGCATTGCTGATTTCAAGTGAAGCTTGAGCCAGTGGCTTAAATTAATTTTTTGGATTCTCTTCAACTGTTAGCTGTGTTTCCCTCGCTTTTTGCTTCTTTTGCAAATAGGCTGTCATCTCCTGAAGATAGGGTAGGTCTCAGCAGGTTTATATCCTTCTCATTTTGTTTGTTTGCGTCTAATGACTCCAAGAAGAGTTGTGGCGTTAGATCATATTAGGGCTGTTTGGCTGTCTTGGGCTGCCTGTCTACTCTGGGAGCTGGAGATTGAATTAGCAATCCTAGAAATTTAAAGATTAAGAGTGTTGGAGGGATGGTTTCTCAAAAGCAGATCTGAAGATTGTTATAGCTTTCATTGGCCTTTCCTGGTGGCTTAGATGGTAAAGAATCTGCCTGCAATGCAGGAGACCTGGGTTTGATCCCTAGGTTGGGAAGATCCTCTGGAGAAGGCAATGGCTATCCACTCCAGTATTATTGCCTGGAGAATCCCATGGACAGAGTAGCCTGGTGGGCTACAGTCCATGGGGTCTCACAGAGTTAGACATGACTGAGTGACTAAGCGTGAGCACGATAGGACCTTTGCAAAGTGGACAGATGACCCACAATATAAATAAAGAGTTAGTCTACATTTTAAGGAAAAGACTAAATATTCAAAGATCCATCTGGTATTTTAACAAAGAGAAAGTTGAATTATGGTTGTGCAATAGTATAACATTTGTCAGTAGAGACTCAAAAGCCTTTTAACCATATTTTTAAATGAATTAATCAGAACTAACTTTGTCAAAGTATTCATACATTTCATTTCCTCTTGCCACATTCATTATTTGCAGATATTACAAACCACAGCAAATATATCAGTAGTTCTCCTTCCCTCAAATCTTGTGTAATTTATTGGACACAGTTATTTGCCTTTAATTATCTTGTTTCACATTCTAGAACAACCAAATACTATCAGCTATTTTACTAAACACACTGTTTAGTTCAGTTGAATAGCCTTATTCTAGCATGATATGTAGAGCACGAAATAATACATCTAAGGAAAAATGGTAGCATCTGGGCTGAATTTTATTCCTGGAATTGTTCACTGTTGAGTGGAATGATTGGACCTGTCACATAGCTTACCTATTAGTTGCATAGGTAATTGTACTTGTAATTGACAATTGTACTTGTCATTATTTTTTAAGCTTTATTTTTCTCATTTTTAACATATGCTGTGATCAAAATTAAATAGTGGATTTGATGGGGTTTTTTGCAAATTGCATCTTACTTTTACCATAATGCAACTCTAAGAGCCCAAAATAATTTTCTATGACCACTGTCGTGAAACTTATGTCATGTTTTATTTGTCTGTGTGTCTTACCTCCCTTACTCAAGTGAATATTTTGATAATAGGATTTGTGTTTTAGGAGCACACAGAGTATGTTGCTGAATAAATGATTATCTAGTATCCAGGGCTTAGTGAGCAAATCTTATACTCCTTTCTTCTCTATCAGTGTTATTGAAATGTACAGTTAATGGCACTGGTAAGTTAAACTTCGTGAAACACTGCATTGCAAGTAGCATCCACTGCCGCAAAACCAAGGCAATGCAAGCCCTTCTGATTGCATTTAATAAACGCCTCCCTAATCAAGCTACAGTTGATCTTTAATCCGGTATATGAAGTGTTAGCAGTGATGCTGGTTGGACAAAAATAAGTATGGGGCTTTACTATATTCCATAACTACTCAGGCTAAGGAATTTAAGCTGTTATGTTGTACACCTAGACTTCAGTTCAGTTCAGTCCCTCAGTCGTGTCTGACTCTTTGTGACCCCATGAACCGCGGCATGCCAGGCCTCCCTGTCAATCACCAACTCCCGACTTGGGTTATGTCATTTATCACATCAAACAAAGTGAAAGACACGTTTAAAAAATTGCCTCAAATTATTCAGTTCCTGGTGGTGGGATTCATATTCTTAAAAGGCTATTTCCTAGGAAATACGCTATTCCTTCAAATGCTTTACAAGTAGACATGTTTTACTGAGGGTTTGGGGAATCCTGCAGCTCAGAGGTCTAAGAGGCCCACAGAAATCTTACCCTGCCCTGGGTTACCATCAAAAAGTCTTATTTCCACATATTTAAAGACATAGGAGTTATACAATAAAAATACTGTCAACTTCGGTAAAATTTTAAGCATATTTTCTTTCAGAATTGTCATGATAATCATTCAACTATTACACCACAAGTTCATTTTTATCTTCTTCTAGGTCAGGGATATTTCTCTTCATTTAGTTACTACTTATAAAAATAGCCATTATTAATAAATTTCAAGTTGTCTACACTAGTAACATCTTAAGGAACTTAATTACACTTAGAGTGATGACTGCGTATAAAAGCTTAGAGTTAGGCAAATCATTATTTTTAGTAAGAAAAACATGATAGGCTAAATCAGAAGTGCATAACCTTAGAACTTCCCTGATAGTCCAGTGGTTAAGAATCCATCTGTCAAAGCAGGGGAAATGGGTTTAATCTCTGGTCTGGGAAGATTCCTCATCCTGTGGGGCAACTAAACCCATGCACTGCCAACTGCTGAGTTCATATGCCGTAACTGCGGAAGCCAGCGTGTCTTAAAGCCCATGCTCTGTACCAACAGAAGCCACTGCAATGAGGAGTTTGTGCACTGCAACTAGAGAATAGCCAACCCCCATGCAGCGTAATAAGAAATTCTTTAAAAGTGTTAAACCAATAAAAGGAAAATATGGCCAGAAAGATTAGGAACAAAAGCATTCAAAGGAGAGTCTGGCATTTAACAGGAGAGTCTTTTCCCATTGTTCTTTGATGAAAGCTGTTCTACTTAGGGCAGCTGTTTGCTTGTGCCAAGGATCTTGGGGCAGCTGTTGACCTCTGTGGTTCTCTGGGCAACCTGGGTCTATAATCTCTCAAGGCTGTGACCTTCCAATCGATGTCAGATGAGTGTTGTGATTTTAGTTGTGAAATGTGTATCCAAGGATCAATTCCTTCTACTTTAACGGCTCTGTTAGAGTTGAGTATTCGATATAGTCCTTTTCGGTGATGTTCAGCTTTCTTTGAGTTGTTTTCTATACACTGGAGTTCACTGATGAGGTGGTTGGAAGGAAAAGCAGCTGTTCTGTTAATGACAGGAGTGAGATATATTGCTTAACCCCTTATAATATTTACCTGAAAAGTTCGGGTAAATTTTAGCTAAAAGGTTTTAAAGCTAGGCTAGAGATATTTCTAAAATGTAGGCTTGCAAGTGATCAGTTGACAGAGATAATCTAGGATTCTGGGAGATGGTGAAGGACAGGAGATGGTGCTGCAGTCCATGGGGTCACAAACAGTAAGACATGACTTACTGACTAAACAGCAGTAACAAGTGTAGGATTACCTGATGGGAAAGAACACAAAGCCTGAGAGGAAAAGAGTGGTCCTTGAAGGTATGGAATATCAAGAGTATCTGACAGTTGGTTGATTTGTGTTTTTACATGTCGTGTATTCCTCCCACTTTTCTAGAGTATTGTGTGTTGAAGGACATTTCCTGTCATTTTTTAGTAAGGAGCTGGACTTCCCAGGTAGCTCAGATGATAAAATATCTCCATGCAGGGCGGAGACCTGGATTTGATCCCTGGGTCAGGAAGATCCCCTGGAGAAGGGAATGGCAACCCACTCCAGTATTCTTGCCTGGAGAATTCCATGGACAAATAGCCTGGTGGGCTACAGTCCATGGGATTGAAGAAAGTCGGACATGACTGAGTGAATAACACTTTACTAAGATTTACCTCATTCAAAGTAGAACTCCCAATAAAATGTTTTCACCTCTCACTAAATAGCTAGGTTGGAATGGCTTAGGTAAAGAACATAAATATATAATAGTTTTTAAAGCCATTTTTAAGTTGCAGTGAAATTCGATTGTTAGCACCCCCCAAAATAAACACAGAATTACTAGTAAAAATTCATAACCCACAGAGGGAAGAAACTGTACAAGATCTATTTGGAGATCCTCAAAGGATCCTGTGGGGCAAGATTCCAATTCATGTCTGACTTTATAGTTTTTCCAGGATTATGTTGGTTATAGACGGGGGAAGAACTGCTCGTATCTTCTGATGTATTAGAAAGCTATCCCATCAGTGTTTATTTAATACTATAGTGATTTTGGTGATTACTAGAGTGATTTTATCTGGTGCTCCAGTGGTTAAGAATTTGCCAGTCAATTCAGGGGACATGGGTTCGATCCCTGCTCTGGAAAGTTTCTACATGCCGCATGGCAGCTAAGCCCGTACACCGTAACTGTGGTGAAGCCCCAGGTGCTCTAGAGCCTATATTCTACACACTGGAAGCCACCGCAATATGAAGCCTGTGCTGTGCAACCAGAGAGTAGCCCCCACTCGCCCCAACTAGAGAAATCCCATGCAGAGCAACGAATCCAGCAGAGTTAAAAAAGAAACAGCTGTAGTCAATTTCTCCCTACTGTGGTGAGTTGTATCATGGAGAATTGAAAGAAATACCCATTTGAGCTTAATTGGTACTATGAGGTTGCCATCATGAATCTCAAAATCTAGGAAGATCTAGTGCTTCTTTTTGGAATTGGGGGTCAAATTCTATGCATCAATGATGGAATCTGTGAATTCCATAGACTAGTCTGTCTTCTGTGAAAGAGGCCCTTGTCGAAGGTCTTTAGTCAGAGCATTCTGTGTAGTATGGTGATCTGCTAAAACCTTTTTCCAATGTCTCATCTCACAGGCTAAGAGTAGATGACTAATGTGGCCAAGGCTGCATTTTTTTTTTTTCCCCCTGAGGCAAAGATAAAAACCTTTACTCCTAGGTCAATGAATAGGCATTTATAAACAATGAGTCTTTGATATGTAACTTGTTAATAGATTTAGATCATGGCCTCATCTATTGTATACTTTTAAAGAGAAAGATTTATGGTTATCTGGGAGGTCAGGAAGGTGAGAAGTTCAGCACAGATGACTGTTGAATAAATATTTGAAATCACTAAAGGTCTCTTTGGTTTCTGTATTTTCTGGTTTTTTAAGTTGGTTTCAGAATGGAAATGAGAACAAATACAAAGGGTGGAATAAGAATGAAGATTAAGTTGTCTAGAGACAAAGAGAGAATACTTTAGTCTTGATAAAATGTGAGGTAGCTACTGCTTTCTTCTCCTGAGCAATAGCCTTTTCTCACCAGCTTTACCAAGTGATCTAAAATTGGCAAATGATGGTAAAAGTGGCCATCAACTAAGTTCAATATAGGCAATATATACATAGACTGAGGTATAAGATGAAATGCTTGCTATATAATACACAAAAAAGTGACAGTTCCTGCTGTGAGAAAGTAGAAGCAGTAGAGTGAGGGAACTATTGTGAATATTGTAATACTGTGCACCAGCCATTCTTCTAGACCCAGAAAATATTTTATCATATTTAATAAGCAAAATAATAATGAGAAATACATAGATTATTCCTCCCCTTTCCTATTTTATTGTTGGGATAATAAAGACTTTAAGAATATAAGTGATTGTATCAAGTAGACAAAGCAAGAAGCATATGAAACCAGGATTTGAATTTGGTTGGAGACATATACAAGTAAGTTATAGAGAACAGAATTAAAGAGGCATAAAAATGAACCATTGGAGTTGAATGCCACCAAAATCTCTTTAGTTGAAAAATATTTAAGGAAGTCTTCATGAAGGAGATACCATTTGAACTAAGCTTGCAAATAGAGAAAAGGATTTTAACAGTTAAATATGGCAAGAAAGATACCTTGGAGAAGGAAATGGCAACCCATTCCAATATTTTTTCCAGGAAAATCCCATGGACAGAGTAACCTGGTGGATTGGGCTACATTCCATGCTGTTGCAAAGATGGAATACGAGTGAGCGCTCGTGTGTGTGTGTGCGCGCGCGCACACACACACGCGCACACGCGCACACATGCACAGCAAGGAAGACAAAAAAGTGATAGAGCTGGGAGTGAGTCCAATTCAGTCTGAAGCCAAAGTCTATTTTTTTCCACTACACATAATTAAAACAGTGAGAGAAAATCTGGGAAACCAATGAGAGTAAAAATGTATTACCTTGAGTTTAGGAAAAAAGGTTGAAAAGGGAACTCTGGAGAATAGGAAGGCCCTTCAGTGCAAATACAGCAGGTTCTGTGTTATAGAATTGTTGTTTTTCAGTCGATCAATTGTGTCCCACTCTTTGTGACCCCATAAACTGCAACACGCCAAGCTTCCCTGTCTTTCACTATCTCCTGGAGTTGGCTCAAACTTATGTCCTTCAAATCTATGATGCCATCCAACCATCTCATTCGGTCTCATCCCCTTTCTCCTCCTGCCCTCAGCCCTTCCCAGAATCAGGGTCTGTTCCAATGAGTCAGTTCTTCCTAACAGGTGGCCAAAGTATTGGAGTTTCAGCTTCAGCATCAGTCCTTCCAATGAATATTCAGGGTTGCTTTCCTTTACGATTGACTGGTTGGGTCTCCTTGCAGTCCAAGGGACTCTTAAGAGTCTTCACCAGCACCACAGGTCCAAAGTATCAATTCTTTGGAGCCCAGTCCATTAAGTCCCAGGCCATTGAGAAATGGCCCAATTCTCACATCCATACATGACTACTGGAAAAACCATAGCTTTGATTATACAGGCCTTTATCAGGGAAGTGATGCCTCTGTTTTTAAATAATCTGTCTAGATTTGTCATAGCTTTTCTTCCAAGGAGCAAGCGTCTTTAATTTCATGGCTGCAGTCACTGTCTGCAGTGCTTTCAGAGCCCAAGAAAATAAAGTCTCACTGTTTCCATTGTTTCCCCATCTATTTGCCATGAAGTGATGGGACCAGATGCCAAGATCTTAGTTTTCTGAATGTTGAGCTTTAAGTCAACTTTTTCACTCTCCTCTTTCACTTTCATCAAAAGGCTCTTTAGTTTTTCTTCTCTTTCTGCCATAAGGGTGGTATCATCTGTTTGTCTGAGGTTATTGATATTTCTCCCAGCAATCTTGATTCCAGCTTGTGCTTCTTCCAGCCTGGCATTTCTCATGATGTACTCTGCATATAAGTTAAATAAGCAGGGTGACAATATACAGCCTTGATGTACTCTTTTCCCATTTTGGAACCAGTCTGTTGTTGCATGTCCAGTTCTAACTGTTGCTTCTTGACCTACATACAGGTTTCTCAGGAGGCAGGTAAAGTGGTCTGGTATTTCCATCTCTTTAAGAATATTACACACATTTTTGTAGTCCACACAGTCAAAGGTTTTAGTTAAAGAAGCAGAACTGGAACTGGAACTCTCTTGCTTTTTTGATGATCCAACAGATGTTGGCAATTTGATGTCTGGTTCCTCTGTCTTTTCTATATCCAGTTTATACGTCTGGAAGTTCTTGGTTCACATAATGTTGAAGACTAGCTTGAAGGATTTTAGCATTACCTTGCTAGCATGGGAAATGAGCACAGTTGTGCAGTAGTTTGAACATTCTTTGTCATGACTCTTCTTTGGGATCAGAATGAAGACTGATCTTTTCCAGTCCTGTGGCTGTTGCTGAGTTTTCTAAATTTGCTGGCATATTGCGGGCAGTACTTTACCAGGATGATTTTTTAGGATTTGGTATAGTTCAGCTAGAGTTCCATCACCTACACTAGCTTTGTTGCAGTAATGCTTCTTAAGGCCCACTTGACTTCACTCCAGCATGTCTAGTTCTAGGTGAATGATTATACCATTGTAATTATCCAGGTCACTAAGATCTTTTATGTACAGTTCTTCTATGTATTCTTGCCACTTCTTCTTAGTATCTTCTGCTTCTGTTAAGTCCATACTGTTTCTGTCCTTTATTGTGTTCATCTTTGTGTGAAATGTTCCCTTGTTATCCCTAATTTTAAAATATATATATATATACATATGTATATTTTTTTAATTGAAGAATAGTTGACTTACAATGTTCCAGGTACACAGCAAGGTGATTCAGTTATACAAATACACATATGTTATTCTTGAAATTATTGTCCATCATAGGTTATTACAAGATATTGACTATAGTTTCCTATGCTATAGAGTAAACTTTGTTACTTGTTGCATATCTATTTTTTAATTATAAATCTAGTGTTCTATTCATACTAAGTCAAACAAGTATAATCAAAATGTAATAATGTTTTTAGTTAGGCAAAAATTAATGTTTTCTAAAATATATATAAGTATATACATATAAACTTTTCTATTACACTTGACAAAGCCTGAGAAAGAACATAAGAAAAAGAAGAGTTGGAGAAATTGGAGAACATAAAGTAAATGAATTGGGAGTACTGAATATGAAATAGAAAAAGTGAAACAGTCTAGATAAAAGTAAAAGGTCATCATATAGTCCAGTTGTTTTTAAACATGACTGTTCATTAGAAACATATTTGGTGCTCTGTAGAAAAAAAGCAATACCTGTGATTTGTATTTTTCAAAAAATTTCAAAATAATTCTGAAATGCATCTGGATTTTAAAAATGGTTACAGGTTTTTCCATTAGATTCTAGTTTTGGTGATATAGAGTGCTATTATTTTTCTGTTGACCAATCATGATACAATGGTATTAAGTGAGTAATAGTTACTTAATCACAATAGCAAAAATATTTCTCAGCTTTCACAATCAATAGCCAGGCAAAAATAAAAGATAATTACAATTGCAAGTCATAATGGGAACATGATTAACTTAACAATATAAAATAATTACATACAATTTGGGGTTTCAACCAGAGTGATCAGTGCGTACGTGCACATATTTTCATCCACCCAGCCAGTCTATGTCTTTTGCTTGGTGCATTTAATCCATTTACATTTAAATATATCAATATTTATGATCCTATTACCGTTTTCTGAATTCTTTTGGGTTTATTTTCTGTAGGTCTTTTCCTTCTCTTATGTTTCCTGCCTAGAGAAATTTCTTTAGCATTTGTTATAAAGCTGGTTTGGTGGTGTTGAGTTCCCTTAACTTTTGCTTGTCTGGAAAGTTTTTTGATTTCTCCGTCAAATCTGAATGAGAGTCTTGCTAGGCAGAATAATCTTGGTTGTAGGTTCTTCCCTTTCATCATTTTAAATATATCATGCCATTCCCTTCCAGCTTGTAGAAAAATCAGCTGATAGCCTGATGGAAGTTCCCTTGTATATTATTTGTTATTTTTCCCTTGTTGCTTTTAATATTTTATCTCTGTCTTTAATTTTTTTCAGTTTGATTACTGTGTGTCTCGGTGTGTTCCTCCTTGGGTTTATCCTGCCTGGGACTCTCTGTGCTTCCTGGACTTGATTGACTATTTCCTTTCCCATGTTCGGGAAGTTTTCAGCTATTACCCCTTCAAATATTTTCTCAAGTCCTTTCTCTCTCTCTTCTCCTTCTGGGACCCCTATAATGCAAATGTTGGTGCATTTAATGTTGTCCCAGAGATGTCTTAGGCTGTCTTCATTTATTTTCATCCTTTTTTCTATATTCTGTTCGGTGGAAGTGGTTTCCACCATTCTGTCCTCCAGGTCATTAATCTGTTCTTCTGCCTCAGTTATTCTGCTATTGATTCCTTCTAATGTGTTATTCATTTCTGTTTGTTTATTCTTTAGTTCTTCTAAGTCTTTGGTAAACATTTCTTCCATCTTCTTAATCTTTGCCTCCATTCTTCTCCCAAGATCCTGGATCATCTTCACTATCATTATTCTGAATTCTTTTTCTGGAAGATTGGCTATCTCCATTTCAGTTAGCTATTTTTCTGGGATTTTATCTTGTCACTTTATCTGGGACATAGCTTTCTGATTTTACATCATGATTAACTTTCTGTAATATGGTTTTTGTGTTAGCTGCTGTGAGACTGTGCTTCTTCTATCTGCCCTCTGATGGATGAAGCGAAGAGGCTTGTGTAAGTGTCTTGATGGGGAAGGACTGGTGGTGGGCAAAACTGGGTCTTGCTCGGGTGTGCAGGGTCTTGCTCAGTAAAACTTTAATCCAATTATCTGCTGATGGGTGGTGTTGAACTCCCTCCCTGGTAGTTGATTTGCTTGAGATGACCCAGCCCTGGGCTCTATGGTAGCGTTAATGGCAAACTCCAAGAGGATTTACACCAAGAGGGACCTTCTGGTGCCCCAGTCCATTTGGCGAGCCCCTGCCGACCCATGCCTCCTCAGGAGACCCTCTAACACTAGCAGACAGCTTAGGTTCAGTCTCCTGTGGTCACTGCTATTCTCAGGGTCTTGGTGCACAAAAAATTTTGCTCGTGCCCTTCAAGCCTGTAGTGTCTGTTTCCCTCAGTCCTCTGGAAGGTCTATAATCAAATCCTACTGGCCCTCAAGGCCAGATTCCCTGGGGATTCCAAGTCCCTTTGTTGGATCCCCAGGCTGGGAAGCCTGATGTGGGATTTAGAACCTTCACAATAGTGTGAGAACTTCTTTGATATAATTGTTCTCCAGTCTGTGGTTCACCCACCCAGCAGGTATGGGATCAGATGTTATTGTGATTGTGCCCCTCCTACTGTCTTATTGTGGCTTCTTCTTTGTCTTTGAACATGGGGTATCTTTTTTTGGTGGGTTCCAGTGACTTCCTTTTGGTAGTTGTTCAACAGCTAGTTGCAATTTTGGTGCTCTTGCAGAAGGAGATGAGTGCACGCCCTTCTACTCCATCATCTTTAAACAGACGCCTTTAATTTTCTTGAAGAGATCTCTAGTCTTTCCCATTCTATTGTTTTCCTCTATTTCTTTGCATTGTTCACTTAAGAAGGCTTTCTTATCTCTCTTGCTGTCCTTTGGAACGCTGCATTCAGATGGGCATATCTTTCCCTCTTCTTTGTCTTTTGCTTCTCTTTTTTTCTCAGCTATTAGTGAGGCCTCCTCAGACAATCATTTTGCCATTTTGCCTTTTCTTTTTCTTGGGAATGGTCTTGATCACTGCCTTCTGCACAATGGCATGAACCTCTGTCCATAGTTCTTCAGGCATTCTGTCTATCAGATCAAATCCCTTGAATCTGTTTGTCACTTTCACTGTATAAATGTAAGGGATTTGATTTAGGTCATACCTGAATGGTCTAGTGGTTTTCCCTATTTTCTTCAACTTAAGTCTGAATTTGGCAATAAGGAGTTCATGATCTGAGCCACAGTCAGCTCCCAGTCTTGTTTTTGCTGACTGTATAGAGCTTCTCCATCTTTGGCTGCAGAGAATATAATCAGTCTGATTTCAGTATTGACCACCTGGTGATGTCCATGTGTAGAGTCTTCTCTGTTTTGTTGAAAGAGGGTGTTTGCCATGACCAGTGCATTCTCTTGGCAAAACTCTGTTAGCCTTAGACTTGCTTTGTTTTGTACTCTAAGGCCAAATTTGCCTGTTACTCTAGGTATCTCTTGACTTCCTACTTTTGCATTCCAGTCTCCTATAATGAAAAGGACATCTTTTTGAGGTGTTAGTTGTAGAAGGTCTTGTAGGTCTTCATAGAACTATTCAACTTCAGCTTCTTTAGGATTACTGGTTGGGGCATAGACTTGGATTACTATGATATTGAATGGTTTGTGTATGGCTATCTTTGTGGAATCCCCAATTTCCTCTTCTTACACTTCCCTCCCTGTCTGCCCAAAAGCATTTGTCAAGGGTATACAATGTTCCTGTAACATAGTCTTCAGCCCTTTCTCCTGTCTTCCAATCTGACATCATTTAACCCACTTTTGTGTATTCTTGTTGTTTTTCTTTTTATATAATGTAAGTTTTGAAAAGTCAAAACTCAAAAAAGTTGGGTTTTTCCCTGCTATTTCTATGCTACTACCAAACAGATCCCAGTACCCTATAAATGACTTTGTGACCCAGTATCCAGTCTCTTATAGAATAATTAATAATGTAACTAAATCATTGTTTTAAAAAACTTCAAACTGCCAAGTATGAGAATAAATAAAAGTTCTTAATCATCACATTGATAAATTTTATAATTAGAGATACATTTTCAGAATTAAAAGAAATAACTGTATTTCTATTTAAAGTGTTAATTTGATTAACGTTCATTTTGAATAACTGGTTGAGTACATAGTGTGATTATTGACACTTTGTAATGGCACAGCTTCTGAAAGTAATTTAAAAATTTGAGTCAGTTTGAGAAGTTTACAGAGTACTTTTTAGTTGTTAATGTTCACTTTTCCATTACCTTATCACTGGTATAAAGAATAAAGATGTTTGAGAGCTGACTTGCATGCAAAATTTTTAGTGTTAAGCTTTAATTTGCCTAAAATTAGTACGTGGTGCTTTCTAAAATAACTCTTTTGTAAACCTTATTTTACTGCAAAATTTCCAAGTCTATATTAAAAAAAACTGAACAAATATTGGCAGTTATTTTGTAAAGATTCTGTGAATTATGTGTAAGTCTCTTCTAATATTTAGTACTTTTTAAGTAAAAACTTATTTTTACCTAAAAAAATCTTGTCAGTAAAGTAAGAGTGTGCTCAGAAAACAGAATTATGGAACCATGCTGTTAAAGGGACTGAACTTAATGGCCTATTTCTAAATAATGCAGTGTAATATAAAGGAAAAATTGTAACTTTACAGTGGAGAACCTGATAAGCACTATCTTGGCCTGGTAATCAACCTTAACATCGTCATGACAAGCCATATTGATAGGCTATTACCTTGACATAAGGTGGTAAGAGTGACACTTCATCTCTGTGATCTTCCTTGGAAGCCACATAAACCCCAGTCGAATCATGAAAATTACATGTCAGACTAATCCCAACTGAGGGACAGTCTACAAAATATCTCATCAGTACTCCTCCAAATTGTTATCGGAGTCATTAAAAATAAGGAAATTCTGAGAGTGTCATAAAAAAAAAAAGGAGATTAAGGAGACATGATGATTAAATGTAATGTTGCATCTCAGTCTGAATCCTGAAACAGGAAAAGGTAAAACTAATAAAATATGAATAAAGTCAGAAGTTTAGTTCATAGCAATGGACCAATATTGATTTCTTAGTTTTGATAAATGTACGATGGTGATATTAACAATAGTAGAAACTGTTAATATTTTGAAGAATATTTTGAATGGTGTACTATTTTTATAATTTTTTATTAAAATTATTCTAAAATCTGTTAGAAGGGGATAATTAAGATATACTTGACTGTGAAATATAAAGACACACACATTTATCAACAAATGTTCACAGAACATTGTAATTATGAACTTTTTCTGAGAAATTTACAAGGGAAAAACAAACCTCAGTCAAGATGACAAGAGACATAGAAATAGGACTAGTGCTCAGCATTATCTACCTGTTCAGATAACTTACAAATCTAATGTGTGCTTATGCATGTTGCTTTCAAATGTGTATATATGTACATATATGTAAATGTGTCATATGTAGATTTGCATGTATATATAAATGTGTATCTATTCACATATATATAAGAAAATATACAAATCTGTCTTGACTTACAGTGGGGTTACATATAATAAACTATCATAAGTTGAAACTCTCTAGGTCAAAAATGAACTCAATAACACCTAACGTTGTTGTTTAGCTGCCAAGTCCTATCTGACTCTTTCGTCACCCCACTCCTCTGTCCATGGGGTTTCCCAGGCAAGAATACTAGAGTGGGTTGCCATTTCCTCCTCCAGGGAATCTTGCTGACCCAGGGATCAAATTCAGGTCTCCTGCTTGGCAGGCAGATTCTTTACCACTGAGCCACTAAAGAACATCAGAGCTTAGCCTTGCCTCTTTAAACATGCATGAAACACATTAGCCTACAGTTGGGCAAAATCATCTCACACAAAGCCTATTTTATAATAAAATGTTGTGTAACTTACTGAATATTCTACTGAAAATGAAAAACAAAATGGCTCATATATACAGAATGGTTGCAAGTGTATTGGTTGTTTACCAAGCTTAATATGGAAATTCCCTTGCTTATAAAAACTACCTGCTACCTAAGTCTTCAAAGTTCTGCCTCTTTCTTTGTTCTCTCCCTGCCCTCCAAGTGCAGGGGCCAGTTTCAGATTTCACTGAAAACTCTTGAGTCTGCAAACCAACAAAAGTGATCTGATATATTCTAACCATATCATGAAGGTAAACCTGGGCCATTCACCATCTTTTGTACATGTCAATAATTTCAATGTCATCGCCCCTGCTTTGTCATAATTTTATTTTTTTCAGAGTCTTCCTTCATTTCCATGGAGTTTAATACCTCCTTCTCCAGTTCCCTTCCCTTTCACTAAACCAGAACAAGAGCTCTCCTTAAAGTTCAGATTCCTTGGCTTTGCGTTTGACACAGCTCCTTTGATGACTCTAGGAAAACTCAGATCCAAAGGCCATGAGCTATAGGTATGTCACCACGGAGGTTCCAGTAAAGAGCTTTTTGTCTAGTGAGTGAATAGATCAGAAGACAAGGTGCTTAGATTGTGAGAGCTCAGAAATGGCGTCTAGGTCTAAACTGACCTCTTTCCAGAGCTAACGGTGAAGGATGCTGCTCAAAGGAAGAAGCTGGCTTGCAGAACAAGGCTAGGGGGCGCTCTCATAGCATCCAGACTTCTCTGTGTGGTTTTTAGAGCCCCAACACCTGGACATTTGCTTTGTAACTGAGTCAGATCAGTCCCCTCTTGTAAGTTCCTCTCAAAATGGGACACTTGTAACCCCTGACCCCTCTCTTGTTACTCTGCCTGAAAGTTCCTCTCATGAGCTCCCCCGCACTTCCACCCTAGAGCTGCTACTTCCCCTTCCAGTCCCAGAGCCTCCAGTTGCCCCTGTCTGCTGGGAGCCCAGGGCTTATTTAAATTCACAGGGCCCTGGAATCTGCAAGGAACCTGAGAAACCAAGCAGAAATCTGAGAAGTGTTGTTTAACTGCGTGGTGGGCGCACTCCAGCTCCATCCTGTAGATGCCTTCCTTGCGCCTCCCAAGTCCCACTCTGAGTTTCCTTGGTGATGATCACCCTGTAAACAAAGATCGTGAAGCTGGCACCGCAGCCTCGGCAACCACTGCTGCTCAACCAGGACACCTCAGTGATGAAGAAAAGGATCTCAGTAAAAGGAAGTCCGAAGAGCAGAGGGAACAGGCGAGCAGCAGAGCTAAGGCTAGGACTCGCCCACTCCTAAATCACTGTTTCACACTTAAAAACAAAAGTCTTTGTTCAAACTTCCAATACCTCTGTATTTCCTCACCTCCATTTACTAGCATTAGTCATGTTTAAATGAGAAAACAGAAGCAATCAGATTAAAATGCTCCATTTTTCTGTTAAATGTTAAACAACTATTTAGTCTGGCATCCCTCATGTTAAAACAGATGAACTTTACCTGCTTTTCTGAAAAGTTCGCTGCTTCACTTAACTCTCTGGATCTACTCTACTTCCTATTCAAACATCACCACGACAACTGACCTCTTTCTTCCTGCTTTCTTAGTTTTTTTCCTTCTTGACCAGATTATTGCCTACAAAGGGAAAATATTCTGAGATGCTAACCATTTTTTTACAAATCAGTTTTATGGAGGTATAGTTTACATGCAATGCAATGCATGGGTCTTAAACAGCCGTCACTATTTAAGCTCTCTTTATTTTAGTTGTTTTGTTTTCCATCTGTTTAATTGCATTCATTCTCAGCTTCACCTAACCCAGTTGTTTTACAGAGACTTGCCCGTTCCTATCCAATGACCAGCTGGGGCTACTTAGGCCCACTCTCCCTATAGCTAGGCCAGCACAGGTGTCTTTATAAATGGTCTTTTGACGACAGGGCTCTGGGAAGCTCCACCCTCCTAGCCTTATAAGGGCCTCCATTTGTGCCTACACAGAACACTGTTTAGCCCCCTTTCCCCCTTACCTCCAATCACATTTCCCCATGCCAAAGACCTGCTTACTTAGCCCATAAATACCCCAACCCCCTCACCTTGAGACGGCGAGTGGGGCTTGGTCTCCGGGGTCATCGCGGGCTGCCTTGTGACTAAGCTCTTCCTCCACAGCAAGCCTTGCAAGTGTATTGGCATCAGCATTTGGCTGCCGTGTTGGGCAAACGGATTTGGTTCGGTAATATCATCTTTAAACATTTTTTTTCTTCCTTCTTGAGTCTCAACAAAATGTCTGTGTTAACATTCTCATGCTAACATGACAAATTACTACAAACAGTAGCTTAAAACAGGTATTATTTTACAAGCCTATAGAGTAGAAGTCTGACTAGGGTCTCATGGGCTAAAATTAAAATGGTAATGAGACCTCGGTCCTTTCTGGAGATCCTCAGTGGAAAATCCATTCCCTTCTTTTGTTGGCAGAATTGAGTTCTGTGTGTTTGTAGGGCAGAGGGCCCGTATTCTTGCTGGCTGGCTGCTCAGGGTCATTCTTAGCTGATAAATGTCACCTGTGTTCCTTGGCTCTTGGTTAGTGCACCCTCTATCTTCAGAGCCAGCAGAGGAAGATAGAATGTCTCACATTTGAAATCTCTGCTACTTCCTCTTCTGTCATTTCATCTCTCTTACCCCAGCCAGAAATAATCCTCACACTTTAAGGATCCCTGTGAATTAATTGGGCCCACCTGGGTGATTCAGAGTAATTACCTTATTAATCACATGTGAAATGCCATCTACAATTTAAAGTAATGTATTCACAGATCCCAGGGATTAAAGTATTGACTATTTTTGGAGGGGGACTGCCCAGGTGGCACAGTGGTAAAGAATCTGCCTGCCAGTGCAGAAGATGCAAATAACCTTGGGTTTAATCTCTGGGTCAGGGAGACCCCTAAAGTAGGAAATGGTGACCCACCCCAGTATTTCTGCCTGGAAAATTCCATGGACAGAGGAGCCTGGCAGGCTACAGTCCATGAGGTTGCAAATAGTCCCACACGACTGAGCTACTGAACACACATATACACATTTTTTTTGGAGGGCCATTATTCTATTACAGTGGCCCAAAAACAGAACTCTTTCAAGTTTAGTTAATGAAGAAAATCCAAGTTGCTGGTAGTGGGATTCTCAAGGTATAAAATTAGCAAGGGTCTAACGGTGCTTAACATAAAAGCAGAGGTTTCATTATTTTAAAATGCCAGTTCGTGTCACTATAAAACTAAGGTATACAACATTTAAAATTTTCTCATCAAGTGTAAGCAAATTAACTGGTAGAAGTAGATGGGTTTCTCATTAAGATTTTAGAACTGGGATTTAGGGCTGTTAATGAAGATACCTAGATGAGTAAATGATTAACAGGTTTAGCAATTTTTTTTTTTTTTTTTTTTTGCTATTCCCATAATTGCCAGGTGGAATACTGTTGGAAAAAGAAGTCAAGAAATGCTTCTATGGTATTATTTCCAGCAAGTTGATAAAACCCATACTACAGAAGCATCACGTTGAGGGAATGAGATTTGCACCTTTAATGATAATCGCAGATGCTTTTGTAACATGTGACACTGTGCCGATGCTTTGTCACACAATAGCCATTTCCTTCTCCAGGGAATCTTCCCGATTCAGGGATCGAACCGACGTCCCTTATGTCTCCTGCATTGGCGGGTGCGTTCTTTATCACTAGCGCCACCTGGGAAGCCCCCAAAATGGTTGGAGTAGATTCTCAAATATTGGGTTGGCCAAAATGTTTGAATTTTTCATAGCATCTTATGGAAAAACCTGAACGAACTCTTTTTCCTACCAATGAAATGCCTCCAGAATTCCCAAAGACATCAGAATGATTAAACCTCATGAGATTCTTGTTTTGTGAATAAAATCATTGTATGACTTATTGCCTAGCTGTGGACACTCATGGATTAATTTAATACAATTAGTTAAGGGTCATGTGTTAGTAACAATGCTGGAGATTCAACACTCTGAAGTTAGATGATAAGGCCAGCATAAATAGAAGTGTTGTTACAGAACTACATATGATACACCTCTCAGCAGAATCTAACAACCAGTGGACAGAATCTAACAGCCAGTGGAAACAGTGGGAGAGCATATCAGTTACATATAAAATGAGCTGTTTTTTGAGAAGTATCTAGAAATAGGAGCCAGATGTAGAGGTAGTAAATTGTATTATTGAATAATGAAAATTATTCATTGTTGAAGCACTGGGGCTGTGAGAAATAGGTAACATAAGGGTTTCTTTCGACTCCAGGATCCAATGGCTATGAGAGATTACAGTGAAAGCTGATAGGAGCACATTTGATATTTTAGTGACTTAAAAGCAAAGGACAGACATCTCTGGTGGTCCAGGGGTTCAGAATTTGCCTGCCAGGGCAGGGGATATGGATTTGACCACTGGTCTGGGAAGATTCCAAGCCCATGTGCCACAACCACTGAAGCCCGAGCCTAGAGCCCGTCTACTATAAGAGCAGTCACCGCAAGGAGGAGCCTGAGCAACACGCCTGGGGAGGAGCCCTCGTTTGCCACAACCAGAGAAAGCTGGTATGCAGTAATGATGACCCAGGACAGCCAAAATAAATAATTTTAAAAAGCAAAAGAGATACATTTTGATTTTTGTTGATCACATAGGGGAGAAAGTCACATAAGGGAGAAAGCCTTGAATTAGAATCCTGACTTTGGTTGTCTTGTGGACGACTGGCTATTATTCTGAGTGCTGGCTTCCTTATGCATGTAATGTAGGCTAATGTTCCTAAATTTTAGGGTGAATTATAAATGGTGGACTTGTAACAAGGTCACTTACATGTCTGCTACCAATAGCTTTTGTTTCACACTTTGAGAAACACTAACATTAATATCTTGATTTGAGATGTCACTAATAAATGTTAAATACACAGTATTTTAACCTTAAAGTCCCATGAGTGTCTATATCTTTATATCACTAGCTTCTCAAAAATCTGCTGTACAATTTCTAGATTTCTGAACTTCAGGAGCCAAAGTTTGCCTCGAAGTCTCCTTATCGTGAGCTATCTTCTTGAGTTCACACCACAGACTGTATATATTTTCTGTAAGTCTGGTGGGGCAATTTAAGAAATGGCCTTTGGATTCTCTGGTAGTTTTTAAAATAGACTTAGAAAATTTGAAATGGATCATGGAGAGCTAAAGGGCATACTGAATTTTCAGTTTGGTGTGTCTTTAAATTACTTTAAAATGATGGGTTATTTTCAGCAGCTTTTCTTAAAGGCTAATATTGGAGTCACATAGAGAAAATAAAGGCTATACATACTCCATTTCATTTTCCTGTGGATTGAAATTGTACTTCATATTGTTTTATAGTAAGAATTAAAGAAATTGCACATTTTATTTTAATTTTCAGCTAGGGGTTAAGACTCAGTGTAAACTTGATTTCCAGTGCTTTAACTCCTAAATATAGCCAATATTCATTTTGTCTTAATGGGCTGAGGGAAAGGAAAGGAAACAATGGAACTAGAAGACTTTGCTTGGTTTCCTGCAGTTTTGTTCACGTGCACATTTATTATCAGAGGGAATTATTCCACGGCAGTCATTGCCTAGGGACACTAAGAAAAGAAGAATGTGTAAAACAAGTCCTAGAGCAAAGAGAAAATTATGCCAGGATTTTCAAATTAAACGTGAACTTCTTCAGGGATTTATGTAACCCTACTTTGCCCTTTTCCCAATAGTTACTATGTCTGTCACTATTGCAAGATTTGAAATTTTGACATAAGACTGATTAATTTTTTTCTAGACTAATTGTGCTCTGCTATTATTTGACCCAGAGAACAGATTTCTAGAAACATCATTCTGGCTGCACTACATCAAACAACCTGAAGAGGTCGCTTCATACACAACGTTCTTGTTACTGTGGTACTTTTTTAAAAAAAGAAGCAGTCGTGCCTCATCTCAGTTGTTGCAGAGATGTAAGTAGTTTTCACATTTTTTTTTAACCACCTGGCTGTTCTGCCTAATAGATAAGTATCCTGCACAATACCTGGCCTTAGAGTGGGTGATAATGTGACACATCTTATTTTCTTGCCATTGATCTTGTGGACTTCTAAATATTGAGGGTCAATTTGTTGATCTGGAGAATGTGAAGAAAAGCTATGCTAGATAAAGAGGTCACCCAATCAGTGATATGCAAATACAGATATCCATAATCCTGTGACCTTTGCTAAGAAAGTGTTAGCTCTTTCTTCTTGATCCTCCTAGGATTTGGTTTATGCTTATGTTTAAGCTGTATCACAGATGAATTGATATTTCTGTTACTTGTGTAAGGTGTGTTTTAGGTAATCAGTTATAAGCAATTTGAGAAAAGGAGCAACGAAAGTCTTTGTATTTCTTACAGCTCTTCACAAAATATGTGTTATCAGAAGCTTAATGATATTTGTCAAATAAAAGTATACATTTATCAAGATAAGATTACATTTATCTAGATAAATGTAGCTCATTCACTGTATAGGTGAAGAAACTAAGTTTCAAAGAGGGAGTGTCACTTGCCTAGAGATGTTGTCAGTCAGAGAGCATGAATACTGGGAGCACTAACTCCTAGTCTAACATTTACTGTTAGCCGCCATCAATTGGACTAAGAAGGATTGCCTTTATTAGACATATGCTTCAATTAACTTTTTTCTCTTTTATTATTATTCTATTTTTCTAGTTTAGAAAAAATCATGCTAAATCTGCACTTTCTCATGAAACAGCCATTTGATATACAATGGTAGTAATTCAGAAACATGGACTGAAAATAAATTGCCTTTCCAAGCAAATGGATCTTAGTTACACACTTTTAAAATGCAAATAATGCTTCTTTTTTCGTCTTCAGCCTCTCCTGATTCCCAGTTAATGCTATATATTTGCCTTGTAGTACTGCCTTATGTGCATCCTGAAATTTTTACATGATCTTTTATTTTCATTTCTAAATATTTTCTAATTTTCCTTACAATTTATTTGACCTGTGGTATACTAGAAGAATATCTAATTTCCAAGTATGTGGTCTTTCCCAGATATGTTTCTGCTTTTAAATTTTAACTTGATTCCATTGTGGTAAAAGAACTTATTTGTGTGACTTAAGCTGTTTAACGTATTTTAAGTATTTTGTGACAGAATAGGATGTGGTTTATTTTGGTAAATGTTTTCTATGAAGTTGGAAAAAATGCCTATCTTGCTGTTTTTTGGAATATTCTGTAAATATCAGTTAGATAAATTTGGTTGTTTATATTATTCAAATATTTTATGCCCTTACTGATTTTCTATTTTATTAATTACTGAGAGTATTATATTTAAATCTCCAAATATAATTGTGCTTATTTCTTTTTTTAGTTCTAGTTTTATTTTTTCATTTAAAAACATTTTTTCATTGGAGAATAATTACTTTACAATATTGTGATGGTTTTTGCTGTATATTTACATGAATCAGCCACGGGTGCATATGTGTCCCCCTATCCCGAACCCCCTCTCCCCTTACCATCCCTCTGGGTTGTCCCAGAGCACCCACTTTGGGTACCCTGCTTCATGCATTGAACTTACACTGGTCATCTGTTTTACATATGGTGATATACATGTCTCAGTGATATTCTCTCAAATCATCCCACCCTTACCTTCTCCGCTGAGTCTAAAAGTCTGTTCTTTACATCTGTGTCTCCTTTGTTGCCCTGCATGTAGGATCATTGGTAATATCTTTCTAAATTCCATATATATGCATTAATATACAGTATTTGTCTTTCTAACTTACTTCACTCTGTATAATAGGCTCCAGGTTCATCCACCTCATTAGAACTGACTCAGATGTGTTCCTTTTTATAGCTGGATAATATTCCATTGTGTATATGTACCACAACTTCCTTATCCATTCGTCTGCCAGTGGATTGCTTCCACGTCCTGGCTATTGTAAAGAGTGCTGCAGTGAACACTGGGGCACACGTGTCTCTTTCAATTCTGGTTTCCTCACGGTGTATGCCTAGCAGTGGGATTGCTGGGTGGTATGGCAGTTCTGCTTCTATTTATCTTATTTCTAACTTTCCATTTGAATATTGAAGTTTTGTTAAGTAAACACATATTCTCTTGCTTGACTGGTTCTTTTATCTCTTGAGTTGAAATTTTTCTTTTTGGTAATATTGTTTGTCCAGTAGTGATATGTCTAATAAGAGTATAGCCACTTCTCACCTTTTTTGACTACTTATAAGCATGATATATATGTGTGTGTGTGTGTGTGAGTGTGTGTGTGTGTATATACTTTACGTATCTTCTTTAAGTTTTTCATAGAAATTTCCGATGTCTCAAGTTTATTTCAGGCTACTTCTTAGTAGAGGTTTCAGTCAACTTCCAGAAAAATATTAGGTGTATCCCTAGTTAGTTGAGCTAACACAATGGATCCAGGATCCAGAATCTTACTAAATTCACTCATATTTGTAATTATTTCCCAGTCTGATGTTATGTTATCGTCCTTGTTTAACAGAATGAGAATATGTCACAACATGTATTCTCCAAATTATTCTGATAGAAATGAAAGAACTCTTGTAATTTATTTTCCACATTTAATCTCTCTGTTCCTAGTCAGACTTTGAATTATTGCCCCTGTTTAAGAAGACTAATATCATAGTACAGTTATCTGGAGGAGGTGAGGGAGGTGATAATGGGGAATGAAGAGAACTGCTGCTCTTCAGTGGGATACTTGATTCAGGAGATCCTTAAATCTGCTTCAGGACCAGCCTTATTACACAGAATAGGATGGTTGCTTGTGCTGGTGAGGGGCTAGGCTCAGAGGAATTCATTCCTGATATTCAAATTTACTGTTTTCTTCTATTTTCAGAAATTTTTCCTGTATAGCTCTAACTGTTAAATGGGACTTGTGGTGATGTTAATGTAACTTAAATTGTAGTACAGCGACATAGAATCCAGTGGTAATGTTCAGCTGAGTTTTTTAAATACGTGACCCTGTGGCTATGAGATAAGCATTCTTCTTAGCCTGGTCATAAAAGTTCTGATTCTTTCACCATTGCTTCTGAGAAGAGAATTAAACTCAGATTTTTATTTTCTTTAAGATCCTAATGATATCAGAATTAGCAATTTGGCCACCAACTCTGCCCTAATTCTTATATTTATTTTGGCTTCATAATAGATTGGCTGACTCAATACCACCTGTGACAAAGCATTGCCTTTATTATGCATTTTATTCCAGATCATCATAGACTGATTATTTGAGTAGTAACCATTTAACACTCTTTTGGGCTTCCTTGGTGGCTCAGACTTTAAAGAATCTGCCTGCAATGCAGGAGACCTGGGTTCAACCCCTGGGTTGGAAAGATCCTTTGGAGAAGGGAATGCCTATCCACTCAATATTCTTGCCTGGAGAATCCCATGGATAGAGAAGCCTGTTGTGCTGCGGTCCATGAGGTCACAAAGAGTTGGACATGACTGAGCAACTGACACTTTTACCACTCTTTTGCCCCACCATGAAGATGACCATATGTATCCATATTCTACCAATGCTGATGTCTTAACCAAGCAGGATTAACTGGTCAAATACCTGATCTCATATTTTCATCGTTGTGGATCTGCAGCTGTGCTTTCAAGTACTGTATTAGGATTAAAGAATAAAACAGAAATCACTAAAGGTATTTTGGGCTTCCCTGGTGGCTCAGACGGTAAAGAATTGACCTGCAATATCTACCTAAAGGAACAAAAGACCTATACATAGAAAACTATAAAACACTGATGAAAGAAATCAAAGAGGACACAAACAGATGGAGAAACATACCGTGCTCATGGATTGGAAGAATCAATATTATCAAAATGGCTATTCTACCCAAAGCAATCTATAGATTCAATGCAATCCCTATCAAGTTACCAACGGTATTTTTCACAGAACTAGAACAAATAATTTCACAATTTGTATGGAAATACAAAAAACCTCGAATAGCCAAAGTAATCTTGAGAAAGAAGAATGGAACTGGAGGAATCAACCTGCCTGACTTCAGACTCTACTACAAAGCCACAGTCATCAAGACAGTATGGTACTGGCACAAAGACAGAAATATAGATCAATGGAATAGAATAGAAAGCCCAGAGATAAATCCACGAACCTATGGACACCTCATCTTTGACAAAGGAGGCAAGGATATACAATGGAAAAAAGACAATCTCCTTACCAAGTGGTGCTGGGAAAACTGGTCAACCACTTGTAAAAGAATGAAACTAGAACACTTTCTAACACCATACACAAAAATAAACTCAAAATGGATTAAAGATCTAAATGTAAGACCAGAAACTATAAAACTCCTAGAGGAGAACATAGGCAAAACACTCTCCGACATAAATCACAGCAAGATCTTCTATGACCCACCTCCCAGAATATTGGAAATAAAAGCAAAAATAAACAAATGGGACCTAATGAAAATTAAAAGCTTTTGCACAACAAAGGAAACTATAAGTAAGGTGAAAAGAC
The DNA here is from genome assembly GCF_963930625.1 of Muntiacus reevesi. Lineage (NCBI taxonomy): Eukaryota > Metazoa > Chordata > Mammalia > Artiodactyla > Cervidae > Muntiacus > Muntiacus reevesi. Next base: position 18,734,780 of record NC_089253.1, read on the forward strand.
AGCCCTCAGATTGGGAGAAAATAATAACAAATGAGGAAACAGACAAAGGATTAATCTCAAAAATATACAAGCAACTCCTGAAGCTCAATTCCAGAAAAATAAATGACCCAATCAAAAAATGGGCCAAAGAACTAAACAGACATTTCTCCAAAGAAGACATACAGATGGCTAACAAACACATGAAAAGATGCTCAACATCACTCATCATCAGAGAAATGCAAATCAAAACCACAATGAGGTACCATTACACGCCAGTCAGGATGGCTGCTATCCAAAAGTCTACAAGCAATAAATGCTGGAGAGGGTGTGGAGAAAAGGGAACCCTCTTACACTGTTGGTGGGAATGCAAACTAGTACAGCCACTATGGAGAACAGTGTGGAGATTTCTTAAAAAACTGGAAATAGAACTGCCATATGACCCAGCAATACCACTTCTAGGCATACACACTGAGGAATCCAGATCTGAAAGAGACACGTGCACCCCAATGTTCATCGCAGCACTGTTTATAATAGCCAGGACATGGAAGCAACCCAGATGCCCATCAGCAGATGAATGGATAAGGAAGCTGTGGTACATATACACCATGGAATATTACTCAGCCATTAAAAAGAATTCATTTGAATCAGTTCTAATGAGATGGATGAAACTGGAGCCCATTATACAGAGTGAAGTAAGCCAGAAAGATAAAGAACATTACAGTATACTAACACATATATACGGAATTTAGATAGATGGTGGCGATAACCCTATATGCAAAACAGAAAAAGAGATACAGAAGTACAGAACAGACTTTTGAACTCTGGGGGAGAACGTGAGGGTGGGATGTTTTGAAAGAACAGCATGTATATTATCTATGGTGAAACGGACCACCAGCCCAGGTGGGATACATGAGTCAGGTGCTCAGGCCTGGTGCACTGGGAGGACCCTGAGGAGTCAGGTGGGGAGGGAGGTGGGAGGGGGGATCGGGATGGGGAATACGTGTAACTCTATGGCTGATTCATGTCAATGTATGACAAAACCCACTGAAATGTTGTAAAGTGATTGGCCTCCAACTAATAAAATAATATTAAAAAAAATAAAAAAATAAAATTAAAAAAAAAAAAAAAAAAAAAAAAAAAAAAAAAAAGAATTGACCTGCAATGCAGGAGACCTGGGTTTGATCCCCGGGTTGGAAAGATCCTCTGGAGAAGGGAAAGGCTACCCACTCCAGTGTTCTGGCCTGGAGAATTTCATGGACTATACAGTCCATTGTCTTGCAAAGAGTTGGACACGACTGAGTGGCTGTCAAAAGCATTTTAAAAAGGAACGGGAACAAGGACTTTAACACAAAGAGAAGTATACCCTATCAAAACCATTGAGAGTTTAGAGTCGTTCCATTCTGGACTTACACTGCTTAAAACAGTACCCATGAGAACACAGAACTGGCTCTCCAGGCCTATGCCTTTTGTCATGGCCACAGTCTTTACCCACGGTCTTTGAATCCCTCTCATTTCTTTTGGTTTCTGCTGAAATGTAGCTGTATCAATGAAGCCATCTCTGACCACCCAGTAAAACAACCCACCCAGCATAATTGTAATTCTCATCTGATATTTATTTAATTGTATATTTCTTTATCAACTATTTCTTCCAGTAGAATATCATTCTATAGTGGGGGAATTTTGTTCACTGATATATTTTCCTGCTCAGAATTTTGTGTGTTATATTGTAAGTTTGTAATATCTGGAGTGAATAGATAAATGGATGGACAAATGAAAATTTGTTCCTTTGTCCATGGTCTTGCTCCTACATTAAGTGTGTTTTTCTCCTCTATATCTTCCCAAATTCTTAGCATGATTCAACATTCAGCTTACATCAGGCATCCTCATGATTTCTTCTCATACTTTGTGATTCCTCCTTTCTGAGATCCTAGCTATTTTTGCAGTCCATACAAGGTTATTTAGGATTTTGCCATATTTTAAAAACATGGAAACACTACTAAAACCTTATAATATTTGTGATGGCAAAGCCAGTCCCTTTGATTTATCTTGACATTCTGAGAACCTTGTTTTAATAAACATGGTTTAGTGACAAATAGTTTATGTCAAACAAGCATGTACTGTTTTTCAAGGGTTTTGTCTGTTATCATGCCAATGATAAACACTTGATTACTTACCATATGTCAATTCTAGTTCTCCATACTTTGTATTTACTGTCCTATACGATCATGACAAACACTCTGTAAGAAAGGTAAAATAATTTTGTGTTTGGAGCAGTTTGCTGTCAAAAATTTATGACTCTGCTACCACTGATACATGTGATATGTTGGGAGAAGGGGAACCAGACTTGACTATACTAACCCTCTCCAGTATTTTTGCTTGGAGAATTCCATGGACAGAAGAACCTGGTGGGTTTTGGTCCATGGGCTCCCAAAAGAGTCAGACACGATTGAGTGACTAACACACTGGTCAGCCTTGGTCAGTTTCCTTGCATGCCAACTGAAGGAAGTGACAGGATTATCTCTAAGGCCCTTCCAGTTCTAATAATCTATAAATCTGTGACTTAGAAAAATTGAAGCAATTCAAGGATGCTATTAACAAGAGTATAAAAAGCAGAATATTAAGGAACATAATTTCTCTGAGGAAACCAGAGATCTCCCAGGCTTCCCCAGCTCCATTGTCTGTAGTTGCACGAATCCCAGATTCACTCTCATTTTTTAAGATCTTCATAGTTCAAATACATTACCTCCTAGCTGGATGTAGTTATTTGAAAATAAAAAGTTTAAAAATTGTTCCTAAAGTACAAACTAAAGTTCTCTCTCTAAAGGAAGTTTTAGTCTGTATGTTAGAGACTAAAATAATATTACTAGAAAGAAATCTTGTTTATTAAACTTTACTAATGAAAGTAAAAGTTGGGGTCCTGACAGAAAACAAATCACACTCGAAGATTTTGATGTAGGATAACTTGCTGAGGTATGAATAGGATAAAATATCCATGAAAAATGTGGAGCAGTCACAGATGAACCCTGTCAAGCTGTTGCCTCATCTAGACTTAAGGAACAAGAGGAGAAAATAAGGATAATGAAAACTAAACCATAGAAGAAGTGCCAGCTCACAGAGGTGATACCTTAGAACAGGGGTCCCCAACCTACAGGCCACAGACCACTCCCTCCTGTCTGATCAGTGGCGGCATTATATTATATATATAGAAATCAAGTGCAAAATAAATGTAATGTGCTTGAATCGTCGCGAAACCACTCCCCTACCCCCAGTCTGTGGAAAAATGGTCTCCCACAAAATCGATACCTGATGCCAAAAAGTTGGGGAACTGCTGCCTTGGCACACAGACACTGTCATACCAACAGCGAGGCAGGCAGACCACAGCAGTAGGAGGGGTGTCAACATCCCAGCTTCTACCCCACCTATGCTCCTGAACCCTGTCAGTGTCACCCATTGACCAACTCAAAGATATAGATGCAGTCCATGCTGATCTGTCTCCTGGATTATAGAGTGGAATAAAGGTGTGGAAAAAATGGGTGAGGTAACACTATCAAATCAGATTCACACAAATCAGATTGCGTCTAGTTTTAGATTTTTCCTGATGTCTGCATCCTTGAAATTAATCAAGAGACATGGTCTAAACAGGAGAAGGTCTGGTTCATTTGGGGACATCCTTGGTCCCTCTTTATTAGTGAAATACTTGGGTAGCTTCTGGAGCATCTCCATTCTATACCTCAGATGGTCACTATTTTATATACCACTTTTTAAGAATGATAGGCCCATAAATCCACATATCCCAAGTTTGTTTCCTATAAGCAATTGTAATTAGGGACATCCTGCTAAGATAATTCAATAGACAAGCACTCTCCTCCTAGAAAATATTCTGTTTAGCAGAAGGTCTTACATTCTTAAAAAGAGATTAGATTGTACACATTCCTTTCTTTCCTTGAGTCTCCTTGATAAGGAGGAGCGTATTGGAGAGATGGTATATGTGATTTTATACTGCCAGCTGAATTTAAATTTAAAAGTGAGGCACAGTCATTAATCTTCATAGAAGATAACAGGTAAAAGGAATTAAAAATTAACATAAAGCATAGCTGCTTCATTGACAGCTACAAGGAGGCAGACTTACAGCTGCTGTTTGCTACCACTGATTTCGTATTAAGCTAACCTATTCCTAACAACTCAGCATATTTTTGTTTTCTCTGCTAGGAAACCCAAATCTTCTCTGGCTGCATATCCTTTTTGTTGCAGTTGTTTAGTGGCTAAGTCCAATTCTTTTGTAACCCCATAGACTGTAGCCTGCCAGGCTCCTCTGTTCATTGGGTATCCCAGGCAAGGATAATGGAGTGGGTTGCCATTTCCTTCTCCAGGGCATCTTCCTGACCTAGGGATCAAACCTGCATTTCCTGCATTGGCAGGTGGATTCTTTACAGCTGAGCCACCTGGAAAATCCTATAGTTGCAAAGGCTGCCCTAACAAAATAGCACAGACTGATTGGCTTAAACAACAGATTTATTTTTTCACGGTTCTGGAGGCTAGAAATCCAAGATCGAGGTCCTGGAGGATTCAGTTTCTAGCAAGGACTTTCTTCTTAGCTTGCAGGTGGTTGGTGCTGGGGTAAATAGGGGAAGGAAGTACTGCTCATGATATTGAAGGGGGTATTCTGAACACTCCCATCCACACAAACACATCAAGACTTATTCCACATCTGCTACTATCCTGTTAGCTAAAACAAGTCAAAAGGGCATTTTTCAAGTTAAGCAGGAAATGCACACTCTTCCCGTCATCAGACCAAGTAAGCCACGTGCTTAAACCCATTAACTGTTGGGATGGAATATACTTTCCATACAGTGTATATATTTGAGGGAATACTGAGTCAATAACTTGATGCAGTAATTTAATCTATCACATTTCTCAAGTCTAGGTTAAGTGGGATCTCTTTGTGTCTGAAAATTACAATCCCAAACCCCACCCTCTGCCACATCACACAGGTGTGTATTAACCATGGTTCTCATCGTGATACTATCGTTCCAGAGCTAACCTCCTATGTTGCTCTAACCTGATTTCAGCATTACATAAGTGCCAGTTGTCAGTGCCTAGCGGTCCAAGATTTATTTCACAAGGTTATGAGGTATGGTCTCCGTGTGCTACTTTTTTATTCTCTTTTGCCACAGTGGAAATATCTACTCCTCATTTGCTATGCATCTCCCTCTCTCTGGTTTTTAATCTTTCTTTTTTTTCCATTTACATCTAGTTCTCTTAGAAGTAATCTAATCTTGTGTTTTGGAATATTGATTCCATAAGATGTGAGATATTATTTCATTAGCTTAAAACAATTATTTTTATTGAGAAACTTTAAAAAAGTTAGCCCTCTGAGGACAAAGATAGCTTCTTAGACATTCATGGATGAGTAAGTTCATATGTATTATGTGATCCTTGCTGTTTAATGAGGCTTTATTTATTGTACAATTTTCATTTGTTTGGCAGGTTTTATATAGTTTGAAGATATTTTTATTGCATTAATTATTTAATTGTATATCTTACATTGTAATGTTAATATCCTTAAAAAATACCCTGAAATTTATAGACAACAGAGAGATTGTACATGATTAAAAGATAGCAGACAGTATAAATGTTACTTAAAGGCAGAATTTATTATTCCAAGTGCCATGTTTCTTTTTAGTAGCTTAGCTGCCATGGTTGACTAATGTTCCCCTAGATTTTGCATATAATAAAACTTTATATATTTGAGTAAAGTTTGTTTGAAAGATACTTTAATTCTATTTCTGTACTGATTCGAAAATTTAGCACAGTCTTGCAGCTAATGAACTTTGTTCTATTGTGAGAGGGTCGTGTCAGAATGAAGCCATTAATCACTGTAATTCCACAGAGAGGAGCCTAAAATTGTTACAGAGTAAAGGTTTAATAAGTGGGAGTTGCTATAAATGTCACTTCCGATGTGAACCAATGAAGAGACAGGTAATGATTCAATAGTGTATTTTTAAAACTATATGTAGGCTGACTTGAAGAAGTAGATTCATTTTTGGAATTATTTTTATGGAACCAATTTACCTGAAAATTGCAGCTAAGAAAATGGTATGTGTGTGATACTAATTTATCCATTTTTAACTGGAAGCCATATAAATGAATGTTAAGTGGAAGATAAACATTAAGAGAAAGCTTTTCTTCAGAATAACTCAGCCTGCACTTGAGAGGCAATTGAAGGGTTATCTCTTTGGATAAGGCAAAAATATGAGTAAAATTTTATGCCTATAATTTCAAGCATCTTTTTTTTTTAACTAAAAAGAAAAGGGGGAAATACTCATGGTTCAAGATCTGCAGATTAAACATATCACTGGCCAAAGAAGTATGGTGTGTTTTTCAGTTGCTAAGTCATATCTGACTCTTTGTGACCCCACAGACTGCAGCATACCAGGCTTCCCTGTCCTTCACCACCTCCTGGAGTTTGCTCAAGCTCATGTCCATTTAGTAAGTGATGCCATCCAGCCGTCTTATCCTCTGTCATCCCCTTCTCCTGCCTTCAATCTTTCCCAGCATCACTGTCTTTTCCAATGAGTCGACTTTTCACATCAAGTGGCCAAAGTACTGGAGCTTCAGCTTCAGCATCAGTCCTTCCAAGGAATATTCAGGGTTGATTTCCTTTAGGATTGACTGGTTTCATCTCCTTGCCATCCAAGGAACTCTCAAAAGTCTTTCCAGCACCACAATTTGAAAGCATCAGTTCTTCATCACTCAGTCTTCTTTATGGTCCAGTTCTCACATCCATATACGACTACTGGAAAAACCATAGTTTTGACTATATGGACCTTTGTTGGCAAAGTGATGTCTCTGCTTTTTAATATGCTTTACTGTGGTTTATCATAGCTTTACTCCCAAGGAGCTTTTAATTTAATGGTTGTAGTCATTGTCCTCAGTGATTTTGGAGCCCAAGAAAAGAAAATTTGCCACTGTTTCCATTTTTTCCCCATCTATTTACCATGAAGTGATGGAGCCAGATGCCATGATCTTAAGTTTTTTTGACTGTTAAGTTCTAAGGCAACTTTTTCACTCTCCTCTTTCACATTCACCAAGTTCTTTAGTTCTTCTTTGCTTTCTGCCGTTAGGGTGGTAACATCTGCATATCTGAGATTATTGGCATTTCTCCTGGCAATCTTGATTCTAGCTTTTACTACATTCAACCTGGCATTTCATTTGATGTACTCTGCATATAAATTAAATTAGCAGAGTGACAATGTACAGTCTTGTCCTACTCCTTTCCCAGCTTTGAACCAGTCCATTGTTCCATGTCTGGATCTGTTGCTTCTTTACCTGCATAGAGGTCTCAGGAGGCACTTAAGGTTGTCTTGTATTCCCATCTCTATAGGAATTTTCCACAGTTTGTTATGATCCACACATCAAAGTCTTCCCCATTGGCTCATCCGGTAAAGAATTTGCCCACAACGCAGGAGACCCTGGTTTTGTTCCTGGTTTGGGAAGATCTGCTGGAGAAGGGATAGGCTACCTACTTCAGTATTCTTTGGCTTCTCTGGTTGCTCAGCTGGTAAAGAATCTGCCTGCAATGCAGGAGACCTGGGTTCAATCCTTGGATTGGGAAGATCCCCAGGAGAAGGGAACAGCTATCCACTCCAGTATTCTGGCCTGGAGAAGTCAATGGACTATGTCTATGGGGTTGCAGAGAGTCAGATATGACTGAGCTGCTTTCACCTGGACTTGGACACAGTCAAAATCTTTAGCATAGTCAATGAAACAGAAGAAGATATATTCCTGAAATTCCCTTACTTTTTCTGTGACCCAGTAGATGTTGGCAATTTGATCTCTGGTTCCTCTGCCTTTTGTAAATCCAGCTTATACATCTGGAAGTTCTCAATGTATGTACCTTTGAAGCCTAGCTTGAAGGATTTTGAGTATTACCTTGCTAGCATGTGTAATGAGCGTAATTGTGTGGTAATTTGAAGATTCTTGGCATTGCCCTTCTTTAGAATTGGAATGAAAACTGATCTTATCCAGTCCTGTGGAAGTATGGTGTAGCAAACACCAAAAATGGTAGAAAAGCATTATCATAATTAAAAGTATGTTTATTTTGTGAGATATGAGAGGTTAATGTTGCTATAGCCTAATTTAGCAAATTTCTGAACTCCCTGATCCTGTTTCCTTGATTGCAAAATGGATCAGTTGTATGAACTAATATATAAGATGCCTTCTAGCTCTGAAAGATTGTGACTATTTAGACAACCTAATTTATTATTAGTGACAAGTAGCTTTCTCTCTGGCAAAATCCTTATTGGTTACTAAGAATAAAAATGCTGACCTTACACTTCTCCTCGGCCTAAATAATGTTCCTTATAAAGGTATATGTGCTCAGTTGTGTCCTACGCTTTGTGACTTCATGGACTGTAGCCAACTATGGACAGATTCCTCTGTTCTTGGAATTTTCCAGGCAAGAATACTAGAGTGAGTTGCCATTTCCTCCCCCAGGGAATCTTCCTGACTGAGGGATTGAACCCATGTCTCTTGCATTCCTGCATTGGCAGGCAATTCTTTACCAGCTGAGCCACTGGGGAAGCCCAAGGTGAAAGTGAAGGTAACTCAGTCGTGTCCTGCTCTTTGCAACCCTATGGACTATACGTTCCATGGAATTCTCCAGGCCAGAATACTGGAATGGGTGGCCTTTCCCTTCTTCAGGGGATCTTCCCAACCCAGGAATTAAACCCAAGTCTCCTGTATTGCAGGTGGATCCTTTACCAGCGAAACCACCAGGGAAGCCATTTCTTCATAAAGAGAATATTTAAGCAGGTTTTCTTTAAAATCAGCAAAAATAATTGGGACGCTTTATATATATATGTGTGTGTATATATATATAAAATATTTATATATACACATGTGGATTTTTTATCTTTCAGGAGATTCTTATAAATGTCAAGTAGTTTGTTTTAAATAATAATTAACATCAGTTTATTCTTCAACAAGATGCTAAATCTTCTGAAAGCCTCTTTGTCCAGTGTCTCATATTCTATAAGCCATTAATAATTAAGTGTAGCCAAGAAAAACTTTGAAAGGCAACTCTGACATTATTTGGGGGCTGTTACTGATACCCAAATTGCATATTTTTTCATCAAATTGCTGTGAAAATGGCATCCTGTGTTTTAGGTATTATTTACATATGTCATATACATTTATGATCACTGTCTCTCTGATAAGGAAGCTATGCATGTTTTGTTGAAACTGGAGTCCCAGGGGTTTTCTATTATAGTACTCCAAAATTTTAACTGAATGAATGTCACAACTCATTTCTGAGTGATGAAAGAATACTGCATAATTTTAAAACATTTCTTGATTTTTAAGGTAAAATTAGTCTTATTTTCCTCCCTAATCCATGTTTTTGTTAAATTTTTATAGAGATGATTCTCCTTTGATGAGAAAGTACATATTATGAAGAATAGTGTTTTAAAGAAAAGCAAATTCTTTGGTTCTTCAGTGGAAGCAATTGCTGAAATTGAAGCAAGTGAAATATTTCCTTCCTTCTAGGAATATAATATGAAATGCTTATAGAGAATAGTGAGCAAATACTTTCAAAGAAGTGAGAGCTTAGAAATGAATGAATGTAGACTAGAAACTCAAGGCTGAATTTTATTGAATGGAAGTTGTCATTTAAAACAAGTGTATTTGGAAAAATACTCATGTTAGCCTTCTGTCTACAACACAGAGCTTCTTTTCTTCATTCTGTAGCTGTTCTGTTTAGTTTTAGAATCTTTAAGTCTATCCTGACCTTTCTTGCAGTCATAACCAAATAGATTATCAATAATGTATATGCTTAATATATTCAGTTTCATCCTAAAGACAAAATATATTGCTGATTGCATGTTAACTTTAGAAAGGTCTTTGGCATCTCATATTTAGATAACCCAGATCAGAGGTGTAGGGAACTTTAAACTTAATTATTAAAAGCCAGTATTCTTTGAGTGTTCATCTGGGTGTTAGTGGTAAGCAGTATCGTGTAGAATTGATTTTAAACTGGATATAGAAGGACACCTAGAAACAGCTCTCTCTGGAAAAATTTGGCATCCTGACAGTGTCAGGATGTACCCATGTACCATGGAACTCATATATAAATATATACTATATTTTTGATATGGGGAATAGTTTAGAGATATTAATTATCTATGCCACACACTCACAGTAATAGTCTCTCTCTCTGCCCCCTTACCTGCCCCCCCAGCTTTCTCTTCCCTCATTTTTCTCAGCACTTTAAGTAGGTAGATATCTGGAATTAAGATTCTGCTTAGCTCTTGACTAGATTTGCTGCTTTCAAATTAAAACACAGTCTTATTTCCTATTTCTATATATAAAGAGCCTGAACTATAGGACATTTGTGAATAAAATGCCTTGCAGAAAATGGGTTCTTATTGCACTCTAAACATTTTCACATTTGAAAAATTTTTGTTTTGAATTTTTATGTTTTTATCCATCTTATATTGCTATTAGTTAGAGTCTAAAGATGATGTTTTCCCAGTATACTTTCTTGACATAAAACTAAGTCAGATCCTGGCTCTATTGCTAATCAGCTATAAGATTTTAGGGAAGTCAGACAACCTCTCTGGGCTTCAATATCTTCATCTGTATAAGTAAGTCATTGACTGTACAGTTATTTAAGGTCTCAGTGCTCTTCTGCATAAATGTGAGTGATAATTACCTTTGTTTTCTATTTAGAATAAATTGTCAGTTAAGTAAAATGCTAGTCTTTATCCACTATTGAAACTTAAAGTTGTGAAATTTAAGAGTTTTGTTACCACTTTTTGCATTCCCTGCTTGACATCCCTGTAATCATCTTTGAATATTAATGAAAATTTGGGTTCATGTTAAGACAGGTTACTATTTTACTTCATGGAACTATTATAATGACAACAGCTTTAGAGGAAGAAACAGTTGTTTCTTGAGAAGCTTGAGTTTGCAAGGTATTTAACATAAATTCTGAGTAAAACTTTCCTGCTGTAAAAGATAGGTAATATTATCCTCTTGAAATTTAGGAAAGTGAATTTTAAAAGTGATTCGTTTCCTTAAACCTCAAGGAATTGAAAGATATATTTTGAACCCAGTTCTGTATAGTGGCAAAGCTGGCCCCATTTCATGCCACTCATCAATGAAGAAAAAGAGTCAATAATGAATTGGCTTTGGTTTCTTCAGATACTTATGCTTTGAAAACCCTTCCATTAGTTTTTATTGTTTGGGTAAGTTAGTTCTTTGTGTCTCATTTTCTTCATCTGTATAAAAGATTATAAATTATATAATTAATGTAGTTCTGCTTACTTAAATCTAAAGCAATAAGGTGTTTTATATTTAAATAAGCAGAGAGGAAGAGAAAGTGGGTTTTGGGCAAGGAAAGCAGTAGATACAATCGAAAGCCTGGAAAAGGCCATAGTTTTCTTGATGTTACTTGGCTTGGATCTCATTTTCTTCATCTGCATAAAATAATATAAATTATATAATCATTATATACTTAACATATAGGATTCTTGATATGTAAAGGTATGGATATTACTGTGTGGTCCTGGAATTGTTTTTAGAATAATTTGGCCAGGGAGACCCAGTTCTTCATTCTGGGGCAAAAAAAAAGGTACGAATGTGGGCAACATTAAATGGACTATAAATATAGCACAATGAGAAGGGCTTGACTGTTGTAAATGAGTTTAATAGCAAGAATAAGTACTTAAGCAGTGATGAGAGTTACTGAAGTTCCACCTAAAATCTGTATTCTGTTCATTCATTCAACAACAAAGTTTCTGGGGAGAAGGTCCATTGACTTTCAGCATATTCTCAGTGGGGTTTTATAACTCCAAATTCATATGGTGTTTATGTCAGTTATCTAATTTTTTTCAAATGGCTTGTCAACGCTATTTACTCAACAGTGTCATTGTGGTAGGCTACATAATTGTCTCCAATAAGGAAAGCTGGGGAGATAACCAAAAAAGAATTGCTTCAGGCCTCAGGCTTTCTCAAAACCAGCACATGAAAAGAGAAGATAGCTTTTACTGAAAATTTCTGGACTGAGTAGACCCCATCTTGAAGGAATCAGGATGGGAATTCCTGGTCAAAATACCCTAAAATAGTTCCAGTTCCCCACTGCAATATCTATACCCTGTAGGGGTCCCATTCACAAGCGTTTACTTACATGGTCTAAGCAAACTCAATGATGCAAAAAATGGGAGCCAGCAGTAAGGATTCATATCAAGGTTACTGCCATTAACCATGAAGCCATAAAGGCTTCTAGGGGACAGTACCCTTGAACCCAACCCTGCAGTGTTATAAGGTCTAACCAAGTTCAATGATGCAAGAAATGGTAAGTGAGCAGCAAGGACAGAAATGATAAAATAAATCAGACTCCACTGACACTTGAATGCCTGGGAATATTAGCTAAATTTCTGTCCCAAATATTTTCTCCTCATACATTTACTCTCCCTACATATCAGAAGACTCTAAGATTTAAAAAATTTATATTTCCATGAGGCAAAACAATTTTGTTTCACAGTATCTATGGTTTTTGTTACTTCATGTTGTGTTTCATGTTCTGTCACATTTGAATGCCATTGTTTTTTGGATTCTTTCAATTTAGGAAATTCTCTATTTGAGGTTTGGGAAATGAGCTTATGAGTAATGATACACTAGTTCTTATATTGATTTTGCACAAAAGAAGTGGCCTAAGTATAGAGAATGACCATAAGACATATGTACTGATTCAGAGAAAGAGACTAAATAACTCAAGGTGAATTAAGAGGCATTTTACTTCTCTGCTAGTTAGTGTAATCTAAAAATAATTTCCGAACCTTATGCTCACTTGTGACTGAAGATCCTTAGTATGGTATAAAGGAATAGTTATTGCATATCTCATGGCCCAAATCTTTGCTAGTCAGTGAAGGTGATCTCTACCTGGGGTAACATAGGTTAAGGGGCAAAGTAGTTTTGATATAATTGCTATAAAAGCATTATAGATATGGGAGGGATTTATATAAAGTGATGTGGAATTACATAGGAAGGAAAACAAACACATTGCAATATACACAAGCTAGGATAGTAATTTGAACTGTTTTAAGTTCGTATTAGGCTTATCAGGCAGGAGATAATGAGCTGTTTTAGAAGATATAAATTATTATCAGTTCAGTTCAGTCACTCAGTCGTGTCTGACTCTTTGTGACCCCATGGACTATAGCATGCCAGGCTTTGCTGTCCATCAACAACTCCCAGAGCTTTCTCAAACTCATGTCCATTGAGTCGGTGATGCCATCCAACCATCTCATCCTCTGTTGTCCCCTTCTCCTGCCTTCAGTATTTCCCAGCATCAGGGTCTTTTCCAGTGAGTCAGTTCTTCGCATCAGGTAACCAAACTATTGGAGTTTCAGCTTCAGCAACAGTCTTTCCAATGAATATTCAGGACTGATTTCCTTTAGAATATAGTTCTAGCTGTTGCTTCCTGACCTGCATACAGGTTTCTCAAGAGGCAGGTCAGGTGGTCTGGTATTCCCATCTCTTTCAGAATTTTCCACAGTTTATTGTGACCCACACAGTCAAAGGCTTTGGCATAGTCAATAAAGCAGAAATAGATCTTTTTCTGGAACTCTCTTGCTTTTTCAATGATCCGGCGGATTTTGGCAATTTGATCTCTGGTTCCTCTGCCTTTTCTAAAACCAGCTTGAACATCTGGAAGTTCACGGTTGATGTATTGCTGAAGCCTGGCTTGGAGAATTTTGAGCATTACCTTACTAGCATGCGAGATGAGTGCAATTGTTCAGTAGTTTGAGCATTCTTTGGCATTGCCTTTCTTTGGGATTGGGATGAAAACTGACCTTTTCCAGTCCTGTGGCCACTGCTGACTTTTCCAAATTTGCTGGCATATTGATTGCAACACTTTCACAGCATCATCTTTCAGGATTTGAAATAGCTTAACTGGAATTCCATCACTTACACTAACTTTGTTCATAGTGATGCTTCCTAAGGCCCACTTGACTTCACATTCCAGGATGTCTGGCTCTAGGTGAGTGATCACACCATTGTGATTACCTGGGTCATGAAGATCTTTCTTGTACTGTTCTGTGTATTCTTGCCACCTCTTCTAATATCTTCTGCTTCTGTTAGGTCCATACGATTTCTGTCCTTTATTGAGCCCATCTTTGCGTGAAATGTTCCCTTGGTATGTCTAATTTTCTTGAAGAGATCTCTAGTCTTTCCCATTCTGTTGTTTTCCTCTATTTCTTTGCATTGATCACTGAGGGAGGATTTCTTATCTCTCCTTGCTATTCTTTGAAACTCTACATTCAGATGGGTATATCTTTCCTTTTCTCCTTTGCTTTTCACTTCTTTTCACAGCTATTTGCAAGGCATCCTTGGGCAGCCATTTTGCTTTTTTGCAAGTCTGGGTCAGTCTCTTTTGAGGTCACTATTCCTTTCTCCTGCGTCCTGGTGCACACAAAGTTTTGTTTGTGCCCTCCAAGAGTCTGTTTCCCTGGTCCTGTGTAAGTTCTATAATCAAATCCCACTGGCCTCCAAAGTCAAATTCCCTGGGGATTCTCAGTCTCCTTGTCAGATCCCCAGGTTGGGGAATCTATTGTTAGTCCTAAAACTTTCTTAACAGTGCAAGAATTTATTTGGTGTAAATCATTATATGACAAAGCAAAGGTGACTGGAATCATTTTTTAGACCTATATTGGCTTCAGACATACAGAAGCTTTGTTAATTTTGCTTGTGACACTGCGAGTCCGCCTCTAATTTTTTGCTCTTTTCTGTCTATACATGTTACATTAGTTGTTGAACTAGAAAGGTGAGATATCTAACAACCTGGTTATGCATATAAAGTATAAACCAGGAACATATGTACAGTTGTGTGTCTGTGTGTATATGCTGTCATGCCTGACTTTTTGTGGCCCCATGGACTGTAGCCTACCAGGCTCCTCTGCCCATGGAATTCTCCAGGCAAGAATACTGGAGTGGGTTGCCATTTCCTCCTCCAAGGGATCATACTGACCTGGGGATCAAACCTGAGTCTCCTGTGTCTCCTACATTGGCAAGTGTATTCTTTACCACTGCACCCCCTGGCAAGCCATATGTATGGTTAGAGGCTGGGAAATCATAGAATTTCTTAATTTGTATATTGGAAAAAATATTTCCCTTTTTGTGATTTTCATCTATCTAAACGTAACTGCAAATGATACTTGAATTTTATATTGTGCTTTGCTTTGGAGATATTTTATTGCCAGAGAACTCTGAGATAGCCATTTTTATTTCAATATGGAAAGAAAAAACCCAACAGATTCATGCACATTAGAACTATATAAATATAGTATTTGGAAATTGAGTTTAAATATCACTTTTTAAAAACTGAATTTTCAACTAACAGAAGGCAGTGAAAAAGATAAATTAAAAAAATAAGTTTATTCTATATAGCCTATTGGAGTAGGAAATGGCAACCCGCTCAGTGTTCTTGCCTGGAAGATTCCACGGACAGAGGAGCCTGCCAGGCTATAGTTCACGGATTCGCAACGAGTTGGACACGACAGAGCACAGCAGCAGCATGTGGCCTATTATAGTTTAATTTTTGTGAATGATTATTTGGGTTAATACCATACAGCAGAATTTTAAGACCTTCTGACATTTAGATGTTCATTCCTTTTCTTTTTCTTTCTAATCAACTGCCAGAAATGAAGTCTCTCTAGGAAGATAATGTTTTAGCTGATACCCAAAGCAGTTAACCAACATTTTAGAAGAAAAGATAACCTTTCATGTTTCAGACTATAAATTATCATATAATACTTACAAATTATATAACCTTTATAAATTAAAAAATTATATGTTTAATTAGAAGTGTGTTTGATATAGATTCTCCTTCCATTAAAGCTTTCAAATATTCAACATATAAAAAAATAGGATATTTAAAGAATTCAGTATATCATTTAGTTCAAGGTAGATATTTAAAATATTAGTATTCCTTTCTTTCTCCACCACCCATCCCTAAAAAGTGAAAGTGTTTAGGCTTCAATATCTCTGTTCAGTTCCTGTAACCATGAAGATATTTGTATATGTGTGTTTTTTAATGATGATTGATGATTCACAATATAATGCTATGTCTGAAACTAGTTGGTTTCTGCAAGCAGCAGCCTGTCACTCAGCAAGGGTTTAATAAGTAACCCCTTGATTTCTAAATCATGACAGAATTTCAAAAATGGTTTCTGCATTTAACTAATTGGACCATTACCATTTTGTACAAAAATAATTGCCAAGTGATGGTTTTGTTCATTGGCTTCCTTCTGTGCTAAATTCCCAACCAAATGTTATTAGAGGCATATGATTTCTGATTTCTTCATTAAATATTTTATTTTCTGATAATGTGGCTAAATTTTCAGTGTGTTGTTGACTCCTCAACAATCACTTAATAGTTATTCTTAAACATTGTGGGGGGTTGAGGTTTTGTGCTCTCTCTCTCTCTCTTTTTTTTTTTTTTTTAAAGAAAATTATATATTCCTAACCTCCTGTAGAGGTTTTTTTTTTTTTTTTTTTTTTTGGTACAGAATTTCCTGATACATAAAGTGTTAATATGAATTAAAATTGTAAGGCCTTGTTTAGCTGTCCAGATGTTTTCATTTAGCTTGAAAATACTTTGCTTCTGTTGAAGGCATTAATGAGTTATGATGTAAAATTTATAACAATTGCATTTTGTTTTCTCTGACTTAAGCATCTCATATAAAGAACTAGGGAATTTTAAGTGCACTCAGTATTTCAAAGACATTTCCTTTGAGGGTTGGGCAGATTTTAATGTGTTACTCTTGGTCAATGTTAGTTTGTCCCTAACAAGCTTACATTCAAAAGAGATTTCCTTTTGAAATATTGACAAATTTGAAATACTATGAGACAGATTTTCAAATGCAGTAAATTTACTTCAATGATGCCTCTTGGAAGAGAACAATACTCTTCTCCCCTCCAAATTTAGCCTTAACATTTAATCTGTAGAGTTATTATTTTCTGTATTTCTTTATATCCCCCGAACCCAGGAGGAGAAGGGGACACAGAGGATGAGATGGTTGGATGGCATCACTGACCTGATGGACATGAGTTTGAGCAAGCTCTCGGAGTTGGTGATGGACAGGGAGCCTGGCGTGCTGCAGTCCATGGGGTTGCAAAGAGTTGAACATGACTGAGCGACTGAACTGAACTGACTGAACTGAACCCAGGCTCTGAAACAAAGCTGTGCACTTAATAATAGGCTTACACCTTAGTATTGGAATTGCCACCTGGAACAATTCTTGAGTGAAAATTTTCAGCTCATCTTGAGACTATGTCTGTATATGAACTCAGTGCACAGGTCAAGGTCTTAGGGAGGAAGGCTGAGTGGGAAAACCATTGGCTACTGAACTGAAAGACCTAGATATTAATCTTTGGGCTACCCTGCATTTCTATAAAATCAGCAAGTCAGCCCAGATTTCTTGAACTTCCTGTTCCTCATCTCAGATCAAGATGATAACCCCAGTGTTCATCGCAGCACTGTTTACAATAGCCAGGACATGGAAGCAACCTAGATGTCCATTGGCAGACAAATGGATAAGAAAGCTGTGGTACATATACACAATGGAATATTACTCAGCTATTAAAAAGAATGCATTTGAATCAGTTCTAATGAGATGGATGAAACTGGATCCTATTATACAGAGTGAAGTAAGTCAGAAAGAAAAACACCAATACTGTATATTAACGCATATATATGGAATTTAGAAAGATGGTAACAATGACCCTATATGCGATAACAGCAAAAGAGACACAGATATAAAGAACAGACTATTGCACTCTGTGGGAGAAGGTGAGGATGGGATGATTTGAGAGAATAGCATTGAAACATACACTTTATCATATGTGAAATAGATCACCAGCCCAGGTTCGATGCATGAGGCAGGGTGCTCAGGGCTGGTGCGCTGGGATGACCCTGAAGGATGGAATGGGGAGGAAGGTGGGAGGGAGGGTCAGGATGGGGAACATATGTACACCCATGACTGATTCATGTGAATATATGGCAAAAACCACCACAATATTGTAAAGTAATTAGCCTCCAAAATTTTAAAAATAAGTTAAATAAGCAGGGTGACAATTAAAAAAAAAGATTATATTACTTGCCTCATGGATTATAGTGAAGATGAAGAAAGCATATATATACTGGTTAACACTTATGGAGTGCTCACTGTGAAGCAGGTATCATGTTAAACACAGCAGAACACCAAAATCCTGTGAGACAGGTACTGAAGCCCAACATTTCAGTGAGAAAACTGAAGCCCAGAATGAAAGTAAATTGCTCACCATCATTCAGCTGGTAAATCAGGTTCCAGACCTGTGTCCTTAACTAGGCTTCAGTGCAATTCTGTCCAAAGTATGTGATCAATAAATAGTAGCCTCTCTCATCTCTGTCTTCTCAGCTCACAGGTCAGGATGCTTATGAATGGTAATCCACAGTTCAGTGAATGTTGAAGCATTCATTTCAGGCCGTGGTGTAAATTGCTTTCCTTTAGTATTTTCTGTCTGGTGATTTATTTTTTATCTTTGACATACTCTACCTCCATCTGGTGTTACTCTTCTCCTGATAGGAGCTTTAGGTGTTTAATTAATAATTTGGGTCTTTATTTCATCATATTGTTATTTTCTTGGTTTCTATGTGAAACCTTTTCAGTCTTCTCTCTGGAAATTTATTCTCAGCCATTGTCATTCTCTCCTCATCCTCTGCCAAACCCTCTAATTATTGAAATGTTCATTCCTACTCTTATACACAGGCTTCCCTGGTGGCTCAGATGGTAAAGAATCTGCCTGCAATGCAGGAGACCTGGGTTTGATCCCTGGCTCGGGAAGCTCCCCTGGAAAAGGAAATGGTGACCCACTTCAGTATTCTTTCCTAGAGAATTGAATGAACAGAGGAACCTGGTGGACTACAGTTCTTGGGGTGACAAGAGCTGAACATGACTGAGCGATTGACTTACACACTCTTCTACACTCTGTCCTTCCTTTCAAATGCATTTGTTTTATCAGGAAAGCAAATACTTGTTCTCATAAGGACCCACACTAATTAGAACTTGGAGACAGAGTTGAGCAGGACTCAGTGTAGACCTATAGATGTGCTGCTTATTCCCTTCCCTTCATTTGTAACATGGCTTCCATTTCACGATGTCTATAATTCTCACTTGTGTTCAGTCTATTTTCCTTACTTTGCTGATCATCTCTCTCTGCTTATTTGGAGTTTGCACATGGTTCGTCATAAAAATGCATGGTAGAGGGAGTTTTTAACCTTAAGTGCCACTGCTAACAGGCCCATTACTTTATTATTACATAGTTCACATTCCCAAGCAGCAAACCTTTGTGATGTATTATTATTTGACTTTTGCCTCTATCTCTGGCTTCACTTTGACCCTCTGCTCCTGTGGTAAACATGTGCTGTCATATTGGCTTTCTTTCTGTAACTGAAATGGGACTGGCTTATCTCCCCCTCAGGTTTTTTATACTTGCTATTTTCTGCCTGGAGATTCTTTCATGTCTTTGCATGGCTGATGTCTGTGAAAAACTCTTTATTCTAGATGTAGTATTTAACCATCTTCCATTCATTGAGCTGTGATTGATTTTTGAAAGCAAGATTTCAAAAGGATACAAAAAAGATGCATAAGTTTTATAATTTATCATTGATCTATGATTTAAAATTTTCCGTTTCTTTGTTAGATTGACTTTTTTGTCAACTGTGGTTAATTATTTGTAGCACAAGCAGAAATATTTAATTTTATCCGGTAGCTTTTCTATAGAAATTTTTCATCTCTGGGGTTGACTTTGTCAAGTCATTCCGAGACTCAATAACCTTTCAAGCAGGGTTTGAACCCTGAGATACAGTGGCTCATTTGTCATGGATGTCTGAGGCAGAATTTAGGCAGAATTTAGGGGACTGATACTCTAAATGATTCTAGGTCAGTCAAAGAATGAGAATTGCTAAATCATTAATTATCTGAAATCTCTTGTTTTCCTGTCACAGCTTATTTTGAATTCATAGCTCTGGAGATCACTTCATCTTTTAAGCTCCTAGAGAGTGTTGAATTTATTTATATTGTTTCCTGCTCCTTGTATAATTATTGTCGTTAGTTCACTAATTAACATTCATTCGTTGCTTTTTGTATTTACAAGACACTTACCTAAATTTTTAATATTTACTTGCTTAAATATGAAAGGTCTTTCTGGAGGCAGTTGTTTTTTTTCCCCCATAAATTGTATTTGGCACTTGTAGGGGCACAAAATTTGCAAAATGTCTCTTTAGTTTGTGGATCATTTCAAGTTTTAAACAATCAAGGTCTAAAAGACTCAGGAAGAAACGTTGACCTTCCCACTATAACTGCCTGAGAGAATTTAGAGAGAGGGCTTTTGCTGAAATGGAGCTGTCACCAGAAAGCTGGTATATGGTGGGGACACTAGGCAAGGTGAAGAGAGCAGAGTGCTCTCCGTTTCCCATTATTTCTGCTGGTCCCAGCAAGCATGTGTTTACCAAACATTTTGCTTTTCCATCTCCATGTCAGTTGCTTCCCTCCCCATTGAAGTCCCAAACCACTACTCAGAACATCCTCTGTAGTCTTAAGCTAACAGTGGTATTTAAGGTGAGAGTTTCAGCCTTTTGGTGAGTTACTTAGTTTTCCTGGATCTCCCCCATGGATACCTGTTATTAAGCTTTAGTCTGATTGTCTCCTGTCAGTTTAAATTTTAGAAGGATAGAGGAAAATTTCTTCCTCTCCAACACACTTTCCCCAAATTCCTTAAAGTTAGTGTGTGACAGTATTTAATGCAGGCTCACTCACTGCATGCGCATGTTTGGAGACCTAGAAGATAAGGACCTTAAAAGGCAGCGGTTGTAATTGTGTACTGTGTGCACATTCTTTCTGTTTACTTGCTATTAAGCAACAACTGAAATTGCATTAACTTATTTACTTGACAAAAACTTACTGAACACCTCTGTCCTGATTTCTTGGAATTATTTGGAACAGAGTTAGCAAATATCTGTCAAGAAACTTCTGCTCTCTACCAAAAACAAAAAATAAAGAAGGCTGCAAAAAAAAAAGAAAGATTATTTGGTATCTTAGGAGTTACAATTTAAGAGACACAGATTTGAGTAATAACTTGAATGAGATCTGAGGGAAATAGAAAATGGTGAGGGTTTACAAAGACGACAGACAAAAATATTCAAGAGGAGCTACACAGGTTGTTTTACAGAACTGTGATTGGTGCTGCCAGGCCTTCAGTTTCTTGTCAGCAAATGATAACTTGCCAAACTGCATTTTCCAAGGAGTGAAGAAAATGAGTTCCGGGTGGCCTGTGAATGGTCTGGTCCAGAGTTTATATTGCATCTAGGTGAGTATATGTTTGAGTGATGCATCTGCAGTGGCCTCCTGATTGCATTATAGGTCCCTTTGACATAAGTGACTCCATTTTGTTGTTCATAGTTAACACTATCCCATTGACTTCTATGGATTATAGAGGGGAAGAAATGTCAAAGTCACTTATACATTTATTTTTTGGTGAGAAATTATGATCTAAGGGATTTTTGCTATGTTTTGAAATATGGACAGAATTCTGTGGAAGGCTCTTAGGTTTTGTGCATTTAGATTTCAAGATTCTTGCATCTAATAATCAAGTATAGTCAAAGCCATGGTTTTTATATATACACAGTGTGATAAATAATGTACAACAAGCTAACAACATACAGTGGGCTCTGCTATGTCTCCAGCATGTCTTAATTGTAGATTAAGATAATTATAGATAAAGACCATCCTTGAATGAAAGTCGCTCAGTTGTGTCCAACTCTTTGCAACCCCATGGACTGTAGCCTGTCAGGCTTCTCTGTCCACAGAATTCTCCAGGCCAGAATACTGGAGTGGATAACCATTTCCTTCTCTGGGGGATCTTTCCAATCCAGGGATCGAACACTGGTCTCCTGCATTGCAGGCAGATTCTTTAGTGTCTGAGCCAGCAGGGAAGCCCAAGGCCATCTTTGATGTCCTTCTATATTTGAAATCCTGCTCCTCATTTTAGGCCTGTTACTACTGACATTTCTCACTATTATCCCTGGTAATAGCACCATGTGGCTGCAATCTCTGCCCTCTACCAGACAAGTAACCTCTCTAAACTCCAGAAACTGCATTTTTCTATAAAGGACCAGATGCTTCTGTCCTGGTGCTAGTTGGTTTTGTTGGTCCACACAATGGGATTAAATGTCCCTTTTTGTCTAGAAGTATCCTTTTTTGGGGGGTGTGGTGCTTAGAGCTATAATTTAAAATGTGCCCCTTTTTAGCTCAGTGAGGTGCACAGTCTTCCAGGTGGTATTTCTATACGGAGTTGTTCTTGTTGTTCATTTGCTCAGTCATGTCCAACTCATGGTGACCCCATGGACTGCAGCACTCCAGGCTTCTGTGTCCTTCAACTTGTAACTTGCTCAGACTCATGTCCATTGAATCAGTGATGCCATCCACAATCAGTTGGTGATGCCATCCAATCATCTCATCCTATGTTGTCCCCTTTTCCTCCTGCCTTCAATCTTCCCCAGCATCAGGGGCTTTTCCAGTGTGTCAGTTCTTTGCATTATGGTCAAAATATTGGAGCTTCAACTTCAGCATCGGTACTTCCAATGAATATTCAGGGTTGATTTCATTTAGGATGGACTGGTTGTATCTCCTTGCAGTCCAAGGAACTCTGAAGAGTCTTCTCTAATACCATAGTTCAAAAATATCAGTTCTTCGCCGTTCACCTTTCTTTATGGTCCAACTCACATTCATACATGGCTACTGGAGAAGAAATAGCTTTGACTATATGAAAGCTTGTCAGCAAAGTAATGTCTCTGCTTTTTAATACGATGTCTAGGTTTGTCATAGTTTTTCTTCCAAAGAGCAAGCATCTTTTAATTTCATGGCTGCAGTCACCATCTGCAGTGATTTTGGAGCCCAAGAAAAAAAGTCTGTCACTGTTTCCATTGTTTCCCTATCTATTTGTCATGAAGTGATGAAACCAGATGTCATGATCTTTGTTTTCTGAATGTTGAACTTTAAGCCAGCTTTTTCACTCTCCTCCTTCACCTTCAAGAAGCTCTTTAGTTCTTTGCTTTCTGCCATAAGGGTGGTGTCATATGCAAATCTGAGGTTATTGATGTTTCTTCTGGCAATTATTCCAGCTGTACTTCATTTACATTTTGCATGATGTACTCTGCATATAAGTTAAATAAGCAGGGTGACGATATACAGCCTTGACATACTCCTTTCCCAATTTGGAACCAGTCCATTGTTGCATGTCCACTTCTAACTGTTGCTTTTTGACCTGCATACAGATTTCTCAGGAGGCAGGTCAGGTGGTCTGATATTCTCATCTACTTAAGGATTTCCCACAATTTGTTGTGATCCACAGAGTCAGAGGCTTTAGCACAATCAATGAAGCAGAAGTAGATGTTTTTCTGGAATTCTCTTGCTTTTTCTATAATCCAATGTGTGTTTTCAATTGGATCTCTGGTTCTTCTGCCTTTTATAAGTCCAGCTTGAACATCTGGGAGCTCTCAGGTCATGTACTGCTGAAGCCTCGCTTGGAGAATTTTAAGCAATACTTTGCTAGCATGTGAGATGAAAGCAATTGTGTGGTAGTATGAACATTGTTTGGCATTGTCCTTCTTTGGGATTGGAATGAAAACTGCCCTTTTCCAGTCCTGTGACCACTGCTGAGTTTTCCAAATTTGCTGGCATATTGAGTGTAGAACTTTAACAGCATCATGTTTTAAGATTTGAAATAACTCAACTGAAATTCCATCACCTCTACTAGCTTGGTTCATAGTGATACTTCCTAGTTCAGTTCAGTTCAGTCACTCAGTCTTTTTGGCCCCATGGTCTGCAGCACGCCAGGCTTCCCTGTCCATCACCAACTTCCAGAGTTATTACTCAAACTCATGTCCATTGAGTCAGTGATGCCATCCAACCATCTCATCCTCTGTCATCCCCTTCTCCTGCCTTCAATCTTTCCCAGCATCAGGATCTTTTCAAGTGAGTTAATTCTTCACATCCAATGTATTGGAGTTTCAGCCTCAGTATCAGTCCTTCCAATGACTATACAGGACTGATTTCCTTTAGGATGGACTGGTTGGATCTCCTTGCAGTCCAGGGGACTCTCAAGAGTCTTCTCCAACACCACAGTTCAAAAGCATCAATTCTTCGGCACTCAACTTTCTTTATAGTTCAACTCTCACATCCATATATGACTACTGGAAAAACCATAACTTTGACTTAGATGGATCTTTGTTGGCAAAGTAATGTCTCTGCTTTTTAATATGTTGTCTAGTTTGGTCATAACTTTTCTTCCAAGAAGCAGGCGTCTTTTAATTTCATGGCTGCAGTCACTATCTGCAGTGATTTTAGAGTCCCCCAAAATAAAATCTGTCACTGTTTCCACTGTTTCCCCATCTATTTGCTGTGAATTGATAGGACCAGATGTCATAATCTTTGTTTTTTGAATGTTGAGTTTTAAGCCAGCTTTTTCACTCTCCTCTTTCCCTTTCATCAAGAGCCTCTTTAGTTCTTCTTCACTTTCTGCCATAAGGGTGGTATCATCTGCATATCTGAGGTTATTGATATTTCTCCCAGCAATCATGATTTCAGCTTGTGCTTCAATCAGCCCAGCGTTTCTCATGATGTACTCTGCATATAAGTTAAATAAGCAGGGTAACAATATATAGCCTAGACATTCTCCTTTCCCTATTTGGAACCAGTCTGTTGTTCCATCTCCAGTTCTAAATGTTGCTTCCTGACCTGCATACAGATTTCTCAGGAGGCGGGTGAGGTGGTCTGGTTTTGAGTGTCTCCTGAGGAGGTACGGGTCACCAGTGAACTGCCACAGGGTCAGGGGCTCTGGGTGCAGCAGACCTGGGTGTGGCATAAGCCCTGTTGAAGAAGGTCGCCATTAACCCACCATAGAGCTGCTAGAGCTTACACAGGACTGGGAAATAGACTCCTGGAGGCACAGACAGAAGCTTGTGCACCAGGACCCAGGAGGAAGGAGCAGTGATGCCAAAAGAGACTGACCCAGACTTGCCCGGGAGTGTCCAGGAGTCTCCGGCGGAGGCGTGGGTCAGCGGGGGCCTGCTGCAGGCTTGGGGGCACTGAGTGTAGCAGTGTATTCATGGGACCTTTTGAAGGAGGTCACCAGTATCTTCATTACCTCCACCATAGTTTGGCCCCAGGTAAATAACAGGGCAGGAACACAGCCTACCTGCAAGAGAAAATTGGATTGAAGATTTACTGAGCATGGCCCCGCCCATCAGAACAAGATCCAGTTTCCCCCCGCAGTCAGTCTCTCCCAACAGGAAGCTTCCATAAGTCTCCTATCCTCCTTCATCAGAGAGCAAATGACCTGAAAGCTACAGTCACAGAAAGCTAACCAATCCTATCGCATGGACCACAGCCTTGTCTAATTCAATGAAACTATGAGCCATACCTTGTAGGGCCACCCAAAATGGACGCGTCATGGTGGAGAGTTCTGACAAAATGTGGTTCACTGGAGAAGGGAATGGCAAACCACTTCAGTATTCTTGATGCTTCCTAAGCCCCATTTGATTTTGCACTCCAAAACATCTGGGTCAAGATGAGTGATCACATCATCGTGGTTATCTGGGTCATGAAAAAGATCTTTTTTGTATAGTTTTTCTTTGTATTCTTGCCACGTCTTCTTAATATCTTTTGTTTCTGTTAGATCCATACCATTTCTGTCCCTTAATGTGCTAATCTTTGCTTGAAGCATTCCCTTGGCATCTCTAATTTTCTTGAAAAGATCTCAAGTTTTTCCCATTCTTTTGTTTTCCTCTATTTCTTTGCATTGTTCACTTAGGAAGGCTTTCTTATCTTTCCTTGCTATTCTTTGGAACTCTGCATTCAGATGGGTGTATCTTTCCTTTTCTCCTTTGCCTTTTGCTTCTCTTCTTTTCTCTGCTATTTACATGGCTTCCTCAGACAACCATTTTGTTTTTGCTTTTTCTTGTTATTTCTTTTTCTTGACAATGGTTTTGATCACTACCTCCTGTACAGTGTTATGGACCTCCGTTCATAGTTCTTCAGGTACTCTGTCTAATGGATCTAATCCCTTGAATCTATTTGTCACTTACACTGTATAATTGTAAGAGATTTGATATAGGTCATACCTGAATGGCCTTGTGGTTTTCCCTACTTTCTTCAATTTAAGTCTGAATTTGGTTATAAGTAGTTCATGATCTGAGCCACAGTCAACTTCCAGTCTTGTTTTTGCTGACTGTATAGAGCTTCTCCATCTTTGGCTGCAAAGGGTGTAATCAATCTGGTTTCAGTATTGACCATCTGGTGACATGCTATATAGAGTTATTTATCCATTATTCTCCAAAATGTGTTCCTCAGAAATCTAGTCCTGTGCAGTATTTGAATAAAATTTCTTTGATAGAATATTTTTGGGAAACACTTTGTGTCATCTCTTCCTCTTGAAACTCATAGCATATTAATGTATTAAAGATCATAGGAGTCATGCAAAACAAAACAAAGTCAAAAATCTTTGTTTTGACCAATTTTTCCTATTATTAATGAACCAGAATATATTTTTAGGGCTTCTCTGGTGGCTCAGTGGTAAGGACTCTGCCTGCCATGCAGGAGACTAGTTCAGTTCCTGGGTCAGGAAGATCCCATGGACAGAGGAGCCTGGCAGGTTATAGTCCAAGGGGTTGCAAAGAGCCAGACATGACTGAGTGACCTAAGAGATACATTTCTAATATAACACAAATGACACCTCAAATATTTTCAGTGTAATTGGCTTTAGAAAATGCTCATGACTAATATTTTGTATATTATAGAATCATTTGACTTTTCTTAATGCTTGTCAATTTTCAACCCAGTTACCTTTCATAGCTTTATTTTTATTTCATTCTTGGCTAAAAATACATAGAAACAGTAGTAGTATTTATTATTCTGAATATATAAAAAGTTACTTAATTTTAATTAATATATGTCAGACATAGAATTGTTAATTTTCCTTATGTATCTCAAAGGTCATATGAAGATGTTATTGGAAGTGAGAAACCAATGCATTATTAGTCTAGCAAGAAACAAAAGGTAGGTTAGTTGTCAGTTGCTCAGCTGTTTCCAACTCTTTGTGACTCCATAGCCCTCCAGACTCCTCCGTTCATGGGATTTTTCCAGGCGAGAATACTGGAGTGGGTTGCCATTTTCTTCTCCAGGGTACCTTCCTGGCCCAGGGATTGAATTTGGGTCTCTCCCACATTGCAGGCAAGCTGCTGTCTGAACCGCCAGGGAAGCCCCAGGGAAGCCCCTCAGGCAACATAAAGATGTTTTTAAAGTCCAGTCATGACAAGACAGGTATTCTATGATTTAGAATTGATTATTAGACATGATCGGCCATACTCTTAATATGTTATTCAAACACTACATAAAGATTAGTAATCTGGAAAGCTAGTAAAAGAACTCCTGTAGTCCCAGGCTTCACAAAGGTTAAGTCTAATTTGAGTGTTTTCAAATGAAAGTGACATTATATTATTTAATATTAGGTTGGCCAAAAGTGCCTAAATAAAAGAGGTGTTTCCAGACAAAAAGGGACATTTAATCCCATTGTGTGGATCAAGAGAATGGAATCAACTTGCACCAGAGCACGAACATCTGGTCCTGTAGAGAAAATGCAGTTTCTGGAATTTAGAGAGATTACTTTTCTAGTAGAGGGCTGAAACTACAGCAACATGATGCTATTACCAGGGATAACTAGTGAGAACTGTCAGCAGTAAGAGCCCTAAAGTGAGGAGCTGGCCTTCAAATAAAGAACAGAATGTAAGATACAAATCTGCAGTCTGTGTGTGTCAGAAACACTGACACAGGTGTAGACTGGACCAAAATTAATTCTTTATCCATAACAATTAAGACATGCTGGAGACATAGCAGAGCCTACTGTATGTTGTTGTCTGTTTAGTTATGTATTATTTGAATACCACCCTTTATATGTATATATTCTTAATATAAAATGTAGTATAACACAAACGAACCTTTTGGCCAAACCAGTAACAGCCACAGAAGTTAAAGGCTTAATTGTAAATGTACCAATTCCCAAGATATTGCTCCCAGATTTATTATTTTTGGTAGTGCATGGTGTCTATGGATGAATTAAATATGATTTCTGGCCTTGGAGAGCAATTAATACCCTAACATGCCATAGGGCAAGGCAGATACACAACTATAAGCAATATTGTCAGACTAACATTTACTTAGTGTTTACTCTGGATTGGCATTTACACACACTTGCATTTAATCATCACAACAAATCATCAAAGTCAGTGGGTGGCATGTGTTGCTACTAACCCGAATATAAGTTCCTTCTACTATGTCCCGTTTTATGATGCATCGTGATTGGTCATGATCAGTTAAGAGAGTCATAATCTGTGATTTCTGAGTCTTTCTTGAAGCCAAGGTCTGGCCACATTTTCAACTTCCGGACAGTGATAAATAAGGGGAAAACTTCTGGGTAGTAGGGACAACTTTATAGAACTTCTGCTTTTCTAGTAAAGGGAAGCCCAAACAGACAAACCCTGGCACTGTCTGTTCTTTGCTCCCTGCCTTGAACCCTAATAATAAAATGTTCAGAGGCTGAATCTATCTTGTGACCTTGAAACAACAGATATTAAGAGTAAATTCAGCACACTAAGGATGATAGGGTAGGAACACAAAAACAGTTTGAATTTCTACTTTCATGAAAAAGAAGCTGAATCAACAACTGCAATGCCTTACATCAGGATTTTTGTGTGTGTGAGAAAAATGTACCTCTGTTTGCTTAAATCAGTGATAGCTTCCTGTTATATGCAGCTAAGCATATTTCTAATTAATGTTGCTTTATATTTTTGTGGAGGATAAAGGGAGAGCTAAGGTCTAAAGACACTGAATGACTCAAGGTGACAACAAAAGAAGTGAGGGGGCTAAGGTCTGAGCTGACTCTAAAAACCATACTTATCCCATCACATATACCATACTTTAAGAGGATATAACAACTCATCCAGATCAAGGAGGATTTTACAGAAATAGAACAGCGAGATCTTCCCCATGGGCATGGGAAAATTTCACTGCTAATATTGAGAAAGTTATTGTCATTAGAAGACATCTGCTGAGGTCTGGTATTATCCAGAAATCTGTAACACATTTAAAAAATAGTATTACTAAAGATTAGGGATTAAGTTAAGAAATGTTTGAGCTGGGTATACTTTAACCTTTCTAAGTTTATTTTAGAGAAATTAAAATTTTTCTTTGCTTAGTGGATAGTTTTACCTAAGCTTTTTAAAAATGATGGCTTAAAAATCAGCTCCTATCTATGAAGACAACTGGACATCTCTGTGGACCCCATCTCCCTGACTTCTCTGCAACCAGTGAATGATTTGCTAACAGTTTGTGTGAGCTTGTCACTGGACCAACTTTGGTGAGGCTGAGCATATTGAGGCTCAGTGAGGCTAGTGTGTTGATGATTGTGCTCGATGAAGGTCATTTTATCCTGTGTCTGTTCATTTTGTCTGACTTGGTAAACCAGATGAGCAAAATAAATTGTGAAGCAAAGTAAAGCAGACTCCAATAGCTAAAGAATAGACTCTGTGACCTCAGGGGTCATTCCTATCATGGATGTGTGTGGATATGTGATTTTTTGTTGAGTTTAAAAGGGTTTTGTTGATGTAATTGTTGAAAACCTTGTTTTGTTTTGAGTCAGCTTTCTATATACACTTTTCAGCAAGCCTTTCAAGATTTACCCTCTCTCACTCCTGTTCTCTTCCATTAAAGTATTCATTTTATTTGTATTTACCAATCTTCTTTTACTTACAATGTGGCTACATCCCAATAAGCCCATTGTAAGCTGAGCATTGAAATTCAAAAATGCATTTAATACACCTAACCAATAGATTAGCCTAGCCTAATATGCTCAGAACACTTACATTAGCTTACAAGTGGGCAAAATTATCTAACAGAAGCCTGTTTTATAATAAAGTGTTGAATCTCTCATGAAATGTATTGAGTACGCACTGCAAGTGAAAAGCAGAATGGTTGAATGGATGCAGAATGGTTCTAAGTGTATCAGTTATTTATCTGTGTAATTGTGTGGCTGGCTGGGAACTTGGGCTCTCTGCTGCTGCCCAGCATCACGAACATATTAGACCACATATTGATAGCCCAGGAAAAGATCAAAATACAGACTTTAAAGTTTGGTTTCTACAGAATACTTCCTGCTTTTGCTCTACCTTGAAGTAAAAAAAATCATAACTCAGCCCATTGTAAATCAGGGACCATCTCTAGTTACCTCATGGATGTCTAAGATGATTTTCCATATTTTTTACTAAAAAAGGTATTCCTCAGCACTGAAAGGAAATGAGCTATCAAGGCATGAAAAACACACAGAAACTCCAAATATATATTACTAAGTGAAAGTAATTTGATTTCCAACTCTATGATATTTTTGGAAATGCAAAATTTGGGGAATATTAAAAGGATCAATGATTTATAGTGTTGGGGAGGGTGCAGTAGGCAGAGCATAGAGGATGTTTAGCTAAGTGAAAATATGCTGCATGACACTATGATGATGGACCTGTATCATTGTACACTTGTCCAAACCCATAGGCTATACAATACCAAGAGTGAAGCTTAAGGTAAACTATGAACTTTGTGGGCTTAAGGTGTGTCCATGTAGGTTCATCCATGTTTAAAAAAATATTTACCATTCTAGTGAGTGATGTTGATAATGGGGGAGACAATGCATGTGTGGGGGCAAAGAGTATCTGGAAAATATCTATACCTCCCTGTCAATTTTATTGTGAACTTAAAATTATTCTGATAAGGCCTTATTTTTTTAAGACAATACAAAATTTGAAAAAAATTCAAGGAATTGAATGGTATCATATCTCTCTTCACCAATACTTATGTTTGGGTTGAGACATTTTTACACAATAAAAAATTGGAGACAGCTTTGAATACAGTAAAGTAGCCTCAAATAGAAAATTTAAAGTATGATATTATGTATGTGTGTGTTATTTGCTCAGTTGTGTCTGATATTTTGCGACCACACAGACTGTAGCTCTCCAGGCTCCTCTGTTTCTTCATTTACTAGAGGTGAATACACTTTCTTAACCAGTATTTTTGTCTGGTCAAAATTCTCTATTTTCAGTGTGTGCTGATGCTCTCCTGGATAGCTTACAATTTTTTCTCCAAGAATTTGCATCATTCATATTTATATTTCTCTTTGCAATTTGCCCAAAATGTGATATTTGCAAATGTTCAAATTTTACTTTCAAAGCTGTCTTGATCCCTTAGTTTCTGTAAGTATTTTGCTTCTCTGTAATGCATTCAACTTGATGCTAACTTTCCCATTCACCTGTGTCTTGTTAGTCTTCATGAGCAAGCCATTTTGGGTCTCTATTCCCTTCTGCATCCCTCCTCCTAGTCGCTGAGGCTCTTTGAGTGAAAAATGGGCCATGCCCTGCTGTATTTGAGAGAGTGACATGTGCATTGGTATGTACTCCAGTAATTTTGTTCCATTGCTTTATTGTCATGACCCCACTCTGTGTAACACCATTCAGTACTAGTTATCAGCAGCTTCCCCGGTAGCTCAGATGGTAAAAAGTCTGCCTACAATGCAGGAGACCCAGGTTTGATCCCTGGTCAGGAAGATCCCCTGGAGACGGAAATGGCAACCCACTCCAGTATTCTTGCCTGGAGAATCCCATGGACAGAGAAGCCTGGCGGGCAACACCCTATGGGGTCACAAAGAGTCAGACTCGACTGAGCAACTCACACACACACACACACCGGCAGCACTTCTTTTAACCTTTTTTTTTTCCCCCACAATAAATCTTCAAACTTCAGCTTCTGCACTGAGGACAAGTGTTGTCTGGTAGCTATTTGTTAAATGAAACAATGTGAGAATAGCATCCATTGACTAGTTAGGAGACTTTAATATCAGTAAGAGTTTTGAGTTTTCACTATTTCCTAAAAAATATACTGAAAACATAAGCTAACATGTATATGATTTGCTTTCTGATGCTCGTGAACTATTCAGGAAAGATTTTACCTGGCCAGGGAGATTTTGGGCTGGATCCTCCATTTTCTTAGGAAAATGAATTGCATGATTCTCAATGCAGTGAGGTATCCTTAGTTTACTTGTGTATAACAGCATCCTTCACATCCTATGCACAGACTGTTCTGCTGTTTCCAAAGGCGTTCTAAGGGCTATGCCAGTAAGTTGAAAGAACAAATCAAATGGCCCTGAAAGAACCTTGAGGAAGATGAGGGAAATAAGAGGTCATTTTTGGTAGCTGTCCACTTTCTTGGGTCAGAACATTGGTTGATTCATTACAATCCAAATCTGTTTCTTAGCCTCCAGGTTTAAGGATTTTTTCCTCAGTCATTTCGTAATATTTTAGTCAAGGGAACATGACAATGGGAGAACAAGAGTCAGTGTTTTTCTTTTTCAGTAACTGAAATGTTTGAGTCCTTTAAAAATCTGGAAATCCCACTAGCAATCAGAATATCATTTTGTAAATACAGCCCAAGAAGGTAGAATGTTTTACCTAGATTCTGATAAAGCTGTATGACCCAGTCCTGCTCCACAGCACGCCAATGTCCTTTGGATTTTTATATCTCAATTCCATGGACAAGATGCTTTGATGAAAATTTAATGAAACCTTTTGATGAATATTTTAGTACATAACTATGAAGTTTATATTTGGCATACAGTTTATTTGGTCATAGCCTGAACCTAATTATTATTGATAGTTATGATCAAGCTACAACTTACAATATTTTACATTCTTTGTATTATTAGCTTCATATATGTATAACTATGTTTTCCTTGGCTTATGGTCAATTTAATGCATTTTGCTGTTATATCTCTTCATTATTCCATGGGTGTGAGTTAGGTCAATTTTTGTTGACATCTGCTTACATCTAGTTTAAACTTTAGTGGTATGTATAACTTAGTTGTGACTGGAAATCACACGTATGCATTGCTTTAATCAATTTGCCTTTTGGGACCCAGGCTCCCTTTTATATGCTGAGTCAGTTATGGAGTTCATATCCCAGTCTACTGAAGATAAGTAACTTAGTATTACTTAAAATTTGTATTCAAAATATAAGATACCTCATGAGGCATATGTTATTTTTAGATAAAATAGGTGTGAGAGCACAGTGACATTAACTGATAAAGATCAGACAGCAGGAGTGTTTCATGTATTATTCAAAAAATGTGGATGTTGTTCTGGAAGCAAAGGAGGCCATTGAACCATTCTGACATATTTTAGAAAGGGCACATGGAAATATAGGGTAAAATTTAGAAGTTATGAGATGAGAAAGCAAAAAGGAAGAGAAAGACTAGTAAGAGTCTATTGCAATGATCTGGTGAATGGAAACATAAAATCACAGCATAAAGGGAATCCTGGGATAAGTGTGGAAATTGGGGTTGTATTAGGATTCTCTAGAAGAACAGGACCAACAGGGTATGTACAGAGAATACTTATTACAAAGAATTTGCTTGTGCAGTTTACAGAAGCTGAGAAGTTCTGCCATCTGCCAGCTGGAGACTCAGGAAAGCTGGTGGTGTAACTTAGTCTAAGTCTAAAAGCCCAGGAAATAGGAAGCCTCTGATGTAGACTGGGCTTCCTGGATGGCTCACTGGCAAAGAATCTGCCTGCCAATGCAGGAGGTGCCAGAGACACAGGTTAGATCCCTGGGCAGGGAAGGTCCCCTGGAGTAGGAAATGGCAACCTGCTCCAATATATTTGCCTGGAGAATCCCATGGACAGAGGAACCTGGTGGGGCCACAAAGAGCTTGACACAAGTGAATAAGTGAGCAGACACATGATGAAGATTCTAATCTGAGTCTAGAGACCTGAGAACCAGGAACACAGAAAGGTGTCCCAGCTCAAGACAGAAAAGCTGAATTCTTTCATCCTCTGCCTATTTGTCCTATTCAGGCCCTTATTAGATTGGATTGTACCCACCCATATTGAGGATGGCAAACCACTTTACTGAGTCTATGTATTCCAATGCTAATTTCACCCAGAAATGTCCTCCTAGAGACCCAGAAATAAGGTTTAGCCTAATATCTGGGTACCCCATTATCTAGTCAAGTTGCCACACACAAAAATAACCATCATAAGTGGGAAACTGACAAGTGAAAAGTTGCTGGTGACTGGGAAACTTGAGGCAAATGATTTTTAATAATCAACTACATTTCTTAACTGTTCTTTTCTCTGATTCACATAATCTCCTGATTCCATTATCTAATAGCTTGCCATCATTATCCATTGTTATCTTTATAAAATATACAGCGCACCCCTGCCTTGAGTTATTGGCATTTTGGTTGACATGGAGAAAAGAGAAGAGACTACCCATGAGTCAAGACAGAATACTTTTAAAAGTCTACAAGTAGGACATTTGAAGTGGGAGTTGACCAAGAGACTCTGATAGCTCACAGAACTATGAGTGAGGTTCTGGATTTATTATTGCATATGGGAGGAGCTTCCTATTGCCTTCTGTTTTTTTCCCTAAATGTTAGGGAGAAAGCAATCCCCAAATCCTAGCTAACTTGTGGACATACAAACTAGAGATATTTAAGTTTTCATGAGAAAGCTTTGTACAAACTATGAGATTCTTAAAACAATGTATATCTGTTTTGGAAATCAGGCATGAGTTCTAATTCTGTGATGCTTGTTCAGTGTGTAACTTGGGACAAATTAGTATGTCTCATTTTCTTACCTTTTATATTCAAAAGTGATTATAGATGCTACAAAATGTTACCTCCTAACTGCTATGAAAACTCAGAAGATGAATATGATATGTGTTCGTTCTTTATATCATTCCTTACTCTATCTCTAAACCTGCAAAGTGTGCATTCAGCCACTGTTGAGAGGCTCCGGAGCTATGATCTGGAAGAATAACCAGATTAGATACTTAGAGTAATCACTTACTGAGCAGCTATTGCATGCTAGCTATTAGTTTTGAAAGCATTTAGTTTCCCACAAACTTTATACAGTAGGTTTTGTTGTTTTCTTTTAGGTGGAAACTTGAGTTCTAACAGCATTTAAATAAATGATCAAGGGGAACAGCTTATTTAACTTCCAGGATGTCCAGGGACTCCTCCAAACTCAGCAAATTATTTGTATTTGCCTCATCAATATGTCATTAGTTGCACCAGTTTTGTAGCAGTCAGTCATGAAATGAAATGACGAGATGTCCCTTCCTAAGCTTCTTTAAAGAATAAGGGGCCCCTTTGTACATGTTAGAAGAAAATAAAGTCACTATGTCTTATCTATAGTCAAACTCAATATTGTCTATATTAAATATAACGACAATCTCCACCATTAATAGTAAATCATTTCTTATGGTCTAGGTGTTGAGTTACTAATAAATTAATAGCATCCTACATTTATGTCTTTCCATATATTGGTAAAATGTGTTGTTATAAAGTGTTTCCTGAATAGCTTAGCAAACATGATAAATATTCACAATCAGAAAGGTTAACTTTAGGGAAAGAGTCTTTCCTTATGGTGATGGAATATTTTATAATAGACTAAATTTCTTTTTGCCTTTTTCATCCCTATTCTGACTCTCATTTATAAACAATATATAATATGACACAAGGACACAGATATAACAGGGGAAAGAAAGAAAATTTCACACAAAATGTATTTTCTGTTGCTCATTTTTGTCTCCCCTTGCTCAAAGGAAATTTACTTGAGTATTTTGCCAAAACAAAAATAGTAACAACAACAACAACAACAAAACACATTAAAGATTACTTGGTTGCTTTTTTTTTTTTTGCTGACTTTTGGAGATACTTTCCTGGTGTTGCCTGACATAAAAATGGTCAGAAGCAGACGTTAACCAGTACCTACATTTTAAAGAACTATTGAGATGTATGTGATCTCTTCAGTTGGAGATGTCAAAAGAGCATCCACAGCTTTGCAATGTAATTGAAAGTAGGCAGAGATAATTCTTACTCTTAACATACTGAATACTGATTAAGATATTAATTCACAGAAAATACAAAGTTTCTTTAATGGTAGAAATATGATCCCTAATTGAGAAGAAAAAATAAGAGGTGAAGGGGAAGAATCAGAAAGCAAATGTTCCTTGAAGTACAGATCTATCTTGATTTATGTACTCAATATGAGAAAAACACCCAGACAGAAGGAAGAGCTAGCGTTGTTTCTTAAAAGCCCAGCTTGTAACCAGTCTCCACCAGCATTTTACTCCCACCCTAAGGACTCCACTACCAGGCAGGCCCTCCCTCAGCTTAATGGCAGTGGTCATGTGGTATTATCTTTGGGAAGAAGAGTTATTTACGGATGAAAACAAACTTGATTTTTGCTTAGAGAAAGTTGGGAAAATCCTGAAATAAAAAGGAAGTTAGGCTTTCATGATGGTAGAAATAGGCCAGCTCAAGAAGGACTGCAAAAGCCATACTAAGGGGTTTCTGAGTTTATTCTAGAGGCAATCAATTGTATTTAGTAGGCATTCAGTTCAGTTTAGTCGCTCAGTTGTGTCCAACTCTTTGCGACCGCATGAACTGCAGCATGCCAGGCCTCCCTATCCATCACTAACTCCTGGAGTCTACCCAAATCCATGTCCATTGAGCCGGTGATGCCATCCAACCATCTTATCCTCTGTCGTCCCCTTCTCCTCCTGCCCTCAATCTTTCCCAACATCAGGGTCTTTTAAAATGAATCAGCTCTTTGCATCAGGTGGCCAAAATATTGGAGTTTCAGCTTCAGCATCAGTCCTTCCAATGAACACCCAGGACTGATCTCCTTTAGAACGGACTGGTTGGATCTCCTTGCAGTCCAAGGGACTCTCAAGAGTCTTCTCCAACACCACAGTTCAAAAGCATCAATTCTTCAGCACTCAGCTTTCTTTATAGTCCAACTCTCACATCCATACATGACTACTGGAAAAACCATAGCCTTGACTAGATGGACCTTTGTGGACAAAGTAATGTCTCTGCTTTTTAATATACTATCTAGGTTGGTCATAACTTTCCTTCCAAGGAGTAAGTGTCTTCTAATTTCATGGCTGCAATCACCACTGAGGAGTCAGATTTTTTTGAGTGGGAGTGTGACATGATCAGAACTAAGCCATAGAAAGAATAAACCTTGGTTGTTTTTTTAGGACAACTGGAAGGGGAAGAGAATAGAAGCAAGGATGCCCTTAAGGAGACCATGTATATCAGGAAAGGATGATGTTGGCTTGAACTAGAACAGTTACTATAGGAATGGATGTTAGCACCCAGGCAAAAGATTACACTTTAAAACCTGATTCTGTATGACTTGATAGTTGATTTGGGCCAAGAATGAAAGAAAACAGATTTGAACAAGCAACGTAAAAAGGGCTCTGAAAAAAATCAGTTTACTTATCTAACTATGTGTACTAGCTGTGTGACCCTGAATAGGTTGCATGCCTTACTGAATTTTGTTTTCCTCAAAGCAATTATAACTATGTATGATTATCAAGTCATACATACATACACACACACACACGTATATACATATACATACATATGCATATATATATATGGCTGTTCCACACGACATGAGAGATCTTATTTTCTTGACCAGGGATCAAACTTGTGTTCCCTGCAGTGAAGTGCAGAGTCCTAACCATTGGACTGCCAGAGAATTCCCTAGTGTGAAATTAAATGTGTTCCCAACTTTATACATTCTGCAGCTACATTGCTGTTGTTGAGAATGAGATATTTGAGATGCAAAAAAACTGGATTAAATGTATTAGGGGATGTTTTCCAGGTTTGCAATGTATTCTTTATGCTTAAAGAAGAAATGGAGTCCTCAATTATCCAGGAGTGAGCAGAGTTCAGAAGTAAATAGACAATCATGGACATAAGATGTGAAAATGTAGACATATTTACAAATGAACATTTGGGAACCTCAAGCTAGCATCAAAAAATTATTTGACGTTATTTTATATACCAGTATATTCTTGAATTAAAATGATTTGTCATTTCAACTCAGTAGGAATGACTTTTCAATGTAGTTTAGCAATAAATACCTTTATCATATAAGCAAATGAGTCATGCATTCTCAAACTGAGCCCTGTTAAGATTACAGTCTTTTCTGAAAAAGTCATATACAAAGCCTGTTGATATATCTTTGTTATTGAAGATGCTATGCCACATGTGGGACAGAGCATCAATAATCATCATTATTGCTTACTAAATTTTCTTGGGTGCCAAGAAAAATTTCCAATGCAAATAAACATAATATTAAGCTTTTATTCACATTAAAATACAAAGGCTGATAATTGCCCAAAATTCATCTGACAGTATATATCAGTGATTAAAATCTAATTGTATGAAAGCTTTCCTGGTGGCCCAGACAGTGAAGAATCTGCCTGCAACATGGGAGACCAGACTCAGATCCCTGAGTCGGGAAGATCCCCTGGAGAAGGGAATGCTACCCCCCTCCAGTATTCTTGCCTGGAGAATTCCATGGACAGAGGAGCCTGGAGGGCTATAGTCCATGGGTTAACACACGACTGAGCAACTGATACTTTGTAGATGGCTAGAGGTAAGAATGGCACAATATTGGCAGAATATTGATAATTTGAGAAGTAGGTGCATGTTCACTGGACATTAATGCACTTTTTATTTTGTACATATTTGAATATTTTAATAGTTAGATGCATACATATATAATATTGTTTGGAGTCACATAAATCTTGGTTCAACTCCTAGCTTGGTAAATGCCTAGCTCTGGTATTTTAAACCATTCAAACATTGTAAACCTCAGTTTATTCACTTGCAAGTTAGAATTGTATTCCCTCATAAACAAAGGAAAAATTCAATAGTAACACTTGGAATAACCCAGGCACAATTCAAAGCCACTGTATGACCACAAATAGTGGTGGAGGAAGATAGTAGACTACAAGGACATGTGCTCATTTTCTCCTGCAAGAACTCCAAAATTACAACTCGCTGCTGAAAGACCATCGATAGGTGAATGTTGGATGCCACAAAAAAAAGATACGCTATGTCCAAGGGCAAAGGAGAAGCCCCAGCAAGAGAGTAGGAGGGGCAAAATTGCAGTTAGAATCAAACCCCGTACCCACCAGAGACACTCGGAGGGCTCAAACAAACCTTGTGTGCAGCAGGACCCAGAGACCCCATAGACACTGAGCCAGAAATGTGTGTGAGTGTCTCCTGTGGAGGTAGGGTCAGCAGTGGCTTGCCACAGTGGCGGAGGCTCTGGGTGCAGCAGACCTGGGTGTGGCATAAGCCCTCTTGGAGGAGGTCGCCATTAACCCAGAACTTACACAGGACTGGGAAACAGACTCTTGGAGGGCACAAGGAAAACCTTGTGTGCACCAGGACCCAGGAGAAAGGAGCAGTGACCCCACGAGAGATTGATCCAGACTTGCCCAAGAGTGTCCAGGAGTCTCCGGCAGAGGTATGGGTTGGTGGTGGCCTGCTGCAGCCTCAGGGGCACTCAGCGCAGCAGTGCATGCATGGGACCTTTTGAAGGAGGTCACCATTATCTTCATTACCTCCACCATACTTTGGCCTCAGGTCAAACAACAGGGAGGGAACAGTGCCCCGCCCATCAACAGAAAATTGGATTGAAGATTTCTGAGCATGGCCCCGCCCATCAGAACAAGACCCAGTTTTCTGCTTAGTCAGTTTCTCCCATCGCAAAGCTTCCATAAACTTCTTATCCTTATCCACCAGAGGGCCAGCACAATGAAAACCACAATCACAGAAAGCTAACCAAACTGACCACATGGAGCACATCCTTGTCTAACTCAATGAAATGATGAGTCATGCTGTGTAGGGCCACCCAAGATCGAAGGGTCATGGTGGAGAGTTCTGAAACAATGTGGCCAACTGGAGAAGTGAATGACAAAACCATTTCTTGCCTTGAGAACCCCATGAACAGCATGAAAAGGCAAAAAGATAGGGCATTGAAGATGAACTCCCAGGTCAGTAGGTGCCCAGTATGCTACTGGAGATCAGTGGAGAAATAACTCCAGAGAGAATGAAGAGATGGAGCCAAAGCAAAAACACCTAATTGTGGATGTGACTGGTGATGGAAGTAAAGTGTGATGCTGTTAGGAACAATACTGCATAGAAACCTGGAATGTTAGGTCCATGAATCAAGGCAAATTGGAAGTGGTCAAACAGGAGATGGCAAGAGTGAACATCGACATTTTAGGAATTAGTGAACTAAAATGGACTAGAATGGGTGAATTTAACTTAGATGACCATGATATCTACTACTGTGGGCAACAATCCCTTAGAAGAAATGGAGTAGCCTTCATAGCCAACAAGAGTCCAGAATGCAGTATTGGATTCAATCTCAAAAATGACAGAATGATCTCTGTTCGTTTCCAATGCGAACAATATCACAGTAATCCAAGTCTATGCCCCAACCGATAATGCTGAAGAAGCTGAAGTTGAACAGTTCTATGAAGACCTACAAGACCTTCTAGACCTAACACCCCCAAAATATATCCTTTTCATTATAGGGGACTGGAATGCAAAAGTAGGATGTCAAGAGCTACCCGGAGTAACAGGCAAATTTGGCCTTGCAGTACAAAATGAAACAGGTCAGAGGCTAATAGAAGTTAGCCAAGAGAATGCACTGGTCAGAGCAAATACCCTCTTCCAGCAACATAATAGAAGACTCTACCTGTGGACACCACGAGATGGTCAATACCGAAATCAGACTGATTATATTCTTTGCAGCCAAAGATG
This sequence comes from Muntiacus reevesi, assembly GCF_963930625.1. Taxonomy (NCBI): domain Eukaryota; kingdom Metazoa; phylum Chordata; class Mammalia; order Artiodactyla; family Cervidae; genus Muntiacus; species Muntiacus reevesi. Next base: position 18,775,595 of record NC_089253.1, read on the forward strand.
AAAAAACTCTATATAGTCCACAAAAAGAAGACTGGGAGCTGAATGTGGCTCTGATCAAGAACTCCTTATTGGCACGTTCAGACTTAAATTGAAGAAAGTACAGAAAACCACTAGGCCACTCAGGTATGACCTAAATCAAATCCCTAACAGTTATACAGTGCAAGTGACAAATAAACTCAAGGAATTAGATCTGATGGAGACCCTGAAGAACAATGGACAGAGGTTCATGGCATTGTACAAGAGGCAGTGTGACCAAGACCATCCCAAAGAAAAAGAAATGCAAAAAGGCAAAATGGTTGTCTGAGTAGGCCTTATAAATATCTGAGAAAAGAAGAGAAGCTAAAGGCAAAGGAGAAAAGAAATGATAAACCCATTTGAATGAAGAGTTCCAAACAATAGCAAGGAAAGATAAGAAAGCCTCCCTTAGTGATCAATGCAAAGAAATAGAGGAGAACAGTAGAATGGAAAAGACTATCGATCTCTTCAAGAAAATTAGAGTTACCAAGGGAGAATTTCATGTGAGGATGGACACAATAAAGGACAGAAATTGTGTGGCCCTGACAGAAGCAGAAGATATCAAGAAGAGGTGGCAAGAATAGACAGAACTATACAAAAAAGATCTTCATGACCCAGATTACCACGATGGTGTGATCACTCACCTAGAACCAGACATCCTGGAATGCGAAGTCAAATGGGCCTTAGGAAGCATCAGTGTGAACAAAGCTAGTGGAGGTGATGGAATTCCAATTGAGCTATTTCAAATTCTAAAAGATGATGCTGAGAAAGTGCTGCACTCAATATGCCAGCAAATTTGGAAGCCAGCAGTAGCCACAGGACTGGAAAAGGTCAGTTTTCATTCCAGTATCAAAGAAAGGCAATGCCAAAGAATGTTAAAACTACCACACAATAACACTCATCTCACATGTTAGCAAAGTAATGTTCAAAATTCTCCAAGCCAGGATTCAACAGTACATGAACCACGAACTTCCAGATATTCAAGCTGGATTTAGAAAAGGCAGCAGAAACAGAGATCAAATTGCCAGCATCCTTTGGATCATCAAAAAAGCATGAGCATTCCAAAAAAACATCTACTATTGACTATGCTAAAGCCTTTGACTGTGTGGATCACAGCAAACTATGAAAAATTCCTCAAGAGATAGGAATACCAGACCACCTGACCTGCCTCCTGAGAAATCTGTGTGCAGATCAAGAAGCAACAATTAGAACTGGACATGGAAGAACAGACTAGTTCCAAATCGGGAAAGGAGTTTGTAAAGGCTATATATTGTCACCCTGCTTATTTAACTTCTATGTAGAGTACATCATGTGAAATGCCAGGCTGGATGAAGCACAAGATGGAATCAAGATTGCTGGGAGAAGTATCAGTAACCTCAGCTATGCAGATGACACCACCCTTATGGCAGAAAGTGAAGAAGAACTAAAGAGCCTCTTAATGAAAGTGAAATAGAATGAAAAAGTTGGCTTAAAACTCAACATTTCAAAAATTAAGGTCATAGCATCTGGTCCCATTACTTCATGGCATATAGATAGGGAAATAATGGAAACAGTGACAGACTTTATGTTTTTTTGCCTCCAAAATCACTGCATATGGTGAATGCAGCCATGAAATTAAAAGACGCTTCCTCCTTGGAAGAAAAGCTATGACCAGCCTAGACAGCATATTAAAAAGCAGAGACATTACTTTACCAACAAATGTCTCTCTAGTCAAAGCTATGGTTTTTCCAGTAGTCATGTATGAATGTCAAAGTTGGACTATAAAGACAGCTGAGCGCCAAATAATTGATGCTTTTGAACTGTGGTGTTGGAGAAGACTCTTGAGGGTCCCTTGGACAGCAAGGAGATCAAACCAGTCTATCCTAAATGAAATCAGTCCTGAATATTCGTTGGAAGGACTGATGCTGAAGCCGAAACTCCAACACTTTGACCTCCTGATGGGAAAAGCTGACTCATTTGAACAGACTCTGACTCTGGGAAAGATTGAAGGCAGAAGGAAAAGGGGACGACAGAGGCTGAAATAGTTGGATGACATCACTGACTCAATGTACATGAGTTTGAGCAAGCTCTGGGAGTTGATGATGGACAGGGAAACCTGGCCTGCTGCAGTCCATGGGATCACAGAATTCGACACAACTGAGTGACTGAACTGATTTGACCACATGATATTTTTCTGTTAATATAAAAAAATTTCTCTTTCTCATGATGCCTTCCTACCATCTACAAGGAAAATGTCATAGTGAATAATACAAATTTACTTTGACCTCATGGAGGATGTCACTGTCCCTATTGTGGGGCCTACATCTTCAATACTGTATCCAGCATCATTAAATGATAGTTGTAAAATAAATGTAAATTGATTTCTTATGTTAATTCTCAGTGACTAAATCTGTAGAAGAATGATAGAAAGTAGTTACCCTCCAGTACATGGGAGAATTCCAGGTCATAGAAGATGAGTTTGGGAACCGTCACCATGCACTCAATATTTCCAGTTCCCTCTGCCCTCATCAAATCTCAAATTTTCTGTGTACAAAATTTTCTTAGTAGGTCATTTTAATTTACCTACCAAGACACCATGAAGTGGTTTTTGAGTGCCGGATTTTGTAAGCATAGCCTCTCCTGGGGAAGGAGGAGGTAGACTCGACTTACTTTTCATATTGATAGTTCCATTTGACTTTTATCCTCGCTGTTCTTCAGTTGCCAAGTCATGTCTGACTTTTTGAAACCCTGTGGAAAGCAGCATGCCAGGCTTCCCTGTCCTTCCTGACATCTCAGAGTTTGCTCAAACTCATGTCCATTGAGTCAGTGATGCAATCCAACCATCTCATCCTCTGTCATCTGCTTCTCCTCTTGCCTTCAATCTTTCCCAGCATCAAGTTATTTTCCCATGAGTTGACTCTTTGTATCAGGTGGCCAGAGTGTTGGATCTTCAGCATCAGTCCTTCCAATGAATATTCAGGATTAATTTCCTTTAGGATTGACTGGTTTGATCTCCTTGCTGACAAAGGGCCTCTTAAGAGTCTTTTCCAAAGATGCTCAACATCACTCATTATCAGAGAAATGCAAATCAAAACCTCACTGAGGTACCATTACATGCCAGTCAGAATGGCTACTATCCAAATGTCTACAAGCAATAAATGCTGGAGAGGGTGTGGAGAAAAGGGAACCCTCTTACATGCTGGTGGGAATGCAAACTAGTACAGCCACTATGGAGAACAGTGTGGAGATTCCTTAAAAAACTGGAAATAGATCTGCCACATGACCCAGCAACCCCACTCCTGGGCATACACACCGAGGAAACCAGATCTGAAAGAGACACGTGCACCCCAATGTTCATCGCAGCACTGTTTATAATAGCCAGGACATGGAAGCAACCTAGATGCCCATCAGCAGATGAATGGATAAGGAAGCTGTGGTACATATACACCATGGAATATTACTCAGCCATTAAAAAGAATTCATTTGAATCAGTTCTAATGAGATGGATGAAACTGGAGCCCATTATACAGAGTGAAGTAAGCCAGAAAGATAAAGACCAATACAGTATACAAACGCATATATATGGAATTTAGAAAGATGGTAATGATAACCCTATATGCAAGACAGAAAAGACACAGATGTACAGAACAGACTTTTGGACTCTGTGGGAGAAGGTGAGGGTGGGATGATCTGAGAGAACAGCATTGAAACATGTATATTATCTATGGTGAAATAGATCACCAGCCGAGGTTGGATGCATGAGACAAGTGCTCGGGGCTGGTGCACTGGGAGGACCCAGAGGGATGGGATTGGGAGGGAGGTGGGGGGGGGTGGTCAGGATGGGGAACACATACATGTAAATCCATGGCTGATTCATGTCAATATATGACAAAAACCACTACAATATTGTAAAGCAATTAGCCTCCAACTGATAAAAATAATTGGGGGGAAAAAAAGGTCTTTTCCAACAGTGTTTGAAAATCATCAATTCTTCAGCATTCAGCCTTCTTTATGGTCCAACTGTCACATCCGTACATGACTACTGGAAAAACCATTACTGATAAAAACCAATTTTATCCTTAAATTGTTTTATTCTGCATTATGTTTATCTTGTAAGCTGCTTCAAATAGTTTTGATTTAGGGAAAATGTGATATAAATCCTAAATAAATACACTAGCAAAAACAAATAATATTTGAAATGAAAAATAAGTGAAGCTTCCCATTTTCTGAAATTGCTTAGCAGAGACACATTTTATGAATTGTGAGACTATGTTGAGTATAGAAATACTAGTGATGTAGCTAGACTTAATAAACTATTCCACATTCCTTCCACGATTAGGATTCCCTGTGCTTTTTGAAGCTGAGATTCAAGGATAAGCAGATGTGGTTTTCTTTGAATGACATGAAATGAATGATATTTTGTTTAGTATTATCACTTGCTTCTTTGTAACTGTACAAACTAAAGACATTATTCTTAACAGAATTCAAAAATAGGTGAGAATATTTTTTGACCCAGAACTCTTTATAAGCCTGCAAATTCTTTAGAAAGTCATTTGCTAATTGTGGTTATTTTTCTAAGTAAACTTTAGGTTGATTCATTTTACTGTGTGCAAATATATACTGTTTATTTTTATTAATATTGTATTTTATGTTACACACATCTTACTGAAATTTTGATTAATTAGCATGATTAATTCATTGCTTTACATTTTAGCGCCAAGCTTTAACGGTGATCAACTTTAAAAGTTACCATAGAATTTCTTTATAGCATTTAATCACTGAGTATATATTATTAATCAGCTTATTGTTAATGCCAGCAATGATGGCTAAAATAGAGGTACTAATTATGTTAGAAAATAAACTACATGCTGCTTTTTCACATTCAGAGTGTGATAAATTCCACGTGGAAAAAGGAATCTTTTGTTTTAGACTTGTAAGGGATTTTAACATTAATCAAATAAAAGTAAAATTATAATTTATAAGGGATTACTATATACTAACAATGGCACACAGTACTGCATTTCATCCATAGTAGTCCCGTGTGTCTGCTGCTGCTGCTAAGTCCCTTCAGCCGTGTCCGCCTCTGTGCGACCCCAGGTGGTGGCAGCCCATCAGGCTCCTTCGTCCCTGGGATTCTCCAGGCAAGAACACTGGAGTGGGTTGCCATTTCCTTCTCCAATGCATGCATGCATGCCAAGTTGCTTCAGTCGTGTCCGACTCTATGCGACCCTATGGACAGCAGCCCACCAGGCTCCTCTGTCCACAGGATTCTCCGGGCAAGAACACTGGAGTGGGTTGCCATTTCCAAGTCCCATGTGGCAGACATTATTATTCCTAATTTACAGATGAGAACAGGGGGATAAACAGTAACTTTTTTCCCATGTCACGTATTAGTAGGTGAAAGAACCCAGATTTCAACCCAAAGATCTTTAGCACTAAAGTTTACTTAAATTTAAGAATTCTGTTGCCTTTTGGTTAAGGTATCATCAACCTAGAAAATAAAATCATATACAACCTCATGTAGTAGTTGAAAGCAAAACATTTTTCCAAGTAAGAATTACCTACTCTACTGTGGATATATAACTTAATATTATTGTCTTTAAAATTTAGAAAAATAATTGTTTTAAGGAAAAAACACACCAAAGCCCTGGAGTAAGAACTCATACTTCCATAATCTGAAGTTTTCTTCATGGACTCAGAGATTCTTAGGATAATCTCACTTCTTGCTCCATCCTACTAGGGATGTATTTACTGGATCCTCTGGAAGGGTATGGGGGAGAAGACAAGACATATGCAGCTCTTAAAAAAAAAAAAAAAAGACATATGCAGTTTTAGAAAGCTCCACAGGTAATGGAAATTAAACTCTCTTGACCGATCAGTTGGAGGCCACTGTTCTAGTTTGTTTTCATGGTCATATAATAAGAGACAAACCAAAGAGGAATATGGCTAATGGACCAACACTTTACAAGGGGTGAGTTAAACTGGGTGAAGTGTGGTGACTGTTCTGTCATTGGAGGCATCAGAATATTGATGCCATTGATGATCAGCAATTTAATTATAAATCTTCAAATGTATTAGAGCTTTCAATTCAATAGTATGTAAAGTCTCTAGAATGGGCTAGGAGAATAATAAGCCCCTCTATGGAATTTGACTTAATGCAAGCTTATTTAAATGACATGAACATAGACACACATGCATATACATGTATATATAAAGGTCAGGGGAGAAGAAAAGAGAAACTCAATTTTTGATGAAAGTGAAAGAGGAGAGTGAAAAAGTTGGCTTAAAGCTCAACATTCAGAAAGTTAAGATCATGGCATCTGGTCCCATCACTGAACTGACTGAACTGAAAGTTCTGAAATTCCTGTCATGTGCCTTCTCCTTAGGAAACTGGATAAGCTGTCAAGGCGGTGAGGCTAAGGGAAGCAGCAAAAACTGATCATACACTTACTTCTTTTCTAACTTTTCCTAATTCCATGCATCCTCAGTCTCTTCATTTTTATATCATTTTGTATTGAAATGCCCACACATTTTATTAGGCCTTTTATACTCTGAATAAATTTTTATCTACATAGTAAAACAAGTATTGTCCTCACCATATGCTTGTATGGATCTACCTATTCTGCTTCCATTTAATTACTGCACTGCTTTGGTTTGAAGCTGACACTTAAGCCTTATGGTGGTCCTGTGCACACACCACTGCTTCTAAAGGTAGCCCTTATCTAATGACTGATCAACCCACGGCTCTAAGCGAATTAGCCAAAGTCCACTATCGAGAGCTCGGGAAGTACCCATGAAACTGAAGTCAGAGGATGCTGGACCAACTAAGGTGAAACACAGATTTTATCAATATGGGAACACTCCCATAAATTACAGACTTCAATACCTTGAATCCCAGGAGATAATAGAGAGCCAGATGCTATGGTGGCTCCAAGAAAATAGAAAAAAAAAGCAGTGAGACAAAAATGTCAAATTGTCATGATATGTGGTAGAGGGAAAGATGAACATGATTCATGGAAATAGTCTTATTAAATTTGTCACATTATGTAATAAAAATCAGCAGAGGCCTATGTTTCAGGGGATGATTCAGAGGATCCTCCTTATACCAGTGAGAAATTTGTGCTTAGAGGGACATCAGTATCAACAAGCAGTTCAGTGGTTGGGATGGCAGGGGGCTGAAAGCTAGAACTCTTGAAACGACTCAAAGGTGCTTATCAGGTGAGATTTGCATTCTACTTGTACCTTATTCTGCCCTTTCTGCTTTTCTCTCGTTTCTTCAGCATTCAGTTCAAATTCTTTCCACTTCATGAAGACCAGTCTGCACTCAACTACTTATCCACTCGAATTCCTGTGTTATTCTATATGTTATCTATTCTATCTATATGTTGTCTATTCTATCCTATATAATTCTCACAATAGGTCAGATTTTGCCTCTATCTCCAGCCATTTAGATAGCATGTGATATACAGTTTGTCGACTGCATGGACTCAGGGATGTAGTAAGAGGAAAAATATGCCTTTCGATAGCTTGTATTTGCTGTATCTTTTATTTATTTATTTATTTATTCATAAATACAGTTTCTAGGCAGGAGCTCAGTTGGGTGCAAATGAGGTCAAAGGAACTTTTAAGGAGGAGCAGTTACCTGAACACAGCCATCATATATGTAATGCTTATACCTGGGAAGACTGGGATTGGTGCTATCTGCTGAGCACCAACTAAAGGCCAACCCAGAACAGAGATCCCAGGCTGGTTTTTGATGTCTGAATAGAAGGATGCTGAATTCCTACCATAGCACTATCTTCCCAGGGCTTATAAACCCAACCTGCTTAAAAGTGCAACCCCCCAGGACACAGAACTCTAAAGTTTGCTGTGTTTTCTTTAGGGAGGAGAAAAAAATAATTCCCCAACTGTAACAACTACTTTTTGCTGTAAGGAGAATAAGAAAGAATGCTAGTAGGGATATTATTACCCTTAACCCAGAGATCTATGGTAGTCAGAGCAATGATCATAGACTAGTTCTCATTACATTGAGTGAGTAAATTCTCCTCTCTTGGCCCATGCTTCCTCTTTAAAATTGCAGGATTAAAAAAAAAAATTAAATAAAATTGCAGGATTGGTCCAGATATATTGCATCACACTAAATCAAACTTCGTGTGGTCTCTTGATGGATAACAGAACTTAGCCTCCATGACTTTAAACCTCAGAGTTCTCAAAAGAAATGATAGAAACAGACTATTTCCTACTATAGAAGTAGCTTTCGATTTTTCTATTTCTCATACTCTTCAGAATGGTAGTTATTGCAACACAGAAGGGAGAAGAGAAAGGACTGTGTGGTAGGCAATTTACCTATTTCTCTAAAATTAAAAAAAAAAAATCTATAGGCTAAGGGCAAATGTTAACATCTTGGTCATGGTTTTATTATTTTCTGAAATGTGTTTGTTTGATACACTTTTATTTATTTTTTTCATGGTCACTTATTTATTTTTGATACAAATGTACATGACACACGTCTTGACAGTCAGCCCACCCACCACCACACAGGTAGAGCCTGGCCCCTGGGACAGAGGTGGGGCAGGGAGAGGAGCTGGTAGGCGTTGCCATCTGCCTCCCCAGGCTGCAACCCAGGCTCCAGGGACCCAGACACCGCAGGTGCTGGCCTCTTGGAGGTTACAGGGAGGGGCTCTCAGCTTAGTTGGGGACCCCGGGGAGCCAGCCCCAGGCTCAGGGGCTCAGTTGCCCCAGCCGGCACTTTCCCCCTCCATAAGAGAGGGGAAGAGAGATGGAGCAAAGTGGTTTTCCTTTAAGTTCATAGACAGAGGGTATGAGTGGGGGGAGCAACGAGGGGAGGCAGAGGGCAGGACCCAGCTGGTTCCCTCCCCCAGCCCCTGGCCCCAGGATGGGGGGGGAGGTCAACGCCCAACCCTGGTCCCCTCACCCCTCATGAAACCCCAGACGGGCCAGGCCTCTGGAAAGGCACTGCCGCCCCGCACACTCACACGCAGGCACACTCAGTTACCACAACGTTAAAATTAAGGGGTGGAAGAGAGGAGAGGAGAGGAGGAAAAAAAAGATCAGACTTTTCCAGTGTTTGCTACTGAGGACCCCGGGTTGATACACTTTTAAACTAAAAGATAATGGCCAAAATATGACCTACAATCATATCGGAGAAGAATTTTACCTAAATATATTTTTGAAATCACTCTAGGGATCCACACAGGCAAAGAAACGAAGCTTTGTAGTTTATGGTGGAAAAGCTTAGGATCAGATTTTATAAAATCAGGGCTAGACTAGATAAAATCTAAACCAAAGATAAAGCAGAGGTATATTAATACCATAATAAGTCTACTTCAAATTAAAGAATATTCATGATAAAGAGACACAACAAATGATAAGTTCAAGTCAATGTGTATATAATGACCTTACATGAACATAGACTTAATAAAAGAGCTGTAATAGAGATGAAGCAAAACTAACTGAAGGGAAAAACAGATGAATACTCCATTTTAGTTGGAGAGCACAAACTTCTTTCTCATTATTGTAGGAAAAGAGTATAGAAATTCAGTATGAATAGGAAAGAAAGTAGAAAACATTATGGGGCAACTTGACCTAGTTGAAACTTAGAAAACTTCCACACAAAAACAGCAGAATACACAGTCTTTAAAAATACTAATAATGTGTTTATTAAAATATGTATGCTGAGCCACATAACAAATCTCAAGTTGAAAAGAATTGAATCACACGAAGAGTATTATATGGCTGTTGTATACACAATCACTAGCAACAATAACTGAAAAAAATCTCTTATGGGTTATGGTTTTAATTTTTCTATTATCATGTCTTTGATATGTTTAAGTGTAAAATATTAAAATATAACTGATGAAAGAATAATCCACAACACCTCAGGAAGTAATTTCCTTTAATGGTATTTTTCCAATCATCCTGAGGTTCACATTATCATTTATATTAGACAAATAATTTGGGCTAGGGCTAAGTCACTTCAGCCGTGTCCGACTCTTTGTGACCCCATGGACTGTAGCACCAGGCTCCTCTGTCCTTGGGATTCTCCAGGCAAGAATACTGGAGTGGGTTGCCATGCCCTCCTCCAGGGGAACTTCCCCACCCAGGGATCGAACCTGCGACTCTTAGGTCTCCTGCATTGGCAGGCACATTCTCTACCACTAGTGCCACCTGGGAAGTTAAGAAACTTTAAAAAACATATTTGTCACCCAGTTTTCCTAGACTTTATTGGTCTCATAATCACATTTTAAATTTTTATTTATTTTTTAATTGAAGGATAATTGCTTTACAGCATTTTGTTGTTTTCTGTCAAATATCAATAAGAATCAGCCATAGGTGGCATTCAAGACATCTTTTGTTAGAAAGTTTTTGGTAAAGAGTCTTCCTGAAATATGGGAGACCTGGATTTGATCCCTGGGTCGGGAATATCCCCTGGAGAAGGGATTGGCTACCCACTCCAGTATTCTTGCCTGGAGAATTCCATGTACAGAGGAGCCTGGTGGGTTACAGTCCATGGGATCACAAAGAATCAGACAGGACAGAGTGACTAACACTTGCAAGTTTTAGAAAAGTTAATCATGACAAATTCTTGTTTTCAAGAGAGAAATGACCTATCTTGCAAGTTGTCTACATCCTTCTGTCCCTGGAATTCCTTTCACAATCTCCATTTTATAACGTGAAGTCCATGATTATATGTACTTCATCCACTAGGATTTCATCTTGATAAAAAATATTTGCAATCCAGTAGCAATTCATTAACCAAATATCAGGTTGATTTTCCTCTGTCGTCACCTTCTCCCCCTGGGAAAGATTGATGGCAGGAGAAGAAGGGGGACGACAGAGGACGAGATGGTTGGATGGCATCACCGACTCAATGGACATGAGTTTGAGCAAGCCCCAGGACATGATGAAGAACGGGGAAGTCTGGCATGCCGCAGTCCATGGGGTCACAGACAGTCAGACTTGACTGAGTGAGTGAATAACAACAGCAATTAATTATCAATTTGAAGATGTGTAGGGAAATGTCTTTTTTAAAAATAATTCTCATTCTGTGTCAAATAGATGTTGTTTTCCTTTTGACATATATACATTATTATATATAAAATAGATAACAATAAGAAGCTGCTATATAGTGCAGGGAACTCTACTCAATTCTCTATAATGGCCTTTAAGGGAAAAGAATTAAAAAAAAAAGAGTGGGTGTATGTGTATGTACAACTGATTCACTTTGCTATACACCTGAAACTAACATAGCATTGTAAATCAACTATGTGCCAATGGAAATTACAAAGACTGAGTAATATCCATTCATCTGTTGATGGGCATCTGGGTTGCTTCCATGTCCTGGCTATTATAAACAGTGCTGCGATGAACATTGGGGTGCACGTGTCACTTTCAGATCTGGATTCCTCAGTGTGTATGCCTAGAAGTGGTATTGCTGGGTCATATGGCAGTTCTATTTCCAGTTTTTTAAGAAATCTCCACACTGTTTTCCATAGTGGCTGTACTAGTTTGCATTCCCACCAACAGTGTAAGAGGGTTCCCTTTTCTCCACACCCTCTCCAGCATTTATTGCTTGTAGACTTTTGGATAGCAGCCATCCTGACTGGCGTGTAATGGTACCTCATTGTGGTTTTGATTTGCATTTCTCTGATGGTGAGTGATATTGAGCATCTTTTCATGTGTTTGTTAGCCATCTGTATGTCTTCTTTGGAGAAATGTCTGTTTAGTTCTTTGGCCCATTTTTTGATTGGGTCGTTTATTTTTCTGGAATTGAGCTTCAGGAGTTGCTTGTATATTTTTGAGATTAATCCTTTGTCTGTTTCCTCATTTGTTATTATTTTCTCCCAATCTGAGGGCTGTCTTTTCACCTTACTTATAGTTTCCTTTGTTGTGCAAAAGCTTTTAATTTTCATTAGGTCCCATTTGTTTATTTTTGCTTTTATTTCCAATATTCTGGGAGGTGGGTCATAGAAGATCTTGCTGTGATTTATGTCGGAGAGTGTTTTGCCTATGTTCTCCTCTAGGAGTTTTATAGTTTCTGGTCTTACATTTAGATCTTTAATCCATTTTGAGTTTATTTTTGTGTATGGTGTTAGAAAGTGTTCTAGTTTCATTCTTTTACAAGTGGTTGACCAGTTTTCCCAGCACCACTTGTTAAAGAGATTGTCTTTTTTCCATTGTATATCCTTGCCTCCTTTGTCAAAGATGAGGTGTCCATAGGTTCGTGGATTTATCTCTGGGCTTTCTATTCTGTTCCATTGATCTATATTTCTGTCTTTGTGCCAGTACCATACTGTCTTGATGACTGTGGCTTTGTAGTAGAGTCTGAAGTCAGGCAGGTTGATTCCTCCAGTTCCATTCTTCTTTCTCAAGATTACTTTGGCTATTCGAGGTTTTTTGTATTTCCATACAAATTGTGAAATTATTTGTTCTAGTTCTGTGAAAAATACCGTTGGTAGCTTGATAGGGATTGCATTGAATCTATAGATTGCTTTGGGTAGAATAGCCATTTTGACAATATTGATTCTTCCAATCCATGAGCACGGTATGTTTCTCCATCTGTTTGTGTCCTCTTTGATTTCTTTCATCAGTGTTTTATAGTTTTCTATGTATAGGTCTTTTGTTTCTTTAGGTAGATATACTCCTAAGTATTTTATTCTTTTTGTTGCAATGGTGAATGGTATTGTTTCTTTAATTTCTCTTTCTGTTTTTTCATTGTTAGTGTATAGGAATGCAAGGGATTTCTGTGTGTTAATTTTATATCCTCAGCCGTTAAAAAGAATTCATTTGAATCAGTTCTAATGAGATGGATGAAACTGGAGCCCATTATACAGAGTGAAGTAAGCCAGAAAGATAAAGAACATTACAGTATACTAACACATATATACGGAATTTAGATAGATGGTGGTGATAACCCTATATGCAAAACAGAAAAAGAGACACAGAAGTACAGAACAGACTTTTGAACTCTGGGGGAGAACGTGAGGGTGGGATGTTTTGAAAGAACAGCATGTATACTATCTATGGTGAAACGGACCACCAGCCCAGGTGGGATACATGAGTCAGGTGCTCGGGCCTGGTACACTGGGAGGACCCTGAGGAGTCGGGTGGGGAGGGAGGTGGGAGGGGGAATCGGGATGGGGAATACGTGTAACTATATGGCTGATTCATGTCAATGTATGACAAAACCCACTGAAATGTTGTAAAGTGATTGGCCTCCAACTAATAAAATAATATTAAAAAAAAAAAAAAAGGAAATTACAAAGAAAGAAAAGGTCAGAAAAAGTGAATTTAAGCATATTTAGAAGTGTGGACTAAGAAGTCTTGGTAGATCTTCTAAACAGCAAATTAGAAGTCATAGGCTATGAGTTCATCAAAATAACTGGGGAAAGCTAGTCAATCAACGTGATATTTGGTTTAAAGATGACAAGCATAATTATGTTGAGTTTTAAGCTATACCTGCCCACTTGGTTTGACATTTTATTCAGAAACAGGTTGAAGATAGAATATTAAGAATTTATTCAGAAAATTTTTGAAAAATGGTACTAGGTCTCATTAAACTTATGTTGCAATCTAATTTGGAATTTTCTGACAAATTTTAACAAGTGATGAACAGTGGCAGTTGAATTAAAATGAAAAAAAGCAAATGTACTAATTGCCAAGATGTTAATATCAGGTTCCTTAAGTTGTGAAACATCAAATATAAATTTAAATGAGATCTTGCTGTTACATAGCATATAAATGAATAGTACTAGGAATAACAACTATATCTAATATTTTCGGGGTTATATTAAGTATTTCCCTTGGGATAGGTACTTGCATACATTCTCACTTAATTTTCTCAGAAACTCTACAAAATACATAGGCTTATTCTCTTAGGGACCCACACAACCCCTGCTTCTCTGTCCAGTGTGTCTACGTCTTGGATCACGATTGGTCAGAGTCGACTATGACCATCATATCCTGATTTTTCTAGTCATCTTACATTCACAGGTGGCTGCTTGAACAGATTCTGGCCAGTGACCTGTAAAACGCAAGTCAGTTTCCATTGTCCTTAAAGCCTTTCATCCAGAAATTCTTTACATTTTTCCAAGCATATAATGTTAAGATTAAAGACAGGAGTTACTTTTAGGAATGCAAAGAGCCAGCATTTTGCTGCATATATTTGAGAAGAGAAACATTTCTAAAAATGGTACTTAACTAATCCTTTATTTAATTGAAACTTGAGCATTTACCCATTCACAGATTAAAAATTATTACAAATAAAACCAAATTTTCAGAATTAAAATGTTAACAATTCTAGCACAGAATAATCACTATGAACAAAGTTAGTGGAGGTGATGGAATTCCAGTTGAGCTATTTCAAATCCTGAAATATGATGCTGTGAAAGTGCTACACTCAATATGCCAGCAAATTTGGAAAACTCAGCAGTGGCCATAGGATTGGAAAAGGTCGGTTTTCATTCCAATCCCAAAGAAAGGCAATCCCAAAGAATGCTCAAACTACCACCCAATTACACTCATCTCACATGCTAGTAAACTAATGATGAAAATTCTCCAAGTCAGGGTTCGACAATACGTGAACCATAAACTTCCAGATGTTCAAGCTGGTTTTAGAAAGGGAATAGGAACCAGAGATCAAATAGCCAACATCTGCTAGATCATCGAAAAAGCAAGAGATTTGCAGGAAAACATCTATTTCTGCTTTATTGACTATGCCAAAGCTTTTGACTGTGTGGAGCACAATAAACTATGGAAAATTCTGAAAGAAATGGGGATACCAGACCACCTGACCTGCCTCTTGAGAAACCTGTATGCAGGTCAGGAAGCAACAGTTAGAACTGGACATGGAACAACAGACTGGTTCCAAATAGGAAAAGGAGTACATCAAGGCTGTATATTGTCACCCTGCTTATTTAACTTTTATGCAGAGTATATCATGAGAAATGCTGGGCTGGATGAAGCACAAGCTGGAATCAAGAAATATCAATAACCTCAAATATGCAGATGACACCACCTTTATGGCAGAAAGTGAATTAGAACTAAAGAGTCTCTTGATGAAAGTGAAAGAGGAGAGTGAAAATGTTGGCTTAAAACTCAACATTCAGAAAACAAAGATAATGCATCTGGTCCCATCACTTCATGACAAATAACTGGAGAAACAGTGGAAACAGTGGCTGACTTTATTTTGGGGGGCTCCAAAATCACTGCAGATAGTGACTGCAGCCATGAAATAAAATACACTTGCTCCTTGAAAGAAAAGCTGTGACCAAACTAGACAGCATATTAAAAAGCAGAGACATTACTTTGCCAACAAAGGTCCATCTAGTCAAAGCTATGGTTTTTCCAGTAGTCATGTACAGATGTGAGAGTTGGACTATAAAGAAAGCTGAGTGCCGAAGAATTGATGCTTTTGAACTGTGGTGTTGGAGAAGACTCTTGAGAGTCCCTTGGACTGCAAGGAGATCCAACCAGTCCGTCCTAAAAGAAATCAGTCCTGAATATTCATTGGAAGGACTGATGCTGAAGCTGAAACTCTAATACTTTGACCACCTGATGGGAAGAACTGATTCATTTGAAAAGACTTTGATGCTGGGAAAGATTGAAGGCAGGAGGAGAAGGAGATGACAGAGGATGAGATGGTTTGATGTCATCACCCACTCAACGGACATGAGTTTGAGTAAACTTCAGGAGTTGGTGATGGACAGGGAGGCCTGGTGTGTGGCAGTCCATAGGGTCGCAAACATTTGGACACGACTGAGTGACTGAATTGAACTGAACTGAATGTAGTACAGGAATGTGAGAAAGCCACAAAACGAATATCTGTAAAAACTTGAAGAATCAGAATATAGAGCAAGTGTAAAAGATTGATTTCTCTTTAGATCACTGGCAGAATTACCAGTACTATAAAGTACTATATTTATAAAGTATTTATAAAGTATTATAAAGTACTATAATTACCACTTTAGGATGAATAAATGTACTACATTCACAAATATACCCCATATTTTACATAGTTTATATGTACATATGTGTTTCAAATATAAGCCATATATCAGTAACTTGTACCAACTTGAATAAGGTCATTCTTGACATTACAGAGAAACCTTATGCCATGATTAAGTTGGAATAAAGTCTTAATTATCAGGATCAGTAACTGAGATGTTGCCAGTTCCCAGTTGACAGGGAACAAAGATGTTGTAAGTTGCCAGGGAGCAAAGACAGGAAGAGTTTCCTTGCACTGGCCTGCTTCTGGGTGAGTGTATATGAGAGTATATATGAGTATGTATGTGCGCGCATATTGTGTTGCAGGATGTACTCCACAGTGTCAGCTACATAGTGAATAGTCAACATATGGCCCTACAGAAACCATGTTTCCAGTTCAAGCACGGTGCATGGCAAACAGACCTTGCACATATGGAGATGTTTGGGCTATAGAAGAGGTATCCATGATGCTTAAGACACACATTTTATGGGATTTTGTTATACCAGATTGAGCAGGTTGAAACGGATTACTAATACGTTTTTCATCTCACCTGGAGCCAAATTGCTTACATTTCAGGGTACAGACCATCCCTCTTCCCTCAAGAAAATATTTATTCACATTTCAAGCTCTCCCTTTCAATGAAGAAGACAAGGAAATAGATTAGCTCCTACATAAGCTTTGTGATTCATAATTTTGGGATTATTCTCCTATGTGTGCAAGGTCTATATGGTAAATAGACTGTGTTATACCAAGGAGGAAATGAGCCATGGGGACTGGCATTAATGTATTCTGTAAATAAATAGTTCATCTGCCCCTGATTCTAAAACTTCATACCTATTTTCAGGAAAACATAAATTAATATGGATATTGAGTAATAATGAATTTGGATAGTCTTTGTCCAAGATAGGTTCTTGGGAAGTAACTCCTATATCCTTGTATTGTCTTGAGTGATAAGAATGTTTTGATCCTATGTAATGTGAGCTGTTCAAAGAACAAAAAGGCTGTGAATTAAAAAATAAAAGAATCTTCAAGACAAGCTGAAGTAATAGACTATATTTAAGTTCCCATCTAAAGCAATAATAGCAGAACACACAGAATAAGTGAAACAGTAGTTTTCAAGATACTAGACATCAGTGATCCCTCAGAGGTGAGAAACAAATTAAGAAACCTCCCGAAATTTTTCATACTTTTGAGAAAATTTCTAGGCCAGGGTTTAGATGGGAGCCCACGTAGAGTCAGTTGACTCTGTAAATTGAGAATGTGGAGCTGAGGCCAAAAAACGAGTAGTAGGTACAAAACAAGTAGATTACGAAGGGCACAGGGAAACTTTTGGAGTGACATGTTTGCTCATTTTCATGACCATGACGATAGATTCATAGGCATATACTTATGTGGTGGTGGTGGCGGTTTAGTCTCCCAGTTGTATCTGACTCTTGTGACCCCAAGGACTGTAACCTGCCAGGTTCCTCTGTCCATGGGATTCTCCAGGCAAGAATACTGGAGTGGGTTGCCATTTCCTTCTCCAGGGGATCTTCCTTTCCCAGAAATTGAACCTGGGTCTCCTGCATTACAGGTAGATAATTTACCGACTGAGCTATGAGGGAAGCCTATATACTTATGTCAAGATGTTCAATTGTGTGTTTAACTACAATAGGTTGTATGTAAATTAAACCTCAATAAAAATATTTTAACCAATAATGAAAGGATATTCCCTTTCAGTAACTGAGATGACCTTCAAAATGAACTCTCCTTTCCTAGTTTTGCAGCACTTAAGAAGAACCATTAATCATTAGATTGTTGTGTAATATACATGGCACTGTGCAACTGGACAATTTCTGGAGCTTAATCTTCAAAATCCATTGAACTACTCCTACTCTACAATACAACATTTTCTCTCATGTCCTCTTATCTTGACTGCATGTAATTTCTACTCTAATAAAAATATCATGAACATGAAGTAAGGTCTTATTACTTGTAAAATGAGCATAGATATTACTGTTGATTACCACTAACTTGTCATTAGTTATGTGTAACTAATTGCGGGTTTTTAAATTAAATACATTTAAGAATAATCATAATATCATAACCAGTTTGACATATTTAGCTGTACTTATATTTCCTTATTATTATTATTGTCCTTATTTTATAAGCATCTGTTCTCGTCTTGTTTAACTTTTAGCAATTCACTCTCATAACTCATTTATGACTGTGGTTCACTTTCCTCCTTGTTATTAACAGAAGAATTCTGTTTAAATTTCTGTAATGAAATATTCCTTTTGGGATCCAGGCATTTTGCTGTGGCCGAGCTCTGCTGCTGCCTCTGCTGTGGGTCAGAGGCAGGCACAGAGCCCAAATCCTCAGCACTGAACACAATGCACTTACCTAAAACTGTGTTCAATATGTAACATAAATCATGCCATTTGTTTTAGGTTTAGATAAAAATATTAACTGAAAGAAACTTGATTGTGGAGTTACTGGAATTGAAAGTTATCATAAGCAGAATTATTCAGAATTGTTTTTGTGTTAGAAAAGATGTAAATTTTATTCTGAAAGCAATACAGAATATTGAAACATTTTGAAGAAGAATTATATGATCAAATTTGCATGATAGAATGTACTTCGTTGCAGCATTGTGCAGTCAGTATTTACCAGGATGAGAGAATCACATTCATAGTAATAAGAGAGCCCTAGAAGATGGAAAAAAGTTAACAAATAAGAAATTTTCATGACAGGAATATCTTTAGGATGAACATACACTCATATATGTGTACATATGTAGCTATGTAAATCCTTGTTGATATGTGGTATATGCTTATGAAAATTACTTAATAATGTTATATCTATTCCAATTCCATCATGATTTCAAACCTTCAGTAAAGTACACTGCCTGCAAATCTATTGAGTTAATGAGCTCTTGAGGGTTATTAGGGCTTCCCTGACGGTACAGTTAGTTGGTAAAGAATCAGCCTGCAGTGTGGGAGACCTGGGCCCAGAAGATCCCGTGGAGACGGGAACGGCTACCCACTCCAGTATTCTGGCCTGGAGAATTCCTTGGAATGTATAATTCATGGGGTCACAAAGAGTCGGACATGACTGAGCCACTTTCACTTCTGGGGTCATTAAAGAAGCCCATATTTGCATTAATATCAGGTAGAGAAGAGAACATAGGGAGTAGTTGAGAAAAAAAAATCCCCAAATTCAAAAACAGTATGGAATTAGAATGAGATTTGTCTAGTGAATTCTCTTTGGGAGCTTACAGAAAGACCTGGAATTAACAATAAATGTGGAACTAGTTCTCCACAACTTTGTTCTGCCTAAAAAATAAAGGAAAAGATGACCTCAAAATGTTGGAGAACATAAACACAAGAAGATTGAGGCTATATATTCTTTGAAAGAATTAATTAAAATTATGGCTGTACTGAATCCAATCTCAAGGCTGTAATAAAGTATATGAAAACACCAAGTACAACTCTTGACATAATCAGCAGATGAATATGTATAATAGTTGGTAATCAGAAGGTATTTATTCCAGTTATACTTCCTGTGTTTGCTCAGTTTTGACTTAGGAAAAGAGCAATTTAGAATTTGAGTTTTATTTTACATTTCTATAATCTCAGTTTGTTGGAAATTCCTTACTATATTATTTGTTCTCCAACTAATTGCCAAGTTTGTCTGCAGAGCTCTCCATCGTTTGCTTGGAGTCACTGATAGGAAAAACAAATGAAAATAAAAACTTTGTGATTTTTTGATTTAAAAGAGTCTTTAAAAATCCAGCTGAAATAATAACGACTATTTACTGAGCACCTTTGAAAAATTGCCAATAATAAGTTTTAGCTTAATTGTTGGCATAAATTTCCAGATAACTCTTTCTTATTCTCATTTTACACAGAGAAAATGAAATCTAAAAGGGAATAATCAAGAGATAACCAAGGAAGAAGCTTGTTTACAACATATGCCATAGAAAGCATTTAGAGGGACATGTTTCATCTCATAGTTTAGTAGGAAAAATAATCTTGCCAAAAGAGTCCTTTTGTACTCTGACTCTGTTAAGTTTAGAGGGATGTCTGTTCCTAGAAGCACTTCATTGCCTTCTAGATGTTTGTCCTTCAGCATTTGTGTTCTAAGAGAACAGCTTGAAATAGTGTGACAATAACCCTTAAGGGAATTGTATGCACATTTTCCAGAAATCTAAAATGTAATGCCACTTAACTTCTCAAGTGTCCTGGGACCATTCCCAACTGTTAGTTTTGTGTATCTGCTTGCTGCAATCAATACTCTATTAAGTACAGCAGTTTTGTAGCACTGAGCCATGAAATGGTGTGACTGGTTTTTCCAGACTGTTGCTTCATTAAAGGACAAGGGGGCCCAATATGTTTTGTTACTATAAAACTATAGAAAATAAATCTAGTTAATGATTATGAATAAAATCAGTCTTGTCTGACACTAAATTTGTTTGTGCTAAAATGCTTCAGTCATGTCTGATTCTTCGTGACCCTATGGACTGTTGACCACCAGGCTCCTCTGTCCATAGGATTCTCCAGGCAAGAATAGTACAGTTGGTTGCCATGCCCTTCTTCAGGGGATCTTCCCAATCCATGAATCAAAACCACATCTCCTGCCCTGACAGACAGGTTCTTTACCACTACCACCACCTGAGAAGCCCGATATTAAATTTCATGAAAAGCAGTTCCCACCATCACTAGTAGATCATCTGGGTTTTCTTATTGATTTAGTTGAATTTGTTTAAGGGACTGTTGGCATCATTGCACGAATTGCTGACTTTTGACATTGCTCAACTTGACTAACAATTTAAAGTTTTGATGTCCACAGACTGCTTAGATCAGCTCTTAGAAGATAGGCAAAGTATTTCTAAGCCAGCTTAGGGAGAGACACAAAAACTTGTCATTATGGGAAATGCTTCACAGAGTTTTATATGGTTCAGAGAGTTATGAAGGTTTCTAACACTTTGACTGTAAGATGATAGTCCAAGCATAGCAAATGTTCCAAATTAAAAATAGTAGTAATGACATATTCAATGGGCAAAATTATTGCCCATTAAAGACAAGGCTAATGGTAGTTCTTTAATTATTGATTTATTACCACTGTTCTTTCCAAAACTTTTCAAGGAAGTTGTCATAAAAGTTATGTGGGTAGTATTGATGAGATGGAAATAAAACAAAATGACACAGAGGATATCTGAGTATTGTTAACCCAAAAACTGCTGGACTGATAGGATAACTGCAGTTTGCCTTTACATTTATGTCTGCTAAGCTACTTGGAAGTCAAACATGGATGGATTAATGGATGGATAGATAGATATAGGCTGGTAGAGTTTTCATATTTTCATTTTACTTATAAAGGCTGGCATTAGCTGGATGTTTAACTTTGCCTGGATATTGTGAGAAATTATTTTCCTCATTTAATTCTCATGACAAATGTGAGATGTGTAGTGTTATCCTTTTTATACAGACAAAAACATACAGATTTATAAAGCTTTATGGTACTTATCCAAGGTTATCAGTAGCTAAAGACCAAAATCAAATTACAAATTCAGAGTATTTTGTTGTTATTATGTTTGAGTTTTTATCTACTGGGGAGAAATTATAGAAGGACTTTGAATAAGAGCATTGAATTATATAACAGACAAGCTTTACAATTCTATTTCTGTTGTCCTTATTTCAGAAAGGAGGATCCACAGTAAGCTCTTGATTCATTGTTCTCAATTTTCTTTTCTTTTTTTGCCTATTTCAGTTCAGTCTCTCAGTCGTGTCCAACTCTTTGAGACTCCATGAACCGCAGCACGCCGGCCTCCCTGTTCATCACCAACTCCCGGGGTTCACCCAAACCCATGTATGTTGAGTTGGTGATGCCATCCAACCATCTCATCCTCTGTCATCCCCTTCTTCTCCTGCCCTCAATCTTTCCCAGCATCAGGGTCTTTTCAAATGAGTCAGCTCTTTGCTTCAAGTGGCCAAACTATTGGAGTTTCAGCTTCAGCAACAGTCCTAACAATGAATACCCAGGACTGATCTCTATAGGATGAACTGGTTGGATCTCCTTGCAGTCCAAGGGACTCTCAGGAGTCTTCTCCAACACCACAGTTCAAAAGCATCAATGCTTCAGTGCTCAGTTTTCTTTATAGTCCAACTCTCACATCCATACATGACCACTGGAAAAACCATAGCCTTGACTAGACAGATCTTTGTTGACAAAGTAATCTCTCTACTTTTCAATATGCTGCCTGGGTTGGTCATAACTGTCCTTCAAAGGAGTAAGTGTCTTTTAATTTCAAGACTGCACTCACCATCTGCAGTGATTTTGTGGCCCAGAAAAATAAAGTCAGCCACCGTTTCCACTGTTTCCCCATCTATTTCCCATTAA
This sequence comes from Muntiacus reevesi, assembly GCF_963930625.1. NCBI lineage: Eukaryota > Metazoa > Chordata > Mammalia > Artiodactyla > Cervidae > Muntiacus > Muntiacus reevesi. Next base: position 18,797,976 of record NC_089253.1, read on the forward strand.
GTGATGGGACCAGATGCCACGATCTTAATTTTCTGAATGTTGAGTTTTAAGCCAACTTTTTCACTCTCCTCTTTCACTTTCATCAAGAGGTTCTTTAGTTCTTCTTCACTTTCTGCATTAGAGTGGTGTTATCTGCATATATGAGGTTATTGATATTTCTCCCAGGAATCTTGATTCCAGCTTGTGCTTCTTCCAGTCCAGCGTTTCTCATGATATACTCTGCATATAAGTTAAACAAGCAGGGTGACAATATACAGCCTTGACATACTCTTTTTCCTATTTGGAACCAGTCTGTTGTTCCATGTCCAGTTCTAACTGTTGCTTCCTGACCTGCATATAGGCTTTTCAAGAGGCAGGTCAGGTGGTCTGGTACTCCCATCTCTTTCAGAATTTTCCACAGTTTATTGTGATCCACACAGTCGAAGGCTTTCACGTAGTCAATAAAGCAGAAATAGATGTTTTTCTGGAACTCTCTTGTTTTTTCAATGTTCCAGCAGATGTTGGCAATTTGATCTCTGGTTCCTCTGCCTTTTCTAAAATCAGCTTGAACATCCGGAAGTTCACGTTCACGTAGTGCTGAAGCCTGGCTTGGAGAGTTTTAAGCATTACTTTACTAGCGTGTGAGATGAACGCAATTGCGTAGTGGTTTGAGCATTCTTTGGCATTGCCTTTCTTTGCAATTGAAATGAAAACTGAAGTTTTCCAGTCCTGTGACCACTGCTGAGTTTTCCAAATTTGCTGGCATGTTGAGTGCAGCACTTTCACAGCATCATCTTTTAGGATTTGAAATAGCTCAACTGGAATTCCATCACCTCCACTGGCTTTATTCATTGTGATGCTTCCTAAGGCCCACTTCACATTCCAAGATGTCTGGCTCTAGGTGAGTGATCACACCATTGTGATTACCTGGGTTGTGAAGATCTTTTTTGTACAATTCTTCTGTGTATTCTTGCCACCTCTTCTTAATATTTTCTGCTTCTGTTAGGTCCATACAATTTCTGTCCTTTATTGAGCCCGTCTTTGCATGAAATGTTCCCTTGGTATGTCTAATTTTCTTGAAGAGATCTCTAGTCTTTCCCATTCTATTGTTTTTCTCTATTTCTTTGCATTGATCTCTGAGGAAGGCTTTCTTATCTCTCCTTGCTATTCTTTGGAACTCTGCATTCAAATGGGTATATCTTTCCTTTTCTCCTTTGCTTTTCACTTCTCTTCTTTTCACAGCTATTTGTAAGGCCTCCTTGGACTGCCATTTTGCTTTTTGCTTTTCTTTTTCTTGATGGTCTTGATTCCTGTTTCCTATACAATGTCACGAGCTTCTGTCCATAGTTCTTCAGGCACTCTGTCTATCAGATCTAGTCCCTTAAATCTATTTCTCACTTCCACTGTATAGTCATAGGGGATTTTATTTAGTTCATACCTGAATGGTCTAGTGGTTTTCCCCACTTTCTTCGATTTCAGTGTGAATTTTGCAATAAGGAGCTCATGATCTGAGCCACAGTCAGCTTTGGTCTTGTTTTTGCTGACTGTATAGAGCTTCTCCATCTTTGGCTGCAGAGAATAGAATCAATCTGATTTCGGTGTTGACCATTTGGTGATGTCCATGTGTAGAGTCTTCTCTTGTGTTGTTGGAAGAGGGTGTTTGCTATGACCAGGTCGTTCTCTTGGAAGAACTCTATTAGCCTTTGCCATGCTTCATTCTGTACTCCAAGGCCAAATTTGCCTGTTATTTCCGGTGTTTCTTGACTTCCTCCTTTTGCATTCCAGTCCCCTATAATGAAAAGGACATCTTTTGGGGTATTAGTTCTAGAAGGTCTTGTAGGTCTTCATAGAACTGTTCAGCTTCAGCTTCTTCAGCGTACTGGTCGGGGCATAGACCTGGATTACTGTGATATTGAATGGTTTGCCTTGGAAATGAATAGAGATCATTCTGTCATTTTTGAGATTGCATCCAAGTACTGCATTTCAGACTCTTTTGTTGACTATGATGGCTACTCCATTTTGTCTAAGGGATTCCTGCCCACAATAGTAGATATAATTGTCATCTGAGTTAAATTCACCCATTCCAGTCCATCTTAGTTCATTGATTCCTTGAATGTCGATGTTTGCTCTTGTCATCTCCTGTTTGACCACTTCCAATTTGCCTTGATTCACAGATCTAACATTCCAGGTTCCTATGCAATATTGCTCTTTACAGCATCGAACCTTGCTTCTATCACCAGTCCCATCTACAACTGGGTGTTGTTTTTGCTTTGGTTCCATCCCTTCATTCTTTCTGGAGTTATTTCTCCATTGATCTCCAGTAGCATATTGGGTACCTACTGACCTGGGGAGTTCATCTTTCGGTGTCCTATCTTTTTGCCTTTTCATACTGTTCATGGGGTTCTCAAGGCAAGAATACTGAAGTGGTTTGCCATTCCCTTCTCCCGTGGACCACATTCTGTCAGACCTCTCAACCATGACCCTTCCATCTTGGGGGGCCCCACTTGGCATGGCATAGTTTCACTGTTAGACAAGGTTGTGGTCCGTGTGATCAGATTGGCTAGTTGTCTGTGATTGTGGTTTCAGTCTGTCTGCCTATCTCATCCTGCAACAAATAATATTAAATATATCAAAGTTCTATATGATCTTTAGGCCCAGTTTTGAGATCTTTTAAAAAGATATATTAATATCGAATTGTGAAAGTTTGTTTTTAGAGTTTAAAGAGACAGTATTGCAAATATCCTAGTATATTAACTTACCTATTATAAGATTCAATAAAAGTTACCACTCTTTTCTTTATGTACTTTCTTCTTGATGATAAAAATAAATCTGTGTGCTTAGTCCTTCCATATCATAGACCTCTAAACAGTTGACTACAAATTACTGGTTTTACTGATCTTTTACTTACCTTAGTGTTGCTTTTTGTTTATGATTAATTTCTGTTAAGCTGATGTTTTGATGGTTTGTACCATGTTGATTTGTAAAGCTGGAAACTGTTGTTTCTGGCATCAATTTTGCCTTATGGCTCCAAGTTAGGGTGGCCAAAATGGAACTTCCTTTGAAAGATTTGGAAGGCAGAAGTGAAGTTGAAGCATTTCACTTGGAAAGTGATTGCAGTTAGACACAGGGCTGACAGTTTCAGAGAAGCTCATTGAGTTCCATTTGAACACATATTCCTGACTTTGTATCCAACTCATTTTCCATCTTCTGGAATAACAACCCTGGTGTACCACCAGTTGCTTGGCTGGAGTCTCACAGAAGCAGCACTTGCAGAGAGGGAACAGCTTCCCATAGACTTATAGACAAACTCCTTCTTTGTGATTTAAATTTATTAGATAGATGTACTTTTCCTTTTTCAGATTTCCTAGCATGTTCCAACTTGTTCATTCAAGTCAGTGTCTCATATGTGCATATTAAGGACTCTCTCCATAATCCTTCAACTCTCTGTGCCATAATTTCACTTCCCTTATCAACTCCTTTATATGTATAAGATCTAATTCTTACATGAATGGAGAGTGAAAGAGAACACAGGAAGGAAGGAAGGAAGACAGTACCAACCATGCAAACTCCTTCTAGAAGATCATTTACTCATTAAAAAACACTAATCATGAAAGATCCTATTCATCAGAACCTGTACTCAAATTATTTTTCATATGACTGGTGAATACTCTAAGAAGACCAGTATAAATTGAGTCCATGGAGGAAAAATTATACCACGTCTAACCAGGGAATCAGTTTACCTTTTCTATATAGTGGATTTCAGGTTTAATAAAATTATGTATTGGGACATAGCACCACAGCAAATATTGGTAGCCTTGGTCTGTAGGGCCCAGAGTTATTGATGTGTATGTGTACTATTAATGTAATATGTTCTATGTATTAATGCAATTTCAAACATTGTTATTATAAATATAATAGTGGATTGGGAAAGCATAATGAATGCTCAGTAGATGAAAGATCAACTTCACAAAAAGGAATATTTCCATGTGTCTATGTAACTGTTTATTAAGTGCATAAATTTTTATTCTCCTTCTATGGTCCTTGGCTTCCTAATCTGGCTCATCTAAATATAGACAATAAATAATACTGTGAATATGACAGGAAAGAAGGAAGAAGATAAAGAATTTCATTTGAAAAGTGTACTCTGTTACTATATTTTTATGTCTAATACTTTATCTGAAAAAATGGAAATTAGTTGAAAGATACAATATATTAGGCCCCATTCCCAAAGAAAGCAGTAATGATGTTTGAAACATATTTATGTGCTCTAAAATATGTAGCTAATTAAATAACCAGGATTTTCTACAGAGGTTATAAAAATGTGATTTTATATGAAAATGTTTTAAAGTGCCATTAAACTAGCTTAACCTTGGAATTTCAAAGTCTGCTTATCTCTAGTTTCAAATAAGCAAAAGTTTTGTGAAGTAGCTAAGGCAAGACACCTAGTATGGATCCATATGAAGTCAGATTTTCTTCACAAAGAAGATATGAATTTGTCAAATATGCTTGATGTTGCAGCACTGTGAGATTACAGTGTAGGCGGGTTCCCTTTTCTCTTAACCCTCTCCTGAATTTATTTGTAGACATTTTAATGATGGCCAATCTGACCAGTGTGAGGTGGTATCTCATTGTAGTTTTGATTTGTATTTCTGTAATAATGATATTGAGCTTCTTTTCATGTGCCTTCTGGCCATGTATAGGTCTTCTGTAGAGAAATGTCTGTTAAGGCCTTCTGCCCATTTTTCGATTGGGCTGTATTTTTGTTGAGTTGCTTGAGCTGTTTGTATATTTTGGAAATAAAGCCTTGTTGTTCACATGACTTGCAAATACTTTATTCTGTAGGTTGTCTTTTCATCTGTTTATGGTTTCCTTTGCTATGCAAAATCTTATAAATTTAATTAGGTCCCATTTTTTTGTTTTTGCTTTTATTTCTATTGCCTTTGGAGACTGACTTAAGAAAACGTTGGTACAATATATGTCAGAATGTAGTTTGCCTATGTTCTCTTCTAGGAGTTTTATGGTGTCATGTCTTATATTTAAGTCTTTCAGCTATTTTGAGTTAATTTTTGTGTATGGTTCAGGATGTGTTCTAACTTCATTGATTTACATGTCACTGTCCAACTTTTCTAACACAGTTTGCTAAAGAGACTGTCCTTTCCTCATCATTTAGTCTTGCCTCCTTTGTTGAATATTAGTTGGCCATAGGTGTGTGGTATTATTTCTGCACTTTCTATTCTGTTCTATTTATTCATATGTCTGTTTTTGTACCAAGGACATGTATTTTGATTACTGTAGCTTTGTAGTATTGTCTGAAGTCTGGGAACGTTATTCTTGCCTTTTTTGAGTGTTATCTTCTAGAAGCCTAGGACAAAGTAAAAAGTATATAAAAGGAATGAGTAGCCTGGTATATGACATAAAGATACTTAGATCAAAATTAATGAATCCCGGACTGAGGCAGTATTTCTTTAAGTGTTACTATTTAAAAATAATAAGTTCTAAGAATGTGGCTTACATTCTCCATAAATATTCAGCTAATATTTATACATTGAAGGATTGAAACCATGGAGTTCAGGGATGTTAGTTTTATTAACTAGAGAATAGGGAGACATTCTTTTGAGTAAAGGAATTATGTGTGTTTCTTAGAAGAATAACCCATTGGCCAGTGCTTCCCTCATAGCTCACTCAGTAAAGAGTCTGCCTACAATGCAGGAGACCCGGATTCAATTCCTGGTTCAGGAAGATCCCCTGGAGAAGGAAATGGCAACCCAGTCCAGTATTCTTGCTTGAAGAATCCCATGGACAGAGAAGCCTGGCAGGCTACAGTCTATGGGGTGGCAAGAGTTGGACATGATTGAGTGACTAAGGACACACAACCCATTGAATGTGTTTTGAAAAGTTTGGAAAAGAAGCTAAATTTCAGCAAGAATCATCCTGGCCTAAAACAAAGTGGTTAACTATGGGAACTGATAAAACAACAGAAGAATAAGTTACATTTTATAATTTGTTGATATATGATTTGATATTTGATTAAAAGACAAAATAGGAAGCAAATATGAATTAACATTATAGAATCATGTTGAAGACTAATGGTAGTGAAGTAATAAAGGCTCGTAAATATTTCATGACCAACACTTGATAGCTTTGAGATCTTAAATATGTCACCCCTTTATCTTTGTCTTAATTTATTCATAATTAAAATATTAACAACTGTTCCCAAACCCACATTTATTGTGACCTCTAAAGAGTATAAATATGATGGAGTACTTAGGGACTGACTTAACAGATGCTATAAATTATTATATCTAGTAATATTTTAAAAGGTTTAATCACATATTTCAGGTAATATGATTCATTTCATTAGTCTAATGATCATCATTACATAATAAAGAACATCAGATAATGGATATGTTCTGGAAATCCTAAGTACAGTACATTCTTGAGCTGAATCAATGTAACTGAGGGTTAGATCTTCCAGCTCTTTACAATGTAGTTTGAAGATTATGCATGTGTATGTGTGTGCTCAGTCATGTCCAACTTTGTGACCCCATGAACTGCAGCACACCAGGCTCCTTTGTCCATGGGATTTTCCAGGCAAGAACATTGGAGTGGGTTGCCATTTCCTTCTCCAGGGGATCTCCCTGACCCAGGGATCAAACCTGGTTCTCCTGAATTGCAGGCAGATTCTTTACTATCTGAGCTATCAGGGAAGACCCATTGAGTGTTCAAAAACACACTTGATGCTTACAGAAACATTTTGGCAACCTGGATCTTCAATAGTTTGGGAGCCAGTTGCTCAATATTTATGAAATAGTCAATTATAGATATAAGATATAAAATGGCAGGTGCATTAAAAAATGGACTTTGGAAACTGGCAAGAAAGTCATTTGAAATTATTTTTTTGCCATCAATATGTCCTTATATTTAAAAAAGAAATTGTTCCTTGCAGAAACTGATAATTAGATTTATCAAAAGCCATCCACATTTATTGGGCTTCCCTGGTGGCTCAGCTGGTAAAGAATCCACCTGCAACATGACCTGCATTTGATCACTGGGTTTGGAAGATCCCCTAGAGAAGGGAACTGCTACCCACTCCAGTATTCTGGCCTAGAGAATTCCATGGTCTGTATAGTCAACTCAGGGGTCACAAAGAGTCAGACACAACTGAGCGACTTTCACTTTCTTTCATCTGTGTTTTATGGGTTCAGTTCAGTTCAATCGCTCAGTTATGTCCGACTCTTTGCGACCCCATGAATCACAGCACGCCAGGCCTCCCTGTCCATCACCAACTCCTGGAGTTTACCCAAACCCATGTCCATCGAGTCGGTGATACCATCCAGCCATCTCATCCTCTGTCATCCCCTTCTCCTCCTGTCCCCAATCCCTCCCAGCATCAGGGTCTTTTCCAGTGAGTCAACTCTTCTCATGAGGTGGTCAAAGTATTGGAGTTTCAGCTTCAGCATCAGTCCTTCCAATGAATACCCTAACTGATCTCCTTTATGATGGACTGGTTGGATCCCCTTGGGTTAGTAACAAATAATCATATTGGATAAGTAGATGTGGCATGCACTCACACTTTGATGACTTCTCACAGTATGGTATCTTCAGAATAATTTATGTGAAGCAACCTACTTCTTCAGAGAGAGAGGCCACCTTGTGGGGGATTTTCTTTGTAATGTGGATGACATAGCACTGGCTTTCAACATAGTTGATGCACCTCCCAATTTCTCTGTGTAACAGCTACCTAACTGCATGCTACCACATATATTCTAAATATAATCCTGGACTCTTTCTTCACACTAAATTATTTATAGCTGAAATCCTCTATATTAATTCTTTTAATGTATAATTCCAGTTGAAAGTATGGGTTTTGTAATTACAATACTTTGATTTCAAATCCTAGTTCTGCCAAGTAAAACCCTTTTTTCTTCAGCAAATATCTACTTTTCTAAGCCTCAGTTTCTTAATCTGAAAAATTCAGTTAATATTTCTTTATAATCAATTTTAAGAGTAAAATGGTAACATATTCAATATTTAAGCACAGCTCTGGGAACTGATATCCTCTGCAGTACTGTGTATGGTTCAAAAGAAGCCTCCTCTCCCTCAATACACTTACTTCCATGTGCTCATTATTGTTATAATTTTCATGATCACCAGGTGAATAGTGCTTCCTAAAGTTGTATCCTATGTAATTTACATAGCATTGGCCACTCCCAAGTTGCTGGCACAAAGTTGCTCGCCCAGTGCGTGGTTATGATAGTAATGTCCCATTTATAAAGCCTTAAAATGTGGGAGGAATTTCAGTCTTGTTTGTGGACAGCAGGTGGTTTGAGGATTACTAAGTGGTAGCTGAACCTTGCTCTAATCAACTTTTGGCTTTTCTCTATCCAAAATTACTCAGCACTCTCAGTTAAGTGGTACAAACAGTATACTATAATTCCATTTATTTTTCTTCATCATCCTAGGAAGCGTGAGGTGGGTTCCTTGTCTTAAACTGTCATTATGAATTTCTCCGGGAGAAGGTATTAGCCACTTAGACACTCCTTTTAACTTTGTAGCTCAATTTTGATACTCTCTGTGGACTTACATCCCTAATTGCCCTATCTTACATTTTATTTTCCCTGCAGACTGCTCCAAATTATTTTGATTTGGAGAAAATGAGGCATAAATGCTAAACATATATGGACTCATAATTACACATTATATTTGAAACAGAAAATGAATTTAGCTTCACATTTTCCAGAGTTGCTGGGCAGAGGCAAGGTTTATGAATTGTGAGACTGTATGAAAGCTAATGAGGTAGTAAGACTAGTACCAGTAAGCTTTATTTTATCTTCCTTCTGCAATTTGGCTGTCTTATTTCCACACACTGAGATTCAAAATTAGTAGAAATGATTTCCTGTACATGTTGCAAAATTGTTGACTGTCTGCTTAACATGATTACATCTCTGCTTTGAAGTTGCACTAACTAAAAGCATACTTATTACAAATTCAAGAAGAGAGTTGGAAATATTTTATTTCTTTTTGATACTTATGTTTATTGCATATTTTAGAAAATAATTTTATACATTGCCCTTTTTATTTGCATGACATCAAAAAGTCATCCATCTTCATGAAATTGTCTCTTAGTTTATTAATGTTGAATATTACAAGTTAATTACCTTTTAATGAAGTAAACTTGGGTTAAATGAAATGCTCTATTGTTCAGTATTTTACTACCAAGTGTTAAAGGTGATAAGCTTCAGTAAGTTGTGCCATAACATTTCTCAATAGTCTGTGGTCAAAATAAGTAGAGATAATGTTATACAGACTTCACAGCTATCATGGAAAATAAAGTATATGTATATATTTTTAAAAAGTATTAAAGAGTTTTTCAGAGTAATTACTATGCGTCAGCAATTTATACACACTATCTCATCTATTTCTGATGACAGCCTTATACTTATAAACTAGGCATTATTATTATCTTCAATTCACAGATGAGGAATTCAGACATAAATAATGTTGCTGCTTTGATAGTCGGTAGATTAAATATATATCTTTAAAAACACCAAAAATTTCCATGTTACATGAAATAATTTGAACAGACAAGAATAATTGAATCCCCCCATATGGAATTAGAATTAATATAAACATGTATGATAAAAGCATATTCAAATATTAAATATGTGCATGTATATATACTTGTATTACATATCTTTGCATTAATTCAGATGTAAGCATGCATGCATGTATATGTGAATGCTCATGCATATATAGAGAGATCTTCAGTTTTAAATAATGTTTAGTAAGTTCTCATATTGGTCTTATATTTTGACCAACCTAGATAGCATATTAAAAAGCAGAGACATTACTTTGCCAACAAAGGTCCGTCTAGTCAAAGCTTTGGTTTTTCCAGTAGTCATGTATGGATGTGAGAGTTGGACTATAAAGAAAGCTGAGTGCTGAAGAATTGATGCTTTTGAACTGTGGTGTTGGAGAAGACTCTTGAGAGTTCCTTGGACTGCAAGGAGATGCAAACAGTCCATCCTAAAGGAAATCAGTCCTGAATATTCATTGGAAGGACTGATGCTGAAGCTGAAACTCCAATACTTTGGCCACCTGATGTGAAGAACTGGCTCATTGGAACAGACCCTGATGCTGGGAAAGATTGAGGGCAGGAGGAGAAGGGGACGACAGAGGATGAGATGGTTTGATGGCATCACCAACTCAATGGACATGAGTTTGAGTAAGCTCTTGAAATTGCTGATGGACAGGAAAGCCTGGGGTACTGCAGTCCATGGGGACACAAAGAGTCAGACATGACTGAGTGACTGATCTGAACTGAACTGAAGTCCTCATATTAATATCAAGTGCTGTCTCACTAGGTAATCAATGAGATCACTATGCAGATGTAATAACAAAAAGAAAATAGCATAGATCTGAAGCTACTCATAGCATTTACTTTTCTAGTTTATCATAATCTTGTCATCCATTGATCTTCAGACATACAATTTAGCATTGAAAATGGCTGTTTTTTTATCCTTGAGTGTCTGTATTGTTTATAAAGAGATCTCAGTCCTTCTGTGTATAGTAGCTCAGTGAAGTCTCTGTTGGATATTACACTGATTTTTATAGTCTGGTCCCTATTAGCTACTGGGCAAGTTAGATAAAACATAAATCTGGTAGAATCTATTCTTCAAAAATGCCCATTATGCACCTGGAGCACCTGCTCTGCAGCTCAGCAGCGCTGAGAGAAATAATGGAGACTGAGTCTTAGCAGGAGGATCACGTCTGAATAGAATTGTCTCCATAAAACGGTCTTATTTTGTGCAGAAGTTATTGATGCTATTATTTGGTCTGTTATAATATCAAGTCTCCCATCCTTCTCACTGCATCTACCCAGGGTTTTATATAGTATTTATTATTTCTGCTCTTTTATGTGAAATAAAATAGTGATAACGCTGATATGTTGTGTTGTCTATAATTTGCTTTAAGCCACTGCAGTATCAGTGAGGTGAAATGCCTTTGTATATGAGTTTTCCTGTTCACCTTGGGACAGTTAATTTTGGAAGCTGTCTAATGGGCAGTGTAACTCTCAGGGGTGCTGTTCTCCAAACGTCTTAATATGATTTTGTGGTCTTCACCATACTGCTTGCTAATTATATTAAAGGATGATTAAAAAATTATATTAAAGGATGAGCTTAGTAGATAGTTCTCATAAGTAGAGTTCTTAGCCTAAGAGTTTGATTTGATCCTGGGTCCCACCACCTGCGTAGAGCTGTGCAGTCCAATCTGGTAGAAGCTAGATGCATGTAGTCACTTAAATATAAACGAACTAAACTGAAATTAACATTTTCATATCTGTCACTTAGTTCATGTGGTTTTAGAGACTGTCTGTTGCATCTACCCAAAATAACCCACAATGTTGACGTGCAAGCTGGCTTATGTCAAATTATAACAAAAAAAATAATAGACTGCATCTCTCGAATTCTTACTGTGCTCTGAGCACTTTGTTTGAATTGTCACAATTGATCTTTACAACAAATTTATGAGATAATATTTTATATCCATTCTTCTGATGGGGACAGTGAGATACAGAAATATGCATCTGTATATGCACATACAATTATAATTAGTATATCAATATATTATAATTTACATAACATTGCAAAAACTTTTCCCTTATGGTTTCTTTGTTCTTTATAGCAACTATAATACATATGCATTGTCAGTTGTTGAGGTATGATTTCAGGACTACTCTTCAATTTTTCATAGTCCTTTTAAAAAAATAGTAAATGATGCACAAGTGAGCCTTCCTTTGCCTTAAACTTTCTGCTGCTTTTGAAGCAGAAAATAAATTTATTTGTTAAATAAATTCCCCAGGATAGATTTTGAAATAATTAGAACTATTGCCAAATAATACCTTTTTTTCCCCCAAAAGTTTATACTACTGTATAATGGAAAAAATTATATAGTTGTGCCCCAGTTTTACAGCATCTTCTTAGCTATGCTATAATTATACTTTTTACAATTTGTTAGTGTAAAAATGATTCAATATGCATTTATACACAGTTCTTTGATGTACTTGGATATATGTTGTCATTCTCAAAGGTGAGCATTTTTAACTGTATGTATTTATTATCTTCCTTGGGGCTTCCCTGGTGGCTGAGATGGTAAAGATTCTGTCTGCAATGCGGGAGACCTGGGTTTGATCCCTGGGTCAGGAAGATCCCCTGGAGAAGGAAGTGGCTACCCACTCCAGTATTCTTGCCTGGAGAAATCCATGGACAGAGGAGCCTGGTGGGCTATAGTCCATGAGCTCGCAAAGAGTTGGACACAGCTAAGTGACTAATATTTTGTGTGTGTATGTATGTTTCTTATGTTCAAAGTGACTAATCATTTTATATTCATTTAACTTTTCAAAATTTAACACTAATCTATCACTTCATGGGAAATAGATGGGGAAACAGTGTCAGATTTTATTTTTTTGGGCTCCAAAATCACTGCAGATGGTGACTGCAGCCATGAAATTAGAAGACTCTTACTCCTTGGAAGGAAAGTTATGACCACCCTAGATAGCATATTAAAAAGCAGAGACATTACCTTGCCAACAAAGTCTGTCTAGTCAAGGCTATGGTTTTTCCAGTGGTCATGTATGGATGTGAGAGTTGGACTGTGAAGAAAGCTGAGCACCAAAGAATTGATGCTTTTGAACTGTGTGGTGTTGGAGAAGACTCTTGAGAGTCTCTTGAACTGCAAGGAGATCCAACCAATCCATCCTAAAGGAGATCAGTCCTGGGTGTTCATTGGAAGGACTGATGTTGAAGCTGAAACTCCAATACTTTGGCCACCTCATGTGAAGAGTTGACTCATTGGAAAAGACCCTGATTCTTGGAGGGGACTGGGGTCAGGAGGAGAAGGGGACAACAGAGGATGAGATGGCTGGATGGCATCACCGACTCGATGGGCATGAGTTCGAGAATGTTTTAATTATTAACCCTCTGTTTTATGCATAACAATCAAAAGTGCCAATTTCCAGCTGAATTTCACTCCAGCCTGGGTAAGAAAAATACTATTCCTCCCCTACACACGCTCACTATAACTCCCACAAGGAAGACTAAAATTTATCTGAGGTAGTTATCTAAATAACTATTAAGTCACTGTGGTCAATTTAGACAGCCAATTTAGAGGATGCTGGTTAAAGAAACACCAGATTCATGTTACTCCATTGCCATGCTGGTATCTGGCTATATCTGTAATTCTCTACTTGGTATAATTAAAATGACAATAAATATATATACTTGTTCATTTTCTTATTCAGTGATGAATGACTAGTTAAACTTTTCCTGGGTACCAGATATTGTTCAAGGTGTGGGATTTATTAACGGACAAGTTAGACAAGGTGTCTGCTTTTAAAAAACAGATTCCTCAACTGTTCTCTTTCATAATTTACTATTTCTCTGCTTGTGCATTCTGCATGTCAGTGGGACATGGGATGTCTTAATTCTTCTTCATGATCCCCTCATTAAAACTCTGAATATGATAACCAGCCATGTTCCAGGCCTGAACTAGTTACTTTGTGTTATAAAAAGGTGTGAAATAACATTACTGTATGAAGAAGCCTGAGAAGTGAAAGTGTAGTCATTCAGTTGTGTCCAACTCTTTGTGATCCCATGGATGTCTAGTTATGTATCTCTTTCTTTCAAGTATAGTCTTTACTTTCAGGCACAAGCCTTACTTATCAATTCTGGCATGAGCCAATGGGCTGGGCTTCACCCTGCCCCTCATTTTGGGCTAAAAAAACAGGACCAAATGGTATCAATTTTATCTGACTATTAAGATTCTTAATTATGTATTGAGGGTTTTAAGAGAGGAATTTTTCTTACATGACATTCAAATAAAATATTAAGACTAAGATAATAAAATGGGACTTGTTTATGAAGAGTGTTTATTCTCCTGAGTAGTAGTTACTATAGAGTCAGAGGAGTAGAATACAACAGGAGAAGATGGAAGGATCCTTTATATATCAGGTTTAAAGTTTTGGGACTCCATACTGCTTTCCAGACCCCAACAATTTTGATATTTCCCATACTGCTTTCCAGATCCTAACAATTTTGATATTACAGAAAGAATACAGCATTCTCCTTCTTTAAATTGAAGGTTGTACAAACGCTTATTCCATCCCCACTTTCAGCATTATAAGACCTTCTGAGTAATAAAAAGTGAAACTACAGAATCATAACTTGTAAGATGTAGAAAGACTCTTAAAGGTCATGTTGTCCTAGATTTTATGTGTTGGATGAGTATCTGCTGTACCACAGAAATTCAACATAGTTGACTGCATGTTGGCAAAGAATTTGTGATCCAATTTCACTCTTATAACGTGTGCTAAAAGTAAGGCATTAGACAAATTGTTAGTGGTATGAAAGCCCCTTTTAAACTTTACTCTTTCATTTTACTGCCTTTTAAACATTAAGCATAATCAATAAGGCAGCTCTATCAGAAGAACAGAATACACGAAAGACCAAGTAACAAGGTTTGGAAGATAGAATCTGGAAATAGTCTCTAAAAATATACCAATGAAGGTAATAGTTTCCTGTGCCAATAGTGAGAAACTTCTATGTGCTCAGTTCAGTTCAGTTCAGTTCAGTTCAGTCGCTCAGTCGTGTCTGACTCTTTGTGACCCCATGGACTGCAGCACGCCAGGCCTCTCTGTCCATCACCAACTCCCGGAGTTTACTCAAACTCATGTCCATCGAGTCAGTGATGCCATCCAACCATCTCATCCTCTGTTGTACCCTGCTCCTCCTGCCCCCAATCCCTCCCAGCATCAGGGTCTTTTCCAATGAGTCAGTTCTTCACAAAAGGGAAGCCAAAGTATTGGAGTTTCAGCATCAGCCTCAGTCCTTCCAATGAATATCAGGACTGATTTCCTTAAGATGAACTGGTTGGATCTTCTTGCAGTCCAAGGGACTCTCAAGAGTCTTCTCCAACACCACAGTTCAAAAGCATCAATTCTTCAGCACTCAGCTTTCTTTATAGTTCAACTCTCACATCTATACATGACTGCTGGAAAAACCATAACTTTGACTAGGTGGACCTTTGTTGGCAAAGTAATGTCTCTGCTTTTTAATAAGCTATCTATGTTGGTCATAACTTTTCTTCCAAGGAGCAAGTGTCTTTTAATTTCATGACTGCAGTCGCCATCTGCAATGATTTTGGAGCCCAAAAGTTAAGTCTCTCATGGTTTCCCCATTTGTTTGCTATGAAGTGATGGGACCATATGCCATGATCTTAGTTTTCTGGATGTTGAGCTTTAAGCCAACTTTTTCACTCTCCTCTTTCGCTTTCATCAAGAGGCTCTTTAGTTCTTCTTCACTTTCTGCCATAAGGGTGGTGTCATCTGCATATCTGAGGTTATTGATATTTCTCCCGGGAATCTTGATTCCAGCTTGTGCTTCCTCCAGCCCAGCATTTCTCATGATGTACTCTGCATACAAATTAAATAAGCAAGGTGACACTATACAGCTTTGTTGTCCTCCATTCCTGATTTGGAATTAGTCTGCAGCTATATGCGAGGCATCTTGAATAGCTTATGCTTGTCTTGTAGCAAGCATTATCCCACTCTTAGGTCACAGAGGACATCAGTGATTACCTCCTAGTGAGAACTAAATGTGTAACCTCTCTGTTAAGATTGGCATGGAACTAGAGATATTTGAATTAAAAGTCAAGATCACTCATCTACCCTGTTTCTTGACAGTTATAATAAGATATACTATGATAGCAAAATTATATGTTTTTCCTTCAATGTTTCCTTCCTTTGTCTCATTGGAATTCAAGGCCATTTACCCTCATAGAAATTATTTAGGAGCAACAGAAAATCCCTTTGCTCCCATTTATGAAACTTTGTTTCCTCTAAGCAACATCAACAGAAACAGTATTCTTTCTCTCCCTTGTGATGCAGGGTGAATGCACTTAGTCCACTAAGGATAAGCATCCCTCTAAGGCACAGGCTGCACAAGAGGAAAAAGACTAATCAACAATGTGGAAAGAAACTGTTATCTCTTCTAAAACTTCATCTTCTGTGTTTACCATTCTCACTGTCTTCATTTGTTTAACATCCTTCTACACATGGAAGGAGCTCACCACTAAAATTAAGCAAGAGCTCAACAGGGACCTGATGTGTGCTCTTGGTCACTCAGTCTTGTCCGACTCTTGGTGATTCCATGAACTGTAGCCTGCCAGCCTCCTCTGTCCTTGGGATTGCCCAGGCAAAAATATTGGAGTGGGTTGCCATTTCTTCCTCCAGGGCATCTTCCCAACCTAGGAGTCAAATCCACATCCCCTTAGGCTCATGCACTGTGGGCAAATTCTTTATCACTGAGCCACCAATGGTCTGCAGATCCAACATGGCAACCCCCTTACTAATTTGCCCACATTTTTACTGCTTACCCCTCCCCCCTTGAATCTGTCCTAGACACACAGCCTTCCTTGCTGCCTTTTGAATACCCCAGATATGCTTTGTTTTAAGCCTTTACTCTATTTTCCTCTCTGCCAGGAACACTTTTGCTCAGACATTTGTCCCACTTTTCCTTCCGTCCTTCCATAGAGTAACTGTAAGTTTCACTGAGACTTCTCAGTGGCAAGATTATTGACCCTATTTTTTTTGCCTGATCACTTATACCCTCTGTATAACAAATGCATGTAATGTCAATAATTCAGTTCCTGCCTTTGATAATATTTTTTAAATAGTTGAAGAAATGAGGGTCAAATGTATACATAGTTATGTAAACCAAAAAGATCCAGAGAGAGATGGACATGATCTAGCCAGAATTTTAAACTAGATGACAAGTAGAGTATTTAAAATCAATTATACACTCTCCTATGTGCGTTCCATGCAGGTCTCTTAAGCCTATGAAAATATACTGAGAAAATGTTTCTTGTTCATATGAGGAAACTGATATAAGAAATATTCAACTTGCCAACATTACACAGCAAATGACAGAGGAACTCAAACTTTCCATCAAAGTCTGTCCGCCTCTAGAACCAAGTCCTTAAATCACATCACTTTGGATAAGAACTAAAATGATCAGAATAGCTCCTTGTCTGGATAGAAATTGAGTGGGTCTTGCAAGTCATCAAGATTTAGGTTAGTGAAGAGGATAGGAAGGAAAAATAACAACTCTGGCTCAGAGACAGTAAATTTATCACCACTGTAATGTAGCATGATCATGTAGCTTACCCTTGGTTAGTCATTTTAGGGAATTGCATAGGAAGTTATTTGAAATCTTGATTAAATAAATATCTCTGCTTCCATATTTGTTGCTACTCATCATGGATTGGATGAGGACAGAATGAAGTTGACAGATATTCAGTTTTCAGGATGATCCAAATGCTGGAAAACCCACCTGATTATTAAAAAAAAAAAAAAAAAAGGCATAGTTGATTCCTTTTCTTGGTTTCATTGTATAGAAGGAAAAAAGAAAAATTAATTCACCCTGTCCAGCCAAATATATGAAATCTTATTTCAGTGTCTGAAGGATTCATTGTTCTGTCAAGTCAGCTGCATTTCTATACACTGTTTTTAATCAAAACCCATGCTAACAGAATTTGTGGTGGAGAAACTGAAGAAACAGGTCAAATTCAGGAAAAATGTAGTTATGTGGGAAAAAAATGTTCAAAAGATGAACTATGAAGCACTTGTAAAAGCTTAGATATCATAAAGTTTGGACAGATAGACCCTGGCATTCCAGGGGGCACTGATTTGCTATTAGTAGCAGTGTGAAGGCAGTGAATCCCTAGGAACACTCAGGAGGAAATCAGCAACCATCACACCCAGGTCCATTCACCAGCACAGACTATGCACTCCTTCACCACAGAAAACAAATCAATTTCAAGTTGGCTTTGTATTACCAAAGATGGGCATTTCATAGAGATATGTTACTATACATTGAGGCAAACACTGCATGGGCTTCCTTGGTGGCTCAGATGGTAAAGAATATGCCAGTAATGCAGAAGACCCAGGTTTGATCCCTGGATCGGGAAGGTCCCCTGGAGAAGGCAATGGCTACTCACTCCAGTATTGTTGCCTGGAGAATTCCATGGACAGAAGAGCCTGGCGGGCTACGGTCTGTGGGGTCACAAAGAGTCTGATATGACTGACTAACATTTTCACTTTTTGCATGCTATTATTTTTAGGAGAAAAAGAAATAATTTTCCCTTAAAAAGATAGCTGGTACAAGCCACAGGACCATTAAGTCTGGTTCATTTATAGCAAAAATAAGGAGAAATTTCATGCCTTGCATTTAGAACATACTAGAATCGCCCAGAAACACACCTCTGAGTTCCTCGAGGGCAGTAAATTTCTTAGTGGCATTGTAGTGGGAGCCCCAATAGCCAAACACACTGATGTATACATTGCAGGTGATTCATAACATGAAAGGACTTAAAATATTTGCTTTTGAAGAATGCAGACCTCACCAAAAGGAGTGGGTAGTCTCCAAGATATTTAAAAATGAAACAAAAACTCTTAGATTTTGACTTAGAGGGAAAAAATCTCTGAGAGGGATAACAGCCCTTGTCCTTTTCAGTTGCTGTTAGTGATTTTATATTATCAGTGAATATTGTGTTTTTGAATGATGACATTGTCTCCTAGGCATTTATGCTCCAGATCTCATCTATGCAGTTTGTACCCCTTGTTATCTTTAACAATAAAAGATTCATTTAGATTCACGAAAATGTCATGCAATTTAATTTGTCTTCTATTTTAAAATGGGAAAATGGAAACAGTTGGCTTTCATAGCAACCTTTAGTAATTCTGACCTTGGTTCAATATTCCATTTAGAAGGTGGCAAATGATTGTGTAATGCAAAGCACATAAACCAGCTAAAATTATCATAGTTTTCCAAGTGCTAACACCTTTCCTTTTGAAAACTCAAAAGAAATTTTTCCTAAGTCTTTTGTTTTTAAACATGTTTTACTTTAGATTATTCTATGGTTATGTGTTCTCTCTCAAATACCTTCAGGATAAATAGAGATAATGAAAAGAAAACACAGGAGGTGTGGGAGGAAAATGCACATAGATAGCAGAAAAATATAGAGTAAGAAAATGAAATAAAGGTTACTTTATCTGAGTGACATTGGCCAGAGCATTCCCAGCATATTGTAATGTCCTCTGGAAAAAGCAGTTATAAATGGAGCAAATATAGGAAGACTATTTTGAGGAATATGCTTGGAATGGCTGCTCTGTATTGTCACAGGTCTCCCTCTGATGGATACTCTCATGCAGATATACGTTTACTTCGCATTTCAATCTTGAATGTATGAATTCTTGTCTTTTCAAAACTACAAAATAGAGCAAATGAGTAATATAAAAAAAAAATAGTGTAAGACAATAGACCCAGTTCCTTTTGGCACCAGGAACTGGTTTCATAGAAGACAATTTTTCCACAGACTGGGAGTTGGGATGGTTTGGGGATGATTCAAGGATGCTATATTTATTGTGCTCCTTATTTCTATTATTATTACATCAGCTCCACCTCAGATCATCAGGCTTAGATCCTGGAGGCTGGGGACCCCTGCTGAAGATATAAAAGAAGCAAGGGCATGCTGTACACTTCTCTTATACTGTCAAGGCTCCTAGATTAGTATTGGGCTTTTTATAATGCACTGAAAACTCTCTCGTAGAGAAATTCCTCTATTACTTGTATTGTCCAGGTCACTAGTTATCTTAAATATTGACATGTACCTTTGAATTTCAATACTAGTAAATGCCATTCAGATATGTTTGGATTGAAAGGTACTCTTGAGATAAATTAGTCCAGGGATGGCAGGTATATATTGACACAGATTCTCTAGTTGATTAGTTTAGCTGCGTGGTATACGATATTTAACAGGACTCTGTTAGGCTTAGAAAAACAGAATTTTGGGAAAATTTAGTAAAGTCTTCTAAGGACATAGAAGAATATTTGTAACCTTTGTACCAGATAGTTGTTGTCACATATTGCATTGAAAAATTATACAAAACTCACATTACATACAATTCACCATTTTAACCATTTTGGAGTGTATAGTTAAGCAGGCTTTAGTATGTTTACAGTTCTGTGTAATCCTCATCAGTGTTTTTCTAGGATATTTTTACCATCCTTAGAGGAAACCCATGCCTCTAAATTCCTCCGTTATCCCCATCCCCTGAAAACTGCTAAACTTCTTTCTGTCTCAATGTGTGTATGTGTGTGCACACGCATTAGTTGCTCAGTTGCATCCTACTCTTTGTGACTCCATGGATCCATCAGGCTCCTCTGTCCCTGAGATTCTCCAGGCAAGAATATTGGAGTGTGTAGCCATTCCCTTCTCCAGGGAATCTCCCTGACCCTGTGACTGGACTCAGGTCTCCTGTACTGCAGGCAGATTCTTTACTGTCTGAACCACCAAGGAAGCCCTAAAGTGAAAGTTTTAGCTGCCCAGTCATGTCCAACGCTTTTGTGTCTCCATGGACCGTAGCCTGCCAGGCTCCTCTGTTCGTGGGATTTCCCCAGGCAAGAATAATACAGTGGGTAGCCATTCTGTCTCAATGGATTTGTCTAGTCTAGACATTTTATATAACTGCCAGGATAATGTGTTTTATTTTTATGACTGGCTTCTTCCACTTAGCATAATATATTTTCAACATTCATCCATGTAGTAGTATATATTAGTATTTAATTTCTTACAACTAATATTTCACTACATGGATATATCATATTTGTTCATCCATTTAGTGGTTATATGATTCAGTTTTGCAGTAAACAAGTAGCATCCTTTGAAAAATATCTTTTTCTATAATTGTAATTATAATTTTTTAATTTATTTAATTAGTATATTTTTCCTTTGGTGGTATTAATATTGTAGTTAATAAATATATTAACATTTAGTTAAATATTCATATTTAGCCCCTGATTTTTCCTGGTAAAGGAAAAAGACCTTTCACATACATCACCTCTAATTTTTTAAATTAGATGAGCATGTGAATTAACACCAGAGTCACTACATATTTTTTATTCCCTATTTGAGCTATGTTCAAAATTTGACATTAATGGAAAAAAAATAAAACTACAGTGAGTCTTCTCAGAGTGGGCAAAGAGGAAACAAATGAATATCTAGTTAATATAAAGTAGAAATAGTTTGCTGTTAGAAATATCTTGTATATCTTATTAATATTTAAGAACTCAGTGCCATGGCCTAATGGAAACAATACAGATTTTGAAGTCAGGCAGATGAGGCCTGAATACTAGGTCCACGGTTTCTCAATTATGTATTGCTTGGCATGTTATTTTAAGTTCCTTATCTGTGAAATGTGGATAATAATAATCCCCCAAAGAGGGACAGAGCAGAGATTAGAGGAGTTAATATATGTACAGTAACTAGTACATGACACACAGTAGCTCAAGAAATATTAAGTCCCTTCCTTTTGTAAACACTGCTTCTGCTTCATTATTAATCATCTAGTGTTATCTGGATGAGCTGCACAATCATTCCCTCCCTGCCTTTAATGCATGCTATTTCATTTTATTAGGAAAGCTTTCTGCCATTTGCTTTGCTTTTCACTCTTATTTCTCTTTTAACCTTCAGGAAAAAAAACTGACAAAAACAAAACCTTTCACTACTTCTAGAGTTATCAGCATATTTCCTAGAAGACTTCCTATATTCTTTGTGTCTTTTTAGGTCAAGGAATTTCTCAGAATTCACAGTGAAGGCTGGTACAGTTTTTAGCTGCTTCGATATTCGTCATAGCTACTGTAAGCCCCACCAGACTGTAAGCTCTTTAGGGAAGGTAGCTTGCTAAGTTTGAAGCTTTGAAGAGTCATACTTTACAATTTTTAAGCTAATAGTTAACCTGTCATAGTGTGTTGTATAGGTAGTGTATGTATGTATCTCTTTGAAAGGTATGTATGATGCATATTATCTATATATCCTCACACACATATACATACACATATATATGCATATACATTCTTGTGTGTACTTACAGGAGACTTCTGAATCAAAGCACACACCGTGTACTCCCAGAGCATCTTGTGCTTCTCATCATTGCTCCACTTCTGATTTTCCCAGGGTGACCCATGGAGGGCCAGAGGTACCACAGGAGGAGAGGAACTCCTGAATTGAAAGGCTTAGCAACTTACGTAGAGCCCTGGCATGTCTTCTCTCCTCTCTTTCAGAGAAAGAGAGATCTTTGCCTTGGAACATAAAGCCATTCTGGGAAGAGAGCGCTTTCCCATCCTGGAAGGAAGCAGATGACTCGAGGGGAAATATGAATTAAGTCCCTCCAGAGCAATGTGCTATCTCTAACTTCCGAGGCATGTCTGCTATTCACTCATAAAGCCCAGACTGTGCAGAAATATGAAAATGTTCATGCTGCTTTATCTCTCAGTATAAACATGTCTCTCTGAAGTTTGCATTTCCATTTCCCAAATGCTTGTTGGAAGAATAAATTAATTTATGGTATCTTCTTATTCCCTGATTCTCTGTTTTTCAGGTATTCTAATTGATTTTAAAACTTCCTCTTGTGAACATTTTCTCTCCCTACTAGAGTGTAAAGCTTTTGTAAACATGAACTGTACCTTATAGGTCTTTTGGAATTCATAGTGTTAATAATAGTACTGACTGCAAGGAAATTGCCCAGTAATTACTGGTGGCTGTCCAGTTATTCCAGTTAGTCAACATAAGGAAAGAAACAGTCTATATTTTTTATATTTTAATGTATATGATGTGATGATATGTTCTTAAAAGGTACTGTTGTTGTTGTTCGGTCATCCAGTCATGTCCAAGTCTTTGTGATCTCATGGACTACAGCACATCAGGCCTCCTTGTCCCTCACCATCTCCAGAAGTTTGCCCAAGTTCATGTCCATTGTATTAGTTATGCCATCCAGCCATCTCATCCTCTGATGTCCTCTTCTCCTTCTGCCCTCAATCTTTCCCAGCATCAGGGACTTTTCCAATGAGTTGGCAGTTTGCATCAGGTGACCAAAATACTGGAGCTTCAGTTTCAGCATCAGTCCTTCCAATGAGTATTCAGAGTTGATCTCCCTTAAGATTGTCTGGTTTGATCTCCTTGCTGTCCAGGGGACTCTCAGGAGTCTTTAGCACCACAGTTTGAAGGCAGGAATTCCATCACACCCACTAGCTTTATTGATAGCAGTGCTCCTAAGGCCCACTTGACTTCATACTCCAGAATGTCTGGTTCTGAGTGACTGGCCACACCATTGTAGTTATATGGTTAATTAAGATCTTTTTTTGTACAGTTCTTCTATGTATTCTTTACATCTTTTCTGTATCTAAACATCGACATCTTAGGAACTGGTGAACTAAAATGGACAGGAATGGGCAAATTTAATTCAGATGGCCATTATATCTACTTCTGTGGGTAAAAATCCCATAGAAGAAATGGAGCAGCCCTTGCAGTCAGCAAAAGAGTCTGAAATGCAGTACTTGGGTGCAACCTCAAAAATGACAGAATGATCTCAGTTCATTTCCAAGGCAAGCCATTCAACATTACAGTAATCCAAGTCTGTGCCCCTATAACCAATGCCAAAGAAGCTGAAGTTGATCAGTTCTATAAAGAACTAGAAGACCTCCTAGAACTAGCACCAAAAGATGTTCTATTCATCATTGGGGATTTGAATGTGAAAGTAGGAAGTCAAGAGTAACAGGCTAGTTTGGCCTTGGAGAACAAAATGAAGCAGGACAAAGGCTAACTGAATGCCACCAAGAGAATGCACTGGTTAGAGCAGATACCCTTTTTCAACAAAAAAAGAGATAACTCTACACATGAACATCACCAACTGGTCGATACCAAAATCAAGTTGATTATTATTATTCTTTGTAGCTGAAGATGGAGAAGCTGTATACAGTTCAGTTCAGTTGCTCAGTCATGTCCAACTCTGTGACCCCATGAACCTCAGCACATCAGGCCTCCCTGTCTATCACCAACTCCTGGAGTCCACCCAAACCCATGTCCATTGAGTCAGTAATGCCATCCAACCATCTCATCCTCTGTCGTCCCCTTCTCCTCCTGCCCTCAATCCTTCCCAGCATCAGGGTCTTTTCAAATGAATCAGCTCTCTGCATCAGGTGGCCAAAGTACAGGAGTTTCAGCTTCAACATCAGTCCCTCCAATGAACACCCAGGACTGATCTCCTCTAGGATGGACTTGTTGGATCTCCTTGTAGTCCAAGGGACTCTCAAGAGTCTTCTCCAACATCACAGTTCAAAAGCATCAATTCTTCTGCGCTCAGCTTTGTTTATAGTCCAACTCTCACATACATACATGACTACTACAAAAACCATAGCCTTGACTAGACAGACCTTTGTTGGCAAAGTAATGTCTCTGCTTTTTCATATGCTGTCTAGGTTGGTCATAACTTTCCTTCCAAGGAGCAAGCATCTTTTAATTTCATGACTGCACAGTCACCATCCGCAGTGATTTTGGAGCCCCCAAAAAATAAAGTCAGCCACTGTTTCCACTGTTTCCCCATCTATTTCCCATGAAGGGATGGGACCAGATGCCATGATCTTAGTTTTCTGAATGTTGAACTTTAAGCCAACTTTTTCACTCTCCTCTTTTGCTTTCATTAAGAGGCTCTTTAGTTCCTCTTCACTTTCTGCCATAAGAATGGTGTCATCTGCCTAACTGAGGTTATTGATATTTCTCCCGGCAATCTTGATTCCAGCTTGTGCTTCCTCCAGCCCAGTGTTTCTCATGATGTACTCTGCATATAAGTTAAATAAGCAGGGTGACAGTATACAGCCTTGATGTACTCCTTTTCCTATTTGGAGCCAGTCTGTTGTTCCATGTCCAGTTCTAACTGTTGCTTCCTGACCTGCATACAGGTTTCTCAAGAGACAGGTTAGGTGGTCTGGTATTCCCATCTCTTTCAGAATTTTCCACAGTTTATTGTGCTCGACACAGTCAAAGGCTTTGACATAGTCAATAAAGCAGAAGTAGATGTTTTTCTGGAACTCTCTTGCTTTTTCGATGATCCAGCAGATGTTGGCCATTTGATCTCTGGTTCCTCTGCCTTTTCCAAAACCAGCTTGAACATCTTCTTTGTAGCTGAAGATGGATAAGCTGTATACAGTCAGCAAAAACAAGACCTCGAACTGACAGTGGCTCAGATCATCAGCTTCTCATAGAAAAATTCAGGCTTAAACTAAGGGAAGTGGGGGAAACCACTAGGCCAGCCAGGTACACTTAAATCCTCTATGAATAGGCAGTGGAGATGATGAATAGATGCAAGGGATTAGATCTATTAAACAGAGTGCCTGAAGAACTATGGACAGAGCTCTGTAATATTGTACAGGAGACAGTGATCAAGACCATCCCCAAAGAAAAGGAAAGCAAGAAGGCATAGTTGTTATCTGAAGAGGCTTTACAAATAGCTAAAGAAAGAAGAGAAGCAAAAAGCAAGGGAGAAAGGGGAACATACATCCAACTAAATGCAAGTTCCAAAGAATATCAAGGAGAGACAAGAAGATCTTTTTCAATGAACAGTGTGTAAAAATAGAGAAAAACAAGAGAAGGGGATAGGCTAGAGGTCTCTTTAGGAAAATTGGAAATATCAAGGGAACATTTCACCCAAAGATGGGCACAATAAAGGACAGAAGAACAGCATGTATATTATCTATGGTGAAACGGACCACCAGCCCAGGTGGGATACATGAGTCAAGTGCTCAAGCCTGGTGCACTGGGAGGACCCTGAGGAGTCGGGTGGGGAGGGAGGTGGGAGGGGGGATCGGGATGGGGAATACGTGTAACTATATGGCTGATTCATGTCAATGTATGACAAAACCCACTGAAATGTTGTAAAGTGATTGGCCTCCAACTAATAAAATAATATTAAAAAATAAATAAATAAATAAAATAAAAAAAAAAAAAAAAAAAAAGGACAGAAACGGAAGAGACCTAGTAAATGCAGAAGAGATCAAGAAGAGATGGAAAGAATACATGGAAGAAGTGTATAAAGATCTTGAAAGATATACAACTCTTATTTTTGATACTGGTCTACATGCTATGTCACAGCATCTCTATGATATAAGGCGGTGTGTGTGCATGCTGTTGCTTCAGTCATGTGTGACTCTCTGCAACCCCATGGAATGTAGCCTGCCAGGCTCCTCTGTCCATAGGATTATCCTGGCAGGAATACTAGAATGGGTTGCCAGTTCCTTCTCCAGGGGATCTTGCTGATCAAACTTGTGGTTCTTGAATTGGCAGGCAGATTCTTTACCCCGGAGCCACCCAGGAAACCCAATATAATGCAGGTGTCTGTCTGAAGAGGAGTATGATTTCAATACTTAACATTAGTGACTATTCAAAGATTTTTTTTTCCCTTTGAAATCCTTTTTTTTTTCCCATTTATTTTCATTAGTTGGAGGCTAATTACTTTACAATATTGTAGTGGTTTTTGCCACACATTGCAAAGATGTTTTAAAACAGCAGCTTCCATTGAGTTAATCCTTACTCTGTGCCTGGCCCTGTAATCAGTTGCCAGGGTCACTTTTCATTTCTGTGTCCTTGGAGACCCGCATTGAGAACAGTTTAAGAGTATTCTTTTTAGAATTTACTCAAAGTGATTAATTAGGCAGCCTGACTAGAGGGCAGTCTAGGTAATCCATTCTTTTCTCTTACTCATGAACTCATTTGCTTACAGAAGATACAGTCTCTCATGGTACTGAGCAGATCTACAGCCTTGAAATAGTGTCACACGAATCTGTAATTGCTCTGTCTGCAGGATGGTAGGCTGGTTTGCCATTATCAACTACAGAGGCATGTAATTTTCCCCAGACACAATATAAACTCTTTCCCATCCCAGAAGAAGATGTATAAGAATAAAATTCTGGAAACTAATACGCCTAGATGTGCTGTTCTAATCCAGTGTACAATGAGAATATAAACAGCTTGGCATGTGAACCCCTTCAGGATATGACTGATGCTTTCAAGTGTGGTTATTTGTTGCTCCTCTGTGCTTGTTCTCTTCAAAGGTTTCGTTTCTGGGCAGTACTGAATAGTCCGTGCCAAAGTTTTGTGATTGTTGTTGCTGTTCTCTATTATTTTCGCTGACATCAAGGCTTTTTTCACTGATTTATTTCTCTTTTAGAAAATGCTAGGTTACTTTTCAATAGATTGTAGTAGGAATGCTTTGGGATACAAAGCAAACTACACTATTAAACACAAAACTTACTATGTTTAATTGTGATAGATCAAGATGGCAGAAAATTATTTATCATCCCAAAGAGGACTTAATTCTCCTCTCCTTGAATCTCTAACTACCCTAGAAATTTGTCTGGCCAGTACAATGTGCCAGAAGAGGCATTATATATATTCCACGCTAGGTCAAAAGAAGCTTGCAGTCCCAAAGAAAGCTGCAGTGTTAACCATTTCATGCACTGAGAGATTTACATCATAATTTCTTACAGGAAAAATGTTTTAATTTTAATTCAACAGTGAACTAAACTTAAAATAATTGCTCTAAAGTTAACTGCCCCTCAAAATAATATATACTAAAAAAACCTTATATCTATTATTCTATGTCCCTCAGTTGTCATATGGCCTTCATCTGGTACTCTGACCACTATGAAATATATCACTATAAGATACAGAAAAAATTGAAAGATGATAAAAGAAGAATATTCATTGTGGCTCTTTTTAGGAAAAAATTTGGGGATATATACTCTGGGAAGAATATTCATCTCAAAAATATCAAATAATCTAAAAATAGTTTCACTTAAAAAAAAAGATATATGCTTTATTACATCAGCTTCAGTAGTACCTATATGTGTGCTAGGATTTTTTTGATTATTGCTAAGATTATATTGCTAGGAACTCACAGTATTATCTTTTTGTGGAAAAAAAATTCTTACCATAAACCATATTGTGTGAGAAAGCAAAGACTAAGAAAAGCT
The DNA here is from genome assembly GCF_963930625.1 of Muntiacus reevesi. NCBI lineage: Eukaryota > Metazoa > Chordata > Mammalia > Artiodactyla > Cervidae > Muntiacus > Muntiacus reevesi. The sequence continues at coordinate 18,825,875 of NC_089253.1, forward strand.
AAAAATCTTGCGAAGTCCAAATAGCACATTTCAAATTAGATTCAAGACTCAATCTAATTTATCTAACTTAAGAAGTCCACCTTTTCACTGCATTTTGAAGCTTTAGTAATTATCAACTAGTTTATTAACTGCTACAATTTCTGTTTTCACTGATTACAAATCGAAACCAATTTAATAATGTTAATTATGAAAGTCATCATAATTAATGCTATTTATTGGTGAACTAGTTATTTATGTTAACTACAATAGAAGGCTGAAAAAAATTCTGTGATTGATCAGATTTGTAGTTGCTTTAACCATGAATTCTGTTAGTAATTTATGTATCTTAAAATTGTATAATAAGCTTATTATTTCCTGTTAAAAATAAGCGTTTCCTAGAAAAAAATTATACCACAAAAGGAGATTAGAAGGACAAGTTTTCTCTATTGCTTTCATTTTCAGTTTTAAGAAATTTAAATTCTATGTAGCATAATATACTAAGGATAATTGATATTTATATTGAAATTGATATTTGTATTCTATCAGTAAAGTTTTTGATAGAAATATACGAGTTAATAAAATTCCTGGAGCTATACATCCTATGTGAAATTTGTAGAGATGAATACCACCTAGTATATGTCATTATTTTTTATTTGCAATGAATTCGAATCATGTGCACAGCAAAATAGACTGAGAATTAGTCTAATGGTCCACACAGTATCAATATCCAAAAGAACTATTTTTTTTCTCTATATGGTACTCTTGTTTTATTGTATATAGATTTCACTTTTCTGTCTGTTAGAATTAATTGTCTTTTAAAAAGATGATCGATTTTGCTGGTATTTGAGATTTTTTAACTCACAAAATGTATTTGTGAGTTTCTTATATTCTTTTTCTCTCCATTACCAAAAATCAGTTCAGTTCAGTTGCTCAGTGGTGTCTGATTCTTTGGGACCCCATGGACTGCAGCATGCCAGGCTTCCCTGTCCATCACCAACTCCTGGAGGTTGCTCAACTTGTCCATCGACTTGGTGATGCCATCCAACCATCTCATCCTGTTCTCCCCTTCTCTTCCTGCCTTCAATCTTTCCCAGCATCAGGATCTTTTCCAATGAGTCAGTTCTTCACATCAGGTGGCCAAAGTATTGGAGTTTCAGCTTCAGCATTAGTCCTTCCAATGAATATTCAGGACTGATTTCCTTTAGGATGGACTGTTTGCATCTCTGTGCAGTCCAAGGGACTCTCAAGAGTCTTCTCCAACACTACGGTTCAAAAGCATCAATTCTTTGGTGCTCAGCTTTCTTTATAGTCCAACTCTCTCATCAATACATGACTACTGGAAAAACCATAGCTTTGACTAGATGGACCTTTGTCTGCAAGTAATGTCTCTGCTTTTTAATATGCTGTCTAGATTGGTCATAGGTTTTCTTCCAAAGAGTAAGCGTCTTTTAATTTCATGGCTGCAGTCACCATCATGCAGTGATTTTGGAGCCCAAGAAAATGAAGTCTGTCACAGTTTCCATTGTTTCCCCATTTATTTGCGTGAAGTGATGGGACCAGATACCATGAACATTGTTTTTTGAATGTTGAGTTTTAAGCCAACTTTTTCACTCTCCTCTTTCACTTTCATCAAGGGGCTCTTTAGTTCTTCTTTACTTTCTGCCATAAGGGTGGTTATGAGGTTATTGATACTTCTCCTGGAAATCTTGATTGCACCTTGTGTCATCCAGCCTGGCATTTCACATGATGTACTCTGCATATAAGTTAAATAAGCAGGGTGACAATATACAACCTTTATGTATTCATTTTCCAATTTGGAACCAGTCTGTTGTTCCATGTCCAGTTCTAACTGTTGCTTCTTGACCTGCATACAGATTTCTCAGTAGGCAGGTAAGGTGGTCTGGTATTCTAAAAATCAACTCCATATAAAATAAAATTCCAGAAAAATTAGATTATTAGCTTTGGAAGTTAGATATTCACCATTAATCAAATAACAGGAAAAAAAAAAAAAAAGAAAGTGGTGAAAAGAATTAGCAATGTTTGTAGAGTAATAGAAGTAAAAATGTGTGAATCTTATTTTCACACTTTTACCCAGTAGCCTTGGACATGTCATCCCGACTTTCTCATATGTGAAAGAAAGATAGCAAAATGACTTTGGGGAACAGATGAAAGTTCTTTATACACTCTTCAATATATACTATTCTTAAGCATTTTTATTCTTAAATGGACCAACAGCAATATTAATAACCTATGGCTAACATGAGATTGTCACAGAACTGTCTTTTCTTCAATGTGAAAAATACTCAGACATTATCTTGAATAACAGAGAATATTACTTTAAAACTATAAACTGTAGTCAGATGTGACGTACTTCTATTAGTATTTTTGGTGTTTGCTTACTGAAACCTCTGCTTCATATTTCAGTAGTTATTTAAATCTTTGCCAGCACAGTAGATGATTATATATTACTCAGACCCTGACCTAAGTAATTACTGCCTGGAAGTACTTTGGCCTAATAGAGTAATAATTGCTCAAAGTATAACCAAATCCCATTCCCCCTGAAACTCTTATTCCCCTGCTCTCAACATTTTAGGAAATTCTGATGGCGTTTTTATTGCTCCTGACCACCTCTGGCTCTGATTCTTAGTTTCTACTATAATTCTTCTCTGGTCTGCTACCTCCCACCTCTGTCATTTCTAGAGGATGACAGTTCAGCCAAAATGAAGGTAGCTGAACAAAAGCATAAAATCTCTTTTCACCATCAATTTTCTTCTAAACCCAAATCTACAACATTATGACTTAGTACTGGTTAGTTTTCTATAACAGTTTTGCATAGTTCATTTCATCTCATTTACTCTTGTAAATATCAGTGAGTGAGGTTTTTATGATGCATACTAAGTTTTCCATTTTAGAAAGGTGAAAATTCAGGATCAGAACAGTTAGAAAATGGGATCATGTCATGAAATAAGCAAAGATGTCTCACAGAATAGAATTCCAAACTCTGATCTCCTTAATCTAGACCAGAAATGCAGTCCTTTTCCTATTTAAGTTCATTATTTGACTTCTTTTTGAGTAAGTATGCTCATCCATTATCTGGTAAAATGTCCGTCCTTGCTATTTCTGACTGTATTCTCTAATTTTCTTTAATTTTCTTTTTTCAGATAAATAGGTAGTGTTTTCCTCTATTTTTAACCCCTTTACAGACTGTATTATTATTCTGGGTGACATAAACACCAACCAAAATATAGTTATAAACATGTCAAGTGTCAGCACACTGAAAAAATTTGATATTAGTAATTTCAATTTCCTCTTTTCCAACAATTAGAGTGTGTAACCAAAATCAACACATTTTTCACTCTAGAACCAGATGTTTCTTTGCTTTAATTTTCCTATAGTTGAAGACACTTGTAATTCTGGAAGATAGTACTTCTTAATAATGATGCAAACAAAAATTACAGATTTCACCTATTGTTGACCCACTTAAAAGTGATGACAGTTTATCCACAGTAGAAGCCAATGCTATGCTAAGAGGGAGCAATTATTAGAATTTTCTGTCAACCACACATGTAGAATTTCCAAGTTGTCAGCAAAATCATGTGCAAATTATCATTAGGCTAAAATTAGAGTATATAGAAATCAACACAATAACTTCGACACAGCATAAATATCTCATTGAATAAAAAAAAATGCATTTGTATTTTGGGCTTTCAGAAAACAAGCACAAGAATATATTTCTTTTTACCATAGTCTGTTTCAACCATTCTAGTAATGGCCTAAGATGATCGCTGTATGTATTTGCATGTTTGATTATTTATAAGATAATTAGGTTCAGATTTGAGTTTGTAAAGCAAAACATTTCTCCAAGGGTTCAAACTGTTTTCAAATCATTCTTTGCCTTAGGCAGGTTAGTTGCTTTTGAGCTTAATGGCCTCAGTATAGAATGTATTATTTCTGTTTCAATTGTTTTAATTGTAAATTCAGCTCATGTTCTTATAAATTCTACAATTTTAGTTATTTCACAGAAATAATGTGGGGCGGGGTGTATAATGGTGCTCGCTGATCTTAAAGTTGAAAAAGTGTGCTTTGGCATTTTGCTTCCAATCTATAAACAGTGCAACAACATCAAACTTGACAGAATACAACATTTGCAATGCTACTGTTGTCCATGTCTCACTCAGTACTGTCATTTTTTAACCCCACAGTCCATCCTTCCTGTTAGAGTAGAATATGAGTCTTGGTCTTGCTCATAGGTTATTAAGGCTAAGGAATGCATTTGTTCACTTTAAAAATGTTGAACAAGCATGTGTTTATATGCCAGAAAAACAAAGACAAACCTGTTATTCCTTGTGAGAATTCCAGCATATTATTCTCCTGGGGATCTTTAGAGAGCAGATCCAGATGCAGTAGGCTTGGCATGTGGTCTGGTATTCTGTGTTAGTAACAAGCCCCCAAGGAGTTATAATGCTGCTGTCTGTCAGAAACAACACTGTGAGTCACAAGATTCCAGGAAAGTGAGACAGAGCAAAAACGAAATAAGCGAAATAAATGTTTTTCCAGAGACTTTTAGGTGTTACGAAGAACAACAAATTAGGAAATGACTAGAATTTCAGGAGTAGAGTTTCCAATTTTAAGTAGGGTAGTCAGGAAAATTTCTGTTAAGCAGATGCTATTTGGATAAAATCCTAGTCTTAGGTGGTAAGACAAGCAGATATCTGGGGGGAGAGCATTCCAGGTGGGAGAAACAAAAAATAAAAATGAAAAATGCTTTGAGGAGTGACATGAGTAGTATGTTGAGGCACAGCAAGGGAGAATGTGGTTTGGGTAGAAGGGGCCAGAAGGAGCTTAGGAGAAGAGCTCAGAAAGTTAACAAGGAGCCAGATGACAGTGTTTTGTAGGCCTTTTGATAATGACTTTGCCTTTTATCCTGAGTGGTATAGTGGGCTTTGAGGATCATCTCATTACTCTTTTGAGAAATACACACACCTTAAAAGGTAAATTGGGAGGCTTGTGCAGTAAGCAAGATGAAGATGGTGGTGGTTAGTATGAAATGTTGACTGTGAATGTGAAGAGTTATAGACTTATCTTGATGGTAAAAATGTCACTGGTGGACTGATGTAGTAACTTAGAGGGGGCAGGGGGAAGAGAGTAGTTAAAAGTGATTCAGAAAGCTTTGCCCTAAGCAACTGAAAGGAAGGAGATGCCGTTATGTGAGCAGAGAAGATCAAGTGCATTGTAGAATTAGGGAGGAGATTAAGAGTTCAGTTTTGAAAGTGTCAAGATTAAGATGGCTATTATACATTTTGATTGATGTGTTGAATAAATAACTGGATATAGGAGTCTATCGTTCACATTGGAAATATATATCTTCATCAGTCTGTATATGGAATTTGAAGGTGGGACCCTGGATAAGATCAGAATAAAAGTATAGGTGAAAGGAATTCCATTGTCGAGACATCAGAAAGGTGAGAAGTACTAGTAAAAGGGAGTGAGAAATGATACTGGTCGGACAAAAAATTCAAGGAGAACATGGTGGCTTGGAAGCCAGAAAGTCAGTATTTCAAGAAGGATAAAAGGATTAAATGAGTTATTAATTAATGATGAGAGCTACCCTGGTGTCTCAGATGGTAAAGAATCTGCCTGCAATACAGGAGACCCGAGTTCAATCCCTGGGTCAGGGAGATCTCCTGGAGAAGGGTATGGCAACCCACTCCCATATTCTTGCCTGAAGAATTCCATGGGCTGAGGAGCCTGGTGTGATACAGTCCATGGGGTCACAAAGTGTCAGACAGGACTGAATGACTAACACTTTCACTTTTTTTTCTAACTAATGATAGGATTGTAATCATACATAGCAAAGTGGAACCCACGGAGGATCTTGAGAACTGTTATTTTGACAGAGCAGCTGTTTGAATTAAAATGAGTTAAAGATAGAATGGGCAAAGACACACTACAGCCAGCTCTTTGGGGAAAGTGGATCTTTTGTTTGTCATAAAGAAAGAGGGTGAGAGGAGGGTTTATTCCAGGATGTGAAAAGTCACATCTAGTCTGTGTGCTAAACAAGTAACAAATAGAAGTGATGATATAGCCAAAGGAAAGTGTAATTACCAGAGCAATACCCTTTCATAGTCATGGAATCTATGGCACAAGCGACATGGCTGGCTCTTCTGAGAACACAAAATGTTTACCTGCAACAGAAGACTGGGCAGAAAATATGGGTAAAGATGCGTGTCTGTGGGTGGAAGCAGTGAAACAATGTGACAAGCAGAGAATGAGGATTAAAGAGATGGTATTAGAGAGATCAGGAGAGAGGAATACATAAGAAATAATGTCTAGCAGACCAATGGAGTTTAAGAATTAAGAAGATATCGAGTAGTTGTGTAAAGAAATTGCGGACCCACTTGATGTTAGAGATCAAGAATGTGAACTGAAACCAGGAGATATGTTTATGTGTTTTCCCAGATATCTTATGCTGATTAGCGATGCCCTAATTCTGCTTCAGCTTTTCTTTGATGTCTCAGGAGAAGTCACAGGCTCGGGGCACAATGGCAAATATGGAACAGTACCGCATTCTGTTGTTACATAGGCTTGTTCCGTAAATCTCAGGGCAGAACTCTGTAGCAGAACAGATGTGAGAATGGCTTAAATTCTCAGTGCACTCCCTAATGTCCTGAGCCTATATCCAAATAGTAATAGCTTACTAACCTCTGACTAATCACTTGCTATAAGCTCCTGCAGCAATTAGTGCTTCCACCTGGGTGTTTGATAAAAAGGAAGAATGAGGTAGGCATAGGCAGTCATCCATGTTCAGGAGGCAAGACCTCGTTCAATTTATAATTTTAGTCCTAGGAGAATAAGGATTGTTGGAAAGAGAACGGAGAGGCAGCGCTGTTTCTCATACTGGCAAATGCCAAGGGACGTCTTACTAATCCTAGTTAACAGAAGGAAGAGATGGAAAAAGAGAGAGACAAATAGCAAAGAGTCGTGTTGCCTTTAATGGGGAGAGAAGGTTTTGGTTTTCTTCCTTGCGCTTTATTCCTTATACTCCTCCCACATCAGCCACAAGTAGGAAGAAACTAAAGTGAATTACAGTGTGCTCAATGTTTCATTACATTTTGAACACACCTAATGTTTAAGGAATATGGCATATGGGTGTCTTATAAGCTAAGCAATTTGGCTGTTTTTTCATCCAGAGCCTTCCACATGTTTTTCTTTTGAAAACCATATATTTAACCCAGACCTTGAAGTGTAAATAAAGACTTAAACCAGGGCTTACTGTGCCTGCTATCCAAAGCCCCTTCCGGGACAGAAGTGTGGACCTACAGACTACATGCCTCCCTTCATACCTCATCTATTAATCCTGTCTCTATATCCTGATTTATCATCTTTTCCCAAACACATGCTTGTCCCTCAGATCTAACAACACATTTGGTTTCTGTGGTTATGACTCTGGGACTTTATTCTATATTAAAAATAATAATGGTAATATTATAAAAATGTTTATTATCTACACTGTTCTCTCTCAAAGAGCTGAGGGGTGCAAAAAAGAGAGTATTTTAGGATAGAAATTGAAACTGGTATTGTGGTGGTTGGTTTAACCACTTCTGAACCAATTTTCAATTGTTTTGTTGACTCAATTCATCTGGCTGAACTATGAATCTGATGATAATCTTTCCCCATATAATATCCTTCAGTGTTCTGTTCCTACCTGGTACTCGGATTCCTCAATAGCTTAACCCCAGCCTTCTCCTCTATTCTAATCTGCCTCCATGTGCTTCTATAATGCAGTTAGGTGTTCTTCCTCAACTCCGCCATTGCTTTCAAGTCACTGTGAGACCTGCTTCTTCTTAAACATAGATTTCTTTTCCTTGTTTTAGGACCTACTCCTCATTCTACAAATTTGGCAGCATTCTCTGAATTTTTTACTTCCTCTATGCATCAGCCCCAAATTTCCCACAGCTCACGAGAAATAACTATTTCCTAATACAGTGTAAAATTACTGATTGCTCTTTTGTTTGACTCCTTCCTGCACAGACCCTGGCCTTTGGATTTGTCTCCTGGCTAATTTACTCATTTGTGATAAATAATTCAGTCAAACCATTTAATAAAATGTTCTTTGTAAAAAAAAAAAAAAAAGTGTAGTTATCTAGGTTAGCAACTATGGGCACCAGTATCTTGATATCCATGTCAGCTTATACCTTGATATGTACATCTAATAACACCTAGAGATGTTTATAACTTTTGATATTTATATTGGTACCAGGTGAATCTTTAAAAATCATTGCTTATGATTTTGGTGTGAGATTACATGCAAAACATTATCAATGATAAAGTTACAAAGATGTTACTGTCCAGAGGGATCTAGTAGATCTTTATGATCTCATTGCTAGGTTCTAGTAAAATGGTTTTGCTGGCTATAGAAAATGATTACTGTTTGGAATATTCTGAAGTTCTCTTTGCGTTGTACTTGTCTTGATTTTCTTCTGTATCCCTTGGGTTCTTATATAAAATTCATTCTGGGCTAGAATGTTATTTTCCCACTTTAGGACACCTAAAGGATATTATTAAGATGGTACAGCTAGAAGTTTTTTTTTTTTTTTTTTTTTTTTTTAAGCACTTAATCTTAAATAAATGACTTGTAAGTAAATATTGTGAATGCCATTTCCCCTTTTACTCTCTCTCTCTCTTGTTCATCGAGAACAGATTCAAGATCTCTCATTTGAACAACTTTTGCTGGGAGCTTTGCCTGTCCTCTGCATTCTCTCTACCACAATCATATTAGTATATCATCAAGAAGTGGGAGAATATCTAAAAGTCTGCTTCCCCTTTCTCTTCTGAAAAGACTCTCTCTATGTCTCCTTCTTCCCAGTTTGCAAATTGATTACAGACGCTTTTTATAAAGAGAGAGCATTTATAAATTGTCCTGCATATATGAGCTGGTACTTTTCATTAATCAAAACCTGTATCCTTGCCTGAAGCTAATATGCCTGGGGCTCGCTTGGTCCATATGTATCAGCCATAAATTGAAGGAAGAACTTTCTGTACTCTCTTCAAGCATTTTTTTTTTTTTCTAATTTAAAACTCCCACAATGAATCTGAGCTAGTAAGTTTCTCCCTCGAGGCACAACCAATGTATATCTTGAGTTCTCCCTATAATTCTAATTTTCTAGGATTTTTATCTTTACAGTAATGGCAACTCTTTAAATGGACCCAAAAAAGTGGATTTAATGTTTATACAATTGTAAAACTTTTCATCTGTATGAATTCACACACAGTTCATGTTTTAAAAAATTCTTTTTCATACCATGCATTTCAATTTGGGATTCAAAAAACCTGGTCATCATTTCTAGAGGACATATTCTTCAGTGTACTTATGTGTCAAAATAAGGTTAATATTCTTGGGCAGTTGCTTTCTGATGGAAAGCACAGTTTTGACACAGTACTGCAATTTATTCTTAAATTTCAAGACTGGTTTGGTTGCCAAGATATATAGGATCATTGCTTGAGTATAAAAGATGCTCTAGTTTTGCTAATTGTAATTAAAATCAGAGAATGACTGTTTCTCCTGTTCACAATGTCAAAAAGAGATGGCATTAAGTCACGGTCTAGACAGCATTGGCAAACAGGTGGGTATAAGGATACTGACATATAATTTTAATTAGATACATCACATCAAATTTCCTGTAATTTAAGGAATAAAGTCTTTCCTTTTGGGGGAGTCATACGCTGTAAAGATTTGTTAAGTGACAGTATGAAGTTTCACCTGGGCTGGAGCTTATGTTCATGTACTAATTTGATAGGAATGCCATAACAAGTCCCACAGACTAGGTGACTTAAACAGCAGAAATTTATTTTCTCAAGAGAAGCTGGAAGTCCAAGGTCAGGATTAATCAGGGTTGGTTTCCTCTAAGGACCGTTCTCCTTAGCTTGTAAATGGCCATCTTTTCTCTGTGTCTCCACGTGGTCTTTCCTCTGTGCCCTAATCTCTTCTTATATAGGTACTAGTCAGATGGGTTAGGACCCACTCATTTGGCTTCCTTTTCCCACAATTACCTGTTTAAAGGCCCTATATTCAAGTATAGTGGCATACTGAGGTAATAGGAAATCGACTTCAGGATGTGAGCTTTTTAATGCACAATTTAGCCCCTAACAGTCCTATCTGTTTTTATGGGTCAGTTCTTTGACCTGAGAGTTGACCTAAGGGACTTCTCTCAGCCCTCTGCATAGCTCAGAGCTTCACGAAACCTCCAATCTATCTAACTTGTATCTCAGTCAGGTTGATGTCACATTGCATTTTACTTCTTGTCAGCAAGGACAATTCCTGGGCAAGGTGAAGTTCATCATCAGTGCTGCCACGTTATTTCTAATGAGGAGACATGAGTTAGCTACCTAGGGAGCTATAACAGAATATCATAATGATGAAATGCTCTTTTGATTCTAGCAGACATTTGTCTGACACCAAAATTCCCATCAGCACTCAAAGGGAAAAAAAAACCTCTGTGAATGCCATTTAGACTGTCTGCAAAACTAATCAGGATTTAACTCATTTTTGATATTCTTCACTTAGCCTATTTTAACAGATAGTGCACACTCTAATGCTACACTGTGATACACAGAAATACCTATAAAACAACTCTTTAAATAATGTTAGTGCCCTGTTACATTTGAAAGTAATAACTAAATAATAAAAACTTGATCTATTATTCAGAAACAATAGATATTGACAAACATGAAGCTTCATTTTAATCTAGTCGTGGGTTTGTTTCTACTTAACAGGTTTATACATTTTGGAAAATAAAACAAAAAGCAGAAAGTGAAATCAATATTTTTATGTTCAAAAAGTTAATGGTTTCCTTAACAAAAAAAAGAAAGAAATACCCTATAAATGCTGTAAAGACTGCCAAAGTATTTTCATGGATTTTCTTGTCAGTAACTAAAATTAATGGCAGTAACTACAATAGTGGAGAGGACCATCCTCATCATTTGTATTTTGGCCATTTAAGCCAGTGGTAGTAGGAGATTTTATTTACAATCATTTCCTTTGACATTTAATTACTTACTGTCTTTTGTAAAACCCTAAGAGCTTGAAAAAAAAAGCTATGACCAACCTGGATAGCATATTAAAAAGCGGAGACATTATTGCTGACAAAGTTCTGTCTAGTCAAGGCTACGGTTTTTCCAGTAGTCATGTATGGATGTGAGAGTTAGACTATAAAGAATGCTGAGTGCTAAAGAATTGATGCTTTTGAACTGTGGTATTGGAGAAAACCTTTGAGAGTCCCTTGGACAGCAAGGAGATCTAACCAGTCAATCCTAAAGGAAATCAGTCCTGAATGTTCATTGGAAGGATTGATGCTGAAGCTGAGGCTCCAATACTTTGGCAACCTGATGCGAAGAACTGACTCATTTGAAAAGACCCTGGTGCTGGGAGAGATTGAAGGCAGGAGGTGAAGTGGACAACAGAGGATAAGATGGTTGGATGGCATCACCAACTCGATGGACATGAGTTTGAGCAAGCTCCAGGAGTTGGTGATGGACAGGGAAGCTTGGCGTGCTGCAATCCATGGGGTCACAAAGAGTCAGACATGACTGAGAACTGAACTAAACTGAAGAGCTTCATTGTTTACCCATGTTCTTGTGTGTGTTCAGTCGCTTAGTCATGTCCCACTCTTTGCAGCCCCATGGACTGTAGCCTGCCAGGCTCCTCTGTCCATGGAATTTTCCAGGCAAGAATACTGGACTGGGTTGCCATTTCCTTTTCCAGGGGATCTTCCTAACCCAGGTATCGAACCTGTATCTCTAACATCTCCTTCATTGACTGGCAGATTCTTTACCACTAACACCACCTTTCTTGACAGTGTTCTGAAGTCTGTGAGTGCAGTTCTAAGTTGTTTATCTTTGAAAAAATGCAAGCAATAATCCATCCCAGAATTGCTTAATCAAGGCTGGAACCACAGTCCATATTCAGGAGCTATTTGTAATATTTGACTCGAAAATTGTCTATAATTGTCATCTCAACATTCTAGCACAGTATTCCTCAACATGAACCATAATTTTCAAGAATTTCAGAAGATAAAAGTAGAATCACTGAATATACTTCTTTACATAGTTCCTCGGGAAAACCTTTCTTACTGAAGTTCAAGAATTTTTAAAGAGGATTTTATAATGTTGATTGAGCCATATACATCAGATTCCCCTTTTTCCCATCATAGCCCTAAATCCAATCAATTACTAAATCTGATCTGTTCTGTCTGCTTCAAAATTATTGACCTCCCTTCTTTCTTTTTCAGTTTCATTTATCGTCATTGCCATAATTCAGGCTCTTCTGATTTTACTTTGATTCTGTAGTAATGATCCCATTGATCCATGTTTTTCTCATCTAAATGTCTAGTTATATTACTCTCCACATAGGACCCAGAGTGATCCTTTCAAGGGCAAATCAAACCTTGCCCAAGATCAAAAAAGACCCCACAGGGGCTCTCCTTGGTCTTCATGATAATTCCAAACTTGTTTCAGTGCACAGAAAATTTGTCAAAATCTGCTGCTTGCTTACATATCCACCATCTTATCTTCTCTGGTAAATATTATTTAGAATTCAATTTTAGTTTTTCTAGTTACTTTTTAGCCATAACTCTTTTCATCATTTTACTTTGCTTAATTTATCTTATTGGTTGATCTAGTAACTAAAACATATTTCCTTATGTTTTGGAAACTGCTTGGAATTAATATATTACCACTTTATCTTAAATGTAAAATCCTTGAGAATGCACAGTTCCACTCACATACTCACTATTCTTTGCAGCATATTTGTTATATGCATTGCATCTGTATATGCTCTAAAACCCACAATTCAATGTCAAAATTGTCCTCTAATTATGTTTTTTATAAATAAATTGGGAATATAGTCTTGTATTTACACATATATTTATCATTTCAGCACCATTTATTTCTGAAGATCTGAGTATCCATCTTATGTAATTTCCCTGAAAAACTTTCTGTATTATTTAGTGTAGTACAGACTTGCTGCCACCAAATTCTTAGTTTTATTTATGGTTTATTATAATTTGAAGGGCTTCCCTGGAGGCTCAGATGGTAAAGAATTGACCTGAAGTATGGGAGATCTGGGTTCAATCCTTGGGTCAAGAAAATGCCCTGGAGAAGGGAATGATTACTCACTCCAATATTCTTGCCTAGAGAATTCCATGGACAGAGGCGGCTGGAAGCCTATACAGTTCACAGGATCACAAAGAGCGACAAACAGTTTACTTTCATTTTCATAATTTGAAAGATACTTTCATAGTATATTTTAATTTTCATTGTGTAGATCTTCATTGACTATATGTAAGTTTATGTGTATATATGCATACATATATTAATATACATATGTTCTTATATATCTGTTTTCAATACCTTAAATATATCATTTCACTATAAATTATACTTGAAATAAAACTATTGTTATGTGTCAATTTCTTCCCTATTCCCTCAATTGCATGCATGGGTGCCCAGTTTTGTCTGACTCTTTGAGACCTCATGGACTGTAGCCCACCAGGCTCCTCTGTGCATGGAATTTTCCAGGCAAGAAGACTGGAATGAGTGGCCATTTCCTACTCAAGGGGATCTTCCTGATCCAGGGATCGAACTCACTTTTCTTGCATTGCAGGTGGATTCACTGCTCCACCTGTGAAGCACATTCCCCCTGATTACTGTTCTGTAAACAATTAGGTAGAATACCAAAAACTGTTTAGGGAAATCTGACTGATACTCAAATTTTGAGCATTAAATGATATTTTCTTTAAGCAGATTATTTAGTTAATATATACCAGTTTCCTTGCTAGGTGCTTTACACCTATAATCTGCTTTAGAATAGAATTTTCATGTTTAGACTTTTGTCTGTAGTGTTGTAATGGACACTGAGGAGTGGAGAGATGCCAGCATAAAGTAAATAATGGGCAAAAATTTAAGCTTCAAAGAATTTACACTTTAAGCATTGGTGGAATAGTGGTGAGCATAGCTACTTTCCAAATAATTTAGATTTGAAACTTTGATGGAATATTATGACTTCCAAAATGACTACATAATGCTTTAAATAAGACATAGATCAAGTAGTAAGTCCTATGGAATTAGTAGGCTCTGGATAGGTAGAATAAGTGGAAAGAAATTCTGGTTGAAGGAATAAACAGAAGTAAATATTTGTATATCCGTCAGCTCAGTTCAGTTGTTCAGTAGTGTCTGATTCTTTGTGACCCCATGGATTGCAGCACACCAGGCTTCCCTGTCCATCACCAACACCCAGAGCTTGCTCAAACGCAATCCATCAAATTGGTGATGCCATCCAACCATCTCAACGTGTGTCATCCCCTTCTGCTCCTGCCTTCCATCTTTCCCAGCATCAGAGTTTTTTACAGAGTCAGTTCTTTGCATCAGGTGGCCCAAGTATTGGAGTTTCAGCTTTAGCATCAGCCCTTCCAATGAATATTCAGGACTGATTTCCTTTAGGATGGACTGGTTGGATTTCCTTGCAGTCCAAGAGACTCTCAAGAGTCTTCTCCAACACCACAGTTCAAAAGCATCAATTCTTTGGTGCTCAGCTTTCTTTGTGGTTCAACTCTCACTTTCCTACATGACTACTGGACAAACCATAACTTTAACTAGATGGACCTTTGCTGGCAAAGTAATGTCTCTGCTTTTTAATATGCTGTCTAGGTTGGCCATAGGTTTCCAAGGAGCAAACATCTTTTAATTTCATGGCTGCAGTCACCATCTGCAGTGATTTTGGAGCCCCCCAAAAATAAAGTCAGTCACTGTTTCTACTTTCCCTATCTGTTTGCCATGAAGGGATGGGACCAGATGCCATGATCTTAATTTTCTGAATGTTGAGCTTTAAGCCAACATTTTCACTCTCTTCTTTCACTTTCATCAAGAGGCTCTTTAGTTCTTCTTCACTTTCTGCCATAAGGGTGGTGTCATCTGCATATCTGAGGTTATTGATAGCTCTCCCGGCAATCTTGGTTCCAGCTTGTGCTTCCTCCAGCCCAGTGTTTCTCATGATGTACTCTGCATATAAGTTAAATAAGCAGGGTGACAATATACAGCCTTGATGTACTCCTTTTCCTATTTGGAACCAGTCTGTTGTTGCATGTCCAGTTCTAACTGTTGCTTCCTGATCTGCATACAGGTTTCTCAAGAGGCAAGTCAGGTGGTCTGGTATTCCCATCTCTTTCAGAATTTTCCAGTTTATTGTGATCCACACAGTCAAAGCCTTTGACGTAGTCAATAAAGCAGAAGTAGATGTTTTTCTGGAACTCTCTTGCTTTTTCGATGATCCAGCGGATGTTGGCAATTTTGATCTCTGGTTCCTCTGCCTTTTCTAAAACCAGCTTGAACATCTGGAAGTTCATGGTTCACATGTTGCTGAAGCCTGCTTGGAGAATAAATGTGTTATAAGTTGCAGTAAAAGCCAAAATATTGTTGTTGCTTTCTATTAAATGCCCCATTAGCAAACCACCATTTTGCATTTGAAACTGGTGTTTGCGTCATGAGTTTATTATGTCGATTCTCCCATTTTAGATGCAAACTCAATTAACTAGTTGCTAAAATCTGAAGGAATGGTGAGGTCCTTCAAATGATGTGTAAAAAGGGAAAAACTATGATGTTAGTTTTCCCTTTTTACACATCTGTTAAGTGCATCATGCTGAGATGTGATATTCTCTATACCATTTTTCCATTTGACTTTCAGAAATAAACAGTGGAAATATATGTGTGTATATATATATCCATATATATATACATATGGGGAAGATCCCCCTGGAGGAGGACATGGTAAGCCACTCCAGAATTCTTGTCTGGAGAATCCCATGGACAGAGGAGTCTAGTGGGCTATAGTCCATAAGGTTGCAAAAGTCAGACCTGACTGAAGTGACTTAGCACACATATATGTATATATATGTGTGTCTACTGAGTCTATCAACATATGTCTGTACCTGTATCATCGCTCTCTCGCTCTCTCATGTCCACCTTTGCTGCTGTTTATGGGCTTTCATCCCTAGAATTTTCTCATGACTTAGAAGAAAAGTGCTTTCTTCAGAGCTTTTCAGACAATAAATATATTGCAGCAGGTTTTATGAACACTTCTTAATTAATACATGCACTTGTTTTCTGGAAAATGTGGAAGAGAATTGTGCTTTTGAAAGCCTGAGGTCATCAACAAGAAAATTTTGTTATGTTTAATAGATACATATTTTTTTCAAAACAAGATTTTATGAAGAGTAAAGCTAAAGAGAGGACTGGGGGGAGAAAAGCCTTGGGAAAGAATATATATATATATATATATATATATATCTACCCATACAGTATAGGAGTAGAAACTTATAACTGAATTCATCAAGTTTTTTCACATGACATGTAGAAAAACCAGATAAGAGCACCAATAAAACTTATTTCAACTTACAATGTGTATGTGTGTTTGTGGAGATAGACTGTAGAGTTTAGTTAAAAGTCTGTCTCTCTGTTCCAATAAGCATTAAATTGATCATTCTCATCTTCAATAAACTGAATGTAGGAGGTGAGGAAGTTTCTAATTCTCTTAGTTTTAATGTGGAAAAAACTCATAAAACATCATTGTAAATTACACTGTTACTTAAGCTACCTCTGGTGAGGAGAAATGTTTCCTTTGAAATCATATAATGAAAAAATATGCTCTGGAATAAGCATTCTTAGGTTTTGACACTATAACATTTTCAAATGTCATTTAGAGACATTAAATAATTACTTCTGATTTTTTATCAAAGGTTAGGACCATGAAGTAGGGAGCTTATAGAAAGTCTACTTTGCCAGTTTCATTATAACTTAATTGAATAGAAGTAGAAGGATGCTGGCCTTGGAGAACAGAATGAATCACGGCAAAGAGAACACACCGGTCACAGCAAACACCCTCTCCCAGCAACACAAGAGAAGACTATATACGGACGTCACCAGATGGTCAACACTGAAATTAGATTGATTATGTTCCTTGCAGCCAAAGATGGGGAAGCTCTATACAGTCTGCAAAAACAAGACCGGGAGCTGACTCTGGCTCAGATTGTGAACTCCTTATTGCCAAATTCAGACTTAAATTGAAGAAAGTAGGGAAAACCACTAGAATATTCAGGTATGACCTAAATCAAATCCCTTATGATTATACAGTGGAATTGAGAAATAGATTTAATGGACTAGATCTGATAGATGGAGTGCCTAATGAGCTATGGACACAGGTTCATACACTGTACAAGAGACAGGGATCAAGACCATCCCCAAGAAAAAGAAATGCAAAAAGAAAAATGGCTGTCTGAGGAGGCCTTACCAATAGCTGTGAAAAGAAGAGAAGTGAAAAGCAAAGGAGAAAAGGAAAGACATACCCATTTGAATGCAGAGTTCCAAAGAATAGCAAGGAGAGATAAGAAAGCACTCCTTAGTGATCAGTGCAAAGAAATAGAGGAAAACAATAGAGTGGGAAAGACTAGAGATCTCTTCAAGAAAATTAGACATACCAAGGGAACATTTTACGCAAAGACATGCTCAATAAAGGACAGAAATGCTAGTGACCTAACAGTAGCAGAAGATATTAAGAAGAGTTGGCAAGAATACACAGAAGAACTGTACAAAAAAGATCTTCATGACCCAGATAATCACAATGGTATGATCACTCACCTAGAGCCAGACATCCTGGAATGTGATGTCAAGTGGATCACTATGAACAAAGCTAGTGGAGGTTATGGAATTCCAGTCAAGCTATTTCAAATCCTAAAAGATGATGCTATGAAAGTGCTACACTCAATATGTCAGAAAATTTGGAAAACTCAGCAGTGGCCACATGGCTGGGAAAGGTCAGTTTTCATTCCAATCCCAAAGAAAGGCAATGCCAAAGAATGTTCAACCTACTGCACAATTGCACTCATCTCACATACTAGTAAAGCAACGCTCAAAATTCTCCAAGTCAAGCTTTAGCAATATGTGAATGTGAGCTGCCAGATGTTCAAGCTGGATTTAGAAAAGGCAGAGGAACCAGAGATCAAATTGCCAACATCTGCTGGATCATTGAAAAAGCAAGAGAGTTCCAGAAAAACATCTACTTCTGCTTTATTAACTATTCCAAAACCTTTTACTCTGTGGATCACAATAACCTGTGGAAAATTCTGAAAGAGATGGGAATACCAGACCACCTGACTTGCCTCTTGAGAAACCTGTATGCTTCCTGTCAGGAAGCAACAGTTAGAACTGGACATGCAACAACATACTGGTTCTAAATAGGAAAAGGAGTATGTCAAGGCTGTATATTGTCACCCTGCTTATTTAACTTATATGCAGAGTACATCATGAGAACCACTGGGCTGGAGGAAGCACAAGCTGGAATCAAGATTGCCGGGAGAAATATCAATAACCTTAGATATGCAGATGACACCACCCTTAGGGCAGAAAGTGAAGATAAACTAAAGAGCCTCTTGATGAAAATGAAAGAGGAGAGTGAAAATGTTGACTTAAAGCTCAACATTCAGAAAATTAAGATCATGGCATCTGGTCCCATCACTTCATGGGAAATAGATGGAGAAACAGTGGAAACAGTGGCTAGCTTTATTTTTCTGGGCTCCAAAATCACTGCAGATGGTGATTGCAGCCATGAAATTTAAAGACACTTACTCCTTGGAACGTAAGTTATGACCAACCTAGATAGCATATTAAAAAGCAGAGACGTTACTTTGTCAACAAAGGTCCGTCTAGTCAAGGCTATGGTTTTTCCAGTGGTCATATGTGGTATGGATGTGAAATTGAACTATAAAGAAAGCTGAGCACCAAAGAATTGACGCTTTTGAACTGTAATGTTAGAGAAGACTCTTGAGAGTCCCTTGGCCTGCAAGGAGATCTAACCAGTCCATCCTAAAGGAGATCAGTCCTGGGTGTTCATTGGTAGGACTGATATTGAAGTTGAAACTCCAGTAATTTGGCCACCTGATGTGAAGAGCTGACTCATTTGAAAAGACCCTGATGCTGGGAAAGATTGAGGGCAGTAGGAGAAAGGGACAACAGAGAATGAGATGGTTGTATGGCATCACCAACACCATGGACATGAGTTTGGATAAACTCCAGGAGTTGGTGATGGACAGGGAGGCCTGGCCTGCTGCAGTCCATGGAGTCTCAAAGAGTTGGACATGACTGAGCATCTGAACTGAACTGAGAAGGATTAAATGATCTGTTTAGTTTCTAAACCATGTTCCACTCCTAGGCCAACATTAAAATGCATAGTTCTGGGTATAAAAATGGGGCCTGGTGAGGGTAGGTGGTCAAAGATGATTGCTGTCTCAATTTAGACAGGATGGTTTTCAGCAATTTAGATAGGCCTGTGGCTCTG
The DNA here is from genome assembly GCF_963930625.1 of Muntiacus reevesi. Classification (NCBI taxonomy): domain Eukaryota; kingdom Metazoa; phylum Chordata; class Mammalia; order Artiodactyla; family Cervidae; genus Muntiacus; species Muntiacus reevesi. The sequence goes on from NC_089253.1 coordinate 18,845,235, forward strand.
GAATGCCTCATGGAAATTTGTCACCTGCAAATTATTTGTTTTAGTTGTTACAAATAGAGCACTGTTTAAAATTTAAAATTATTTATTTAAGGGACTTCCCTGTGGTTCAGACAGTAAAGAATCTGCCTGCACTGCAAGAGACCCAGGTTCAATCCCTGGGTCAGGAAGATCCTCTGGAGAAGAAAATGGCAATCACTCCAGAATTCTTGCCTGGAGAATCCCATAGACAAAGGAGCCTGGTGGGCTACATTCTGTGAGGTCGCAGAGTTGGACACGACTGCATGACTAACACTACTACTACTATTGTATTTAAAAATCACAAAAAGGCTGTTAAGTCTGTAAGATGTTCCATTTCCCATGAGTATGTCATCCAAGTAGAGCCTGTGAGAACAGAGCATCAAAGGAGAATGTTTGTTGCCAACTCTAATCATGCTGTTGTCAAGCTATGACACCAACTTAGCCTGCGTTACTTGAGGAAAATAGTATGCAAAGTAGAACCCAGTGAACTCACTGGGAAGCTGTGACCAGGTATTGTCTATACTGTTGCTTTTTGTTTAATTGCTGAGTCATATCTGACTCCCTTGGGACCCACCAGGTTCCTCTATCCTTGGTATTTCCCAGGCTGGAATACTGGAGTGGGCTGCCATTTACTACTCCAGGGGATCTTTCCAACCCACGGACCGAACCCACATCTCCTGCATTGGCAGGTGAGTTCTTTACCACCAAGGAAGCCAGTCTATACAGTTGAGTGCAAATAATTCATAAATGTAATTCATCATTTGATGTATCAGAATTTTGAGACCAAACTGATTTAGTGATGTTGAAATGATGAAGTTAGAAAGCGATTTGCAAGAATTGTCCATAACATTACTAACGGCACTAGATTTTGTCACAGTTGGAGAGTTTGGAAGAATCCGTCCCAGTTATGTTTGTTCATTTGTTTCTTCTGTAGATCTCCTCCCCATCTCATCACTTCCCTTAGGTAAGAAGTACACTTCCTTAGCCTTGGAAGTTAAGGCCTGCGAATTCTGACAGTTTGAGTATGTTGCATGAAAAACAGCTAAACAAGATACTGAAGTAACTCTAAATGAGAAACATCCATCAGGCACTTAAACTTTCTCAAGTACTTTGATAAACTTCTGAGATAGGAAATGAATAAGCATTTTTTGCCTTGAAGAGCTCTGTGTCTGGTTCAGGAAATATGCTGTGCAAACAAATAAAATGTAACCCCAAACAGAAGCAAGAATGGGGTTCTAAAGCAGGATGCGACTCAATATCAATAGTTGTACTAGGCATGGGTGACTCCTTCAGAGTCAGCTCACTGGAAGGCATTTTGTCTGAGTTTGTATTTTAAATGAAAATAGAAATTTTCCTGGAAAGCAAGGAGTAAAGCTGTTCCAAGATGAGAAATCCCCCTAAACAAAAAACCAAACAAAGCAAAAAGTTTTATCAATCATAAGTATCAGATGGAAGACAAAAGAGATGAAAAAATGTAAGGACACCAGTTTCAGACTTTGATATCAGGTGGATATTGGAGCAGTAGGACAGGGAAAATTAAAGGAATAGTTGTGGGAAGAAAGGTCAGAAAAATGAATAACATAATGTGCTCCATTTAGTGATTAAACAAAGCAAAGACATAGTTTGTATCATTCACTGTCATGACAAGAAACAGATGGCATGCTCAAATTTGGGTAATTATGGACAATGCATGATAAAAGAACAATTTACAGAGGAGTGGGTAGGTTACAGATAAGCTACAAGCTACAGTAAGGTACGAAGGGGATTCTAACAAGCAGGTCATGGTCACCACCCCATGGGTAAAGGCAGGCAGCAATTATCTGAACATGGAGGCAGATCTTTGTAGTAAAACCATCTTGAAGCGTCTATGATTTTTGCTCAAAGGATGATCAAGATTTCTCGGCAGCCCTGCAGGAAGGAACCTGGGGAAACAAATACGCTGTCCTTAGTTCTTTGTTTTTTCTATATATTGTTAGTGTTCTCCATTGCTCAAACCCAAACAGCCAGGGTGTCACTGATATCTGCATACTATTCAACTGTCCTGGGTACAGAGTACAGAAAAAACAAGGTTAGTATTTGTTTAGAGAGGCCAACAGAAGATTTTTCAATACATGGGTCAACTTCCACCTTTAAGATTTGGTTGAATACAAATACTCTTTTCCAAGCAACTATTTTTCTCATAAAATACATTTCTATTGTTTTTTGATAACACTAGCAATAGGAATATATATATTCATAAGTTATAAATATGTCATCATGATATAAATGTGTTTTGTTCACATACACATACACATACACAGAATCAACTCTCTGAAATTTCCCTTGTGTCTCATGAACCCATGTTAGGGTCAATTTATTCTCTTCCAGTGACATATTTGCTAGATTTTTTCCATCTGTTCCAAGCTGCAACATACTTAATTTGCTATAAATAATCCATTTAGTGTGACTTAGATAAAAAGTAATTATTATTGACTAGGTTCTAATTTCCCAAGGAATATTAAAAGTAAAATTATCAAATTATCTTTTTAGGAACAGTCCCAGACACAGTGCTCATGGGGCAGTTTGTCTGCTATAAATGCCAAATATGTGAAAATTGTTTTCTAATACTGCAAGTTACCCAGTGCTATAAACACCTCTATGACTTATGAGGCTCTGTAGAGAAGAAGCAATCATTTGTCAGAATTTATAGTCTAGAGAAACTTTACTATGAAAATACAATTTCATAAGATGACTGTGGGAACAAATATTAGAAATTTCTATCAACATGTTATGTATGGATCACTAAAGCATTTTGCCATTTCTTGAAACTATAGTATGGTAATGGGTGTGAATTATTCTTTTTGGTACTACTCAGTAAAGTTGTTTAAAAAGGATATAAAAGGCAAAATAGGTATGTTTTCCATATAATGAACCACTTTTGAGAAGCTTATTTTTCTTATACTTTCTAAAAATGGCAAGTCATTTCAGAAGGGTGAAGAATGACATAAGATAATGTTCTGTTACTTGATAAAAGTGTTAATAATTTATGGTGGGACCTTAAAATAAAGGGTGGATGGGCCTGAAGACACAGTGCCAGGAGGGATGTGGGAAGAAAACTTGCTTAACTAAATAGTGAAGGTTGAAACCTCAAATTACAGATTTGTTGAATTTCCAAACTGCTCTGTTTCTTTTGGATAGGATATTCATGTCAATTATATATATATATATATATATATTTTTTTTTTTTGAAGGATGATCTTTCTATTTATTTATTTATTTTTTTTAATTTTTTTTTTTAGTTGGAGGCTAATTACTTCACAACATTTCAGTGGGTTTTGTCATACATTGACATGAATCAGCCATAGAGTTACATGTATTCCCCATCCCGATCCCCCCTCCCACCTCCCTCTCCACCCGATTCCTCTGGATCTTCCCAGTGCACCAGACCGGAGCACTTGTCTCATGCATCCCACCTGGGCTGGTGATCTGTTTCACCATAGATAATATACATGCTGTTCTTTCGAAACATCCCACCCTCACCTTCTCCCACAGAGTTCCAAAGTCTGTTCTGTACTTCTGTGTCTCTTTTTCTGTTTTGCATATAGGGTTATCGTTACCATCTTTCTAAATTCCATATACATGTGTTAGTATGCTGTAATGTTCTTTATCTTTCTGGCTTACTTCACTCTGTATAGTGGGCTCCAGTTTCATCCATCTCATTAGAACTGGTTCAAATGAATTCTTTTTAACAGCTGAGTAATATTCCATGGTGTATATGTACCACAGCTTCCTTATCCATTCATCTGCTGATGGGCATCTAAGTGTCAATTATGTTTTGAAAGAAATTATTGGATTTTTGATATCATAGAAAAATCTTAAGAGATAAATCCTATAATTCTTTAATTATATAATAAACAGTATGGTATGATAAGAGGTGTGTTGAACTAATATTCAAAAGAGTTTATGTTCTGATTCTGAAGTCATGAAGGACTGTGACTTTGGAAAAGTCATATAATCTGAGTTGCTGATGTTACAATTATTCTGGGCAGACCTTGATAAAAAATGTATCATCTCTTTCACTTTTAATATTGGTTAATATTGACTTTATAACTTGGTTCTGAAAAAGACTAATTTATTCATAAAAATTATAAAAAAAGAAAATAATGCAAAGGATGATGCAGTCCTTGATTTGTCTTTCTTTTATTTTACTTATGATTAGCTAGAAAGTATTTCAAGGTAAAGGCTATAAGTGAATTTTTACTCCTAAGAAGCAGAGTACACAGTTCTTTTGAAATGTACAATAAAATATACTTAGTAAGTACATTAAAATATAAAAAATAAAATGAAAATAATAAAAGTAAAATAAAATAAAAGTACAATAAAATGTACTTAGTAAACTGATCAGAGACAACAGGTTTAGTGGGATCCAAATAAATTGTTCCTTAAATGCTCATTTACATACTTGTTTCACAAAAATTCTTGTAGATGTTTTAACACAAAGAGATTCCCAAGCCTTAATTTTAGACACCTAGAATCAGCCATGTCTGATGTAATCAGAATATAAGTCCAAAATCTACCCAAGATAATTCTTCTGTGCAGACATAGAGAATGAACTTTCTAGACCACCACTACCATCACCCCATAACCACTACCACACTCTGCACCTCAAAAATAGTGATTCTTTTTAAACTTTATTTATTGCTAATTGAAGGATAATTGTTTTACAGTGTTGTATTGATTTCTACCAAACATCAACATAAATCAGTCATCGTTTTACCCATGTCCCCTCCCACTTGAACATCCCTCTCACCTCCCTCCCCACCCCACCCCCTAGGTTGTTACTGAGGCCCAGTTTGAGTTCCCTGAGTCATAGAGCAAATTCCCATTGGCTATCTATTTTACATATGGTAGTGTATATTTCCATGTTACTTTCTCCATACCTCCCACCCACTCCTTCCTCCCCCCACAGCCGTGTCCATAAGTCTGTTCTCAATGTCTGTCTCCGTTGCTGCTCTGTAAATAGGTTCATCAGTGCCATCTTTCTAGATTCCCTATATGCATAAGTATGAGATATTTATTTTTCTGTTTCTGACTTGGATTTCTGGGTCATATGGTGTTTTTATTCCTAGTTTTTTAAGGAATCTCCATAGTCTTCTCCGTAGTGTCTGTGTCAGTTTGCATTTCCACCAACAGTGCAAGAGGGTTCCCTTTTCTCCACACCCTCTGCAGCATTTATTGTTTGTAGATTTTTTGATGATGGCCATTCTGACCAGTGTGGGGGGATATCTCATTGTAGTTCTGATTTGCATTTCCTTAGTAATGAGCAGTGTTGAGCATCTTTTCATATGTTTATTAACCATCTGTATGTCTTTGGAGAAATGCTTGTTTCAGTCTTTTCCCCACTTTTTGATTGGATTGTTTCTTTTTATGGTTTGATTTGTATGAGCTGCTTGTATATTTTTGAAACATAATCAGTTGTTTAACTGACAATCAACTTTGTCCGTTGTTTCATTTGCTATTAATTTTTCCCATTCTGAGAGTTGTCTTTTCACCTTGTTCATAGTTTCCTTTGCTGTGCAAAGCTTTTATGTTTAATTAGGTCCTACTTGTATATTTTTGTTTTTATTTCCATTACTCTAGGAGGTGGGTCACAGAGTATCTTGCTATGATTTATGTCATAGAGTGTTCTGCCAATGTTTTCCTCTAAGAGTTTTGTAGTTTGTGGTCTTACATTTAGGTCTTTAATCCATTTTGAGTTTATCTTTATGTATGGTGTTAGGAAATGTTATAATTTCATTCTTTTACACGTTGCCGTCCAGACAAACAGCGATTCTTAACTGGGAGGCACAGACACTCTTTAGACTCTAAACACTAAATGTAGTAAAGAATAATAATAATTGTAATTGGAGGGATTTCAGATCAGAGTTTTAATGGTCCTTGAGGCTGCCTAGTTCATCAAAGTCCTAATCCCTAAGCTGCTAAGTCACTTTAGTCGTGTCCGATTCTGTGAGGCCCCAGAGACGGCAGCCCACCAGGCTCCCCCGCCCCTGGGGTTCTCCAGGCAAGAACACTGGAGTGGGTTGCCATTTCCTCCTCCAAGGCATGAAAGTGAAAAGTGAAAGTGAAGTCACTCAGTCGTGTCTGACTCTTAGCGACCCCATGGACCACAACCTACCAGGCTCCTCCATCCATGGGATTTTCCAGGCAAGAGTACTGGAGCGGGGTGCCATTGCCTAATCCCTATAGAGCCTTAAAAAAAAAATTAGCAATGTATGTTGCTCTGCTCTTGTTTTCATGCAAGCATGGAATTTAAGTGTTTGGATTGTAATATACTAGAAAGACTCAAATTCTAGTATTCTCTGGGAAGAATGTAAAGCAAGAAGAAAGAGAGAATGATGTTTTCTGACTGATAAAGGGGACAAGGATGTAACAGTAGACCGGATTATATGATGATAATTAGGCCACATGCAGTGTTGTGTAAATTCTAACAAACGTGGTGAATGTGTTTATAGCATAAAAGTAAAAGTACATCTTCCTGAAATAAACGTTATGTAGCCAGATCAAGGATGTAGTTTACTACAGCAGAATTTTTTTTACTAGTGTCGCTTCATTACAAACCTCATGATATACATTAAGCTTTTATACGTTGAGGAATAGATAAAATTTTTTGGTTAAGATTAACTCTCACAGCAACAAGAATGTATTAAGCATTTACACATTTAACCTTAAAAATATCTTTACCCTCCAAAGTTGTTTCTTTTTTTTTTTTATTTTCCACTTTTGTGATAATTAGAATGAAAAGATATACTCTACCATCCTCTTTGTTGAAAGTCCTAAAGTGAAACCCCTAAAAAACAGATGAAAAAGGGAAACCTTTTTGGCTGCTTGAGTAAGAGGATCAGTTTGAAGTGAGCATATCCTGACTTCTGGCAGTAAGCAGATATTTTGTGTTACAAGCATTAGGATGGTCATGAGAAAAGAATACTAAGAAACAGAAATGTGATGTAGGCCAAAGCAAAATATTTCCCTGAGGTTAGTTATAATTGATCTGTTTTCTCAAGTAGATACATAAGAGTAAGAAAAACCGGGAAACTGTGTTCCGCAATTTCGCATTTGCCAAGAAAAATGTTTGGCTTAGGATCAAGGCATGTTATTTTTGGTCATACAAGGACTACAGAAGTCCTTAACCCTTTAACGCTTGAATTTTTATGAGACATGTAGTAACTATTTGATTAATTCAGTAAGATAATTTTCTTGTAGTGATCTTTAGTTTCCTATAATATTAACCTTGAATTAGTCCATGTTGTAGTCTTATTTTTATTTCACAACAGTCTTATGCAAAATGAGTATAAAACAGAAAAAGTGGGGGAAAATTTGCTAGTAGATTCCATTTCATAGATATATTTATAAATGAAAGACTGAAGTAAACAAAGATGAATTTATTTCAACAGTATTTTGTTATTTTCAGTGTATAATTATTGTTCTCCTTAATTAAATTTATTCTTAAATATTTCTTCTTTAATGCTATCAAAAATGGAATTTTTAATTTCAGCTTTTATTTTTAATTGCTAGTGTATAGAAATTCAATTTTTCATATTTTTCTTCTACCATTGCAAGCAGTGTGCTGAAACTTAATAGGACTAGTTTGTGTGTTTGTATTAAGATTTCTCTTAGAAAACATCATGTCATTGTGAATGGAGATAATTGTGTTGCATCCTTTCCTGTCTGAATTTTATTGCTTTTTCCTATCTAATTGCCCTAAAAGATCCTCTAGTATATTGTCAAATAGAAGTGATGGAAGCAGATATCTTGGCCTTGCTTTTAATCTTAGGTTGTGGTATATTCAGTCTTTCACCATCAAACATGATGTTAGCTGTGTGTTTTTCATAAATACCTTTTTTTTTCTTTTACTAATTTTTGAGTGTTTTAATCAATGAAGTGTGCTGTATTTTGACAAATGTTTTTTCTTTGTTAAGATGACCATGGGCTTAATTTGTAGAGTATATATAATAACATATATTATACACACAGAATATAAGATGTTTGTCTTTAATCTCTTTAGGTTTAAGAAAATGAACTTTTGCTATTGAGAGTTGAAATTAATATAATGTGGTATCACCGTTAAATAGACTTACTTTCTACAGTACTTCTGAAAGTTTCTCCTCCACAAATGCCAATATTTTGATATATTTTATCAAAAGTTTTTTATATTTTATCAAAATTATATGATTCATATCTAATTGTATACAGTGAATCAAGAGTATGCCTGACAAGAATGAAGTACCTTTTCAATGAAGCGTTGATGAGAACTGAATTTTCCACTTAAAATTTTATGAATCTGATGACCATAAGAATTTACATAGGGTAGCTTTTTACTCTGTAATTTTCAAATCTTGTATTATCTTTACCACTCATATTCAGTGCTAAACACAGATGATGTAGGGCATACTGGTACTGTAGTACCTCTGACCTTGCATTTTTGTTTAACAAATGAAAGTTTCAACACAGTGGTTGGTTATAAAACTATCAGGTGTTATTCCAGTTCACATATGTTTTGTCATAACGAAGGTAATAAGTTATGACACTGAGTTAAACAATTGAAAGGATTCTTGGGACTTCGTAGGGCATACACATGTGAGAATTTAAGAAAGCGTAAAGAAACTAGCAGTAGAAAGAGTACAGCAGTGTCTAGCAGTTAGGGCTTCCGTAGTAGCTAGGGCTTCTCTGGTGGCTCAACGGCTAAAGAACTTGCCTGCAATGCAGGAGACCCCAGTTTGATTCCTGGGTTGGGAAGATCTGTTGGTGAAGGGATAGGCTACCCACTTCAGTATTCTTGGGCTTCCCTTGTGGCTCAGTTGGTAAAGAATCTGCCCACAATGCGGGAGACCTGGGTTCGATCCCTGGGCTGGGAAGATTCCCTGGAGAAAGGAAAGGCTACCCACTCCAGTATTCTGGCCTGGAGAATTCCATGGAATGTATAGTCTATGGGGTTGCAAAGAGGTGGACATGATTGAGTGACTTTCACTTTTTAAGATATCCGGGCATAGTCCTTACTTGTCCTTTGCGGGTCTCATAGAACATGCATTGTTTTTATATTATGAACACCTAAGATATGTAAAAGACACCATGTTTTCAGGGAAATCAATGAATGAGTTCACTGAAGCGGCTTTTATGTCCTGCTGGTCATGGAGCTAAATCCAGGCCATGTAAGTACATATGTATGTGATAAACAGGGCAGACAAGCTAGTATAGGGTGCTTCCAAGGGAATTTTGTGTTTTCAACATCAGAATAAAATTCATTAGCTAGTAAATTTCATCTTTATCTTGGTGAAATGTTGTTGTTAGACTTCCAAACATCCCTGGAGATCAAGAGAGCTACCTGAGTTCAGTTGCATGTTAAATATATTCTTGTATAACTGCATGTGAACATTATGATTAACTATAAAATGTACTTCTTTAAACCTAAACTAAATGAACTCCAAACTCAATTTTTCTTAAACTAGATCTCCAACATACCTGAGGCTACTCTATACTCAATTAATAGGATAGAAATATGATTCAGAAGTTGGAATTGAAAAAGAAAGAAATTTAATTAAAATTATCTTATCACTTTTTATTTTCAAAATCTTACTCATAGTCATCTTACAAACACTACCATAGGCACATATTACTAATACTTATTGGAGCAGGTCCATGTACATAATAAGCAGCCTCAAAGTTTAAATATGGTTAGATTCATGGGGAATTTTCCTTTGACAAGTTAATTTACCATCTGAGCCACCAGGGAAGCCAATCCACCTGCAAAGCAGGAGACCAAGTTTCGATCCCTGGGTTGGAAAGATCCCCTAGGGAAGGTCCATCTATGTTGCTCTGGAGGACGGTACAGCAACCCACTCCAGTATTCTTTCCTGGAGAATTCCATCGACAGAGGAGAATGTAAAATTGGATATTAGAAATCACTGGTTGTCAAGTCCACGTGGCATGTTCCTTTACAGAGTCATGAATCCTTACTTGTCCTACTACTTCTTAACCTTTCATTTTCAGTCCGCTGCTCTGTTGAGGTAAATATTCCTTTCTTTGAATGGGAATGTCCCTGAGCATGGTTCAAGAATCCAGCCAGACTAAAAGCTCCTCTAGATAATCTGATCAACTTCATAGCTATTTTTTAGTCATCTTCATATTTTTTATCACCCTGCCAAACACCATGACTATTTAAAAATAGACTTGTTTTATTGAGCAATTTAGTTCCGCACTGACTTGAAGTTCTTTACCCCCCAAAGCCCACAATTTTAATTTACTATGTTTTGCATATTAAAACATGACAAATTAAATTATTTTGCTTCATTTCTTCCCAACACTTAGGAGGATTCCCTGTGGTGCCTCTGTCCATTCTCCAACAGTCCAGTGAGAAAGGACAAAAATCAGTTTTAAAATAAGTTTCTCCTTGCATGTTGCCTTTGAAATTTTAGAAATCATGGATATGAGTGATGTTTTATGCTGGGTGCAGTTAAGTGATTGTCAAAAGGGAGCTATAAATCATTAGAAATTGAGTTTATGGAAGCAAACTCTGATGTAATTAGAGAAATTTTCTGGATAAAAGTAAAATATGAGTTGAGATTGATATGCAGTGATTCATATGTCAGTGAGAGAAAAGACTGGAAAGCGGATTGGAGGAGCCAAATCCTTAAGGTTTTGAAATCTAAACTTTTCAGTTTTTCTTTAAAAAAAAATTTTTTTTGTGGCTGTGCTGAGTCTTAGCTGTGGCACACATGCCCTTCGTTGTCGTCTGCAGGCTTTCTCTAGGCGGGCTATTTACAGATGAGGGGCCCAGGCTTCTCCTTGCAGGGGTTTCTCTTGTTTCACAGCTTGGGCTCTAGGCCACGTGGGTTCAGTCGTTGTGTCACAGGGGCTTAGCTGCTCCATGTCAATGGATCTTCCTGGACAATGGATCGATCCATGTCCTCTGCATTGGTAGGTGAATTCTTAATAACTGGATTGCCAGGGAAACCCCCTAAACTTTTTAGCATTGCCTCTATATTGGATAGTAGGTTTCTCAGCAGAAACTAGACATAATAAGAACTATAAGTAAGCAAACTCAACTCAACAGCTGTGAGAGAGAGAGAAAGCTAAAGAGAATGAGGAACCAGTTAAGATATCACTAAGACAGTGGAAGACCAAGTGAAAGGAATCAAAAGGCAAGTAGCTAAGAGAGATATGAATAAGCTTGAGAAGAAAACTTTCTGTTGACCTTTATCAAAATGTTGAAAAAGATCTATGATGTTGGTACCTAATTGAAAAGGTAAAATTTTAAGCTATTTAAGAGACACGCACATAAATCTCATGCCACATGAAACACCACTGAATTTTACATATTAGTCTTACTAAGAACAAGTTTAAACTTCTAACTAATGATCATATTTGGATCTTTTCAATGCTCACTTGTAGATATTCACAGCAGGTCAGAGATATTAGGAATTAGAATCATAACACATTTCCCATGTTTAACTTGGTTCAGTCTGCCATCATAAATTTAACATAGCAACTTATCTTCCTGATGGGCATGCATTTTATCATTATGCATGAATTTTTCAATGAAATTTGCATTATTGCAAAAGAACCATAGATACATGTGTTTATAGTCAGTATCAGCCGTGCACAAAATGAATAAATTCTAATGACATGTGTCTCTTCTTGATAGCTAAACCTAGAATTGAGATTTTCCTGGAAAAAAAATTCAATCTCCTCTCCCTCAGGAATTTGGAATAAAACCTAGCAAACATCCGGGTTTTCTGTCAAAGGCAAATAACCTATACTTAGGATCATCACATTCCCAGGATATAAGGTTCTGTTTTACTTTACCTTCATTGCAAAATCATTCCCCTTGCAAGTATTTCTTGAAGTTGCTAAAAATGGTATGACCACTGGACAGACAATTAATATCATTTTCTTGCATAATCTAATTATGTATTAATATTGCAGCAGTGATGCCTGTAATGAATAAAATTTCTCATGACACCCAAATAATCACTCAGAATAGTGAGGAGAATAAATTGATATACATTGATTTTCTACTAAATGCCAGGCACTGTGGTTAATGATTCATATTTATGATCTCACATATTACTTGAGAATATCCATGGAATAATATATTACTGTCCTCAATTGATTTGTGAGTAAATTAAAACACAGATTATGCAATTTGCCCAAAGTCATAGAGATAGCAAATGAAGCAGAAATGTGGATCTGTCAGTCTAATGGCATACACTGGTTGCTTCTACTATAATGGAATAATTTGAAATAAACTTTTATTGAACACCTCCCAAGATGGTGCTTCAGAGTTCTTCGCTGCTAAAGAGAAAGTGATTTTGTATTTCTTTTTTCTCTAGTCCCGTAAAAGATAGATGGAATCAGATAGCAGTGTACAGAATAATCAACCATTGATGACTCTTTATTTAAAACTGTTTCATCTTCCAACTAATTCTACTGATCTCTAACAGCAATACTTTATGCTTCAAGCTTACCTATTCCCACTGAAATAATTTTTTAATTGTGGTAAACATGCTTAATGTGAGATCTAATCTCTTAACAAATTATTAAATACATCTACAGTATTGTTAACACATAGGCACAAAGTAATACAGCAGATCTCTAGAACTTATTAATCTTGTATAACTAAGACTTTATGCCCATTGAACAGCAACTCCCGATTTCCTCATCCCCATTTCCCCTTCCCCACCAACTACTCTACTCTCTATTTCCATAGGTTTGACTATTCTAGTAACTTCATATATGTGGAATCACTCAGTGTTTATCTTTCTGTTACCAGTTTATTTCTCTTATCATACTGCACTCCAAGTTTATCCATGTTGTCACAGATAACAGAAATATCTCCCTTTAGGAGGCTGAATAATATCCCACTGAATGTGTATACTGCATCCCGTTTATCTGTTGATGGGCATTTAGGTTACTTTCATATTTTGGCTATTGTGAATAATGCTGCAATGAATAGGAGAGTGCAGAAATCCATTTGATATCTTGATTTCAATTTTTGGAGGCCTACACTTAGAAATAGGATTGCTAAATCTCATGGTGGTACTATTTTTCTTTTTTTTCTTAGATTCTGCCTAATTCAATGTACTTTATTTTTGTTTTCTTTTTTTCATTTATTTTTATTAGTTGGAGGCTAATTACTTTACAATATTGTAGTGGTTTTTGCCATACATTGACATGAATCAGCCATGGCTTTACATGTGTTCCCCATCCTGAACCCCCCTCCCGCCTCCTTCCCCATCCCATCCCTCTGGGTCATCCCAGTGCACCAGCCCTGAGCACTTGTCTCATACATCCAACCTGGACTGGTGATCTGTTTCACACTTGATAATATACATGTTTCAATGCTGTTCTCTCAGATCATCCCACCCTCATCTTCTCCCACAGAGTCCAAAAGTCTGTTCTATATGTCTGTGTCTCTTTTTCTGTCTTGCATATAGGGTTATCGTTACCATCTTTCTAAATTCCATGTATATGCATTAGTATACTGTATTGGTATTTATCTTTCTGGCTTACTTCACTCTGTATAATGGGCTCCTGTTTTATCCATCTCATTAGAACTGATTCAAATGTATTCTTTTTAACGGCTGAGTAATATTCCATGGTGTATATGTACCACAGCTTCCTTATCCATTCGTCTGCTGATGGGCATCTAGGTTGCTTCCATGTCCTGGCTATTATAAACAGTGCTGCGATGAACATTGGGGTACATGTGTCTCTTTCAGTTCTGGTTTCCTCGGTGTGTATGCCCAGGAGTGGGATTGCTGTTGGGGAAACTCTATATTGTTTTCCATACTGCTTGCGCCACTTTACATTCCAAGCAACAGTATATAAGGCTTCCACTTTCTCCACATCCTTACCAATATTTTTTCCCTTATAATAGTCATGCTTCTACTAAAGGAAGCTTTTTAAAAAAAATTTTGGCTGTGCTGGGTCTTTGTTGCTGTGTGGGCTTTTCTCTAGTTGCAGAGAGTGGGGTCACTTTCTAGTTGCAGCTCACAGGCTTCTCATTGCGGTGAGTTCTCTTGTTGCAGAGCATGGAGTCCAGTAGTTGCAGCTCCCAGGTTCTAGAGCACAGGTTCCATAGTTGTGGTGCATAGGCTTAGTCGTTTCATGGCATGTGGAATCCTCCCAGATCAGGGATTGAACCTGTGTCTTCTGCATCGACAGGCAAATTCTTTACCATAGAATCACCAGAGAAGCCCTAAAGGAGGGCTTTGAGTCCCTGAAGTATAGAGGAATTAATTCCCTATGGAATGAACTTTGAACAGTGACAGGCAGGAAATGGGAGGGAGCCAGGCAAATGACACTGATGCTGGGAAAGATTGAAGGCAGGAGAAGTGGGCAACAGAGGTGAGATGATTGCATGGCATCATCAACCCAGTGGACATGAATTTGAGCAAACTCTGGGAGATAGTGAAGGACAGGGAAGCCTGACATGCTGCCATCCCTGGGGTTGCAAAGAATCAGATACAGCTGAGTGACTGAACAATGCCAGGTAAATGCATTCCTCCAATCCCCCTTTCCATGTAGGAATGGTTTCTCTGTATCCACACGAAAGATTTCTATGCTCCATGTGAACACACCATACCTCTTTCCTTCATCCTCACTGTTCTATACTGAGATTGCCAGATAAAGTGTCAGCATTCTACTCTTTGATTTGGGCTCTGCTGCCTAATGCTTTGAATTTCTGAAATGAAACGCAGTCTCCTCCTCCTCCTCCTCATTTTTACTCTTACTAATGTATATTAATTGCTACATATGTCTTAGCTTGAGTTTTGCAGAGATACTATAATATGAAGTGAGACTATATTAATTTTAATTAGCTAACATACATCTATCTTTACTTTACAAGCTTCTCTTTTAAAATAACAGATGTTGGTATAAATAATCAACCTGGAGGTTAACATGAACTATACATGTTTTCAGTATGTGTCTTTTTTGAAGATTTTTTTTTCAATTTTTTTTCAGTTCTATCATCTCACCTCAATTAAACCCCATAAGAAAACACAAAGTAAATGTAAAATTACAGTTAATAGTTGAGGTTTGAATTATGACTCCTTCTAGTTTCCTGAGTGTCTTAGATAATCTCTTTACTCACACACTCCACACCCTGTGCTCTGTGATGATTTAATTCTTCACACATTTTCTTACCCAGGTATTTTTTGCCATGATAGTTTTACAGAAAATGTGTCATATACACACTTGTTTGACTTTGTCTTTTTTTTTTTTCCTGTTTATAACATTATAATAATAAGGGATTTGGTTTAGGTCATACCTGAATGGGGCTTCCCTGATAGCTCAGTTGGTAAAGAATCCACTTGCAATGCAGGAGACCCTGATTCATATTTCTGGGCTGGGAAGATCCTCTGGAGAAGGGATAGGCTACTCACTCCAGCATTCTTGGGCTTCTCTTGTGGCTCAGCTGGTAAAGAATCTGCCTGCAATGTGGAAGACCTGGGTTTGATCCCTGGGTTGGGGAGATCCCCTGGAGAAGGGAAAGGCTACCCACTCCAGCATTGTGGCATGGAGAATTCTATGAACTATACAGTCCATGGGTCACAAAGAATCGGACATGACTGAGGGGTTTTCAGTTTCTTTCATGTTTATTATCAAAATACTAACATCTTTCAGTTTTTCCTATGTTTATTCAAAATATTTTCTTTAAGAGATAAAATAATACATTTGGAGTTTGTCTTCTTTACATTTCTTCAGAGTCTTTTTCTAGGTGCAGCTTAGAAACCAGACAATAGAGTATATTTTCCCTGTTCATATGTTATGCTTTTGTTTCAGGCATGTTTATTCACAGGCAAATATTTTTCAGTGAATTGGTCAAATTTACATGAATTTCACACTATACATGTATTTCTGCACCTTGCCAATTTTCCTCAGTATCTTCTTAAAATATCTATCCAACTTTAAATATTTATTCAATTTAATTCATTAATTACAACATCTATGTTATATTCAGGGGCTATGTTTTTCTTTTGAGTTTGTGTTGTTTTTGAAGCTTCTATAAAAGGCCATACATAATGATGGATTATATCTACATTCAGAACACAATACTTAGTCAAACAGCCATCTGTTCATTCCTTGTTTTTATGCAAATAACTTAGGTCATTTATCTGAAGCTGAGACAGAAAATATAGATTTCAAGAAAATAAAAATTATGAAATTATTGTATATTCTCAAAAAGTAGAGATGATGCTCACAGAGTCATAAAATCATGTTGCTAAAAGGGATTTGGGAATTTTTCTCCTCTTTCATGCAAATCTTTGAAACTGGGTTGAATGTGGTCTCCTTACCATAATAGCATGATTTTAATTTTTAAACAGGAGTATACTCCCTCCTACATTCAATTCTTAACTCTTAACTTCTTACCTCTTTTTTAGATTCTTTCTTTGTGGCATGTATATTACTTTTTCTCTCCAAACTGAATGCCTCTTTTGGCTTTTCGATAAAAGGTGCTGCTTCTATCATTGTGTCCTTGTTCTGAGCAGTTAAGTTGGGTTTTCAGTGAGCCGGGTCTCTGGGGTCAGTCTGACCCTCTGCTATGCAGACATCTGATTTGGGGCAAGATATTTTACCCCCTTGTGTCTCAGTCAATTCAGGTATAAAATGGAATATAAAAATAATTTCCTCAAGGCGTATTATATGAATTCTGTTTAGCCATCATTATGCTTAAGCAACTCAGGCAAGTAGAATAAGCTTGGGTCAGTCTTGGGTCAGTCTTAGTTTCATAACCCAGTTTCACCATTTACCATTTACTCTTTGACACTGGGTAAGTCATAATTTCTGAAAATCTCAGTTCTTCAGCTTTTATATAAGAGAATTCATATATACTTAATATTTAAAAAAACATACAAAATGAATGAAGTACTGATGCACACTGCAGTGTGGGCGAATCTTGAAAATACTGTGCCAAGTGAAAGAAAGAAAGTGCAGTCGCTCAGTCCTGTCCGACTCTTCGCCACCCCATGGACTGTAGCCCACCAGGCTCCTCCATCCATGGGGTTTTCCAGGCGAGAGTACTGGAATGGGGTGCCATTTCCTTCTCCAGAGCACATGTACTATGTGGTGAATGTGAAATAAGCAATGATATGAAATGTTCAGAATAGGCAACATAATACTTTGGCCATTGATGAGAAGCTGAACCTTTGGAATAGACCCTGATGCTGAGAATGATTGACGGCAAAAGGAGAAGCGGGCAGCAGAGGATGAGATGGTTAGGCAGCATCACCAACTTAGTGGACATGAATTTGAGCAAACTCCAGGAGATAGTAAAGGACAGAGGAGCCTGGCATGCTATAGTCCATGAGGATCGTGAAAGAGCAGATACGACTTGGTGACTGAACAACAAGAATGTATAGAGAAAATAGATTCGTGGTTACCTAGGACTGGGGGAGATAGTGATAATTGGGAGATGGCAGCTAAAGATTTAGCGCTTCTTTTTGGCACAGTTGAAATATTTTGATTGTCATTGTATAGCTCTGTAAACATAGTACCAAAAATCTTTACACTCTAAATGTGTGACTTATGTCAATTATATTTCAATAAAGCTGTTAAAAGCACAGTAGAAAATATCAATAATCCAAAGTTGGTTATTCAAAAAGACAAAAAAGAAAATTGACAAATTACTATCCAGAAGTCTGACAAAATGAGGGACAAAATGAGGGAATATCCAAGTTACTAAAATATGGCACGAAAAGACATACTACTACTGAGTTTATAGAGATTAAATGGCATAAAAGAGACAGCTTGGAATGATGTTGTTGAAAGATCATTTATTTCCCACATTTAAACTCTACAAGAAATGTTAGTCAAAGAGGAAGTTACCCCTCCTGTTATTAACTACTCTTTAATTTAGTGGTCAGCTTTGATATAGGCATAAACTACCTAGGAACATACACTGGATTTGAAGGGGACTTGAGTTCCACTCGAGGTTCCTGCAACTTTGAGTAAGTTATCTACTATATAAGATACATAAAAGATATTATTAATCTCTGAAGTAAAAATAATATCATCCTTTATAGTATTGCTGAGATAATTCACATGCTAAATTATCTTATGCAGCTGCTGTGAGCCACTGCATCAATTGATAGGAAGTTTTATATGATAGACCAGTACTTTGAATAAAGAAATTAATAGGTTTTGATGAGCAAGGGAAAAAAGGGAAACATGGAAAAATCAAAGTGTCATTGACTAGCAAGTAGGTGAGACGAATAATAGCATCTAAGGAATAAATGGTAGTATCACTAGGGAAATAAATTTAAATTTTCCTTTGAAGAAGATGGGATTTTGCAACTTGAGTTTGAATTTATGTTAAGGTGTCTAATTGGATTATTCCAGTAATGGGAATTATAAGCAAATATAAAGGAGACCTTGAGTTTTTAAAATTTAAAATCCAGGCCTTTGTGCATAAAACTAAATGTTAAAGTATGATTTGGTGAGTTTTACATTGAACTGAGGATAAAGAAATAAAGGCGAGCACATCAGACTGAAATTTCAAAGAATGCTCAAATTTGAAAAAAAAAAAAAGTATGAAATGTTATCAAACTTAGAGAAATAGAAAAAATAAATATTATTTATAATAAGTCAGAGAAAAATTGATTTATTGAAATAATTGTACTAGGTTAAGGCTAGTGAAGCATATTAGGGAAATAAAATTTTCAAAGTATTTTAAAGAGTAAAGAGAGTGGCAAGAATAGGTTATATTGATTTCAATATACAAGGTGAGTTTGATAGTTGAATTAAAATGGGAAGTTACACAAGTATATATGTAAGTTTAATTTTGTCATACATTCTTCTTAAATCTAGGAACATTTTCTCATCTTTCTCTGGCCGTGTTTTTGGCATTTGTGGCTCCATATGCTACCATTCTTTCCCTTTGTCTGCCAGCCACACTAGGCTACTTGCTATTTCTCAGCCATGCCAAGTACCCTCAAATTTCAAGGTATTTGAACACAAGTTCTGTTATGTGCCCACAGTACTCTTCTACCTGGTACTTGGATGGCTAGTCTCTCAATTTATTTGAATTCCTTTAAAAATGTCACCTCTTCAAAGCATCCTTTCCTAAAACTCATATAAAATGTCTTTTACTCTGATTACATGCCTTATGCTCTTTTCTGATTTATGTTTTTCTTTATAACTCAATACTACCTGATTTCATATAACTCATAGACTCCTTAAACATCAATGATTCAGTGTTTTTACCACTGTATGTCTGACATTAGAAAAACATTTGGAACATCAATTCAGTTCAGTTCAGTCACTCAGTCGTGTCCAACTCTTCGTGACCCCATGGACCTCAGCACATCAGGCCTCCCTGTCCATCACCAACTCCTGGAGTGTACCCAAACTCATGTCCACTGAGTTGGTGATGCCATCCAACCTTCTCATCCTCTGTTGTCCCCTTCTTCTCTTGCCTTCAATCTTTCCCAGCATCAGGGTCTTTTCAAATGAGTCAGCTCTTCCCATCAGGTGGTCAAAGTATTGGAGTTTCAGCTTCAACATCAGTCCTTCCAATGACCACCAGGGACTAATCTCCTTTAGGATGGACTGGTTGGATCTCCTTGCAGTCCAAGTGACTCTCAAGAGTCTTCTCCAACACCACAGTTCAAAAGCATCAATTCTTTGGCACTGAGCTTTCTTTATAGTCCAACTCTCATATCCACACATGACCACTGGAAAAACCATAGCCTTGACTAGACGGACCTTTGTTGGCAATGTAATGTCTCTGCTTTTAAATGTGCTATCTAGGTTGGTCACAACTTTCCTTCCAAGGAGTAAGTGTCTTTTAATTTCATGGCTGCAATCACCACCTGCAGTGATTTTGGAGCCCCAGAAAAATAAAGTCTGCAACTGTTTCCACTGTTTCCCCATCTATTTGCCATGAAGTGATGGAACCGGGTGCCATGATCTTAGTTTTCTGAATGTTGGGCTTTAAGCCAACCTTTTCACTCTCCTCTTTCACTTTCATCAAGAGGCTCTTTAGTTCTTCTTCACTTTCTGCATTAAGGGTGGTGTTATCTACATATCTGAGGTTATTGATATTTCTCCCGGCAATCTTGATTCCAGCTTGTGCTTCCTCCAGCCCAGTGTTTCTCATGATGTACTCTGCATATAAGTTAAATAAGCAGGGTGACAATATACAGCCTTGACATACTCCTTTTCCTATTTGGAACCAGTCTGTTGTTCCATGTCCAGTTCTAACTGCTGCTTCCTGACCTGCATACAGATTTCTCAGTAGGCAGGTCAGGTGGTCTGGTATTCCCATCTCTTTCAGAATTTTCCACAGTTTATTGTGATCCACACAGTCAAAGACTTTGACATAGTCAATAAAGCAGAAGTAGATGTTTTTCTGGAACTCTCTTGCTTTTTCAATGATCCAGCGGATGTTGGCAGTTTGATCTCTGGTTCCTCTGCCATTTCTAAAACCAGCTTGAACATCTGGAAGTTCATGGTTCACGTATTGCTGAAGCCTGGCTTGGAGAATTTTGAGCATTATTTTACTAGCATGTGAGATGAGTGCAATTGTTCAGTAGTTTGAGCATTCTTTGGCATTGCCTTTGGAATTGGAATTGGGTTGGAATGAAAACTGACCTTTTCCAGTCCTGTGGCCACTGCTGAGTTTTCCAAATTTGCTGGCATGTTGAGTGCAGCACTTTCACAGCATCATCTTTTAGGATTTGAAATAGCTCAACTGGAATTCCATCACCTCCACTAGCTTTGTTCATAGGGATGCTTCCTAAGACCAGCTTGACTTCACCTTCCAGGATGTCTGGTTCTAGGTGAGTGATCACACCATCGTGATTATCTGGGTCGTAAAGATCTTTTTTGTACAGTTCTTCTGTGTATTCTTTCTACCTCTTCTTAATATTTTCTGCTTCTGTTAGGGCCATACAATTTCTGTCCTTTATTGAGCTCCTATTTGCATGAAATATTCCCTTGGTATGTCTAATTTTCTTGAAGAGATCTCTAGTCTTTCCAATTCTATTGTTTTCCTCTATTATACTTGGAACATAATTGGTGCTTATTATGGGTTGAGCTGTATCCCCGCACAAAAGACAATTAAGTCATGGCCCCCATGCCTCAGAATGTGACTTCATATGGAAACAGGATCTTTAGAAAAGTAGCCAAGGTAAAATGAGGCTGAATTCCTGAATTCAGTAAGCCTGGTTAAAATATAAAAAGCAGAAACTTGGACACAGAGATAGACACACAGAGGGAAAATGTGAAGACACACATGGAGAATGCCATGTTAATACAAAGAATTAGGGTGATAGTTCTACAAGCAAAAAAAAAAAAAAAAAAAAAAAAAAAATATTGCCAACAAACTACCAGAAGCAAGGAAGACACATAGAAAGATTCCCTTACAGTTTTCACAAAAGTACTGGCCTGCCAACACTTTATTTTGGCATTCTAGCCTCCATAACTGTGATACAGTAAGTTTCTCTTGTTTTCTGTCACCCAGTTTGTGGTACTTTGTTAACAGTATCCCTGGGAATCTGTTCCCATGGCCTCTGAGACTTCATTTCTGCTTCAGAGACTCTGATGCTTATTTCAGAACTAATTCCAACCTACTGACTCTATCAGGCTTCAAGTGCTGTTCCTAACTGCTTACTTTGATTTCCCTGAAATTAAAGTGTTAACCTGTTGAAGTCCATAAAAGAAAAAGACTCAGTTTTGAATTTAAGAAATGCATTAAGCAAAGTTTAAACACTTCTGGCTATTTTATTTCCTTGGTTTCAAATCTCAGGTACACAGACTTGAAATAATCACAGCTTTTGCTTCATGACTCACTTGCAGCATTGATCCATTAAGATCCACTTTATTCATTTATTGAACTGAATGAATATATCAGAGTAAAAATTATGAATTGATTTGATTTGATTCTGAAGAAACTGATCATTTATATGAGACATCAGAAAAAAAATAAGTACATTGATATTTTGTGTTAAACATTTAGTTTTTGCTTTACTTTTTTACAAAATGTGTAAACCCACAGATTTGACTGGATGATGTCAGAATGACACTTCAACCTTAGCCCTTAGCTACAATGGCAAATAGATCTCAAAGACATTCTTTTATGCAATCATAATACCACTTTTCACACCTATGAAAAAAACACAGTATTACATAATAATCAGTCTAACTCAAACTTCCCTAATTTTCTGCCAGTTGTTCATTTTTAGGGACCCCCCCCCCCCACGGGACTTTGAACATCTGGGTGATTCATAATTGCTCAAGGTCATCGATGTTTTTTCCAAAATTTGGAGTCTGAGACTGGTGTCCTCTGAAAGTATTATGGTTTTTTACCACAGGTTTAAGTGAAGTTCGGTTAGTATGAATTAGACTTTGGGGTGGGCCAGTTCTTGGCTCTAATTTGAGTCTGTTGGATTCCAAAGTAGAGAGTAAGTTACAAGAGGAGTTTCTCCTTTGATTGTAGCAATGTATACCACGTAAAATACTATCTGCTTATTTCTGTAAGAAAAAAATCTGTATGTATTTAATATAGTTAAAACTTTTGTGTTTCCCAGTTAGGTGGTCTTAAACTAGATATTTTACTGAAAACAAAATGAAAAGAACTCACTGCAAAACCAATTTCAAGTGATGTACTGAATCTGTATAAAAGGGGTTCAGATAAAAACTTTTACTCTTTCATTACAGCTAAATGAATTTAACTACATTCTGGAGATGTTCCTGTGCAAAATATTAAAAAGTGTACATAGAGTCAAAGCTTTGACCATTGAAAGAGAGATTTCCCATCTGAAACATATTCTTTAAAAGAATGGAAAAATTGGAGACCTACGTCACTTACTCAGAAAGTGTGTCTACATTTATCTATTTACAAATGTACACCAGGGATGTAACACTAAATCAAGGAGGCTAATGCATGCCTAAATTTCACTTTGGATTATTTCAGCCAAACTGTACCATTTTAGGTGCTGCTATTTTGGTCTTTGTGGAATATTACTTTTCTGTTACACTTTGCTAACTTTAGTTTTCAAGGTCAAGCACTTCTGAGAAGTCTAAGATGAGTCACTAATATCACAGAACAGTGATCAGCACTGCTTGAATTCTTCATGCAGGAAGGATAAATAGTGGCCAGAAGTATGGATTCAAGTCATTGGCACAAATCCTCTGGGAGAAAGAAGTCATTTCCCAGTCTAATTATGAAAGTTACTTGACATGCTTTCTAGCATAGGCCAATTATCCTTTATAAAATAGAAGTGCTATCAATTCTGATCCTCTGTCTCTTTTTTGCAGAAAACCATTACTTTTTTCTTTATCACAGCTTCTCTCAAACATACATGGCGTGGCTAAAAGTTTGCACAATCAGGTCTCTTTCAGAAAATGGCAGCATATCCCCTTCACTTTATATCAGCTATGGCACCTCTATACATTTCCTAAGTTTCTTCCAGATGATTCAATCATTCCCTTAGGTTGGACTACACCTGCAAGATTTCTACTCATCACTGGAAATGTCTGGGAAGAGCAGTGATATATTATGCTGAAAGGGAGTCATCAATCACCATATGTTCTAAATCACTTCTTTGGTCAGACAAGGAAGTTAAGAGGAAAGTAATTGAAGGATGACATATGCCTCTTGTTTCTGGAATTTTCAGCCCAATGTCTTAAAATAAGCAAAAAATAAACACACACACACGAAGGCTTTTCTTTCTGCTAGTTTGCAGTGGAATTTGTTGACACTCTAAACACAGGTTTATAAATTTCAGTAAGTCTTCAATGAGTTAAAAGACTTGGGGGTTATACATTTTTCCCTTAGGCATCTCTAAAATGGTGAGAAGGGAAACATATGAATGAATTCTTCTGACTTATTCTCTGAATCAGTTAATTATGCATGAAACCAAAAATAGGAAACCTTGATCTTTATATGCCATAATGAGAATGCTCTGTAGCATTCCATTCAAGTGGCTGTGAGCTAATTCATTTTGAAGATGCTAATGAGCAGAGAAATGATTCTCTGAAAAATTTTCAATGCTATTTGCTGTCAGGCATGGCAATTAATTCCTTTGGTAAAGTCACTAGAGTAATTTTATCTCCTAATTCTGAAACTTATAGCAGAATTTCCAAAATTTGGAGTGTGACAAAACATTTCTTACAGTAAACCTATCTCCCACTCACTGCTTCATTTTGTAATTCATCAAGATCAGAAAATTTGGCAGCAGTTGCCCTTGCAAATCAAATGAGATTATTTATACAGGCAGCTATATCTTGGAATCCTTATACTGGAATAGTAAGCTGTGTGCTGTGTGTTTGTGTGTGTGTGATTCTTCCAGAATCAAGAGATAAATGTCATCCTTCAGTATTTATTTTAAATAGTTGCCATCATAGTAATGATAGATCAACTAAAACTCAATTAAAACAAAAATAAAATAAAAATAAAAAATAAAATAAAAAATAAAATAAAAAATAAAAAAAAAATAAAAAAAAAAATAATTTAATAATATTCAATAGCAACTGTCAATTATCTTTAAAGCAAAGCATATATATGTGTGCATATATATATATGCACACATATATATATTCTGCTGTTTCTCAAGACCTCAGACCTCTTTGGGGTTTATTTTATTGTGTAAATTTAAGTAGAATGAAAAAAACCTTCAAATATTGTGATCAATGCATGTTATGTCAGTATCATTTTTCTTTCCTTTTAAATAGCCACTGTATTTAATATTAGAATTCATTGTGAAAAATCCATGCCTCTGTGCACGTATCAAGTTAGAAAGCGATATGTTTGCCTGTACAGTTTGGTGATTCAAAGAAAAAACACTCCCAATCCATGATCATGGGAGATATGGTTTAATCATTTTATTATTGTTCTGGCATATCAATCAGGACTAAGTTTTGTAAAGGACCTCTTTTAAAGTGGAGAGCTTCAGAAAGCAGTAGAGGAAGTAGAGGCAAAGGTAAATCATAATAGCTGGTAAACGTGTCTGCCTGTCATAAGACTGTTCTCCCTGAACATATTTAGTGCTGCTGTGGCCTTTATACTACATAGAATACTCAGCTAACTCCCAAATGGGGAATGGAAAAGATTTACTTATCCTGTGATCTCTGTTGTGGCTGTTTAGTAATTTTTAGTGAGGGCCTCAGCATCCATTCTCTTGCTTAATATATTGATTTTCTTTGATAGAAAATTACTGCTGATCCTCATGTTATATGATGTTATTGGGGAGAATGTCTCTCACTACAGAAACTTATATCCTCTTATTATGCTAATAAAGAGGATTGGCTCCTAACACAATCTTCCCTCAACATATGCTCTATTATGGATTTTAATCATGAACGGAGAGATACAAAAAATAAAAATATTTCTTCTCAGCTATGGCATCATGGTTAGTCTTCTCCTTTATGGCACTGTAAACTGCAAAGCTATGATACACATCTCAGAAATGTAATCTTTCTCAGGTCATGAATGACTATAAAAAATCTAGTTTACATAAATTATAGAATATGAACAATTTTGGAAATTAAATTTTAAATAAACATGTTGTTGAGTTGCTAAGTTGTGTATGACTCTTTTGCGACTCCATGTACTATAGTCCACAGACTCCTCTGTCCATGGGATTTTCCAGGTAACAGTGGGTTGCCATTTCCTTCTCAGGGAATCTTCTTGACCCAAGGATTGAGTTTGAGTTTTTGCCATTGGCAGGCGATTCTTTACCACTGACCCACCTGAAAAGTGAAAGTGAAAGTTGTTCAGTCTTGTCTGACTTTTTGTGACCCTGTGACCTTATACAGTTCATGGAATTCTCCAGGCCAGAATACTGGAGTGGGTATCTTTCCCTTCTCCAGGGGATCTTCCCAACCTAGGGATCAAACCCAGGTCTCCCGCATTGCAGGCAGATTCTTTACCAGCTAAGCCACAAAGGAAGCCCAAGAATACTGGAGAGGGTAGCCTATCCCTTCTCCAGTGATCTTCCTGACCCAGGAATTGAACCAGGATCTCCTGCATTGCAGGCGGACTCTTTACCAACTGAGCTATCAGGGAAGCCCCCAAACAACCTGGGAAGCCCCTAAATAGACATAGAATTTTAAAAAATCTTACAACAATATCTATTATGTAGGTTCTTCTAGAAAGAATGTTGCAGACTCTCTTGGGTATTTTTTAAAAAAATTCTATCCTTTATCTGTTTACAATAGATAGAATATCAAACACTACTTAAAGCCTTATTACATTGATGACTCCTATGATCTCCACACCTCTCATTCCCTAAAATTGAAAAATTCCTACCCATCCTCCAGGTTTCTACTAAACAGATTAGATATCACCTGCCCTATCCTCAATTAAGGTACAGATATTTTACTGTTCATGGGGTTCTTGAGGCAAGAATACTGGAGTAGTTTGCCATTTCCTTCTTCAGTGGACCATGTTTTGTCAGAACTTTCTACCACGACCCGTCTGTCTTGGGTGGCCCCACGTGGCATGGCTCATGAATTCATTGAGTTACACAAGGCTGTGATCCATGTGATTGTTTTGGTTAGCTTTCTGTGATTATGGTTTTTGTTCTGGAGGCTGTGGGGTTGTAGTTCTTGCTTCTTCTGTCTGATGGATGTGGATAAGAAACTTGTGTAAGCTTCCTGATGGGAGGGGCTAGCTGTGGAGAAAATTGGGTCTTGCTCTGGTGGTCAGGACCATGCTCAATAAATCTTTAATCCAATTTTTTGCTGATGGGTAGGGCTGTTCTCCCTCCCTACTAGTTGTTTGGCCCGAGGCAGCCCAGTCCTGGAGTCCACAGGCTCTATGATAGGGCTGCAGGTGAACTCCAAGAGGACTTATACCAACATGTGCCTCTTAGGACTGTTATTACTAGTGCCCCTGTCCCCCCACTATTTGGTTCCAAATAGGAAAAGGAGTACATCAAGGCTGTATATTGTCATTCTGCTTATTTAACTTATATGCAGGGTACATAATGAGAAACGCTGGGCTGGGTGGAAGAAGCACAAGCTGGAATCAAGATTGCCGGGAGAAATATCAATAACCTCAGATATGCAGATGACACCACCCTTATGTTAGAAAGTGAAGAAGAACTAAGGAGCCTCCTGATGAAAGTGAAAGAGGAGAGTGAAAAGGTTGGCTTAAAGCCCAACATTCAAAAAACTAAGATCATGGCATCCGGTCCCATCACTTCATGGCAAATAGATGGGGAAACAGTGGAAACAGTGGCAGACTTTATTTTTTTGGGCTCCAAAATCATTGCAGGTGGTGATTGCAGCCATGAAATTAAAGAACACTTACTCCTTTGAAGGAAAGTTATGACCAACTTAGATAGTATATTAAAAAGCAGAAACATTACTTTGTCAACAAAGTTCCGTCTAGTCAAGGCTATGGTTTTTCCAGTAGTCATGGATGGATGTGAGAGTTGGACTATAAAGAAAGCTGAGCGCTGAAGAAATGATGCTTTTGAACTATGGTGTTGGAGAAGACTCTTGAGAGTCTCTTGGACTGCAAGGAGATCCAGCCAGTCCATCCTAAAGGAAATCAGTCCTGAATATTCATTGGAAGGACTAATGTTGAAGCTGAAACTCCAATACTTTGGCCACCTGATGTGAAGAGCTGATTCATTTGAAAAGACTCTGACTCTGGGAAAGACTGAGGGCAGGAGGAGAAGGGGATGACAGAGGATGAGAAGGTTGGATGGCATCACCAACTCAATGGACATGGGTTTGGGTGGACTCTGGAAGTTATTGATAGATAGCGAGGCCTGGCATGCTGCGGTTCATGGGGTCGCAGAGTCAGACCCAACTGAGCAACTGAACTGAAGTGAACTGTCCCCACAGCAGGCCACTGCTGACTGATACCTCCACAGGAGACCCTCAGACACTCACAGGCAGGTTCTCTTGTGGGGTCACTGCTCCTTTCCCCTGGGTCCTGGTGTACACATGTTTTTGTTTGTACCCTCCAAGCATCTCTGCTTCTCTCAGTCATGAGGAAGTTATATAATCAAACCCCTCTGTCCTTCAAAGTCAGATTCCCTGGGGATTCCCAACTGAAAAACTGATGTGGGGCCAGGAACCTTTGCAAAAGTGTGAGAACCTCTTTGGCATTACTATTTTCCAGTTTGTGAGTCGCCCATCCATTGGGTATGGGATTTGATTTTAACATGATTGAACTCCTTGTACTATCTCATTGTGACTTCTCCTTTGTCCTTGGATGTGGGTATCTTTTTTGAGGGGGGGGGGTTCCAACATCTTCCTCTTGATGCTTGTGCAACAGGTAGTTGCAATTTTGCTGTTCTGAAAGGAGAAGATGAGCACACTTCTTTCTACTTAACTGAGTTAATGTTTTTTTTTTTTTTTTTTAACATAACAATAGGAGTTGTGAAAACCTGAAAGCCTACAGGAAGTTGAATTAGGACTCACCCAGGGGGAGAGAATAGCATTAAAGTCTCAGGTGATTACTGCAGATCCAGTAACCCAAAGTTAAACTTTGTCCTAAAAACAGAGTAAGAAGATTTTGTGGAATAAACTGCCCAAAGAGAAAGTTGAGGTAGGTTAACAATCTAGGCATAGGGATGAGGGCCAAGGGGAAGATACAGAAAGACACAGAAGATTTGTTGGAAAGTCTAATTATAGATTTATATACAAGCCAACTAGGCATGAAATGGGAGAGGAGTCTTTTATCTCTGCCCTCTGGAAATTTAAGAAATGGATATTGTCAAATTTATTGAGTGAAATTAATATGTAATAAACACATTCATTTCAAGGGTGTAGTAGTAACTTTTGACAAGTGTATAGAGTCAAGTCACCAT
Organism: Muntiacus reevesi; assembly: GCF_963930625.1. Taxonomy (NCBI): domain Eukaryota; kingdom Metazoa; phylum Chordata; class Mammalia; order Artiodactyla; family Cervidae; genus Muntiacus; species Muntiacus reevesi. The sequence continues at coordinate 18,874,061 of NC_089253.1, forward strand.
CACAGTCAAGAAATAGGATACTTCCACTACTCCCCAAAACTTCCTTGTGTTCTTTCCTGCTTGGAATCTCTATTTCCAGTCTTAACCAACTGCTACATCTCCTGAACGTCACTATAGTTATATTTGTCTTCTGATTGTCTGTGTCAGTGGGATCATATGGTATCTCCATTATGTCTGGCTTACTTACTTCAGCATGATATTTGAGATTCATCCGTGTTTCTGTGTATAGCAGTAAATTTTCATGTTGATTTATGAGTAGAATTCCACTATATATTACAATTTGTTAATGTTTACCAGTTGAAGTACATTTAATGTGTTTCCAATTTTAGAGAATTATGAATGCAGCCAGTATAAATAGTTATGACCAATTCTTTGAGTTGACATATATTAATTGTCTGATCTAAGATATTGATTCCTCTCACTGAAAATTCAGTAGTATGATTTATAGGTTGTATGTTAAGTATATGTCTAACATTTAAGAAATTCCCAAACTCTTTTTTCAAAGTGTTTCTACAATGATATATTTCCAGTTGGTTCACATCATTGCCATTGCATAATATTGTCATTCTCCTAAATTTTATCTATTTTAATAAATGTGTAGAAGAATCACATTGAGGTTTTAATTTAGATTTTCCTGATAACTAATGATTTGCAATGATTTTTCATATGCTTATAGGCCACTGATATGCCTTCTTATATAAAATATATATGCAAATTGACTACTGTGAGTATTTTTATTATTATTGCATTGAGAGGATTCTTTGTACATTAGTAAAATATTTTTTGTTAGATATATATCTGTTAAAATTTCTCCAATTGTTGACTTGCCTTTTAATTTTCTCAGTATCTTTTGAAGGGCAGAAGTTTTCAAATTAAATGACATCGAACTTATCACTTTTAAATTTATGCATGTTTTTGAATTGTAAGAAATAGTGTCTTAAACCAGGGTCACAAAAAATATCCTATATATTTTGTTTTAAAGGCTTATTGTTCTAGGTTTCACGTTTAGATCCATGATATATTTAGAGTTAAATTTTGTGTGTGCTGCAAAGCAAAGCTCTAGGTTATTTAATGTGCTTTGAAGTGTGGATCTATAATTGCTGTAGCAGAATAATTTTAGAAGATCCTTTTTTCTCTATTGGGTTAAATTGTCTGCCTTTTTGAAAGATCAACTGAATACTGGATTGTTGTTGTTCAGTTGCTAAATCATGTCTGACCCGACTGCTGCATGCCAATCTTCCCAGTCCTTCACCGTCTCCTAGAGTTTGTTCAGACTCATGTCCATTGAGTTGGTGATGCCATCCAAGCATCTCGTCTCTCTTGTACCCTTCTCCTGCCTTCAGTCTTTCCCAGCATCAGGGTCTTTTCCAGTGAGTCAGCTCTTCACATCAGGTGGCCAAAGAATTGAAGCTTCAGCATCAGTCCTTCCCAGTGAATATTCAGAGTTGATTTCCTTTAGGGTTGACTAGTTGGGTCTCCTTGCTGTCCAAGAGACTCTCAAGAGTCTTTTCTAGCACCATGTTTGAAAACATCAATTCTTCATTGTTCAGCCTTCTTTATGGTCCAACCCTCACATCCTTACATGATAGCTTTGACTATACAGACCTTTGTTGGCAAAGTAATGTTTCTGCTTTTTAATACTCTATAGAGGTTTGTCATAGCTTTTCTTGTAAGGAGCAGGATACTGAATAAGTATTACAAAAAAAAAAAAAAAAGAAAGAAAGAAAAGAGAGAGAGAAAGTGTTGATAGAGAGCTGATAAGCTGAGATCTGTTCCAGTTGCAGGAAAGTTGAGAACAATGTCCCTGGCAGAAAGCAACACATGGTGGGAATGTCACACACAGGAGAGGCCGAAATCACAAGAATGCCATTTTGATCACATAGGAATCAAATAGTGCTAAATATTGTTTATATAAACGGATCTGGAATGCTAAAAGTTGACTCATTGGAAAAGACACTGATGCTGGGAAAGATTGAGGGCAGGAAGAGAAGGCAGTGACAGAGAATGAGATGGATGGATGGCGTCACCGACTCAAAGGGCATGAGTTTGAGCAAACTCCAGGCAATAGTGAAGGATGGTGAAGCCTGGTGCGCTGCAGTCCATGGGGTCACAAGGAGCTGGACGTGACTTAGTGACTGAACAACAAGAAGGCCTGCTCTAAGGATCTGAGTGTTTCTCTAGTAGAACACATTGTTCTGTACATTTAACCATTTAAGCCTAATCAGTTAGAAAACTGGCATCATGGAAACTTCAAATGTGTACTAGTGGAGCAGTTTTCTTTGTCTGTTTGCATTTTTTAATTTACTCTTCAAAAATAGTATCAAACATCGAAAAAGATTAAATAGATAGCTCACACTTGGTGGTGAATTTTGAAAAGGTAAATGGGTACAAACAGGCAGTGAACATATGAAAGGCAAATAGTAAATCACTCTTGTGAATGATCAAAGAAATGTATATTTAAAACAATATCCCAGCATTGGTTTTACTCTAACCAAATAAATATAGTTGTTATCATAAAGTCCATAGGACCATAGTTATATTACTGTTTCTATGGTAAATTGGTATATTCTTTTGTGTGTGTGTGTAATAAAGTTTTATTAAAGTGTAGAAGAGATAGAGAAAGCTTCTGACATAGACAACAGAAGGGGGCAGAAAGAGTGCCCCCCTCTCTAGTGTTAGCAATGGAGCTATATACTTTTTAATTACTTATTATAGTGAATCAAAAAAATGTCTAGAGGTTGTAAAGACCTTACTAGACCCACTCCCATAATTTACATTTTAAGATAACAGGATTAGCACAAGGTTTTTTCCAGGAACTGTTCTCAAGCAAGATACTTCATTGTTATATAATTGTAAGGAATGTAGAGGGAAAAAAAAGTTTGTCCTTTCCTCCTCCTTGAGAATTTTAGACTCTTCTTTCCTTGGAGACCCCCGAACTTCTTATCAAGCTGCCTAGGAATTGACTCAATCTTCTTCCCATTTTTAAATTAGCTTTTCTTGCTATCAAGCTATATGAGTTGTTTATATTTTAGATATTAATGCCTTATCAAGTATATGCTTTGCATATACTTTCTCCTCTGTAGATGGTATTTCATTTCATTTTTGTGCAGAAACCTTTGTTTGTTGTAGTCTCACTTGCTAATTTTTGTTTATGTTACCTTTTTAGTTGTCAAAAAACAACAACAACAAAAAACATTGCTAAGATTGATGTCAAGGAGCTTATTCTCCATCTTTTCTTTTAGGTGTTATGATTTCAGCCAAGTTTTTAATCCTTTTTGAGTTAATTTTTGTGCATGATGTAAGACGGTGGTCTGGTTTCACTCTTTTGCATGTGGCTTTCCTGTTTTCCCAACATCATTTATGGAAGAGACTGTTCTCTTTCCGTTCTATATTCTTGGCTTCTGTGTCAAAAATTAATTGAACACAACGAGTGGGTTTATTTCTGGGCTTTCTATTCTTTTCTTTTGATATATGTGTTGGTTTTTATGCCCATACTATAATGCTTTCATCACTGTATGTTTGTAATATAGGATGAAATTAGGAAATATGATGGCTCTAGTTTTGTTCCTCTTTCTCAAGGTCATTTTGGGTATTTGTTGTCTTTTGTGGTTCCAAACAAAATTTAGGATTGTTTTTTCTATTTCTGTGAAAAATGCCATTGGGATTTTGATAGGGATTGCATTGAATCTGTAGATTATTTTGGGTAAGGTGGCTCAGCAGGAGTCTCAGGAGATGCAGGTTCAATCCCTGGATTGGGAAGATCCTGGATCCCTGGATCCATGAAGGAGGACATGGCAACCCACTCCAGTATTCTTGCTTGGATAATCCCAAGGACAGAGGAGCCTGGTGGGCTACAATCTTAGGGGAGCACAGAGTCAGACACAACTGAAGCGACAGCACAGCACAAGACGAGCCCATAACTAATATCATACTCAATAGTGAAAAACTGAAAGCACTTCGAAAATTAGGAATAAGACAAGAATGCTCATTAGTATTACTTTTATTCAACACAGTCTTAACATTTCTGACCAAATCAAATAGGCAAGAAAAAGAAATACAAGCCATCCAAATGAGAAAGAAAGAGATCAACTGTGTTTATCTGCAGATATCGTATATAGAATACCCTTAAGACTCCACTCAGAACTGTTGAATCTAATAAACAAAATCAGTAAAGTTGCAGGATATAAAATCAATACTCAGAAATCTATTTCATTTCCATATACTAATAGTGAACTATCAAAGAAAAATTAAGAAAACAATAGTTGCAAAAAAAAAAAAAAAAGAATAAAACATCTGGAAATAAATTTAAACAGGGAAGTAAAAGACCTGTAAACAATGTGGTAAGATACTGATAAAAGAAACTGAAGTAGATGCAAATTAAATGGAAAGCTATTCATGCACATGAATGGAAAGAATTAATATTGGTATATTCTTTTTAAAAGAATTCTTATGCAGAAATTCAAATGCTCTACTCAGGGAAGCTAATTCCAGGAAATGACTCTAAAATTACACCTAGAAGCCCAAAATTCAAAACAGAGAGATGCTTTTAGATGCATTCTTTCTGTTTCAAATTTTAAAATACTAGAAATAATTAGACCATACAATATTATGAAAAGGGTACATTGATATAAGAGGCCATTAATTTTTTAAAATTTATTTGTTTTTTAATTGAAGGATAATTGTTTTACAGAATTTTGTTGTTTCCTGTGAAGCCTCAACGTGAGTCAGCCATAGGTATACATATATCCCCTTCCTCTTGAGCCTCCCTCTCATTTTCCTCCCCATCCCACCCTTCTAGGTTGATACAGAGCCGCTGTTTGAGTTTCCTGAGACAAACAGCAAATTCCCATTGACTATCTATTTTACACATGGTAATGTAAGTTTCCATGTTACTCTGTCCATATGTCTCACCCTGTCTTTCCCTCTCCCCATGTCCATAAGTCTGTTAAATGTTTAATTAACCTGAAGTCAAAGCAGAACAATGAGAGGAGGAAGATGTGTTCTTTTTAAATGTTATCTAGGATTGTGAATATATTAATAGAGTGATTATGTTACATAAATGTATGTAGCGCATGTGTCTCAGTGTAAGTTTCATCTTACCCTTCTGAATATAGGGATGAAGTTGTATCTAATTTCTAGGATCACTCTGAGAATTAAATTTGAAGTATAAAGTATGCATCTAAATAAATTACATTCTACAGCTATAACAAGATATCTATAGTTAATATATTACTTTCTAAGTGGGTTTTAGGTCAATAAAAATAGAGGGTCAAAACAACAATATATTCTCAGCTCTCAGCTCAGTATTTTATGTTGATTTAAGAGGTGTGACTTTGGTTCAAGGAGTTACAAAGTAGAGATATAGTCATATTGAGAATAATATCACCCATTGCATAATAGTCAGTGGAAACCACTTGTGCTGTCCTCAGTTCCACAAAGTGTAGCAGTGACGTTGTAAAGTGTGCTACGTCTCCGTATCTCATTAGTATTCTACTCAGTGCAATCTCACAGTTCATAAAATTAATAGCTCTCTGCTCCGCAATCCAGAAAATGTGAAATTTTGCCATTTTCCATTTCAAATGACATTTGTATTTATTGTGTTTATCTAAATATCTCATTTTCTTTTCTTATAAAAATGATTTGAAGCTACTGTACTAAAGGGAAAAACTTAATAGTGGGGGAAAAAGGGACAATTAGGGATAAAAATCAGAAAGAAACCCTTGAAAGTTCTGAGAGGTCAAAGGAGCCTCCAGTACTTTTTCATGGAGAGGCTGATGGTTAGAGCTGTGGTACATTGTTCTCACTTCCTGACTAACAAATGTGGTTTTTACTAAGGCAATTTTGGATATCTGAAGACAAAGTTGATCATGTCAGGGTCAGAGTCTCAAGACAGAAATTCCTTCCCCATGTACTAATTGATGTGTAAAGTCAGTGTCCCAAATTCCTTCCAGTCTTATATGCCTTTGCTGACAAAGGATAATTATAATAACGATGTATTTAGTACTCACTTTGTGACAACTTAATGATGCTGCATATAGTTGAGCATGCTATGTATTGCACACCATTGGCACTCTATTCATATTGTAGTCAAATGCAGATATTCAAATTATGTTATAATGGCAGTAAGATGTCTTGGGAAGGGAATCTTTCAATTAACAGAAAGACACTATATGGATAAACTGAGGCCCTGAACTGTGCTTAGAAGGTGAAATAAATTATCTATTTTATTTTTATGGAACCATTTTATAATGGAACATTATCTTAATTTAGAGATGAAGACATTGAGCTTCAGAAAGACTGAAATTTTCCCAAGATCATAGCTAGTCATTGACAGACCTGAGACTTAAGACCAGATTATTCTAATTGTAGATCTCATAAATTTTAAAAACTCTTTTTATTATGGAAGTTCCAAATTTATTCAGTGTAAAAACAGACTATATTGAATATCCACCACCCAGCTTCAGCAACTATTAGTGGTCTTGTTATCATGCTTCATTTATATGACTTCCCAACATTTTTAAAGGCTTGTATTTTCTAGGTTCCTCACCTTATGTTTTTTTTTTAAAAAAAAAACTTCATACAATATGTGATTAAACTATAAGCTCCCACTAGTATTTTATTTATAAAAGAGAAGTGCATGAACACAAACATGGATTGGTTAGAAGAGAAATGAATCAAGATTGACTTTCTTGACTATTTTAGAAGTAAAGAAGACTAAAAAATATATCAAACTCAAAAAAATATAGTATATTGTATAGTGGAAAGCAATAAAATTTCAAATATTTTGAAAAGCTTACCTAAACTTCTGGCAAAATGGATAGTAACCACATAAGATTTTTAGCAGCTGTATCATCGGAGTTGATTTAAACTCAAAGAAAAATTACAGATTCACACACATTTGAGATAAGAATGACCTCTGAAGTCATACAGTCAGTTCTTTGTTATAAGATTGTTTACTTTGCTTTAACAGTATATTTGCCCAGCTGATTTTAAAGCCAGACAATATAAGTCAACAGGTTTATATAGACATATAGGCTTCCATAGTGGCTTGGTTGATAAGAGTCTGCCTGCAATGCAGGAGACCTTGGTTCGATACCTGAGTTGGGAAGATTCCCTGGAGAAGGAAATGGCAACCCATTCCAGTACTCTTGCTTGAAGAATTCCATGGACAGAGGAGTCTGGCAGGCTACAGTCCATGGGAATGCAGAGTTGGACTGAGTAACTTTCACTTTCCACTTTATAGGCATAATAAAAGGATATTACAAAAGTTGTCCTAATTGTTTGATAATCATACACTGACTACTGAAAAGTCAGAGAGATGGTGCCTTCAGAGATGTATATTTGTCTTCATAAATAGGTCATATTTCATTTATTATAACAAAATGTTGGACCGAGAATAGTCAGTAAGATGGAAAAGCTCTAAACAAGGGATACGGAATTAAGAGTGAAACATAAGTGCTAGAAATGTAGATATATTTACATGTATATTAAGGTTTCTATATCTTTACAACCCTACCCCACCCCACCTTTGAATCTGTTGCTGAATACTATGCATAGGAGATCAAACTGAGTTTCCCAGAAAAGAAACAGATGGATCCTTTAATTTTGAGGAAGTCATTGGCGTGATGAGACATTACAATCTTGACAGAAGACCTAGTCCCAACCCTAAAAAAGGCAAACAAAAACATTAAAATTGTTACATATATCTTATATTTGTTAATAACAAAAAGTAAGTTTATGCAAAAACATTAAACATTACATACATTTTTGTTTGCCTTTTTTAGGGTTGGGGGCAGGTCTTTGGTAAGGATTATAATGTCTCATTATGCCAATGACTTTCTCAAAGTTAGTGGATCCATCTGCTTCTTTTCTGGGAAACTCACTTTGACCTCCTGTGCATGATATTCAGCAACAGATTCAAAGGTGGGGTAAGGTAGGGTTGTGAAAGTTTATGGAGCCACTTTTCTGAGTAGCTTCATCCTCTAGGAAATATCCTGTGTGCTTGACGCATCTGTCCCCTTCCGCCTTTCTACACTATAGACTTCTCCTGTCAACTTAGAAAAATCACTGTGTTGTGTTCGGATCCTCCTCCTTGTGCAGTGGCTCAGAAAGCATCTTTGGGCAGAATGCCAGGGTTGATCACAGGGGCTCACCAAGCCCTGCAATTCTTATTTTTCAGTGTTTGAGAAAAGGTTCAACAATTTAATTCCTGGTTTTCTTATTATTTAGAGAGGGAAGCTCAGACTTGTACCAGATTCCCTATTAGGACTGCAGGCATAAATTTTCTGTATAAGGTTTAGCCCTTGGAATATGCATGCATGCATTTGTCACTTACCAATGGACTGATTTAAATGTGCTTCCTAAATACAGTCTTCCTGGATCCCTTAGCTATAATTAAAACTAGATCATCCCCTTATCCTTCATAATGCTTAGTCACATCCCAATTTTAAATTGTGCTGTATTTTATTTAGTTATGTATCAGTCTTCTCATCACAAGTTCAGGAAGAGATACAGTCTCTAATCTTAAAGGTGGTGATGCAGAAGGAACAATACATCTACTTGCATGGAATCCTGCTTGAGATTACCTCCTAAAATCAGCCATAAAATCAGATGGGACAATCAAAGTTGATAAGTTATTGAGTTGAGAAGGCCACAGATTATTAAAGTCATTGTCAGGTTCTGGGCTAATTTGGAATAGCCTCAATAATACAGTGAATAAAACATCATATTTGTATCTTGTTAGTAACATTACTGAGAGTCCAGTCTCTGATATTCCAAGCATATGGAAAAAATGAAGCTTAATTCATAAAGTAGCAAATGCTGCTTCATCACTCTGAATAGTGAAGCATTGTCTCTATTTATGAGAAATAATATATGCTGAGCACTGTGAGCAGACTACAACAAATCCTTTTTTTTTTTTTTTGTATTAAAAACACCTCTATTGCAAGTTACTGGATGTGTATTAGTCTCCTTATTTATCCTCCATTCCATACTTGTACAAAACAGATATTTAATAAAAATATTGTTAATCTAGGAAATTAAAGTTCAGCTATTTAAGCTGTCATCCTGTCAATTCTGGAAGTAGTTATATATCTAAAACCATGATAAAATAAATATATTTTCATTGTTTAAGAAGGCACTAATTAAAACGTACTTAAATGTTCATATTCACATCTTTGACAGTCTCATAAAATGAGATGTGGTTTCTTTGGTGGAGAAAGTACCCATAAACTTACACATTATTTGCTTGTGACCTGAAGGAATTCCCTATATATTTACATGTAAATGATATTTTCAATTTATCTAAAAGAGAGGACAGACCATGTTGGTCTTTGCTTAGCAGAAGGAGTCTAAGAAACGAATAACACTTTTTTCCTTGCTGGAATGTTTGGACATTTGGAAATCTTTTGTCCTATTTCCTACTTAAATAGCTTTAAGATAATAATAACTGTGAGGGCATGGTTAGTTTATTTCCTCTCATTTGATTTTATTTAATAAATATTTAGTGCATTTCTACTACACCTGGACACTGCACTATGTTTTAGGAACACTTCAATGAACAAAACAACCTTGGTCTTTTATGATTCTTCATTTCTTATATGGGCAGATAAATAATGATCAAGGGAGCAATTAATCAAAGTTATATACATTTTTTACCATGTGTGTGTGTATGCCAAGTTGCTTCAGTTGTGTTCAGTTCTTTGTGACCTCATGGATTACAGCCTGTCAGGCTCTTCTGTCCATCAAATTCTCCAGGCAAGAATACTGGATTGGGGTTGACCTGCCCTCCCTCCAGGACGTCTTCCTGATCCAGGGATCAAATCTTTGTCTCTCAAGTCTCCTACATCTTCTGCATTGGCAGGCAGGTTCCTTACCACTAGTGCTACCTGGGAAGCCCCTAACATAAGGAATATAAATAAAATACAGCATTGTGATAGAAAATGTCCTTGGAGATCTGAGGGATTCAAATGCTGCAGGTAACTCATATATAACAGAAGAATATTCCAGGTATAGAGAACAGAACCTAAAGGACTTGAGGTTGGATAAAGTCTCATGCTTTTGGAAATATGGTGTATGAGTATGGGAGCTCTCCACATAGTTCAGAATTAGATCCAGGATGGGGGAGTATAGTCAATATTTTATAATAACCAGAAATGGAGTATAGTCTTTAAAAATTGTGAATTACTATGTTGTAAATGACTAGAGCCACCCCTCTCCAGCCAGACAGGTAGAAAGAAAACCAGAAGAAAGAATTGTCACAGAAATTAAGATTATAAAGGTGTTTGAAACCAAGCAAATCTTTAAAATAAAAACAGCAATGATTTCTAATGTACAAGATGAAATAAGAATTTTATGATATATAATGAAAGATGTAACATAGTGTTTTTCAGAGAAGTTAACTAAGTGCCATAATCAGCATGTTAGAAATCTCCATGGCTTATTAAAATACAAGGATAAGAACTCATAAGCATCCTGAAACTAAATATCTTTCCTGGCATGTGATCAAAGAGAAGATAAAAGAGAGAATCTAGTATTTATTGATCACATACTCTGTGCCATTGAATAAAATAGTGATTAAGAACACAGAAGTAATGACCAGATTGCCAGTGTTCAAATTTCAGTTTTATGTTGATCAGCTCTGTGTCCTCAGGCATGAGGCATCCAAACATTGAAGAGTCCCAAAATACTGTTGTGGTGTTTTTGTGTAGATCATTACTATATATGGGGGTTCAGTAAGCTATTTAACTAAACTTGTTTTTCCAAATAATTAACATATCTCATTGGAGCTTTAGTGAGAGATATAATGGAAGAATAGTGAGCTATTTAAGCCATTTTCAGTTACAGGACTTATGTATTTCTCTTCAGCATATATTTAGATAATATTATTGCTTCCTCCTTTTGTTTTAAGATGTAATGTGCTAGCTCTTGATTGTTTGCAAATCAAACACTCCCAAAACCAAGCTGTGGGCAAAAAAGCACAAATGCTCTGTTCAGGTTACCTGTTGGTAAGTTTAAAATCACTGTGAAAAAGATATAGCTAGGGTCCCTGTCATAATGTGTTTTACAAGGCTGAAATCAAGGTGGCAGCAGGGTAACATTCCTTTTAGGCTGTTGATAGAATTCAGCTCCATGCAGAGATCCCTGTTTGCTTGCTGGCTGTTTCCAGGGAGATTCTCTCATCTCTGGCCATCTGCGTGCCTCTGTTTCCTTCTTCATTTTCAAGCCAGCCCAAAGGAATTGAAATCTCTCACTCTGAATCTCTTTCACCTCTCCTTCTGTGTCATCTCGTCTACCTCCAGCAAGAGAAAAGTCTCTCTTCACAAGAGCTCGTGTGATTAGATTGGATCTACCCAGAAAATCCAGAATAACCTCCCTGTTGGGGGTTAGAAAACCTTAATCACATCTAAAAGTCTCTTTTGCTATGTAACAAAACATATTTACAGGCTATAAGGACTAGGTAAGGGTATTTCAGCTTCCCAGGTGACTCACTGGTAAAGAATCTACCTGCCAATACAAGAGGTAATTTCAATCTATAGGTCGTGAAGATCCCCTGGAGGAGGAAATGGCAACCCACTCCAGTATTTTTGCCTGAGAAATATCATGGACACAGGGAGCCTGGTGGGCTACAGTCCATGGGGCTTCAAAAGAGTTGGACATGACTTTGCAACTAAACAACAATCTTTGGGAGACCATTCTATTTACCACATTGGTTCTTCAGAGTCCTTTACTAAAAGCGAGTAGTTATTTGGAAATCAAATCACATATTTTCCAATCATGTTTATTTACTAAAGATGTTTATAAATCAGCCTGTAGGAAAAATATCATAAATCCCCAGAGTATTTAAACTCAAACTTATTTAGAACTGTTATAAAGGATAATATATCACAATCTTGATCTCTTAGGTATAAAGGATGATGGCATAGTGCATTGTTCAAAGAACATTAACTTGGAAGATATATTAATAATAAATTCATAACTTACAAAAATCATTATCTAATTCATCTCAACTGAATCAGTTGATGTACTGAGTCTAATTTTGAAGAAATGAGAGGAAAATTTTAGTTAACAGTAGTTGCTTTAGGTAAGAAGGCAGGTAACTATCAATGTCTTTGTGCATTTTCGTACAATCTTACTTTTGGGTAAAAGAATCAATTTGCCATGGGTGGATAGAGAAGGAGCTAAGCTCTTCATTAAGGAGAAATAACTAGGATTCTAAGAATCTGTGCAATCAGTATGAGTCATATGCATTTGTGAGGTTATATTATTGAAGGTGGAAAATGTAGAGTAAATGAGTAGATAATCCTTCTCAATTCTGCATTGGTTAAACTACACCTAGAATATTGTATTCAATATTGGAAATCATGCATTGTAGAAATAAATATGGTGGATTTTAGTATAGAGTTTCCAACATTTTTAAGAGAAATTAAATAGGACATTTGAGGCATAGTTAAAGTAACTGGAGACGATGAGAATAAGAAGCAAGTCCTATTTGCAATTATTTGAAAGACATTCCTAAAATTTAAAAAAAAAAAAAAAAAAAGGAGGGGGACTGAATATTTTCTGAGTAACTTGAAAGGAAAGATTTTTGAATTAGGTGGAAGTAATAGAAAAGAACGTCTTTACCTTTAAAAAGCTAAAAGATAACTTCTTTACTTTGGGAGCTGCTTAATAGTGAAAAAGCTACCCTGGAGAGTGATTACCTAGTAACTGGAAGATGTTCAAGGAAGCCTGGAGGAATATTTGGAGGTGATGCTACAGAACAGCAGTGTGTCTCAAACTTCAGTGCAAATACCAACCACCTGGGGATCTTGTTAAAACTGTAGCCTCTGAATCAGTTGATCCAGGGTAGGCATAAAATTCTGCATGCCTAACAAGCCCAAGGTGATACAGGTTGAAGCTGCTCCCCAGATCCCTCATTGAGCAGCAATTTTGTAGCAGGATTGTATGTAGTGTGATAGAATGCATCAGCTGATCTAAGGATCTAATGATCTAAGGATCATTTCACCCCAATACCTTATTAAATCCTATTTGGCATACCAGGGACATGATTGCTCTGTTGGGCAGGGAAACTCTATCATCCCACTTTGGCAAGAGAAATAGGCCCACTTTCATACAGAAGAGTCAGAGAAAGTGAGATTATCTTGACCAAGAGGACATCTGGGACTTGGTGTACATTTCTCTTCACCATGTATTATTTCTGTTTCTTTTATTGGAGTTTTTATTAGCAAATGATGATAGGAACTGTTTTCTGGTTCCTTTAGTGGTATAATTTCATTTTGCGTAGCTATCCCTTGGCCTTATTTAGTATATTTGAAGTGGAACTTTTCACTGGGATGTTTATATTTGGATCATGCTTAAACATCAAATGAATTTTGGAAAATTCCATGTGGCAGGCAAAAACGTGAAACTTCCAAAGCCTTTGTTCTTATTTTATACTTTATATGGTTTAGCTGTAAAGAGATGGCTGTTAAAACTTTAGTCACTGACTATAAGCAGAAGAATGGTGACTGAATCTCTGGACAGAAATGTCTTAGCCCTTTATCTGCATTAGCACGTGGATTACGAACCATATTTAGCTTTCCCATAATTAAATATTTTCTTAAAAATGTATTTTATGCTACATTGAGAAAGTTCCATTCAAAGAAGGTAATGCAGTATGACTGATTCAAGTTATTTGTTTTGGCATTGAGTGGGGGCCATCAAAGTGGAAAAAGTTAAAATTTTCACATAATTTTCAAAACCTGTCACAAAACAGAAAAAACAACAAATTATTCTTCCTTTCTCTTTATACTCTAATTTGAAACTTTGTAGCTTCAACTTAGAATTAAAATGTTATTAGAAAGAAAAGTGAAAGTGAAGTCGCTCAGTTGTGTCTGACTCTTTGCGACCCTGTGGACTGTAGCCCACCAGGCTCCTCCATCCATGGGATTCTCCAGCCAAGAATACTGGAGTGGGTTGCCATTTCCTTCTCCAGGGGATCTTCCCAACCCAGGGATTGAACCCAGGTCTCCCGCATTGCGGGCAGACACTTTAACCTCTGAGCCACCAGGGAAACCCCAAAATGTTATTAGTATAGTTTAAATTTTAGCTCCTAGTGCTAATATCCAGGCTAAGATCTCCACTAAAAGTGAGAAATTATCTGCACTTGATGGTTTGAAAAAGCCAAAAGGAAGATAATAAAAATACTAAGAAATGTTCTAATTCTTGGCATTTGTTTCCAATGTTTCTATTAATCATTAAAGAGTATGAGTACATAATTTAATAGATTTGTTATAGACTATATACAAAATCATGATAAATTGGCCCAAGAAGCTAGGTTTCAAGCCTTGTGCTCTGACTAATGGAAACCATTCTTTTATTTTAGAATGGTGAAAGGGACAGTGGGTTTAGGGGACCTTGGATTGACAGATTTGCTTCACCGCAGTGGGAGGAAATGAAACTGTATTTACTTTGCATTGAGATGCCAATCATTGAAAAATCAATTCCTACAAATAAATAGTTTTTTGTTATCTCATCTATCTTCCTGTCTGTTTTAAAAGGAGACTGTCACAAAACCATTTTAGAAGAATAATTGTGATGTAGGTCCATGTTTCAGAGGCCCAAAATGGTCTATCAAAAACAGATTCATAGCTGAAGAAATTTAAGTTTTGAGCATTTTGGAAAAATAAAATTTCCACAGAACTCAACCAGGGTGGACAGGTAGTCTAATTGATTTGGGACCATTGAGACATACATAAGATGATCCTAATATATGAGACTGTACTAGGATACATAGTTGTATATATTTTATATATATATATATACATACACACATATAGTTCAAATGTGTACATGTATACATGTATATATATGTATGTATATATATACATACTTCAAATGTGTGTTTTGTTGAGGATGTCTTTAGTACACAATGCTTAGTGAGAGTAGTGTATTTGGAGATGGGGTGTGATAGGAAAATAATTTCCAGGAGAATATGGAGGCAGATGGGAGAGACTGGGAGAAGCTGGGACCAGATGCTACTTGTGGAGCCCAGCATATAAGAGAAAGTGTGGGAGGAGGGAGGGATAGAGAGAAGGAATGAAGATCTGAAATTAGGATATTTCTACAGCAATTGTTTAAGGGGAATACAACCTAATATTAGATCCATTTCTCATATGTCTCTTGGAAAGAAAAAATGAAAACACCAGCTTTAATTTAAAAGGGTTATGAATCATTTTAAAAGATGTTATTACCTCAAAGAGAGATAAATATTCATTATTAACATTTAATAAATTCATTTTGCTCAAAATACCATCATTAGACCTCTCTTAAATCCTATATTGTCCTATTATTTCTCTATCAGTATCTCAGAGTTTTACTTTGTTTATATTAAAATACCACTTAGTTCAAGATCATACCTATCTTATGTACATCCACATGATCTGCAAATTTTTATGGCTATTTTAATGAGATATATGAGATTGACTCATAAAAGCCAATAGAAATTCTAGTTGGGAATTGGATTGAGATTGCAATGAAGTAATAGTTAATATTACTCCTAGATTCTTTAACCTATTTTAATTTTTTTTCATTTATTTTCATTGTTGGAGGCTAATTACTTTACAATATTGTAGTGGTTTTTGCCATACATTGACATGAATCAGCCATGGATTTACATGTGTTCCCCATCCTGATCTCCCCTCCCACCTCCCTCTCCATCCCATCCCTCTGGGTCTTCCCAGTGCACCAGCCCCGAGCACTTGTCTTATGCATCCAACCTGGGCTGGTGGTCTGTTTCACCCTTGATAGTCTACTTGTTTCAATGCTGTTCTCTCTGAACATCCCACCCTCGCCTTCTCCCATAGAGTCTAAAAGTCTGTTCTGTACATCTGTGTCTCTTTTTCTGTTTTGCATATAGGGTTATTGTTACCATCTTTTAAAATTCCATATATATGCATTAGTATACTGTATTGGTCTTTATCTTTCTGGCTTACTTCACTCTGTATAATGGGCTCCAGTTTCATCCATCTCATTAGAACTGATTCAAATGAATTCTTTTTAATGGCTGAGTAATATTCCATGGTGTATATGTACCACAGCTTCCTTATCCATTCGTCTGCTGATGGGCATCCAGGTTGCTTCCATGTCCTGGCTATTATAAACAGTGCTGCGATGAACATTGGGGTGCACGTGTCTCTTTCAGATCTGGTTTCCTTGGTGAACTTATTTTAATTTAGATGGAATAGGAACCAGGTATTTCAGATATGTGAAAATCTTACTTGTTTCTCACCATTCTTCAATAGGAGCCCAAGTTCTTCTATTTAACTCTAAGTGTTTGACTATTCTATTAACTCTCAGGTTGAAGTGCCCTCAGATTTTATGTGCCCTGTTAATGCCTTCCACAGAAGGTGGCTTTCCTTCATTGTTTTCAGAAACAATTTTGAGTTCTATTTTCTGTCTCCTCTTGAAATTCCTAAAGCTTATAGCCTTATAAAGGATTCTGTGATTCCATCATTGTTAATGAGAAGGGGTCCTGCAAAAGCACACTGGAGACATAAGAGATCTGTGGTCACTCACTGAGCAAAGTGACAGGAGCGGGAACCGTGTCCACGTGTCTGCTTCTTAGCAGGTGTGAACTCTTGGCTTGCTATGATCACACAGGCTTTGTCTTATGTAGGGAGGTGTGGGTTAAGTGAGAGGGGTTTTTGTTGTTGTTTTAAGATGGTGATGTTAGCAAAGATGTAATGAAAGTTTAGGGTTAAGTACACCTTAAAAAATGTCTTCCATTAAAACAAACTTTCAGTTGAGTGATTTCACAAAATGTAAGCTGTTTTCATACATACTAACTTAGGGACTAACTGTGCTAGGAGGGTATATTAACTTTCCATATTCTCAATTTTACAAACATTACTGATTCTGAACGATTTAAAAACCTAACAATATTGTTCTAGGTGATTATGAATTTTTATTATATACTATATTTATTCTATACACATGTCTTGGAGATAATTGTAAGGTAAGGAAGTTAGAGAAGGAGAGGTTCAGAAAAAGAACGAGACTGGCGCTTTATAGGAACAGATCACTGTTAGTGAGGTGAGAAGGGGCAGCAGTCAGATTAGTGAGCTGTGCATTAACCCAAGAAAAGAGTAAATGTTTATAGGCATGTATGTGGAAAGCTACTGTCTTAAGGGGGCCTGTTCTTCTCCAAGGTTGTTCGGAGTAGTTATCTCTTAAACAGCTGGGGCAAGGAATTTTGGAGATTGGCCAGAGGCTGGACCAACTGGGAGTTGGGCGTAATCAACCTTAATGTCCATTTTTTGCTTCAGGTGAGAGAATTCTTTGTTTTGCATAGAATGGTGGGGAGGACCTGGAGAAGAGTTTTAACTCCAGGCTATTTTGAGCCACGTAACTTTCCTTCAGTAATAACCCCAAAGGCACTATGCTCTGGTATTGAGTGACATACGCTAGCAACAGGGGCTTCCCCCGTAGCACTAGTGGTAAAGAACCCACCTGCAAATGCAGGAGACAAAAGAGATGCAAGTTCGATCCCTGGATCAGGAAGATCCCCTGGAGAAGGAAACGGCATTCTATTCCAGTATTCTTGCTGGGAGAATCCCAGGGACAGAGGAGCCTGGCGGGCTACAGTCCATGGGGTTGCAGAGTCACACACGACTGAACACCTGAGCACAACACACTAGCAACATCTGGCCCTCTCTCACTTCTCGTGCACCATCTCTGTCTCTGTGCACGTGTGCGGAATGCGTGTGTCTCCCTTCCTCTGCTCTTCACCCCTGCAGCTGATCCTTTCCGGGTTCAAAACCAGCTAGTATCGCTGCTTCTGTGAAACAATGGCAAGATTGACTAGTTACAAGAGAGAGTGGCCTGCAATGCTAACATTATTCCCTAGTTGGCATTAAAAACATCTTCCAATCTTTGATATATATGGTAAAGCAGAACATTTTGTATAGGGAGAGAGAGTTGGATTAGAAGCATTTCTAAAATTCTACTCCCTATTGTAGAGCTCATTTACTACTATAAGACAGTACATATTGTACTGCCATACAGATATGGGCTCTTTTTTAATACTTTGAGATCTGGGACAAATAACAGTCTTTAAAATTATTTTTTCTTATTTGCAGTGTAAGGCTAAAACCATCTACTTTATTAACTGGAATATATACATAAAATGTAAAGTGTAGCTTTCAATAACTATTTATTTATATTATTGTATTATAAATATTATATTTATTATATATTATATATTGTATTTATTTTATTTTATTAGTTATCATTTATAAGATTTATATTATTTATAAATAAATTTATATTATTTATATTACTACAAATTTATTTATTTAAAAATATTTATTATAAATACTATATTTGTTTATATTGTTTATAAATAAATTTATATTATTTATTTACTTATTTTTTTACTTATAAATATATTATATTTATTATATATAATATAATTATATTTATTTATATTACTATAAATAATTATTTATCTCTCTTCCAAATGTTTTTCATTAAAATGTCATGTCAATAGAATTAATAAGGAGTCTTAACAAGAATGTATGCTCTTATTGGATCCAAATAAGTATGCATCTTACTTGACTGTCTTGGTCCGTAGAGTCCCCATTGCTAGGATGCCCATCTTATTAGTAGATAACTGTCAAAATACATGTCTCCATTTGTCTTTGCATATTTAGCACAAAAGATACTCACTCCTCTATATAATTTTTTTCACTTTCAAATCTTGAACAACTCCAGAAAATAAGGAATTTTTATCTTGTCATCACTCCAGTTAGTGTAAGCCTAAAATTGGAAATAGAATAGAGACAAAAACTCTCAATGAAAACTATTTCATGAACAAAGAGCTGTCATTTTGCAACATGTGTTTGAAGGTGGAATTAAGTAGGTTAACTCTTAATAATCTATTTGATTGTTAATTGTTGTATTAAATGACTCCTCAGTTTGAAGAAAATTATCATCAGCTAGTAGCCATTAGTTGAATAATTAGAATTAAACTATCAAAGCGTGAACCATTTGTTCAAAGATGAACTCCATTGTGTAATTTTTATGTCACTGTGATAAAAAAATATCCATTCAAAGAAATTTATGTGTGCATTACATATATACATTGCCATGTATGTTGGAAAAAAAATTTCCCAATTACATTTGTCATCTAAAATATAAATCACATCTAGAAAGTGGTAAAATTTTCTTCTGACTAAGCAGCAGATGTCATGAAGTTCATGCGCTAAAAATGAGGCCTTTGAATAATTGGTGAGTTCATAAAAACTGTTACTGAAAACCTACTTACACCATTTTAGAAATAATTTTAACTGTTCCTGCTACAGAAAATCTGAGTTGTAGGGATGACAATTTTAGCAGGAAAAAATGAAAATTGACTATGAGAGATGAAAAAGAAATTTCAAAGGGGAAAGAGGAAGATGAGTGCGGGGAGAGGAGGTGGGAAGAGGAGGAAAGAAGGGAGAAGAAAAGAAATAGAACTGAGCATTTTGTGACCAGATGACCAGTTTTTTTTTTAACTTAATAAAGCAACCTAGGTATTTCTACCAATCCACTGAGGTCTTCCTACAAGTGACATAAGTGACTTGATGGATGTTCCCATCCTTTCTGGAAGTAAAATGGAAGCTAGAGTCAAGTGAATTAGCTTCTTTGTTCTGAGCTACTGCCAAACTTAGCCACTTGTTATGTTAGATGGATCTTTGAGAACAAGCATTTATTTCTTTTGCTAGAAATCAATTGCCTTTATGTAAATTTATTCAGCTCTTCCCTTTGCCCCTCAAATAAATGATGGCCTGAAAGATTAATATGAACCCACAGATCCTGAAACAACATATAGCAGCAGACAATTTCTAAAAAAATAACAGCTCTGTGGCTAAAATGCATAGAATGTTTACACGAGTATTCAGAGCATACGCATTTTACCTTAGAAATTCAACCCCAAGAAATTTGAAATATACAATTGCTTGCCCTGCATCTATTCGTAAACCCATGTATTGTCTTCCACCTCTAAGGAAGACATTCACCCATAATTTCTATTAACATTTTGTGCTGCATTCATAGAAGAAAATATTTCTACTAGGAAATTTACTAAGCACTCTATCAGTGTGTCTCTTTGTTTTAAACCAGGTGCTTTTCTCAAAATATCACCTCATTTATTCCTTCACACATACAGGGGAACTTTTACTAAAGAATTTGTATGCAAAGCAGGGGTTAGAAAGGAGAAATCGGAGGTTAACTGTATTTCAGAATCAAAGGCAATATGGCAGATGTTTGTGATCCTTTTATCACCTGGAGCCCAGCACTGACTGAGAATTGTCTGTTATGTACATGGGATGCCAGCAGAGGACAGGAAAAAGACTATCCTCATTTCATCTGGTTGTCAGGTGAGGGGAAACATAGGCATTGGAGCCTTATACATAACATCAGCTAGTTCAGTATAACTGTGGTAAGTGTTCTAACAAATACACGTAGCCTTGAAATAATGAATGAAGATGATTAATCTGTCTGGGATCAGGGAAATCTTCCCAGAGGAAGTGAAAATTAAGATAAGACATACAGGTTAGCTGGAGAAGAGTGTACTGGGGAGAGTTAATACATTGTATTAAAGTCCTGGGGTAGAAGGCAGTGTAGGAAGTTATCAACATCTACGTGAGTTTGTGGCTTTGCTGGAGTCAGCTATGGAAATGGAAAGATATGGATAGATCCAAACATACTGAAGTTCATATCCATGATGGAAGAATTATTTCTCTTCTGTTCTTTGCTGTGTCCCTATGTGTAACACAGCAGCTTGCTCTCAGAAAGTGCTCAATTCCAGGTTATGAAATTACCATAGATGGTTGCCATTGTTGTCTCTTTAGTCTGTTCTTAAACAAGTATGGCAAATGTTAATGTCTGTTAAATAACACTGTCATTGTCTGTTACATTACTGCACTTTGTATATATTATATATGTATGAAATATTTCATGAGACACTTAGGACTGCTCTGGCATTGCCTATTTGCTTGTCTGTATCTCCAACTAGTCAGAGTGACCTCAAAATACCATCTGAAGTGTAGTCCTTTGACTCACCACAGACTGTATAATTGTTATGCCCACAACCATTTATTCTTAAAATAGCTTATGAAGAGCTCTCTGGAGAGTAATTACAGACAACTAACACATGATGCAAATTAATTGGAGGAAATTAATTCATGTAATTAGCCTCCAGACAGAATAAAAGAAGCATATTTTTCTTTTTCTTTACCTTCTTTGTTCATGTACTTGCACATTGAACATAGTTTTAAACCAAGGTATACATATTTTCTCTGCATACTTTAGATTTTAAATTTCATTTAAAAATTTCATGATTTTATATTATTCTTTCTGGTTTCTATTCATTAACTTATTTCTATTACAATTACCTCTGCTCTTACAATCGTCCTCCTGTTACCATTGTGCCTTATTTTTTTAACTAATAAACACTGGCCGTAATTGCTTCTTCTTTTACCCATGGACATTTCTGTAGCAATTTTCCTGTCCTTCCTGAATCATTAGTTTCTTTTTTCATTTAAAAGTCATTTTCTATGTCAGTTTGGTCACTAGAACTCAGGCACTGAAACCAAATTAGGGATTGATTTCTATGAGAGATAAAAGTGAGAGAGAGCAGCTGAACAAAGAAAGCCTTCAGAGTATGATGCAGGTTTGAGATCTGGGAAAAGAAAGGGAGGAGAAGTCAGGAATTGATAGGGAGATCCTTCATGTTAATGCTGATCTGCAATATTTTGGTAAGTTCAACAGAGACGTTTAAAGCAAGGACTGCCTGGGAGAGAGGTTATGCAGGGGACAGAAATGGACAGGCCTTTTCTCAGTCACTGACTCAGGCTGCCTGGCATGACCATGGCATTGGTTTGAAAATGGAAGTGGATGCAGAATGCTGGAGATTATCAACTAACTGCACTCTTGCAATATCACAGATTTGTTTTTTTCTTGAAGGGATATAAAAACAGTAGATGACCTTGAATGTTACTGTTTGCCCTTTGTGCTACATCAATCAGCTTGTCTATAAATGTTCAGGACTCAACTCTTACCAAGCGTTCTAGGCCTTTCTTCCTGTAGAGATACTTAGAAGACATAGAGTAGTGGCCTGAACTACACCCGCTCACTACAGTTGGTTTCTGGGTCACAGCTGTTACCTGCTCTCCCCCTCTGTTTTCCATTCTTAATTTCCCTTGCCATTGAGACTTTGGCTGGCTCCAACAAATTGCATGGTCTTGTGGCCCAAATCCTCTTCCAGAAGGGTCTTTAACCCCTTCCCCTTCCCCCATTTAGAGTCTTAACAGATTGGATGATGCCCACCCACATTGGTAAAGGGCAATCTTCTTTGCTTTCAGACTACTAATTCAAATGCTAGTAATCTCTACTAGCAACACCATCACAGACACACCAGGAATAATGTTTTATCAGATGTTAAGCAAATCAAATTGACAGAAAATTAACCATTACATGAATAAATAAATTTCTGGTATATTCTGGTCATACTGAACAAAAAGCAGTGTAGATTTTACCGTTGAATAGCAGACTAAAAAGGCCACCCTATATACCCCTCCTTGTCATTTTCAAAATATCTTAATATCTTTAGTTCATAAAACACCCTTATGTGATTGTTGTTCATTGCTCCATTGTGTCTTACTCTCTGAGACCCCGTGGACTGCAGCATCCCAGGCTTCCCTGTCCTTCACCATCTCCCAGAGTTTGCTCAAATTCATGTCCATTGAGTCAGTGATGCCATTTCAACCATCTCATCCTCTGTCATCCCCTTCTCCTCCTGTCTTCAGTCTTTCCCAGTATCAGGGTCTTTTGCAGTGAGTTGGCTCTTCGCATCAGGGGACCAAAGCATTGAAGCTTCAACTTTAGCATCAGTCCATCAAATGAATATTTAAGGTTGATTTCCTTTAGGATTGGCTGGTTTGATCTCCTTGCAGTCCAAGGGACTCTCAAGAGTCTTCTCCAACACCACATTTCAAAAGCATCAATTTCTTTGGTGCTCAGCCTTCTTTATAGTCCAACTCTCACATCCATACATGACTCCTGGAAAAACCATAGCTTTGACTATTCCAACCTTTGCTGGCAAAATAATGCCTCTGCTTTTTAATATGCTGTCTAGGTTTGTCATAGCTTTTCTTCCAAAGAACAAGTGTATTTTAATTTCATGGCTGCAGTCACCATCCACAGTGATTTTGGAATCCAAGAAAATAAAGTCTCTCATTGTTTCTGTTGTTTCCCCATCTATTTGCCATGAAATGATGGCACCAAATGCCATGATCTTAGTTTTTTGAATGTTGAGTTTTAAGCCAACGTTTTCACTCTCCTCTTTCACTTTCATCAGCAGGCTCGTTAGTTCCTCTTGGCTTTCTGCCATAAGGGTGGTGTCATCTGCATATCTGAGGTGACTGATATATCTCTGATTATCTTGATTCCAGCCTGTGCTTCTTTATGTGATGGTCTGCCAGTTATCAGTTCATTCTTTAATTCAAATTTAGTCTCCTTTGTCCTGCTTTAGGATACCAGACCTGGACCTATAAAACTTTCTTCTTTGCCAAATGGGATGATACCATGCTTTTTTCATTGGAGAGTGCAGGGTGAATGCTGGAGGAGGCTGGGTTTTCTCATCCTGGCTCAGATGTGCTCCTCTCTTCAAGCCCCTGCATGATTCAGTGTGTGGAGCATCTAGTGGTCATCCCTTCCAGTGAATTTCTTTCTTTCTTTCAGGTTTTGTTTTCCTTTCCTTTTGACCGCACAGTGCAGCGCACATAACTTCTCCAGTCGGATGGGACTTGTGCCCTCTGCGGTGGGAGCCCAGACTCTTAACCTCTGGACCACCAGGAAAATTCAGTTTTAGAATTTTTTTTTTTTTGCTCCATTGAATATCAGTGGCATCCTAGTAGGCAACATCTCAAAGAGCTCCTCTGGCCACAGCCTGTGGCACCTCCTTAAACCATCCCATTATTCAAAGGCACAGGCTGTCCAACAAAATCTTAATTTGTTTAGTTGAGGGTGGTTGCCTTCCAAGTTTCTTTCTTTTTGGACATTCTCTCAGTCATGAACACAGTGGCTCTTCCCTATATCTGTTATTCTTGTATTCTTTGTGGTTCTTTTTTTTAATCTCTTGGGAATTATAGAATTGTTCCTGATTTATATTATTTTTTCCTATTCAGATTGTGAAGCAGTTCTGTGTTTTGATAACCTGTTCAAAAAAGCATCAGATGTCTTATTTTACCACTGAGAGGCAGCTTAACCTTATGTAAGCTGTAGATTTCTCATCTGAATAATACAATAGGATTACTTCTCTTATAAATTCACTTTGAACATTGAGTTATTTTATATCTGTGACGGGGTTCTGTATTTGCAATGATGCACTTTTATTGTATCATCTAAAACTGTGTCCATTATTTCACATTCCTGATATATTTGTTTATAGAAATCACAGACTCCTAAAACCTGTTTTCTGAATGTTCCCTGGGTAATCAACGTGTAAAATTAAAACCTGTGTGTTAAAAAGAAAATCCTTGCAAGAAGGAGCCTCTTCCTTACCACTTGTGTTTAGGCTAGCTTTCATTTTACTTTTTTCACAACTGCAGATTAGTCATCTTTCTATAACATGTGTAGAGAATGGTTCATCCAATTCTCCATGGCTCACAGACTGCATCCTGTCCTATCCTATTTGTGTTTTGTTGTGTCTGACTCTTTTGAGACTCCATGGATTGTAGCATACCAGGCTTCTCTGTCCATGGGATTTCCCAGACAAGCACATTGGAGTGGGTTGCCATTTCTTTCTCCAGGGCATCTTCCCAACCCAGAGATCAAACCCATGTCTCCTGCATTTTGTTACCACTGAGCCACCAGGAAAGCCCATTCATTTTTCAGTCTACTCCATAATCTATAGCCTTCATCACCCAAATGCTTAAAATGAACACTCTTAACATTCATATTATAATACATTCAGTGTAATATATATACTAACTGAAACCAATTAGCCAAAATACATAGTCTAAAATAATTTCTGAACGATGTCCTATAAACCAGGGAAGCCCAATGAATAATTAGATCATTTAAAAATGCTCTAATTATGATAAAAATCTATTCATGGCCCTCAATCCTAGACAGTTTCTCTGTGAAGCTCATAGTCACTCAATATCTGAAGATTAAGAGGTCTTCTCCCCCAAACATGAGTTATTTCAACAGATAAAATCATCTTTGAAGAAGTAGACCAGTTATTCATAGGGATGGTGAACCCTCTTGAACATATTTCAGGTTAGATCACTGACTAAAATCGTCTAAAGTGGGCAATTACTTTTCTGTCCTAGGACCAATACCTTCTTGGAGCCACACTTTCTTTTACTTTAAAATGGAGTCACGTGCTCGGGCCTGGTGGGCTGGGAAGACCCAGAGGAGTCGGGTGGAGAGGGAGGTGGGAGGGGGGACGGGGATGGGGAATACGTGTAACTCTATGGCTGATTCATATCAATGTATGACAAAACCCACTGAAAAAAAAAAATAAAAAAATAAAAATAATAATAATAAAAAAATAAAAAAAATAAATAAAAATAAAAAAATAAAATGGGTAGCTATGATGAACAAATGACACAGTCTGTGAGAATTCGGACACACACACACACACGCACATACATATAATTCTAATTTTAAAAAGGCTCATTTGTCTATGTACAATGTTAGGAGGTAATTTAACCTCTCTAAACCTCTTTACCTTGCATGTAATTAGCAATACTACTAGCAACGATTCTCTTCTTAGTGCTGTTATAAATGCTTAGCCAGTGAAAGGGGCATAGAAAACATGCATTTAAATTATCCATTATTGTTATTACTACTGTATGTGTGCTCAGATATGTCCTTTTTACTCCTCAGCACTGCTTACAGGAAAGGCATGGACTACGCTGTGGAACTGAATACACTTGTTTTCCTGCTTGACTGAGTAGTGCAGAATCTTTTCTATGAAGTCTGGGTTCAGTGACAAATCAGTCACTTGATTGAAAATTGTCTTCCAACTATAAGACTTCAGTCAGCTACTCATCATCTTGGTTCCCTGCGTACCCCAAATTTAGGGTAAATGGCAGCACCTCCCATCAGTTTTCTTTCATTTATCATTTGTGACTGTGATTGATCCACATTTACCTTCCTGGTGATTCTGTCAGTGAGGTAATGCAGGTTCTCGGCAAGAGCTTGATTGCTGAGAGCCATGAAAATAGATGAAGAAATACAGCTTACTTGTAAAGGTGGATCATTGTCATAGCTCTCTTCTAATGTGCTCTGTTTGGTATGATTGTTTCATACAGCATGGACAGTCATTCAGACATCAGGTTATCCTCCAGTAGCCTATTGAATGCAGACTAGGATTATTTCACATAATGTCCTTTTCTCCCAAATAATGTTTCTTTTTACAAGTTTCACTTAAAACTGAATAAGATAAGTCGACACTGATACCATGTCCTCAGTGGCAATTTTCAAAATAATTGGTTGTATAAAAGTTATTCCAAAAAAAGTAACGGTAATTCTTAACAAATTACCATAAATACAGGATTTAAAACACAGTGTTAAATCATTACCTGCCTCTTTTTTGGCTTGCATCTGAGTTTCCAGTTATAGCTTTAGAGTTTTTTATGGAGCATCCCTCAACTATCAAACTTCTGCTCTCCTGCAATTTCAGGGTCCTTTGTGTGGAATTATAGTGATTATAGGACCCTCAGTCTGACATAATACTCAAGTCCATTAGCCTCAAGTTCTCGTTACTTTGCAAGGAGAATTAAAATGTCTTTAGAATAATGTTTCCTCTAAGTGATAAAGTTTTATTATATGCTAAACTTAGAAAAACAACCACCAACTCTTCTGGAGATAGACAGTTTTGTATTGTTCTAAAAGGAAAATGACCCTTGAGAAATTCTTCAGATCACTGTACTGCCATTTGTAAATGTGAAACCCACAAGAATTACCTTGCTGTCTTGCATTTCAATTTTGTCTATAAACAAAAAGTATATCAATATTATAATAAATAGTTTGCAAGAAAATGAGGTAGTCATGCAACACAATTGTAATCAAATAATAAAAATACTCTTGGCACTTAAGTATTCTTTATTAATAATATTCTATTTCCCCTGCAGCTTAGGATTATATTTTATGTATATTCCACTTATCCATCTAGCATTTTTTTCCACTAATTAATTAATTTGTTTTTTATTGCACTGGGTCTTCGTTGCTTTGTGTGGCCTTTCTCTAGCTGCAGTGAATGGTGACTACTTTTTGTTGTGATGCACAAGCTCCTCATTGCAGTGGCTTCTCTTGCTAGGAAACACAGGCTCGAGGCACATGGGTCTCAGCAGTGTGGCTCACAGGCTCTAGAGCCTGGGCTCAGTATTTGGGGCACATGGACTTAGTTGCTCCATAGCAGGTATAATCTTCCCAGACCAGGGATTGAACCCATATTCACTGCACTGGCAAACATATTCTCATCCACTGTACCACCAAGGGAATCCCCATCCAGCATGTATTAATGACATCACTGTCAACAATGGACAACACATTCACTTTAATTCATAAAATGATGCTCAGTGAATTAATCTTATAAGTTCAGACAATGTCTTTATACTATTAGGGATCTAAGATGCAATTGTAAGTTACTATTAGAAATATTTATAAAAGATGGAAATTTAGTTCCATAAGAAGACCTAGAAAAGAAATGCCTAGCAGAGTAGGTATAGATATTTACTCTGAAGTGAGAGGAATAATATAAAATTGAGGCAAAGAAACACTAAGCTTTAAATAGACTCCTGCCTAATATGGAGTGGATGTAAACCATTTTAGTCCCTTCATGTAGCTAAACCAACAACATAGAAGGGGTTACTGTATTGGCTGGTACACTAGATTCTGATTACCAAAGAGATACGAGATTGTCACTCTACAGTGGCAGCATGGAGAACTTTGTCTGGAAACTAGTTATATCACAATACATCATTTCTAAATAATAACAGTCAGTTCTCATTGGAAAGTAAGACAGATTATTCCACTAATAATTATTATAATGACTCATTCATTTCAATGATGAAGTTATTTTTGTGAGAAATAGCTCTCATGGAAACATAAGGAAATCAAGCTGCTGAGGTGTTAGAAGGGGTAAGGGTAATACTAAATGAATGATAGAAAAAAGGAAGCTATGATGAAGTGAAAACAACCCAGTTGTGAATGTCACTGGTGATGGAAGTAAAGTCCAATGATGTAAAGGGCAATATTGCATAGGAACCTGGAACATTAGGTCCATGAATCAAGGTAAATTAGAAGTGGTCAAACAGGATATGGAAAGAGTGAACGTGGACATTTTAAGATCAGTGAACTAAAATAGACTGGAATGGGCGAATTTAATTCAGATGACCATTATATCTACTACTGTGGGCAAGAATCCCTTAGAAGAAATGGAGTAGCCCTCATAGTCAACAAAAGAGCAGAAATGCAGTACTTGGGGGCAGTCTCAAAAATGACAGAATAATCTCTGTTCATTTCCAAGGCAAACCATTCAGTATCACAGTAATCCAAGTCTATGCCTGAACTACTAATGCTGAAGAACCTGAAGTTGAACGATTCTATGAACTACAAGACCTTCTAGAACTAACCCCGAAAAGGTGTCCTTTTCATCATAGGGGACTGGAATGCAAAAAGTAGGTCAAGAGATTCCTGAAGTAACAGGCAACTTTGGCCTTGGAGTACTGAATGAAGCAGGGCAAAGGTTAACAGAGGTTTGCCAACAGAACATACTGGTCATAGCAAACACCCTCTTCCAACAACACAAGAGAAGACTCTACACGTGGACATCAGCGATGGTCAATACTGAAATCAGATTGATTATATTCTTTGCAGCCAAAGATGGAGAAACTCTATACACTCAGCAAAAACAAGACTAGGAGCTGACTGTGGCTCAGATCATGAACTCCTTATTGCCAAATTCAGACTTAAACCGAACAAAATAGGAAAAACCACTTGACCATTTAGGTATGATCTAAATCAAATCCCTTACAATTATACAATGGAAGTGACAAATATATTCCAGGGATTAGACCTGATAGACAAGTACCTGAAGAACTATGGGTGGACTTTCATGACATTGTACAGGAGGCAGTGATCAAGACCAATCCCAAGAAAAAGAAAATGCAAAAAGGCAAAATGGTTGTCTCAGGATGCCTTACAAATAGCCGAGAAAAGAAGAGAAGCTAAAGGCAAAGGAGAAAAGTAAAGATATATCCATTTGAATGCAGAGTTCCATTGATTATATTCTTTGCAGCCAAAGATGGAGAAGCTCTATACAGTCAGCAAAAACAAGACCAGGAGCTGACTGTGGCTCAGATCATGACCTCCTTATTGCCAAATTCAGACTTAAACTGAGGAAAGTAGGGAAAACCACTAGACCATTCAGGTATGACCTAAATCAAATCCCTTATAACTATACAGTGGAAGTGAGAAATAGATTTAAGGGACTAGATCTGATAGACAGAGAGCCTGATGAACTATGGATGGAGGTTCGTGACATTGTACAGGAGACAGGGATCAAGACCATCCCCAAGGAAAAGAAATGCAAAAAGGCAAAATTGTTGTCCAAGGAGGCCTTACAAATAGCTGTGAAGAGAAGAGAAGCAAAAAGCAAAGGAGAAAAGGAAAGATATTCCCATTTGAATGCATAGTTCCAAAGAATAGCCAGGAGAGATAAGAAAGACTTCCTCAGTGATAAATGCAAAGAAATAGAGGAAAACAACAGAATGGGAAAGACTAGAGATCTCTTCAAGAAAATTAGAGATATCAAGGGAACATTTCATGCAAAGATGGGTCCGATAAAGGACAGAAATGGTATGGACCTAACAGAAGCAGGAGATATTAAAAAGAGGTGGCAAGAATACACAGAAGAACTGTATAAAAAAGATCTTCATGACCCAGATAATCACAATGGTGTGATCTAGACCTAGAGCCAGACATCCTGGAATGTGAAGTCAAGTGGGCCTTAGAAAGCATCACTATGAACAAAGCTAGTGGATGTGATGGAATTCCAGTTGAGGTGTTTCAAACTCTGAAAGATGATGCTGTTAAAATGCTGCACTCAATATGCCAGCAAATTTGTAAAACTCAGCAGTGGCCACAGGACTGGAGAAGGTCAGTTTTCATTCCAATCCTAAAAGAAAAGCAATTCCAAAGAATGCTCAAAATACCACACAATTGCACTCATCTCATACGCTAGTAAAGTAATGCTCAAAATTCTCCAAGCCAGGCTTCAGCAATACATGAACCATTAACTTCCAGATGTTCAAGCTGGTTTCAGAAAAGGCCGAGGAACCAGAGATCAAATTGTGAACATCCACTGGATCATTGAAAAAGCAAGAGAGTTCCAGAAGAACATCTATTTCTGCTTTATTGACTACGTGAAAGCCTTCGACTGTGTGGATCACAATAAACTGTGGAAAATTCTGAAAGAGATGCAAATACCAGATCACCTGACCTGCCTCTTGAGAAGCCTGTATGCAGGTCAGGAAGCAACAGTTAGAAGTGGACATGGAACAACAGATTGGTTCCAAATAGGGAAAGGAGTACATCAAGGCTGTATATTGTCACCCTGCTTATTTAACTTATATGCAGAGCACATAATGAGAAATGCTGGTCTGGAAGAAGCACAAGCTGGAATCAAGATTCCCGGGAGAAATATCAATAACCTCAGATATGCAGATGACACCACCTTTATGGCAGAGAGTGAAGAGGAACTAAAAAGCCTCTTGATGAAAGTGAAAGAGGAGAGTGAAAAAATTGGCGTAAAGCTTACCATTCAGAAAACTAAGATCATAGCATCTGGTCCCATCACCTCATGGGAAATAGATGGGGAGACAGTGGAAACAGTGTCAGACTTCATTTTTTTGGGCTCCAAAATCACTGCAGATGGTGACTGCAGCCATGAAATTAAAAGACGCTTACTCCTTGGAAGAAAAGTTATGACCAACCTAGAGAGCATGTTAAAAAGCAGAGACATTACTTTGCCAACAAAGTTCTGTCTGGTCAAGGTTATAGTTTTTTCAGTGGTCATGTATGGATGTGAGTTGGACCGTGAAGAAAGCTGAGTGCTGAAAAATTGATGCTTTTGAACTGTGGTGTTGGAGAAGACTCTTGAGAGTCACTTGGAATACAAGGAGATCCACCCAGTCCATCCTAAAGGAGATCAGTCCTGGGTGTTCATTGGAAGGACTGATGCTAAAGCTGAAACTCCAATACTTTGGCCACCTCATGAGAAGTGTTGACTAATTGGAAAAGACCCTGATTCTGGGAGGTATTCGGGGTAGGAGGAGAAGGGGACGACAGAGGATGAGATGGCTGGATGGCATCACTGACTCAATGGGCATGAGTTTGAGTAAACTCCGGGAGTTGGTGGTGGACAGGGAGGCCTGGCGTGCTGCGATTCATGGGGTTGCAAAGAGTCGGACATGACTGAGCAAATGAACTGAACTGAAAGAATAGCAAGGAGAGATAAGAAAGCCTTCCTCAGTGATCAATGCAAAGAAAGAGAGGGAAGCAATAGAATGGGAAAGACTAGAGTTCTCTTCAAGAAAACTAGAGATACCAAGGGAGTATTTCATGCAAAGAAGGGCACAATAAAGGATAAAAATGATATGGATGTAACAGAAGCAGAAGATATTAAAAAGAGGTGGCAAGAAGACACAGAACTATACAAAAACAATCTTCATGACCCAGATAACCACAATGGTGTGATTACTCACATAGAGCCAGATGTCCTGGCATGTGAAGTCAAGTGGGCCTTAGGAACCATCACTATGGACAAGGCTAGGGGAAGTGATGAAATTCCAGTTGAGCTATTTCAAATCCTGAAAGATGATGCTGTGAAAGTGCTGCACTCAATATGCCAGCAAATTTGGAAAACTCAGCAGTGTCTGCAGGACTGGAAAAAGACAGTTTTCATTCCAGTCCCCAAGAAAGGCAATGCCAAAGAATGCTCAAACTACCGCACAATTGCAGTCATCTCACACACTAGTAAAGTAATGCTCAAAATTCTCCAAGCCAGGCTTCAACAGTACATGAACCGTGAATATCCAAATGTTCAAGCTGGATTTAGACAAGGCAGAGGAACCAGAGATCAAATTGCCAATATCCATTGGATCATTGAAAAAGCAAGAGAGTTCAAGAGAAACATCTACTTCTGCTTTACTGACTATGCCAAAGCCTTTGACTGTGTGAATCACAAAACTGGAAAATTCTTTAAGAGACAGGAATATCAGACCACCTGACCTGCCTCCTGAGAAATCTGTATGCAGATCAAGAAGCAACAGTTAAAACTGGATATGAACAACAGACTGGTTCCAATTTGGGAAAGGAGTATGTCAAGGCTGTATATTGTCTCCTTGCTTATTTAACTTCTGTGCAGAGTACATCATGAGAAATGCCAGGCTGTGAAGCACAAGTTGGAATCAAGATTGCCGGGAGAAATATCAATAAACTCAGATAGGCAGATGATACCACCCTTACGGCAGAAGGCGAAGAACAAAAGAGTCTCTTGATGAAAGTAAAAGAGGAGAGTGACAAAGTTGGTTTAAAACTCAACATTCAGAAAAATAAGATAATGGCATCTGGTTTCATCACTTCATAGCAAATAGATGGGGAAACAGTGGAAAGAGTGACAGACTTTAGTTTTGGGGGTTCCAAAATCACTGCATATGGTGATTGCAACCATGAAATTAAAAGACACTTGCTCCTTGGAAGAAAAGTTATGACCAACCTAGATACCTTATTAAAAAGCAGAGATATTTCTTTGCCAACAAAGGTCTGTGCAGTCAAAGTTATGGTTTTTCCAGTAGTCATGTATGGATAAGGGGCTTCTCTGGTAGCTCAGAGGGTAAAGCGTCTGCCTGCAATGCAGGAGACCTGGGTTCAATATCTGGGTTGAGAAGATCCCCTGGAGAAGGAAATGGCAACCCACTCCACTCTTGCCTGGAGAATCCCATGAACAGAGGAGCCTGTTAGGCTACAGTCCATGGGGTTGCAAAGAGTCAGACACGACTGAGCAACTTCACTTTCACTTTTCTTTTCTTTCATGTATGGGCTATAAAGAAACCGGAGGGCCAAAGAGTTGATGCTTTTGAACTGTAGTGTCGGAGAAGACACTTGAGAATCCCTTGGACTGCAAGGAGATGCAACCAGTTCATCCTGAAGGAAATCACTCCTGAATATTCACTGGAAGGATTGATGTTGAAGCTGAAACTTCAATACTTTGCCCACCTGATGCAAACAACTGACTCTGGAAAACACCCTGATACTGGGAAAGATTGAAGGCAGGTGGAGAAGGGGACGACAGAGGATGAGATGGTTGGATGGCATCTCCAACTCAGTGGTCTTGAGTTTGAGTAAACTCTGGGAGTTGGTGATGGATAGGGAGGCCTGGCATGCTGCAGTCCATGGGGTCGCAAAGAGTCGGACACGACTGAGCAACTGATCTGACTGACTGAGTACAGAGTTTAAACTGAGTTGTTTGTTGTGTAGTCATCAGTTCTTAAAGAAAAAGAAAGAACCCATTTTATGTGACTAGAGTAAGGAATGTAGAGAAGAAAAAAAAAAGTTTATCCTTTCCTCCTCCTTGTGAATTCCAGACCTCTATCCCCTTGAGAACCCCAGAGCCCTCTCTCCTCAGGGGCCCCCAGACTTCTTATCAACCTTCCTAAGAATTGACTTTCTCAGATTTATATGTATCCCTATTCGTATGATCCCATCTTTTGGGTTCCTGGACCTAATTCCAATATGGCAAGGGGCCACCCCATGCAATACTAAACAATTGTAGGACATCAGTAGGATGTCTGAAAATTGTCCTCAATTCTGACACTATTTACCTGGACGTAACATCATATTCCAGTGGTTAGGGGTTCAGCTCTACAAGGGTACTTCCGCCCTGCAACTTCAGATTTCAGTTGCAAGCCCAGGTTGTCACCTGTGCTTCTATTTATAGATTGGAGATTTCAAAGACTCCCCTCCTTCAATTTCAGACACCAGTTGCACATCCAGGTTGTTACTTGTACTTCTGATCAACTGGCTGTAGATTAGATGTTCCCACAACCTCCTCCTTGGGTTCAATTAATTTTCTAGAGCAGCTCACACAACTCAGAAAAATATTTTATTTAATAGATTGCCAGTTTATTATATAAGAATGTAACATAGGAACAGCCAGATGGAAGAGATGCATACGGTAATGTAAGAGCAAAACATGGAGCTCCCATGACCTCTTCAGGGTGTAACTCTTCTAGCATCTCCACTTTTCATCAACACAGACTCTCTCTGGACCTGGTCCTTTGGGATTTTTATGGAGGCTTCCTTGTGTAGGTGTGATTGAATAAGCCATTGGCCATTGGCAATTGATTCAACTTCCAGCTCCTCTCTCCTCTTTTGAGGTCAAGGGATGGGACAGAAAGTTTCAATCCTCCAACACTAGGCTGGTCCCCCTGGCAACCAGCCTCCAGCCTTAAGTGATCTAGTTCAGTTCAGTTCAGTCGCTCAGTCGTGTCCGAGTCTTTGCAACCCCATGAATCGCAGCACACCAGGCCTCCCTGTCTATAACCAACTCCCGGAGTCTACTCAAACCCATGTCCATCGAGTTGGTGATGCCATCCAGCTATCTCATCCTCTGTCGTCCCCTTCTCCTCCTGCCCCCAATCCCTCCCAGTATCAGGGTCTTTTCCAGTGAGTCAATTTTTCACATCAAGTGGCCAAAGTATTGGAGTTTCAGCTTCAAAATCAGTCCTTCCAATGAACACCCAGGACTGATCTCCTTTAGAATGGACTGGTTGGATCTCCTTCCAGTCCAAGTGACTCTCAAGAGTCTTCTCCAACATCACAGTTCAAAAGCATCAATTTTTCAGTGCTCAGTTTTCTTCACAGTCCAACTCATATCCATACATGACCACTGAAAAAACCATAGCCTTGACCAGACAGACCTTTTTTGGCAAAGTAATGTCTCTGCTTTTTAATATGCTATGTAGGTTGGTCATAACTTTCCTTCCAAGGAGTAAAAGTGTCTTTTAATTTCATGACTAAGTGATCTAAGGGCATTCCAAAAGTCACATTATTAACATAATAAATGACACTACTTAAGAGATTGCAAGGTTTTTAGAAACTCTTTGCTAGAAACTGGATGGACCAAATATGTGTTTCTTATTATAAATAACAGTGTCACTCTTCACAATTTAAAAATTCTGTAGAAGTAGTCTAAGTATTTCTTTAATACAGTATAATTAAAGTTGTGATTTAGAGACCATTGTTATATATTAAGAACAAAACCCACTGAAATGTTGTGAAGTAATTGGCCTCCAACTAATAAAATAAAATTAAAAAAATAAATAAATTCTCCTTGAAAAAAAAAAAAAAAAAGAATCAAAGACAGTGGTTTCCTAATCTCAAATAAATGAATTCTGGTGGTTATGGTGAAAATTTCCATGGACAGATCCACAGGAATATTAAAAAAGAGTTGTATCTCAAATAATTCTAAGTCCAGGAAAATAATCTGCTCTGGAACACTGCTAACAATGCAGTCCCAGGTAAGATAGCAACGTATAAAGTTTTTTTTTTTTTTTCCCCTCACAGAATATGAAAGTAAATCAAAACCAAGATGTTATTAATAATAAGTAAACACATGAAATCAGGAAATTATGATAAAGGAGCTTAACAAAGATTGATGGAACCACAGATGGTCTCCAGGAGGAAGTTATACTGATTGACAGTTCATGATATACCATGCAGAAAAAGTGACATTGAACACAAGCATATGAGTGTGTGTATGTGTAGTCGCTCAGTTGTGTCCGACTCTTTGTGACCCTGTGGACTGTAACCTACCAGTCTCCTCTGTCCCTGGGATTCTCCAAGCAAGAATACTGGAGTGGGTTGCCATTTCTTTCTCCATTTCTTCCCGACCCAGGGATTGAACCTGGGTCTCCCACATCACAGGCAGATGCTTTACCCTCTGAACCACCAGGGAAGCCCCATATGAGAGTATGGAGCAGTCTAATAAACACATCCCTCTCCCCAGCTGGAACAGACTTGTGAATTGAAATATACTAAACTTATTTAACCAATCTTTTTGACCTGCATCCACTGAACTGCATTCATTGTTTGATGTTTATCCACTGACTCATCTAATTTACCAAGTAAAATGCCTCACATTTTTCAGTTCAGTTCAGTCACTCAGTCATGTCTGACTCTTTGCGACCCCATGGATTGCAGCACGCCTGGCTTCCCTGCCCCTCACCAACTCCCAGAGCTTGCTCAAACTCATGTCCATCCAACCATCTCATCCTCTGTCATCCTCTTCTCCTGACTTCAGTCTTTTATCAGGGTCTTTTCTAAGGAGTCAGTTCTTTGCATTAGGCGACCAAAGTATTGGAGTTTCAGCTTCA
The DNA here is from genome assembly GCF_963930625.1 of Muntiacus reevesi. Lineage (NCBI taxonomy): Eukaryota > Metazoa > Chordata > Mammalia > Artiodactyla > Cervidae > Muntiacus > Muntiacus reevesi. The sequence goes on from NC_089253.1 coordinate 18,910,534, forward strand.
GCATCAGTCCTTCCAATGAATATTCAGGACTGATTTCCTTTTGGATGGACTTGCAGTCCAAGGGACTCTCAGGAGTCTACTCCAACTCCTCAGTTCAAAAGTATCAATTCTTTGGCATTCAAGAGGAACGCCTAAGAATTTTATAGTCCAACTCTCACATCCATACATGACTACTGGAATAACCATAGCTTTGACTGTATAGACCTTTGTTGGCAAAGTAATGTCTCTGCTTTTTAATATGCTGTCTAGGTTTGTCATAGCTTTTCTTCCAAGGAGCAAGCATCTTTTAATTTCATGGCTGACAAAACATGGTCCACTGAAGAAGGGGATGGCAAACCACTTCAGTATTGTTGCCTTGAGAACCTCTCATTATATAAAACAATAAAGGATGGTGAAAGAATGGTGGGAGACAGGAAAAGGACAAAGATAAGATACAGGTTGGGCTTCTCTTATGGCTCAGCTGGTAAAAAATCCACCTTCTATGCTGGAGACCTGGGTTCAATCCCTGGGTTGGGAAGATCCCCTGACGAAGGGAAAGGCTACCCACTCTAGTATTCTGGTCTCGAGAATTCCATGGACTATGTCTATGGGGTGGCAAAGAGTCGTTCACGACTGAGCAACTTCCATTTTTACTTTCAAGGTACAGGTAAACATAAAAGGGGGTAGAAAGAAAAAAAAGTATATATGGCAGACCCATTCCTTGAAGAGTGTCACACAGGTAATCTTACTCAGTGCTTATTCTACGCAAAGATAACTTGATCTTGTGTGCTCCTTGTCTTGGTAAACACATTAATCTACCTCCTTAAACTATATTGATTTGAAGACAAGAACAGTCAGTTCAGTCCATCAGTCCTGTCTGACTGTTTTTGACCCAGATTCTTTGCGATCTTATCTTGAAGACAAGATAGACATGGAATAATTTTATCTCCCACTGACTTATTTTCAAAGAAGTTTTGACAACCCTTTCCTTTTACTTGAAATGTATCTCCTAAAGACCTTGAGAATGCTTCTTCTTACTCACTCAGCAATGTAGTCATACTTGAAACACTAAATAAAATATTTTCCTTACATTTAACCAGAAAACTACTTGTTCAAATCAGTACCGTTATTTCTACCAAATTCCTAGCATGTACTGGGCATGTACAATATATACTTGGAAAAGGTAATAAGATAATTATGTGTTTTTTTTTAACTTTATTTTCTTTAATATTTTCACCTTTGTTTTTAAAATCACTTTATTGAGTTGTAATTTGAAAACAAAAAGCTATATATACTAATGTATATAACTTGATAAGTTTGGAGATAAGTTTATACTCATCGCCACCATCAAAACCAAAGACATATCCATCACCCTTCAAAGTTTCCTCTTGCCTCTATTATTATTATTGCTGTTTTTAATGTGTGTTGAAAGAACTCTAACCAAGATCTATCATCATTTAAAAAAATTTAAGTAAATAATACAGTATTGTTAACTGTAGGCAGCATGCTGTGCAGTGGATCTTCAGAATTTATTTTGTGTAACTGAAACTTTGTATCATTTGACCATCACCTCCCATTCCTTCTTCCTCACTGTTCTTGTCAAGCATCATCTCTTCTGTGTTTTAAATTTGAGTATTTCAGAGTCCACATAATTCAATCACAATGTATTTTTGTCTTTGTTTCTTTGGTTTATTTCAATTAGTGTAATGTCACAACTGGCAGAATTTCCTTCATTTTAAAAGTTGAATAGTGTTCCATTGTATGTATATGCAACATCTTCTTTATCCAATCACCTGTTGATAGAGATTTAGGTTGTTTCCATATCTTGGCTATTGTGAATAATGCTACAATGAACCTGAGAATGCAGGTATGTTTTTGAGATCCTGATTTCAATTCCTGTGGAAAAAGTACCAAATGTGGTAGTGCTGGATCATATGGCAGGTCTATTTTAAATTTTTTGATGAAACTCTTTTCCCACAATAACTATACCAAATTACATTTTCACTAACCTGGGTTCCCTGTCTCTGTGTCCCCACCCACTCTTGTTGTCTACTTTATTTATTTATTTTTTCCATGATAGCCATCCTAACAGATGTGAGGTGATATCTCATTGTCGGTTTCATTTGCATTTTCCTGATGAAAGGAAAGGTTGGGTACCTTTTCATGTACCTGTTGGCTATTTTTGTATGTTTTCTTTGGAGAAACATCTACCTGGATACTTTGCCCAATTTTTAATTGTATGTGAGTGTCTATGAGGTATATGAAATTTTATATGCATTTGAATTTGATATTAACCCCATTTGTGTATTATTTGCAAATATTTTCTCCCATTCTGTTGTCTTTCACTCTATTGTTTCTTTTGCTGTGTTGAAGATTTTTAGTTTGATATAATCCCATTGTTTATTTATTTACTAATTTCTTTTCTTGCTGTGTCTTTGCTGTTATATCCAAAAAATTATTGTGAGACAAGTATCAAGGACTTTCCTTCCTGGGTATTATTCAAAGTGTCTTATGATTTCAGTTATAGGTTTTTTAAGTTTTTAACCCATTTTGAGTTGACTTTTGTGTATAGTATTAGATATGGTCCAATTTCACTTGTTTGCATGTGGATATCTAGTTTTCCCAACCCCATTTATTGAAGAGATTACCCTTTCCCCATTTTACATTCTTGTCACTCTTGTCAAAGATTAATTGACTGTATATGTGTAGGATTATTTCTGAGCTATTTTTAAGTTTTTAAACTTTTTATTTTGGTAAAATATGTATAACATAAAACTTTCTATATTAACTGTTTGAAAATATATGGTTCAGTGGTATTAAGTATGTTCATGGAGTTGTTCAACCATTATAACTATCCATTTCCAGAATCCTTCATCTATCAAAACTAAAACTCCTCACCCATTGGTCTCTGTTTCTATTTTTATAGCAATAGAATACTGTTTTAGTTACTATAACTTTGTAATATACTTTAAAATCAGAAAGTGTGGTGGCTTTGGGCATTCTCAAGATTGCTTGACTCTTTGGGGTCTTTTGTGATTCAATACAAATTTTAGAGTTGCTTTTTCTATTTCTGTGAAAATGCCACTGGAATTTTGATAGCAATTGTCTTGAATCTGTATGTTACTTTGGGTAGTATGGATATTTAATAATAGTCATTATTATAATCCATGAATTTAGAATATCATCCCATTTATTTGTGTCTTCACTCTTTTTCATCAGTGTCTTATAATTTTCATCGTACTGTTCTTTCATCTCTGTGGCTAAAGTACTCTTGTAGATTCTATTATAAATAAGATTGTGTTCTTCATTTCTCTTTCTGATAGTTCATTTTTAGTGTATAGAAATGCAACTGATCTTTGTATATTAACATTGTATTCTAAAACTTTACTGAATTAATTTTATTAGTTCTATGAAATAGCATTTTTGGAGTCTTTAGGGTTTTCTTTATATAATATGCAATCTGGAAACATAAACAGTTTTACTTCTTACTGTCTAATATGAATGCCTTTTATTTTTCTTTACTTGCCTAATTGCTTTGCTAGGGCCTCTAGTTCTATACTGAAAATAAGTGGTGAGAGTGGGAACTGTTGTCTTATGTCTGATCTTCGAAGAAAAGTTTTCAGCTTTTTCCATTTCTGTGATGTTAGCTGTGGGCATGTCATTCATATATATATATATGTGTATGTGTGTGTATACATACACACATATATAAAACATCATATATATTAATATATAATTAGTTAATATTGGGCTTCCCTGATAGTTCAATTGGTAAAGAATCCTCCTGCAATGCAGGAGACCCTGGTTCGATTCCTGGGTTGGGAAGATCCACTGGCGAAGGGACAGGCTACGCACTGCAGTATTCTTGGTCTTCACTTGTGGCTCAGTTGGCAAAGAAGCCACCTGCAATGCGGGAGACCTGGGTTCAATCCCTAGGGTGGTTAATGAGTTAATAGTATTGATTATTATATGTGCTTAGTCTCTTAGTCATGTCCAACTCTTTGTGGCCCCGTGAATTGTAGTCAGCCAGGCTCCTCTATCCATGGGGAATTCTCTAGGCAAGAATACTGGAGTGGATTGCCATGCCCTCCTCCAGGGGATCTTCTCAACCCAGGGATGGAACCCAGGTCTCCTGCACTGCAGTAGATTCTTTAATGTCTGAGCCACCAGGGAAGCCCACTGATTATTATATGATCTTTATTATATTGAGTTATACCTTTTATATGTCAATTTTTTGAGTTATTTGTATCATGGAGCTGCTCTGGCTGAAGAATACTGGGGGCAGTGAGTGGTGGTGGGACATGAGGTCAGAGAAATAGCCAGAAGCCAGATCCCCCAGTGCCTTATGTTGGTCTTGGGGGGATGTTTGAACCTTCAGTGACTGGGAACCTCTAGAAGTGTAAGAATAAAGAGTTACGTGATCTGATTTTTCACTTTTTTCTCTTGAGTTCTGTATTCTTTTATTTAAGATTTAGTTTAGTGATTCAGCTCAGAGTTGTTCCAGTGTATGGTCCCTCAGAAACCAGTCTCTAATGTTGAAATTAAGATCACTATGGTATCTGATATTTTCTTTAACTTTTTATTTTATATTGGGGCATAGTTGATTAATTATGTTTTGCTAGTTTTAGGTGTACAGCAAAGTCATGCAGTTAGACATATACGTGTATCTATTCATTTTCAAACTCTTTCCCCATTTAGGTTGTTACTTATTACTGAGCAGAGTTCCCTGAGCTATACAATAAGTCCTTGTTGGTTATCCATTTTTAATATAGCAGTGTGAACATGTTGCTTTTTCTTAAGGAGTACAAAATAGAGCTTCACTGAATTTCAGTCTGGTCGTACTTCTTAACCTTCCTTGTAGTCACAGAAGGGCCTGAAGCAAACACTATATTCAAGAAACTATCCAGTTTCTGGTACTTGAATGATCGACCAAATGGCTAGCTTATCACACATTATCACTATATAATCCCTTTCACAACCATTGATACTGGCCTAATTGCTATCTACACAATGCATTCTGAATTAGATAAAGACAAACTTTCTGTTCCTGAAGCTTATTGCCTTCTGTCAGAATAATTATCTGAAACTTGGAAATGAGCAAACAGGTTTCTGAGTGCTTTTATTTTTAGTGCAGTTTTGAACTTGCAACTTTGATAACATTTACATTGATTGGGCTGCTTCATAATTTTGTAAGCATAGATATTAACCTGCAGATTTTGGTCAGGTAGAGAAGCAAATAATTTCTCTCTAGCAGAACAAATAATCCCAGGGATTATGGTTTGTGGCCCCACTAGGCATTATTTAGATTTCTATATAAAACACTCTGAACTTGGTATTTCTTTGTCAAATGTTCTATGTACACTTAGCTTCCCAAGTACTCTTTGAACTGGTCATAATATCTTACAACTTTTATTCTTAATGAATTGTATAGAATCTTTGAATATGCATTCTACATGTATGTGGAGTGAATTTTTTTTCTTTTTGAAAATCATACTTCAACTTTCATCAGATTTCCTTTTTCAAGATCAAGTCTCTAATTCCTTCTTATCCTCACTTCAACAGATATCTTCAGGTTTCTGTAGTACTTTAAATACAATGTCAAATTTAAAATCTTCTATTTTTAAGGGGGTAATTACAGTTCATGGTGATTTACAAGCACGTAGCAAAACCCCATGAAACTCACAGCTTCCAGAAAGGGTCACTGCTAGGGAGACCTCATTACAGATATCCTGCACGGAGGATGATTAGATGATTATTAGAATGATTATTATTTTGAGTGATCAGTTAAGACCTTTAACACTATTACAGATTCAGGCAGAAGGAAAAATAAAGCCCATTAAGTTGCCAATATGAAGACATGGCGATTTATACCTCTTTTTTAATTTTCTAGGTATTTAGACTCTTTAATCTTGTCTAATTTCTTTAATATTTTGTCTGGGATATTCCAGTGACTTGGAGAGGAAGATTAAAGTGACAACACTCACATGTCCTTAAAGTGTTACTTGCTTATCACAAGCGCCCACTGCTTTTATGAACACTTTTTCAATATTCAAAACAAACCCCAAATTTACCCTCTGTTGCCACTGGCATGCAAATTTGAGTCCTTTAAACATGTCAGTTTATTATTATAGTGGATACATCTAACCATCTTTTAAAGTCTGAAGAATAGTTGTTGGCGCACAGACATGCACCCAGAGTAAAATCTACTCGGAATACAGTTACATCAAAATAGGCTGTTAATTATACCAGGAAAAATATATTGTCAGTTGTCCCAGAAAAAAAATGTTGTTATATGATGTTAAATGATGGAAGAAAGTTGTACCCCTAAAATAAAATTATTCGGTTTATCATTCCATGTATTTCTAACTAACAAGATATTAAACTAAATCTAAAACTAAACTAGATGTACTTGTTATGCCATCAGTCACCTTAAATATAATCCTTTTAGAACCATACTTAGAAGTTTTACCTTTATCTCATTTGACCATCCTAGCAATCCTGTGAGGGAGGGAGGGTGGTTGTAGATCTTATAGTTTACAGGCAAGGGTAATTTCAGGGAGTAATATTCCATGGTGTATATGTACCACAGCTTCCTTATCCATTCGTCTGCTGATGGGCATCTAGGTTGCTTCCATGTCCTGGCTATTATAAACAGTGCTGCGATGAACATTGGGGTGCACGTGTCTCTTTCAGTTCTGGTTTCCTCGGTGTGTATGCCTAGGAGTGGGATTGCTGGGTTATATGGCAGTTCTATTTCCAGTTTTTTAAGGAATCTCCACACTGTTCTCCATAGCAGCTGTACTAGTTTGCATTCCCACCAACAGTGTAAGAGGGCTCCGTTTTCTCCACACCCTCTCCAGCATTTATTGCTTGTAGACTTTTGGATAGCAGCCATCCTTACTGGCATGTAATGGTACCTCGTTGTGGTTTTGATTTGCATTTCTCTGATGATGAGTGATGTTGAGCATCTTTTCATGTGTTTGTTAGCCATCTGTATGTCTTCTTTGGATAAATGTACATATACACCATGGAATATTACTCAGCCATTAAAAAGAATGCATTTGAATCAGTTCTAATGAGGTGGATGAAACTGGAGCCCATTATACAGAGTGAAGTAAGCCAGAAAGATAAACACCAATACAGTATACTAACGCATATATATGGAATTTAGAAAGATGGTAACGATAACCCTATATGCAAGACAGAAAAGAGACACAGATGTACAGAACAGACTTTTGGACTCTGTGGGAGAAGGTGAGGGTGGGATGATCTGAGAGAACAGCATTGAAACATGTATATTATCAAGTGTGAAACAGATCGCCAGTCCAGGTTGGATGCATGAGACAAGTGCTCGGGGCTGGTGCACTGGGAAGACCCAGAGGGAGGGGATGGGAAGGGAGGTGGCGGGGGGGGTCAGGATGGGGAACACATGTAAATCCATGGCTGATTCATGTCAATGTATGGCAAAAACCACTACAATATTGTAAAGTAATTAATCTCCCACTAATAAAAATAAATGAAAAAAAAAATTTCAGGGAGGATGCAAGACTTGCCTCGGTTTAACAAGGCTAATTAACCTGCAAGGGGCATAACCAGGGTTTGGACTGAGACTATATTAATTTCAGAGTGATTCTCATCATGATACCAATGACAAAGAAGCCATGGGACCAGTAAGAAAGTGAACTTTCCATTCATTTTTCCATCATTATTTAGTGAGGCACTACTTTGTGTCAACTGAGAAAACAGCCATAAACAAAAGAGATAAAGTCTGTTCTTTAAAGGACAGTGTATTTTGGACAGCTAAAAAATCAATGTTAAGTGTAATGTTAAGTATAATAAATATTACTAGGACAAACTTGGAGGTAGAAAGTGTTAGGATTGGGGTGGTAAAATGGAGAATACTATTTTACATAGGATATCATCATACACATCTCAGATAAGGTGATATTTGACTAGAACCTGAGAAGGAGTGAAACATGTGATGCTGGAAGAATAGCAGCCGTAGAAGAAAAAGGGAGCAGAGACCTAGAGGCAAGACGTGTTTGGGAGTTCTATGCACAGCAGAGAGACAAGGGTGAGTGGAGTTAAATGAGCCATAGGTAGAGTAGCAAAAGATGAGGATATTTTATTAATTTAATGGGAGACCATTGAATAGTCTTAAGGGAAAGGATGGTGTGATTTGACTTACATTTAAAAGAGTTATAATATTATGACTTTTTGTGCTGCAAAGAAAGGAAAAGAGGCGAAATGAAATGATAATTTAAGAGACAAGTATAGTCATTCAAGAAACTTAAAAGGTTTAATTTTAAGAGCTTTGAGCGCCAAATCTTTGTGAGCTACAAATCTTTCTTGAATTGCTCAGTTCTACAGAGACCCTGTCTTATTAACTTTTTTCAAAGAAATTTTAATGTGTGTCAGGGAGGGTCCTCTTCTCAAGCAATCCTTTAAAAAGAGGTACTAGAGGGAGAAGAATTAAACATGTCCATTAGGCCCTGAAGGTTTGAAACTGGGATAAAGAAATATTGAAAATATTGAAATGTTCAATTTCCCAAATAAGAATAAAAATCTCATTTGAAAAATAGATGTAGAAGCTACTAAAATCATTTCCACCATAAAATTTAAAATATGGTCCTTTTCATTTATCAATGTTTTAAAACTCTCCTGTTTAATTTCTCTATTAAATGTCAAGTAAAATTTGTAATTTGAAAATTGTATTCTTTTTCCAAAAAAATTAAGAAAAAAACCTTTACAGTTTTTTTAATTATATGTTAATAAACACAGAGTAAAATTAAATAAAAATATTGTAATTGCTAATTTGAAATTTCATACTAAATCAATAGGCATACACAAAACTAGTACTGCTATCTTTTCACCAGTATTTCAGAAGTGAAAAGAAAGTGTCAATTCTCAAAACACAGGGAGAGAGAATTTCACAGAAAAATCACTTTATCATGTTTCTCATTTTTTTGGTTGTTTGTTCTACATGTAGGAATGTGGAAGATTTCAACACAAGCAACATTTACACATGGTTCAGTGTTTGAGAAATAAATTTTGCCCCTGCTAATCTCCCTACCTTACTTATAAGTTAGAAAAAAATGACACTTACTCTCAATATTGACCTCACAGTGAAATGAAATGATGCATGCAACTTAACTCAAGAAGTGAATGAAAATTGCTCAAAAATGTGAATTAACGACTGGCCCCTTCCATGAGGCAATTCAGTGTAATTGAAAGAGCTGTGTTAGACTCTCTCAGATTACAGTTCCTTTCATACTTATTAATTGTATGAACTTGAGAAAGTTACATCATTCCTTTGATGTTCTGTCTTCTCAACTGAAAAGCAAGCAAAATAATAATACAAAAGATTATTCAGTTCAGTTCAGTCGCTCAGTTGTGTCTGACTCTTTGCGACCCCATGGGTCACAGCACGCCAGGCCTCCCTGTCCATCACCAACTCCCGAAGTTTACCCACACTCATGTCCATTGAGTCAATGATGCCATCGAACCATCTCATCCTCTGTCATCCTCTTCACCTCCTGCCCTCAATCTTTCCCAGCATCAAGGTCTTTTCAAATGAGTAAGCTCTTCGCATCAGGTGGCCAAAATATTGGAGTTTCAACTTTAACATCAGTCCTTCCGATGAACACCCAGGACTGATCTCCTTTAGAATGGACTGGTTGGATCTCCTTGCAGTGCAAGTGACTCTCAAGAGTCTTCTCCAACACCACAGTTCAAAATCATCAATTCTTCAGCGCCAGCTTTCTTTATAGTCCAACTCTCACATCCGCACATGACTACTGGAAAAACTATAGCTTTGACTGGATGGACCTTTGTTGACAAAGCAATGTCTCTGCTTTTTAATATGCTACCTAGTTTGGTCATAAATTTCCTTACAAGGAATATGCGTCTTTTTATTTCATGGCAGCAGTCACCATTTGCAGTGATTTTGGAGCCCAAAAAAATAAAGTCTGACACTGTTTCCCCATCTGTTTGCCAAGAAGTGATGGGACTAGATAATATGATCTTAGTTTTCTGAATGTTGAGCTTTAAGTCAACTTTTTCACTCTCCTCTTTCACTTTCATCAAGAGACTCTTTAGTTCTTCTTCACTTTCTGCCGTAAGAGTGGTATCATCTGCATATCAGAGGTTATTGGTATTTCTCCCAGCAATCTTAATTCCAGCTTGTGCTTCATCCAGCCCAGTGTTTCCCATGATGTACTCTGCATGTAAGCTAAATAAGCAGGGTTACAATATACAGCCTTGACATACTCCTTTCCTGATTTGGAACCAGTCTGTTGTTCCATGTCCAGTTAACTGTTGCTTCCTGACCTGCATATAGATTTCTCAAGAGGCAGGTCAGGTGATCTGGTATTCGCATCTCTTTCAGAATTTTCCACAGTTTATTGTGATCTACACAGTCAAAGGCTTTGGCATAATTGATAAAGCAGAAATAGATGTTTTTCTGGAACTCCTTTGCTTTTTCAATGATCTAGCAGGTGTTGGCAATTTGATCTCTGGTTCCTCTGCCTTTTCTAAAACCTTGAACATCTGGAAGTTCATGGTTCACGTATTGCTTAAGCATGGCTTGGAGAATTTTGAGCATTACTTTACTAGCGTGTGAGATGAGTGCAGTTGTGCAGTAGTTTGAGCATTCTTTGGGGTTGCCTTTCTTTGGGATTGGAATGAAAACTGTCCTTTTACAGTCCTGTGGCCACTGCTGAGTTTTCCAAATTTGATGGCATATTAAGTGCAGCACTTTCACAGCATCATCTTTTAGAATTTGAAATAGCTCAACTGGAATTCCATCACCTCCACTAGCTCTGTTCATAGTGATTATTATTGTTCGTAAAAGATTATTAGAAGGTTCAATGAAAACACATGTTTCCTTATATGAAGGTTTCTGCACATGGAAGAATGAGCAAAATTAAGCTCAACTGAGCATTTACATTTAGTATTTTTCCTATTACTTCCTCAAGCTTCCATCAAAATCTCTTTTATAATAATAAATGTATGAGAGTGGAAATGACAGCATGCAATTATTTTACTTTTTACAACCCCAGATATCAAGATATTAACTACTATCTCCAAGAGTCCTGGAATTGTCAAAAGTGAAAAGTGAAGTCGCTCAGTCTTGTCTGACTCTTTGTGATTCCATGGACTGTAGCCTACCAGGCTCCTCCATCCATGGGATTTTCCAGAAAGGAGTACTGAAGTAGGTTGCCATTTCCTTGGGTTTCCTATTATTTTTCTTGTAAGTGCATGCTTTCTTTTGTTTTCTCCTTGTTTTTCCTTTTATGTTTAACAGAGAAAGTATTTTGTCAATAAGTACCTTGTCTTTTTGAGAAGTGTTCTCTTAGTGGGTGCTTTTTTCTTCCCATCTTGCTTCTGTTTTTAGAGAGGTCTGTCCCAAAGAATCCTTAATTTGGTTCTTTTGGTTTTCATTTACTTTTAACTATTTTTTTTATACCTCAAAAAATAAAGTCTAATAACTTTAAATTTTATTTCTGGTATACAGAATGTATTTCTGACAGAGAGTGATTTGCCATTTTTTTTCTTTCTTTTTTTTTTTTTAATTAAATTTTATTTTATTAGTTGGAGGCCAATTACTTCACAACATTTCAGTGGGTTTTGTCATACATTGACACGAATCAGCCATAGAGTTACACGTATTCCCCATCCCGATCCCCCCTCCCCCTCCCTCTCCACCCGATTCCTCTGGGTCCTCCCAGTGCACCAGGCCCGAGCACTTGACTCATGCATCCCACCTGGGCTGGTGATCTGTTTCACCATAGATAATATACATGCTGTTCTTTTGAAACATCCCACCCTCACCTTCTCCCACAGAGTTCAAAAGTCTGTTCTGTACTTCTGTGTCTCTTTTTCTGTTTTGCATATAGGGTTATCATTAACATCTTTCTAAATTCCATACATATGTGTTAGTATGCTGTAATGTTCTTTATCTTTCTGGCTTACTTCACTCTGTATAATGGGCTCCAGTTTCATCCATCTCATTAGAACTGATTCAAATGCATTCTTTTTAATGGCTGAGTAATATTCCATGGTGTATATGTACCACAGCTTCCTTATCCATTCATCTGCTGATGGGCATCTAGGTTGCTTCCATGTCCTGGCTATTATAAACAGTGCTGCGATGAACATTGGGGTGCACGTGTCTCTTTCAGATCTGGTTTCCTCGGTGTGTATGCCCAGGAGTGGGATTGCTGGGTTATATGGCAGTTCTATCCATCTCTCTCTACTTCTCTGGTGGCTCAGTCAATAAAGAATCGAATCCACCTGCAATGCAGGAGACCTGAGTTTGATCCCTGGGTTGGGAAGATTTCCTGGAGAAGGAAATGGCAACCCACTCCAGTGTTCTCACCTGGGAAATCCTATGTACAGAGGAGCCTGGCAGGCTACATGCCATCCATGGGGTCACAAAGAGTCAGATATGACTTAGGGACTAAACCATCTCTCTATCATACATTTTAGCATACCTTATATATTTTAAATTGTATTCCCTCTAATTAATAAGTAATCCCTCATGTCTAATAAAAAAAAATTAGAGTAGCATTATGGCACACTCTGAATTCAGATGTTACACAACAGATAGACAATGAGAAAGCAGCCATTGAGCCACAGACCTTGGAAGTTATACATCAACTCTGCAATACTGAGAGTCAAGACTGTTTCTTAAAAAATTCCACAGTTGTCAAAATACTATGTATAAAATCAAACTATTCAGATGGTCTGAAGAACTGTTGCCCAAAGTAATGATAGTATGTGATCTCTGGCCAATACCAGAAGTTGTGAAAGTCATATATAATTTCTTTCTTTTTTTAATTTTAAACCAAGTGTCTGCCAACAACTTATCTGAGCCAGCAAATAGCACACAATAAACATGGCCTGTAAACAAACAGGAATTTTGCAGATCTCTGCCAAAACTCAGTTTTAACTTGAAAAGCCTGACACATGTTTCTGTTCTCTGTTGTAGGATTTATTACTTTCGACAAGATTCTCTTTTCTCATTGTCCCTAAACAACATCATCCTGTTGAATAAACTCCCTCTGGTCAGGGATGGGCAAGCAAGTGTAACAACAGAAAACTAAATAGGGCTCCCAGGGCTAAGCAAAAGCTAGTGTTGCTTTTCATTTCCCAGTTTATTGGGAAAAATTAAATGTATTTTACCTCTAGGAGATGGAGGCATTACCAAACCCATTTAAATTGAGCATTAAGTCATATTCCCTAAGTTAAAATAAAAATGCACACTTTGTTTAATTGTAGATGTGCTATGAAACAATGTGAGGCACATTTACGAGCTGTAGGAAATGGGGTGGGGGAAGGTATATTCTTTTCTCCCTTCATTTGATTTCAGTATTATCATTTAAGCAAAACTACTGAGAATAACAACTCATTTGAAAGTAATTTTAACGTACCTCAAACTGAAAATGTAATATTTCCCTAAGCTCTTGATGATCCATTTCAAATTTTCTGAGTCTATTAAAGAGAATTGAAGGATCAAGACTAATTCCTATATTCCTTGAAGAGTAGAGGCAGCTTATGGAATCTGGAAAGATATCTGAGAATATGATCCCCGACACCATCCCTGACCAGCCTGTCCCTGGTTCACAAATCTTCAATTAAATTCCAGACCAAGATTTTTGTGAGAACTAATTGTGAAATATGTATGTATATATATCATATGTACATAAGATATATATAAATATGTTTATAATAAACATGAAAGGCATGAGTGTCAACATTTCTTAAAGCACAAGCATACATTAATCAAAGATTAACCTAATTCTATTTTGTAAATTGTTTTAGATTCCTGAGCCCAGCCCCTGACCTACTACATTCTAATAAGAAAAAAAAAAATGCTACCTGTGTATACACTTTTTTTTTTTTTTTAAGTGCTTGACGGGAGATGTTTAACTACCATGGAGTTTGAGATCTACTCTTTTTACATTATATAGACAAGGAGAAATTCAGAATATTGAAGCCACTTCCTCAAAGTATTACAATTAAGAATCAGTAAAAGCAGGATTAAAATATATTTTCTCTTGAGTTCAAGGCCGCATGTTCTCTCTTGTATGGTTCAGAGTCGGATGTGACCGATAGGGGTTAGATGGCTCACTTTGCTTTTTACTCACAGAGAACTCAGGTCTGTGAGAAAGGACCTAGTGTAGTCACCAGCCCAGAGACAGCTTGGAAGGCCTTTTGTTTCATGATTTCATGGTTTTTTCCTTAGTCAAAGACATGTTCCTCCTGTTGAACCTCAATAAAGGTATATGAATTTTCATTTGGTTTTGTTTTCCAAAATTAGAGTGAGCGAGATAACTGAGTGATCTTGAGTAAGGATGACTGATTGTTACTATTTGAAACTGGAACTAGATTTGAACTGTTGCTATTGTTTAGCCACTCAGTCATTTTGGACGCTTTGTGACACCATGGACTGCAGCACCCCAGGCTTCCCTCTTTTCCACCATCTCCTGGAGCTTGCTCAAGCTCATGTCCATTGAGTCGGTGATGCCATCCAACCACCTCATCCTCTGTCTCCCCTTCTGCTGCTGCCCTCAGTCTTTCCCAGCATCAGGGTCTTTTCCAGTGAGTTGGCTCTTCACATCAGGTGGCCAAAATATGGAGCTTTATAGCTTCAGCACCCATCCTTCTGATGAATATTCAAGGTTGATTTCCTTTAGGATTGACTGATTGATCTCCTTGCAGTCCAAGGGACTCTCAAGAGTCTTCTCCAATACCACAGTTCAAAAAGCATCAATTCTTTGGCACTCAGCCTTCTTGATGGTCCAGCTCTCACATCTGTACATGTTACTGGAAAAACCATAGCTTTAACTATGTGGATCTTTGTCTGCAAAGTGATATTTGCTTTAATACATTGTCTAGGTTTGTCATAACTTCTCTTCCAAGGAACAAGCGTTTTTTAATTTCCTGGCTGCAGTTACCATCTGCAGTGATTTGGGAGCCCAAGAAAATAAAATCTGACACTGTTTCCACTGTCTCTCCTTCTATTTGCCATGAAGTAATGGGACCAGATGCCATGATCTTCTTTTTTTTAATGTTGAGTTTTAAGCCAGCTTTTTCACTCTCCTCTTTCACCTTCATCAAGAGGCTCTTTAGTCCCTCTTCGCTTTCTGCCATTCAACAATCATTTTTCCACTAAGAGATGAGTTGTGTCCCTGTCAACTTTCTTTAAGATTTTTGATGGCCATAGAATCTTGGAGTTGAGAGTGGTCTCTTTAACACTACCTGATTCTGTCACCTATCAACAATGCCTCAGTGTTTAAAAACATCCCTTAGTGTCATATATACATATGTACGTGTGTGTGTGTGTGTGTGTGTGTGTGTGTGTGTGTGTATCAATAGATAGAATACATTCTCTTATTTCAGAGTCGTGGTATACCCTCAGAGGAATAACATGAAATATAAGAAAATAGAATAAGTAAAATGTTAGCTGATAAACCCATTCTAAATAGTCATTTAAGATCATAGTACAAAATTCTGATTGAAAACAATAATGTATAAACTAACATTTACCAAATACCTACCATATGACTGGTCCTGAACACATTCATTTAACTTTTCACTCTTCAGTGACCTATTGGACTTAACATCCAGCCACACTTAAAGAAACCAAGGACTTGGTCATCTAGCAAAAACAAGCAGCATTTGAACTCAGATTTTTTTTTTCTTCTTTTCAAACCCTTATTTTTCCACTATATGATTTCCATCGAGTATTTTTATAACTTCACTACTATGAGTTAACACAGAGTTAGTAGAATTATAAGGAAACCTCTTTTATTCATACTCTGAGTCTCCCTGCCTGGTCTCTCTTGGTCCCTGTTACTTCGCCCCGAGCAGAGCTGCAGATCCCTTCCCTTGTAGAGAAATGTATGCTGGGGTTTGTGATCACTGCAGGAAACAGTGAAAAGACTGCAGAGACAGACTCCCTGTGTTTAACTGCCAGCACTGTCATTTGTAATACAAGGCTTTAGGCACATTACTCAATCTCTCTAAGCGTCTATTTCTCCGTACACATCCTGGGGTTGTTTTAAGGTGCAGAGGAGACAGTTTGTGTAAAATAAAATACTGAATAGAATAATGCCTCAGCATGTGGTGCTATATTGTTAGTAGTATAGTTGGTATTACACTAAGCATCAAACATGTGACCTTGGGCACATTGCTTCACTCCTCTTAGCTTGAGTTTTCTTGAGTCTTAGAAAAATAAAATAACAGTTCTTTCACACTTGTAAAGGGGAATTAAATTGGATGACTTACCTAATAAGATATCTAGCAAAATACCAGGAAAAGAACAGACAATAACTGCTACCCTTCTGCTGTGTTCTACTTGGTTGTGGAGCCATCCTCTTCCTACCCCATTATGGTGTGTGTTTTTTTTTTTTAATGTAAGGGCTGAGCTGAGTATGTTGCTCTTTCGTGCTCAATACAGAACAAGTAGGTTAGCTAAGACCCTGCCCAGGAGATACTATATTCACCTCAAACTTGATTTTAGTTCTTTAAGTACAAAAAGGATAATTCTTCTGGTGAGATTATATAAGATTCATATCTCACATGAACTTTTTGATCAGTCTTGCAGCCCTACAATAAAATGTAATAGATATATTGTTACATAAAACATGAGTCTGGGGATCAGTCCCACTTACCCACTACCAAGCCTAAAATCCATAGTCTCAAAAATCAGTCTACCATTTACACCAACAAACTCACAATTTAGGAGGTTTATTAAGGTTTTGGCCTTTTAAAAATGAATATATACCAGGGGAATTTTGGGCACCAATAACTAAATATTGACACATCTCTAGAAAAGATCTGTTTATCTAAACTGTCTTATATATTGGTCAACAAGCCCTCTACATCAAAATCAGTCCTAGGATGTTTGTGGGGCAGAGGATGGGGATCAGTTGCATTAAAATGACTATTTCTGAGTATCATTTATTGCTTTCATTTAGAATTTGCTGAGAAATTACCTGCAATCTGAATTTTTAAAACTTTTAAAGTGATTTTTATGCTTATTTACATTTAAGAACAATTGATTCTTTAGCCTTGTCTATACATCTGTTCTCTGAGAAAACTTAAAAATATAAACAATATGCCCTGACTCTGATCAGAGATTCAGATTTAGTTGTTCTGGGATGGCTCCTGGACATCAGTATATTGTTAAAAAACCAAAACCAAAACAAACCCATGTGATATTACTATACAATCAGAGAGATAAGGACTAGTGACCCAGGCTTGCAAACGTACTCAATTCTAACCAATGGCTCCCTTCTTATAACAGCTCACTTCACCCAATTTCATTGCTCACTTGGCCCTTAACTGTATTTGATCTTTAAATATCTGAAGTTTGAACATTTCCTGCACTAGACCATGTAGATTTTTGGAGGTAGAGATGCACAACGTACTGAGGCAGGGTTAGAGAGAGCACCTCCAATTGGTACCACAGACTCAAGATTTCTGAAATGACCCAGAGGAGGACTGCTGAGCTTGGTGACGGGAAGAGATTAGAGGGGAGCGGACACCTGACATAGAGGAAAAGTGAGTGAATTGAGGTGAAAATTGCAAGTTTGAGTAGACTCTATCCTTGTCACATAAAGCAGAAATTGAAAGTCTTTCAGATAGCAGATAGTAAACAAGATTCTAAGGTGTCCCTTATCAGAAACCCACTTAATGATTTCACACATTTTTCAAAGTTTAATAAAAATGGGCCAAAACACAGACACATTTTCACTATATAAAATCAGCTACATAATTTGTGGGACCTAGTGCTGAATTAAAATATGGGCCCTCCTTGTATAAAAAGCAGGAAAGAAGTGCTATTAAAGGTACTGAACATAACCTTTAGCTTTTTCTAAAACGAAAGTGCTCCTTTTTTCCTATGATCTCTCTCTCTACACCTGGCATGGTGACTTTTATTGTTTTTTTTTTTAATTTGATGATTTTATAAACTTTTTAAATGTAGAAATAATTATAGATCTACATGCAGTTTCTAGGAAACAATCCAGAAGGACCCCATGGTTCTTTACCCAGTGATTCGCACTGATGACTTCTTGCAAAGTTATGGTGATAAGGATCTCTCATGTTGGCCTTTTATAGTCAGTTGCACTTTCTTCCCAAACTCACTCTTCCTAGTACTTAACCGCTGGCAGTGATTAAATACTGCCCCTTTTTATAATCTTATCATTTCATGAATATTATATAAGTGAAATCACAAAGTAGGTAATCTTTGGGGAGTGTTCCCCCCCACCCCCCAACTCAGCATAACTCCCTGGCAGTCCATTGATGTTGGATATCAATAGCTCATTCCTACTTAGTGCTGAATGGAGATCCATGTTATAGATATATCAGATTCCTATCTGCTTATCTGTTGAAGGACATCTCTTTCCAGCTTGGGGTAATTTTGAATAATGTTGCTAGGAACATCAATGGACAGGATTTTGTGTGAGCATGTCTTCATTTCTCTGGATAAATGCCCGGGAGTGTGATAGATTGATTTTATGGTAATTCTGTGGATATTTCTTAAAGAAACTATAGACTATTTCCCAGAGTGGCTGTGTTATTTAACATTCCCACCAACATTATATATATGATCAGTTTCTCTGTATCCTTGTAAGAATTTGGTGTGTCACTATGCAGTTATTTTGTTTTTATTTAATTTTTATTTTTATCTTAAACATTTCAATAGGTCTGGAGTCATGTATCATTGTGGTTTTAATTTATATTTCATCAGTGGCTAAAATACTAAACATCATTTTATATGCTTATCTGACACTTCTATATCTTCTTTAGTGAAAGAGCTGCCCTTATATCCATTTTCAAATTGGGTGGTTTATACTTTTACAGTTCAGTTTTGAGAGTTCTATGTATAATCTTGTTAGTAGTTAGTAGTCTTTAAGCAAATGTTTTGAGTTTGCAAATATTGTAGTTTGAAAATATTTTCTCTTAGACTTAGTTTGTCTTTTCATCCTCTCTCAACAAGATCTTTCAGAGAGCAAAGGTTTTTAATTTGGATAAAGTTCATCAATTTTTCTTTTTATGGACCATACTTTAGGTGTCAAGCATATGGAATTTGAATAACTGATATTCCAAAAATGTTTTTCTGGTTTTTATTATAATGAGTGATTTTTTTTATTATAATGAATGATTCTTTTTGAAGAGTGGACATTTTGGTGATTATGACAGTCCGGATCTTATTTAAATCTCCTGTTTTAGCTGGCTTCTTCCTACATTCATCATTTCCTCATTGTTTCCAGGTGGGAGTAAAAGTTCAGGTTCTGGGAGTGGGGGAAGGACAAATCAGAAGTATGTGATTTTTAATACATACAAATTACTATACATAAAATAAGCAACAAGGATTTATTGTTTCTTATTTTATAGCACAGGGATAATGCCCAAAATTTGTAATAACCTGTAACGGAATATAATCTGCAAAATATTAATAACTGAATCACTATCCTGTGCAACTAACACAGTATTGTAAATCAACTAAATTTCAATGAAAACGAACAAAAATCACCCAAATTCTCTACTTGGTCTTTGGCATCTGATGTGGGGAAGGGGTTTCTTGCTATGAGAGGTGGCAGTGACAATTCAGCTCTCTGTCAGGTCTCCGATGACACTACCCTAAGTGGGAGTTATAGGAGCACCTAGATATAACTCCCCACGTGACACCACAGAGGAGGTGGACTTGTCATCATTATGAAGTTTGAAAGTCCTGAATCTGTTCTGACTTCACCCCAGCTGGGAGATGAAGAAGACTCCATTATTCCCAGGTGGGATGGAAGTCCTTTGTTGATAGGGGTGAAGGTGGGGACTCAATTATTTCCTGCGGTGTTTGGCTAGAATAGAGAGAATTGTCTAAAACTTTCTGTCATGCTAAACTACTTCTGGTGCTTTGAATAGAAAGAGTTGCTATGATATTGTGATTTATCATAAGAAATAAATATTTGGTCTCTGTTCTAATTCCAGTCTAGAGCTCTTAAAACCTCTGGACTCTCTTAAGTAATGAGAGAGAAAGTTGTCTCGATATTTCTAACAAACCCCTTTAAGCACACTTGAGTTTCTGTTAGTGAGGTGACTTTTGGAAACCATCTGAGGATGGGCATTGGTTGGCAGGGATGCCAGCCACGTGATCAGAGGATTGAAACTTTCGGTCCCATCCTTCTGATCTCTGAAGAGGTGAGAAAGGCTTGAAGTTGAATCGGTAGCCTGTGGCCAGTGAGGTAATCAGTCATGCCTTTGTAACCAAGCTTCCACAAAAACCTAGGAGGATGGGGTTTGGAGAGCTTCCAAATTGGTGAACCACAGCTCTCACGTGCCACCATGCTGGACTCCAAATTCCACTAGGATCTAAGCTGCTTTGTTTGGGACCTCACCCTGTGTATCTCTTTATCTGGTTGCTGTGTAATAAACTGGTAACCTAGTGAGTAAACTCTGTTCTTGAGTCCTGTAAGCCCCTCTCACATTAATCAAACCTAATGAGAGAGGCATGGAAACCTCTGTTTTATAGCCAGTTGGTCAGAAATGCAGGTAAAACTTGGGTTTCCGATTAGCATCTGAAAGTGGAGGACAGTCTGGTTGGTTGTTGCTGTTGTCCAGTTGCTAACTGGTGTCCGACTCATCACAAGCCCGTGGCCTGCAGCACGCTCCTTTTCTCTCTTTCACTCTTTGGCATTTCCAGATTGCCGGCTTTTTTCAGTTCCAAGTCTCTGATACGTAGAACATAAAGAAACCCCTTGGGAACTCATTCCTTGGGTCCAGTAGACTTCAGCTCTTCTGCCTTTCCTCTAAGATTTCCACCTTCTTATATTTGCTTTATACATAATGTTTAAGGGCTTCAGTTGTACTCTGTGGGGGAATAAGGGAAAGCACATCTATTCCTGTACACCTTCTTCCTACTTCCCATGTTTGTTTGTTTTTAGTGACTATTTACAGTTGGTCTAATTAAAGTTAAAATTTAAATTATTAGCATGAATTTTATTGTTTATTTTTATTCATGCCAGTGTTACAAATAAATACCAAACGTGTATACAAATCACCAACATTACACATTTGGTATTTTGTGGCTTGTATATGTGTGCATATAGCTTGCATATTATGCATGTGTATACTTGTGTATCCCACAAGTTGGGATTATAATATAGTACACATAATCTGGATTAATTGTAAAGACAAAATGAAGGTAACACAAACCCTACAATATACTAAGGGATCATTTTATTTTACCTTTTAATACTTTCAATAGTAACTTCTAGGGACTTCCCTGATGATCCAGTGGTTAAGATTCCATGCTTCAGATGCAGAGCCGTGAGTTCAATCCCTGGTCAGAGAATTAGGATCCTACATGCCACATGGTGCAACTGGAAAACTAAAAAGAAAAAAACAAAAATGAAGAACTTCTATGTAACGTGACAAACAACTACTAAATAACATTGAACGTGGCAAAAAAAAGTATATTCTAAGGCTCAGAGTGTGTACTCACAGTTTTTAAAAAGAACAAGAAGGCCTAATGTCCCCCTAACTTGGATAAACTTTAGACAGTCTTATTTCTGACTGTATCCCCTGATTTCCTTTTTCTTAGAGCACTTGCTTTAGAGAATTTGTGAGTCATTTCCCTGCCCCTTTGAGATGTGTAAAACTTTTAAAAAATCTCTTGTCAGTTTTAATACCCAGGGATGTCTTTCATAAGGACCTGAGAACCATTGCTTTGGATTACAAGCATAAGGAAGATATCATCCCATCTCAGAGGCCCGGTGGGATAGTAGGAGTCTTACTTTGATAGGCACCAACTGGCAAACACAGATCACTTAATCACAGAGAAGAACATTAGCAAACTCAAGAATACTCCACACATTTCATTGGTAGACCTCTCCCAAAGTCCTCCAGTACTTCTCCATAAGTTCAGCCCACTTGCCTTTGTTTCAGCTGAGTTGAGTTCAGATTTTAGTTCTGGCCTGTGTCCTCTACTGTTAAAACCTTGAATAAAGTCTTTCTTGATATTTAACTTTGACTGGTGCAACTTTTGCTTTAACAAACACGATATCTAGTATATGAACAATCCTATAAAAATAATACTGCTAATAAATTTAAAATCAAGGGCCATTATTTAAAAAAAGAAATAAACCTAAGAAAAATAATTCCTGGCAAAACCTCAGAGAAACAAGAGAAATTAAGTATATTATTTTACTAAAAGATTATAAATCAGGTCACCCAAACTTCTTGTTTTGTGGTTAAAAAATAACTAAAGAAAAGATATTACTTTTATTGATACTAATGTTTTTCAAGATAACTTAATCATGGACTCTTAAAAAGGCATGAAATCTGCTCTTCTCCTTATTTCCTTTTTTGATTATTTTCTTAGTTCTAGAGGGCCCCTGCTTTTTAAATCTCATATACATGTATATTACCTCAAAATTTATAGAAAATTAAGTTGAAAATAAAAGGTTTTCTCTCTTTAATCACATTAAATTTTTCAACATTTTTGGAGTCCACCTTTAATTAAAGACAACAGACAGACCAGGGCACTGAGATAAGGTTGCTGGGGATACATAAGTAAGGTTTGTCTTTGTACCCAGTGTACACACTCTATTTACAGAAATAACTATACTGCAAAGGGGATTTGGATGATAAAAGAGGATATAAGCACATTTATATTTGGAATGAAGAAATATATACAACATTCATTTTAGATAGTAACAAAAATATATTAACATTTTATGCTTGTTTAAGAGAGAGGGGATTTTGAATGTTATGAAAAGAATAAGGAAAAACATTTTAGTAAAGAAAACAGCATAAGCAAAGATACGCTGTTTTAATCAGAATGATCCAGGAACAAGAGGGTTGACCAGTTTTGACTCACTATAGGGAAAATAGGATAGTCCTGGAAGATAATGCTACAAGGGTAAATAGGGAGTTCAGAAATTGAACTACATAGTGTGTAGTTAATTGAAAAACCAATCCATAGGATTTCTTATAGTTTTCAAAGCAGGGGTGTGTAATGATTAGAGCCCTTGTCAAAATGATGTGGTAGCGATATGTGAGCAGAATTGGAACATAAACTAATTCAGGATGAGGAAAGCAAAGAACATTTACTTAAAAAAAAAAAATTTGTTATGGTCTGACTTCTGACTTCAATGCTTAGAATAAAGCTACAGCAATCCAGGCAGTAGCTAAAGAATAGACCAGTGGAACAAAATAGCCTAGATACAGACCCATGTAAATATAGTCAACTATATTCCAGATCAACTAATCTTTGACAAAAAAACAAAAGCAATACAATGGGAAAAATCAAGAGTCTTTTCAACTAATAGTGCTGGAAAAATTGAACATCAACATAAAAAAAAAATCTAGACAAAGACTGCTGCTGCTGCTAAGTCGCTTCAGTCGTGTCTGACTCTGTGCGACCCCATAGATGGCAGCCCACCAGGCTCCTCCATCCCTGGGATTCTCCAGGCAAGAATACTGGAGCAGGTTGCCATTTCCTTCTCCAATAGACAAAGACTACACCCTACAAAAAAAACAATACTACACCCTTCATAAAAATTAAACCAAAATGAATCAGACCTAAGTGTAAAATTCAACACTGTGAGAGCTGTAGAATATAACACAGGAGCAAACCTAGATGACCTAGGTACAGTGATGACTTTTAAAAAGCAACACTGAAGTCATGGTCCATGATATAAATAATCAATGGGCTGGACTTCATTAAAATTAAAATCTCCTGCTGTGAGAAAGATAGTGTCAAGAGAATGAGAAAATAAACAACAGAGACTGAGAGTCAATATTTGCAGAAGACACATCTGATAAAGGACTGTTATCAACATACATAATAAAATTTGACAATAAAACAATGAAAAACTTGATTTCAAAAGTCAGCAAAAGTCCTGAACAGACATCTCACCAAAGACATACAAATGGGCAAATAGGCATATGAAAAGATGGTCAATATATATCACTCAATTCAGTTCAGTTCAGTCGCTCAGTCATGTCCGACTCTTTGCGACCCGATGAATCGCAGCATGCCAGGCCTCCCTACACATCAACAACTCCCGGAGTTTACTCAAACTCATGTCCATCG
This sequence comes from Muntiacus reevesi, assembly GCF_963930625.1. NCBI lineage: Eukaryota > Metazoa > Chordata > Mammalia > Artiodactyla > Cervidae > Muntiacus > Muntiacus reevesi. The sequence continues at coordinate 18,934,622 of NC_089253.1, forward strand.
AGTCAGTGATGCCATCCAACTATCTCATCCTCTGTCATCCCCTTCTCCTCCCGCCCCCAATCCCTCCCAGCATCAGGGTCTTTTCCAATGAGTCAACTCTTCACATGAGGTGGCCAAAGTATTGGAGTTTCAGCTTCAAAATCAGTCCTTCCAGTAAACACCCAGGACTGATTTCCTTTAGGATGGACTGGGTGGATCTCCTTGCAATCCAAGCAACTCTCAAGAGTCTTCTCCAACACCACAGTTCAAAAGCATCAATTTTTTGGCACTCAGCTTTCTTCACAGTCCAACTCACATCCATACATGACCACTGTAAAAACCATAGCCTTGACAAGATGGACCTTTGTTGGCAAAGTAATGTCTCTGCTTTTTAATATGCTATCTAGGTAGGTCATAACTTTCCTTCCAAGGAGTAAGCATCTTTTAATTTCATGGCTGCAATCACCATCTGCAGTGATTTTGGAGCCCCCAAAAATGAAGTCTGACACTGTTTCCACTATTTCCCCATCTATTTCCCATGAAGTGATGGGACCAGGTGCCATGATCTTAGTTTTCTGAATGTTGAGCTTTAAGCTGACTTCTTCACACTCCTCCTTCACTTTCATTAAGAGGTTTTTTAGTTCCTCTTCACTTTCTGCCATAAGGGTGGTGTTATCTGCATATCTGAGGTTGTTGATATTTCTCCCAGCAATCTTGATTCTAGCTTGCGCTTCTTCCAGCCCAGCATTTCTCGTGATGTACTCTGCATATAAGTTAAATAAGCAGGGTGACAATATACAGCCTTGACATACTCCTTTTCCTATTTGGAACCAGTGTGTTGTTCCATGTTTAGTTCTAACTGTTGCTTCCTGACCTGTATACAGATTTCTCAAGAGGCGGGTCAGGTGGTCTGGCATTTCCATCTCTTCAGAATTTTCCACAGTTTATTGTGATCCACACAGTCAAAGGCTTTGGCATAGTCAATAAAGCAGAAATAGATGTTTTTCTGGAACTCTCTTGCTTTTTTGATGATCCAGTGGATGTTGGCAATTTGATCTCTGGTTCCTCTGCCTTTTCTAAAACCAGCTTGAACATCTGGAAGTTCATGGCTCATGTATTGCTGAATCCTGGCTTGGAGAATTTTGAGCATCACTTTACTAGTGTGTGAGATGAGTGCAAATTAAAACAACAGTGACACACTCCTATATATCTATTAGAATTGTCTAAAACTCAATACCAAGTCCGGAAAAGGATGTGGAACGACAGGAATTCTTATTAACTGCTGGTGGGAATGCAAAGTGGTAAAACCACTTTGGAAGACAGTTTGGCAGTTTGTTGCATACTTAAACATATACTTATGATATGATTGCCCAGAAATCATGCCTGTTGGTATATGTTCAAAGGTGAACATCATCTCCAATACTACTCAAATGTTAAAACTTGTATGTACACAAAGTCTTATTCATAGAGGTTTGTAGTGACTTTATTCATTCGTATTTGCCCAAACATGTAAGAAACTAACGTGTCCTTCAGTAGATGTGTGCTTATGTGTGTAGTCGCTCAGTCGTGTCTGACTCTTTGTGAAACCAGGGACTGTAGCCCACCAGGCTCCTCTGTCCATTGGGATTCTCTAGGCAAGAATACTGGAGGGGATTGCCATCCCCTCCTCCAGGGGATCGAACTAAGGTCTCCTACATTGCAGGTGGATTTTTTTACTAGCTGAACTACCAGGGAAGCCCAGTAGATGGATGAATAAATAAACCCTGATAGGTCCATATGATGGAATATTACCCAGTGCTAAAATGAAAGTAAGCTATTAAGCCATGAAAAGACATGGAGAAATTTTAAATACATATTAGTAAGCAGCAGAAGCCAATTTGAACAGTCTACATAGTGGATGATCCTAACTATATTACATTCTGAAAGAAATGCAAAACTATGAAGAAAGTAAAAAGATCAGTGCTTGCCAAGAGTTAGTTGAAAGAGAAGGATGAATTGGCAGAGCACAGAGGATTTTAGGGCAATGAAACTATACTGTATGATACTACAGTGATAGACACACATCATGCTGTTATACATTTGTCAAAACCCATACAGTGCACAGAATCAAGAATGAACTGCAAGGTAAACCACTGACCTTTGTTAATAGCGGTGTGTCTATGTATGTTGATCAGTTGTAATAAATATACTACTGTAGTGTGAGGTGTTGATAGTGGAGGAGTTTGTGCATATGTTGGGAACATTCTCAGCTCATTTTTATATAAATTTAAAACTGCTCTAAAACCAAAGGCTGTTAGAGAAACTAACAAAAATCCTTTGGGGATAACAAGGAAATGAACTAAAATAGCAGTGGAAATGAGGTAGAATCTATGGAAACTGAGAATTCATTTTACATTGGAAAATTAAAAGAGGTTTGAAATTGCATCATTTAGAGAATTCAACAGGAAGTACAGAACATAAGGGAAAGGAATGACTTAGAAAAGGTTTGATATCAGCTTGGGTAAAAATAGCTTAAAACTTTGGAACGCCTAGGTAGAGATAAACTATGGAAGACCTGCAAAAACCAAAACCTTAGAAAGAATCAAAAGCATTCATTTACTTTGGCAGAAATGAATATCCAACACAATTTCCCCTCATAGCCCCAAAGTACAGGTGCTCCCAGAGAACAAAACCAATAAAAACTCAGGAGAATTAAATAAACACTGGCTTGAACAATCTTCTGAGGCATTCAGACCAAAAATTATAGTTACCCAAAGGGTATATTAAAGAATAGGATTAAAACATCATTTGTGACAAAAAAACAATTCTATTGTATTTTGGGGTTTTTTTGTGTGAGAAACCTGAAAAACCAATCTCTATTCTCCTCTATAAATTTTGTTTATTGTCTCACAGTTTGGAATAGCATTAAAGTAAATTGAAAATTAAACTGATCTATTATTGTAGCAATAGCTGCTTTCACTTCCTGGTGGTGACACCTAGTCTTTGGCCACATCCATATGCATGCAAATTTATAAATTTTCTTTGCATGCTAGTTTTCAGTGCATTTAAAAACATGAAATATATACACATACATTTTCAATTTCACATATATATATATATATATATGTACACCCAGTTTCTTTAAATGTTTGTGATTAGAGAACCAATAATCAATATTGATATATTATTGCCTATATGCAAGGCTTTATTCAGATTTCACATTTTCCCCTCACATCCTTTTCCTGTTCCTGGATCCAGTCCAGGAATCCATGTTGCAGTTTTTCAAATTTATTTATTTGGCTGTGTCAGGTCTCACCTGCAGCACCCAGGATCTTGTATGCGTCATGTGGGACCTTTCGTTGTGGTGCACAGACTCTCTAGATGTGGCATACAGGCTCAGCAGTTGTGAAATGCTGGTCTAGTTGCTCTGCTGCCCATGGGATCCCAGTTTCCTGACGGGAAACTATGTCCCTGCATTGCAAGGCAGACACCCAACCACTGGACCACCAGGGAAGTCCTTACGTTACCTTTTTTAAAAAAAAATCATGACTAGGAATCCATCTATGACCATTTTTCAAGTACCTTGCTTTTCATATTTTTGAGAATTCTGAAGAATATCAGTGCAGTATTTTAAATAATGTCCCCACATTTGGGATGCTGTGATGTTTTCTCATGATTATACTAAAGTTATGGGTTTTCGGGTAGAATAGCACATAAGTGAGGTGGTCTTCCCTGAGGGCTCAGAAGGTTAAGAATCTGCCTGCAATGTAGGAGACCTACATTGTATGTAGGAGACCTACAATGTAGGTTCGATCCCTGGGTTGGGAAGATCTGCTGGAGAATGGAATGGCAACCCACCCCAGTACTCTTGCCTGGAGAATCCCATGGACAGAGGCACCTGACGAGCTACAGTGCATGGGGTCACAAAGAGTCAGACACCACTGTGTAACTAACAACATACATTATGATATATCCTTTGTCTTGAATTAATCTTTTTAATTTTTCTTTTCTCTTATCCAGAATAATACATTTCATAGTCCTGTCTTCTTAGGCTTTTAACAAACTTTCATGTTTTTGATGACCTTGATAATTTTGAGGTACATTGGTCGAGTATTTTATAGGTTACGCCTCAGCTGAATGTTGACTTTTTATTTTCCCATGATGAGACTGAAGTTATGGATGTGGAGGAGGAAGAGCACGGAAGTAAAGTGCCATTATTGCCAAATCATATCAAGAGCAAGTACTCTCAGCATGGAGTGCTTGTAAATGCTAATCATCTGATAGGAAGGGTGGTTTCTCCATGGTAAAGCTGCTCTTTCCATATATTTTCCCTGGCAAAGGAAGTTAGTATGTGTGTCCCACATTTAAGGAGAGGGACTTCCCACCACCTCAAGTTGTTGTTGTTTGGTCAATCAGTTGTGTCCACCTCTTTGCGACCCCATGGACTGGAGCACGCCAGGCCTCCCTGTCTCTCACTATCTCTTGGAGTTTGCTCAAACTCATGTCCGTTGCGTCAGTGATGTTATGTTACCATTTCATCTTCAGCCATCCCTGTCTCTTCTTGCCCTCATTCTTTCCCAGCATCAGGGTCTTTTCAAATGAGTTGGTTCTTTGTATCAGGTGGTCAAAGTATCGGAGCTTCAGCATCAGTTGTTCCAATGAATATTCAGGGTTAATTTCCTAGAAAGCAAAAGCTTTGATGGTGATTTATGTCTAACCAGAATCCATAGTTAATACATATTTGTATCAAATATATTTATGGCAATAGTTTTGGATCTTTTATTTTGTTTCTAATTTCTTCATTCAAGAATTTGCTCCACCTCTTTAGTTCTAATTCTGTTGGGCTTCTGTTCATAGATTTTTATATACTGATCTTGTTAAGAGTCTCCCTAACTCTTCTAAATCAATGCTTTGCCATTTTCCTTTCTTGTGGGGCTTCACTGGTGGTTCAGACAGTAAATAATATGCCTGCAATGCAGGAGACCTGGGTTCAATCCCTGGGTCAGGAAGATCCCGTGGAGAAGCAAGTCTCCCTAACTCTTCTAAACCAAAGCTTTGCAGTTTTCCTCTTCTGCACTTACTCCTATTTCTCTGGAAAAGTAATAACTGTTGATAATTCTGGAGTCAAATAGACCAAGATTTAAGTCTTGCCTCTACTGTTTGCCAGATCTGTACTCCCAATAAATCATACCTTCTCTATGTTTCAGATTTCTTCTAACTCGTTAAAGGAGTTTGATAACATCTGTAGAAACGTTGTTTTGAGGATCAACCATCCCAGCCTGTGTGTTTTTAGCAGAGTGTTTTTACTGTTAGTTGCTCAGTCATGTCTGACTCTTTGTGATTCCAGACTCTGTGGAGCTCACCAGGTTTCTCTGTTTTGGAATTCTCCAGGCAAGAATACTGGAATGGGTTGACATTTGCTGCTCCAGGGGATCTTCTTGACTCAGAAATCAAATCCAAGTCTCCTACATTGTAGGTGAATTCCTTACCATCTGAATCACCTGGGAAGCCCAGCCCAATTACTGTCAAATGCTAAGATAGTAATTGTTATTATGGATACTGCTATTAGCAATCAGACTTCAGAATTCCACACTGCCCATAGTTGATCAGCCCGGTTCCCCTCAGTGGACCTGATGTTGTATCTTAACCGTGGCAAGCAGACCCCCAACATTCTTGCAATGTGGCCTTATTTATTGAATAAAATAATAATGATTGAAAAACAATAATGTAGCCTGGCATGTTATCTGCACAGAAAACAATGAACTGTTATTTTAGGACTTTATACGGAATTATGTGAAACTGAGAAATTAGATGATGACATGAATTAACTTTCCTAGTGGCTCAAGGATAATTTCCCTGCCAATTCAGGAGATGTAAGTTTGATCCCTAAGTCAGGAAGATCCCCTGGAAGAGGAAATGACAACCCACTCTAGTATTCTTGCCTGGAAAAATCCCAAGACGGAGGGACCTGGCAGGCTACAGTCCACGGGGTTGCAAGGAGTCAGACATGACTTGGTGACTAAACAAGAAACTAGAGGTATAGTTAATATTCTGTGGAAGAATTTTTGCACTCAATTATGTTTATAATATTGTTTCCCACTTTATTAGAACAGCTGTAATATTTTACCAATAACTGAATAGAACTGCACTTTAGGTAAACGTTTTTATAGTCAGAGCCTTATTTAATGAAGTTGTACATGAAGATATAAAACTAATTTCAAAAACTGCCAAGTAGTAGTAAAGATAATAACACAAGACAAAGCTTGACTTTGAATTACAGTTAGAGGTTTTCCTGTTGTTGTAACATCAATAAAAATCTTTTGCTTTTAAAGTGTAATACTGTTTATTTTTAGGTATTCCAATTTCAATTGTATCTAATAGAATTTAAAATGAATCTGCAAACTATTTTCTTACTAGAAATGTAAGAATACTTATCAAACTTGTGAAACTAGCTTTGGCTTTCAAATTAGTGATAACAGTTTAAATATTTTCTACTGCCTAATGAAAATGTGTCAATCTGTTAGTATTGGGAAAGAAAAGGAAATCATTTCAAAGGTGCTTTCTGAGATACAAGTTTTCATGATAACTGGACAGTGTGTGAGGGAAAACAAATTCTCTTAGAACAGAAGTGTTATTTGTGAGTAATTCTAAAGGGAAATGATACATTCCATGTTAACATGCATATGTGACAAAATTTGGAGGGGCAGTGATTTGATTTTAGGAGTTACAAAGAGGAGAAAGAATGTACAAACACATCATTTAACACTATGTCTTGATTTCCTATAAAGTCTTACAGGATGTCATTTAAAACTCACCTATTATAAAACTCCATTTAATAGTGAATATTTTTATTAATAATATGTGTTTCAAATAACATAATTTTAAAAATATATTTAAAAGATAAAATCACATATAAAACTTCAATCCAGATATGTATTTTTAATCAGCTGTATTCAATCCAGATATATATTTTTTAATCAGTTGTTTCTCTTCTCAAATTTTTGTTTGATGGTACATACGATTTGTTATCATTCATATATGCTTTAGAAAGAATCAAATTTCTGTTGAGTAATTAATATATTGGAGCATTTCCCAAGCTCTCCAATATTTTGTTTTCAACACATCTAATGGCTGTTTAATGATGCACTGTATGAATATAAATTTTAATTTAATTTGCATTCTTTTAAATGAGTGAGCTTTCACCAGCATAAATAATGTTATTATAACTAGTTTGGCAAACAAATGTTAGTGTACTTCACTTACTCTGATATGTTAGCATTTCCATATTTAAAGAGCTAGTAATAAAATATTCTGGACTTCCCTTGTGGCTCAGCTGGTAAAGAATCTGCCTGCAATGCGGGAGACCTGAGTTCTATCCCTGTGTTGGGAAGATTCCCCTGGAGAAGGGAAAAGCCACCCACTCCAGTATTCTGGCCTGGAGAATTCCATGGATGGTATAGTCCATGCAGTTGCAGAGTCAGACACGACTGAGTGACTTTCACTTTCAATAGAATATTCTGAGCCTACACATAGTTCAGCTGTTTCCTGGTCTTCTTAATTAAGAATGTCACACTTGCTGCTTTTGCCTCAGTATCTACTATAATTTTCTCATCAATAAGAAACTTTCAAGACAATGATTTATAAATGTGCTCTGTGACAAACAAAATTAGAGGTAAAGCACAATGTGAAAATTAGAGAAAAGCGATGGAATTCAATGTAGCCATTAAGTGGGTGACTGAGAACTCTTCAATGACATGGAAGCATGTTTTAATTATTTCTAGATATTAAATACTGTGTTCTTTTTAGTTTTAAAATATATACATGTGTTAAGATTATTTCAAATGTGTATACTTCAAATTAGTCATCTCTCTAAATGCTGGTATTATGAATGCTTATCAGTATTTTACAAATGTTAAAAAATAAAAACTTAGTATATATGCTTAAAAAATATCTAGGAAGAGGCACAGTTTGTCAAGTACTAACTCAAAAGCATTTCCTCAAGAAAACATGGCTCTAAAAATAGACACATCTTTTCTCATATATTATACATACTGATATTTCCTTTAGAAAACTGATCATCTGTAGCACTTGTTATTAAAAGACCATCATTTTGTTAATTTAATATCTAATCTTATACTTCTCAATAAACAAGTGACTCACAATTTATAGGAAGGCTTAAAAATATTTCCTCTGACATCGCATTCTCTTTTAAAAGCACCAATGGTTTCTATGGCTAAGGTCCTCTCCCCTGCCTCCCTTTCCCCAGAGGAGTCTTCCTTCAGTTCCTAGAGTGTAATGAGTTCTTTCCTGAAGCAAAACTTTCTCAGTTACGAGAGTGCTCAATAAATACTAGCTGCGAGAGCATGTGAAGGAACAAATACACTTAGTTTTCACCCTTGTTTTTGTTAGAATGTCTGTAATGCATTAAAGGTGTGTACATAAGACTATGAGGAAAAAATGCCTAGATTTGGTTCAAAAGACTGGATTTAGGGTTTCATTTTTTTTGTTGTTGTTTAAAATATGGTATAATAAGAGATACTCTGTTTTGTTGTGATAACATTAAAAGATATGCATTGTAAAATATTTTAACTAGAAAGGTCATGAAAGTGAAAGTGTTGGTTGCTCAGTTATGCCCAACTCTTTGTGACCCCGTGCTCTGTAGCCCGCCAGGCTCCTCTCTTCATGGGATTCTCCAGGCAAGAATAATAGAGTGGGTAGCCATTCCCTTCTTCAGGGGATCTTCCTGACCCAGGGATTGAACCTGGGTCTCCTGCATTGCAGGGAGATTCTTTACTGTCTGAGCCGCCATTTTTCTTACTGCTACTGTTTCTATTGTTGCTGCTATTGTGGATGGCATGTTTATTGTTGCTGCTATTATTACTGGTATAGGTTCTTTGTTGACCAAAAGATTTTTTTTTTAATGACATTAAAAAAGCAAAACATGGCAATAAAAACTCTTAGAATACAGGTGTCAGTTAAACTGACAAGTTACTCATTTGGGATCTAGTAGTGATGGTCTTCAAATATCCCAATAAATTTTATACACTGGAGTTAAGTTTACAGGTAAAATGAGACATCTAATTCCAAAGCATATTTAACTTATAATTTTAGAAATGTATCTGCTATTAATTTTCTTTTCCACTGTCCCTTCCTTTTGTCCACTCTCTCATCTCAAATGTCTGCCACATTCCAGGTCCTAGATATATAAAGATAAAAAAGAACCCAGTTTTATACTTAAAATGTTTAGGCAATTAGAACTACACAAAGAAATTTCATTATCTGTGTAATATTATTACTGATAAAGAAAAGTATTTAAAAATTCTTTCCCAAAATGAACAAAAAGAAAAGATTACTATGCAGTTTATATGTCTGAAAAATTACAAATAAATCAGTTGCCCAATCTAGTAAATATGTTATGCTATCTGGTAAAATCTGCAATAATATTGATCATGTTAAAAAATAAACTTGCTACTATCTTGTAATAATTGAGGTTCCCTTAAGGAAAATTATATGTAGTTTATCAATGCATGCATAGTGGTATCATCTCTTAACCTGCCCTAGGTACAGAATACATCAAATTTATAATTGCACAGAAAATAATGCAAATGCTTGCAAACGGGCAGAGTTGCTGATAAGATTATAATTGATGGGCATAACTTCTTAGTATAGGGAACACATCCATTTGATTTTAAGAATTTTTCAAGACTCAAAATGCTTTTGCTTTTATAAATGGAAGATCAAAGATGGTTACATATAGGATATGATTCCCTAAAGCTAGCACCATGGAAGATGCCCAAAACTCTGCCATGATTTCATAAAATCTTGAATAATTCAACCATCATCACAAGAACAGCATTCAAATTTTCTTTGAAATCATTAAGATTTAACTGTCACTAAATTGGGGATGAAACAGTAATGCAAGTTCCCTAAAGTTTAATCAGCGTGCATGCGTGTTAGATCACTTCAGTCTGACTCTCTGCAACCCTCCAGACTGCAGCCCGCCAGGCTCCTCTGTCCATGGACTTCTCCAGGTAAGGGTACTGGAGCGGGTTGCCATGCCCTTCTCCAGGGGATCTTCCCAACCCAGGGATCGTACCCAAGTCTCCTGGGTGTTCTGTATTGTAGGCAAGTTCTTTACTGGCTGAGTCATCTTGGAAGCCCCATTTAATCAGCATGATCCAAAAAAACTAATTTCAACACATACAAAAAGCTCTTGTTTCCTGTGGTTTTGAGAAGTCCTTTTGGTGAAAGTTGGAGTTATTTTGATTTATATTTGTTTTAATTTTAATTGTTCAAACTCCATTTAGACTTCTACAGGGGATACTTTCACATGGATGGTTATATAACATTCTGTTCACACTGAGAGGTTTGAAATGAATAATAATTTTAACTATAGCACTGAGCTATGAATTGAGAATATTGGTCTTGTAAGGACATTTTTCAAATTAATTCTTTGAATTTCTGGATTTATACAGGGATGTCAGTGATCCTCCAAGAGGGAAGAGGAGGTTGAGTACAGAAGGAATATGCAGCCACTTACCACCTGCAAGAAAGGAGAGAGTTCTGCTCTTTTTGTGCTGTAGTCTTAGTCACTCAGTCGTATATGACCCCCATGGACTGTAGCCCACCAGGCTCCTCTGTCCATGGGGCTCTCCAGGCAAGAATACTGGAGTGGGTTGCCATGCCCACCTCCAGGGGATCTCCCTGACCCAGGGATCTAACCTGGGTCTCCTGCATTGGCAGGCAGATTCTTTACCATCTGAGCCAATGTACCTAAGTTCAAATACTAGACTTCTTGCTTAGGATTTATTTGAAAAATGTAAAAATAAAAGAATTTGTCTTGCTTTAAAAGCATGAAAATTCCCTTCAACTTTGATTTTAAGATATAATCTTTTTACATGCAGCTGGTAAATGGCAGAACCGAGATTCAACCCAGGTAGTATAGCTTCAGAGTCTGCTCTTAACAGCTAGGCATGCTCCATTTCTAGTTTCCCTGTGGGTTTCCCTGGTGGTATAGTGGTAAAGAACCCGCTTGCCAATGTAAGAGACCTGGGTTCGATCCCTGAGTTGGGAAGATCCTCTGGAGTAGGGAATGGCAACCCACTCCAGTATTCTTGCCTGGAGAATCCCATGGACAGAGGTGCCTGGCGGGCTACAGTCCATGGGGTCGCACAGTCAGATGTGGCTGAAGCAAATTAGCATACACGCTAATGCTAATGCTCCATTCCAGAAAGTGTGCTAGAAATGTGACATATAATCCCACTGAATTATACTCAATGTTTTTGAATCATCACATTAATAGTTAATGATTCAAAACTTCAAGTAAACTGTGCAAAGTGTCAGACACCCAGCGATGAAGGAGAAGAAAACAGGATGTCTATAATCTGTCAAACTCCACAGTCTCCACTCACTCATGTTGCTTGGCACTAAATTTCTTACACTGATGTTGAGTTCTTTAGTATCATAGCAGAAAAGGCATTTGATAATAAATTCCAAAGCCATTCTCCAGGGTTGCATAAAAGAGAGTAGTGAGAGTGCCCTCATCAATGCAGCTTGCAAATGACTTGCAGCACATCAGTAAGTCAGCATCAGCCAAACCTCAGAGCAGTGCTAGCTTCTCTCTGCCTGCATACAAAATTGCTTATAGACATCCGATTAGAAACAGTCCCTGTCTTTAGAAGAGGCTTGAACACTCAAGAAGGTAGTGAATTCCAAGTGTGTTTAATCTCATAGTGTAATCTGTTAGAATTTAAGGCATTCATATTTTAACTTACTAAACTTAGACTGAATTAAATGTTGAAGTTTAGTGTGTATCACTTTTTGGTATCATGTTTACTTTTTTTTTTTTTGCCTACCTGTTCAAAGGCACTTTTCATTATATCACTCCTTATCTATTCTGAGCTTCCCTGGCGGCTCAGATGGTAAAGCGTCTGCCTGCAATGCAGGAGACCGGGGATTGATCCCTGGGTTGGGAAGATCCCCTGGAGAAGGAAATGGCAACCCACTCCAGTACTCTTGCCTGGAGAATCCCACGGATGGAGGAGCCTGGTAGGCTACAGTCCATAGGGTAGCAGAGAGTCGGACACGACTGAGTGACTTCACTTTCACTTTATCTATTCTAATGTCCTACATGTCACTCTTGGAGAGCAAGTGTGCTTCCTCATACTTGCGTTTGTCAGCATTTGAAAACCAAGCAGAAGCTGGACACCTTAGCAGAAGTGAGAAATTCTCTAGGGAAGATTTGAACTATAGAGTTAGAGCACTTGGTGTGGGGTCAGGATTGAATACGGAGATCTTCAGTGTTTTGTCAGCAAGGTCAAAGACTCCTCCAAATGTACTTTTTTTCCCTGAGAAAATACAGGTCATTGGCATCTCAGTTGTTTGTTTCTTTGATTGACTTTTACATCAAAAGTTACATGTTCTTTATTCTTCCTTATCAAATAATCTCTCAAGGGCTGATGTGTCTCCTTTCATTGTCTAGCTGCTGTATGTGGTCTCATGGCCATATTCCTTACAGCTTCCTATGGAACTTGCACTTATTTCTCTCACATAGGATTTCAATATCTTCTTCCTCTTCTTCCTTTCTAATTAAAAATGTGGTCACACCATTGACCTAAAAAATTGGAGCTTCCTTTGATCTGTCTGCTCTTATCTTCACTACCAAATTTCTTAGAATGATCCTTTCTTTTTTAACTGCTTCCACATCCTTGCAAATTCTTACCAACATTATCACACTTGAATTTCTCAAATCCAACTCATATTCTCTTTTTAGTTACCACTGCCCCTCTATTGATCACCCAGAATATAGCAATCTTTTTACTTTCCCTGCCTTCAGCTTCCTGCCCCTTGATCTTGTCCTCTGTTTAACCACTTGAGGTATCTTTCTAAAACTTTAATCTTGCCAGTGTTTCCCCTGCTTAAGTTCTTTTATTGACTTTCTAGTGGCTTCCTCTTACAACCTAAATACTAGGTTGATAAATAAGTCCTGGAGAGGAAAAAATAAATCATATCAAATATTCTTACCACATGTTATAAGGAAATAAATTTTTTTCCTTGGCATTTTATGCTTAGTGATTTTTATAGGAGAAAAAGCAGAAGGAAAGTAGGTCAATAATTTTTATCTCCAAAGCAAAACATGCCCTTAGGTTTAATAAGACTATGGCATGCTTCATTATCAATGAGAACATATGGGGAAGTAGTTCTGATTTATACCTAGGTAATTGGAATACAAAAATAATCTGAATCTGAAACACCTTTATAACTAGTTGGTATCTGCTACTTTAGGGACACCAAGGACGCCTTTACTCCTGGGAGAGATTCTGTAACAATTATAATGACTATATTTTAAAGAAATTGGAACCAGACAGGTATTATAAGACAGTCATAAGAATTCAATAGTGCTGTTTACTCTGAACATAAATATTACTTATTGGAATTATATACAGTAAAATCTCCAGCAAAAATATTGTTTCTCTCTATACTTTTTTAATTTGGTAGAAGACTAGTTAATTTTCTCTTCAGATTGCTACAGATGCCTTTGAAAACAGTTCAAAGCTTATATCCCAAGGAATCTAGTTCTACGAGTAATGTTCTTATTTGATAGTTCCCAAGGAGACAAAACAGTGAAAACTTAATAGCATATGATCTCAAGCCATTCTCGGACACCAAGCAATACAATAGTGGTATGTGCTAAGTTGCTTCCATCATTTCCAACTCTTTGTGACACCATGGACATGGCTCCTCTGTCCATGGGATTCTCCAGGCAAGAATACTGGAGTGGATTGCCATTTTCTTCTTCAGTGGATCTTCCTGAGATCAAACCTGCATCTCATGTATCTCATGCATTGGCAGGTGAGCTCTTTACCACCAGCGCCACCTAGGAAAATCCAATAACAGTGTTAAAAGGTCATAAAGTTTAGCTTCAGTCAATGTATTGATATTTACTAGTTCAATGATATTAGGACTTAACACAAAAATGTTTAACTTACAACCAAAAAAAAAAAAGACTAAAAAAGTTAAAACTTAAAAAAATTATGCACATATTAATGTACATGTATTGATATGAAAAATAAAGAATTTTAGGATTAAACGATTGTTGTCTCTAAAATGCTATATCTACTAAGATGTAGGTGTGTAAGACATCAAGGCCTACCAAAAATAAACAAATATATAGATTTATAAATAATAACCTTGCAGAAGTTTTGTTCCTATGCATTCCCTGTCACCCTCAAAATTATCTTGCTCGTATCTTGGAAAGAAATATATTTAAATTCATATGTTTAAATAAATAGCATGCAGAGAAAAGAGCTAGTTAAAGGGTAGATCGTAGAAGGAGTGGAAGGACTAGTTAATAGCAAGCAGCTGATCAGAAAACGAGCTATTAAATACTTAAAATACTTATAACTGATATCTGGGCTCAGTAAGAGATGATCCAACCTAGTGACAGGAAAATGGGAAAAATAAATAGACTTATTTTTAGAGTCTCCTTTAATTCCCAGGCTGAGGTTATCCATTATTCACAACGTTGGCTGTAAATTAGAATACCTAGGGGCTTTTAAAATCACTTCCCAGAATACACTCCAGCTCAATTAAATCAGCATCTCTGGAGATGAGACTTTGGCATGAGAATATTTATAGCTCAACAGTGATTAAAATGCATGGCACAGGTTGAGAATCACTGATCTATAATGACTTCAGGTGCATCTATTGAGAATTCTTGGAAAATTCTCTCCCAACAGATTTTTGGCAGAGGAGAGAAAAATGCAAAAAGTCCTTTCTCCACGCCTGCAGGTGCCAAGCAGAATGTAATTTGCACTTGGATGCCTTCTAGCTCCTGGATAGGACATTGACTATGACTTTAGCATTCCTGACAAATTTGAAAATTGGCAAAGAGCCCTCGTCCCATTAAGCAGGTTCAACAGTCATGGCCTTTAAAGTTCAGTTTAAGTCTAAGCTAGTGAGTGACAAGGGAAGGAAGAAAACAGCCTGGCATTGAGGTGTTCTAATAACATGTTCCATTGCTTTTTAATCTGCATTTCTTGTCCAAATTGCTTTTCATTGGTATCTTTTACTTCTGCTGTATCTTATATCATTTGCTGTAATAATCCCTGAATTTAAATGTACTCTGAGGACTCTGTGGTACTTTTAAGAATACAATTCATACTTATTGTTTAGATATATTTTCACATGAACAATAAAATAAGGTGTAAAGTTGTGAAGGAAAAAAATATTATCCAATCAAGAAACCGTCTTTATATCTTTTCAGAGTACTACACAAGTTTCCAGATATAGTAATGACACCAATTTCATACTTCCATCACTTGCTTTCTTGGTGCCAGTTTGATCACATTCAGAACAATTTTCAGTAAGAACAGAATTTTGTGAAATTTCAACTAACTCCAATTTCATTCCCATCCCCTGCTCAGTGGTAGGTGTGAAAATAACATCCTGCATTCCCAGGACTGGAGGGGAAAAAGAAAGTTTATTCTCAAAGAACTGTAATTAATTAAATGAATAAATAAATAAATGGCAGAGGAAAGACAACTCTCCCAAGTGAAAGAACTTCAAATAATTCATGTAGATGCTTTTCACTCAGAGAGGTGACTTTTTCCCCCTGTAGTATGGACTGTGAATAAGAAAGACTTCTTTCCAAAAAGTACAACACAGAAAAGGGGATAAATGGTAATTTTGCAATGAAAACCTGACAATAACTCTTTCAGCCACACAATATCAAGGTCTGCGTCAACAGACATAAATCATGTCCATTGTATGTGCCCTTGTATGATTTATTAAAAATTGCATTTTTGTCTCTGTGATCTTTCTCCCCCAAACTTATGAACTCAGTTTTATCATGAGAAAATATCAGACACGACAATAGGGGGGCAGTCTACAAAATATCTGAATAGGATCCCTTAAAACTACCAGAGTCATCAAAAACATAGAGAGTCTGAGAAACAGTCACAGCCAAGAGCAGCTTAGGGATCAGTTCACTTCAGTTCAGTTGCTCAGTTGTCCGACTCAGTTGTCTGCGATCCCATGGACTGCAGCATGCCAGGCTTCCCTGTCCATCACCAACTCGGGGAACTTACTCAAACTCATACCCATTGAATTGGTGATGCATCCAACCATCTCATCCTCCATTATCTCCTTCTCCTCCCGCCTTCAATCTTTCCTAGCATCAGGGTCTTTTCCAATGAGTTAGATCTTTGAATCAAGTGGCCATGGTATTGTAGTTTCAGCTTCAGCACCAGTCCTTCCAGTGAGTATTCAGGACTGATTTCCTTTAGGATGGACTGCTTGGATCTCCTTGCAGTCCAACAGACTCTCAAGAGTCTTCTCCAACATCACAGTTCAAAAGTATCAATTCTTTGGCACTTAGCTTTCTTTATAGTTCAACTCTCACATTTATACATGACTACTGGAAATACCATAGCTTTGACTAGATGGATCTTTGTTGGCAAAGTAATGTCTCTGCCTTTTAATATGGTGTCTAGGTTGGTCACAGCTTTTCTTCCAAGGAGCAAACGTCTTTTAATTTCATGGCTGCAGCCATCATCTGCAGTGATTTGGGAGTGCAGAAAAATAAAGTCTGTCACTGTTTCCATTGTTTTCCCATCTATTTGCCATGAAGTGATGGGACGGGATGCCATGATCTTAGTTTTCTGAATGTTGACTTGTAAGCCAACTTTTTACTCTCTGCTTTCATTTTCATCAAGAGACTCTTTAGTTCTTCTTCACTTTCTGCCTTAAGGGTGGTGTCATGATGTACTCTACATATAAGTTAAATAAGCAGGGTGACAATATACAGCCGTGACATATTCCTTTCCCAATTGGGAACCAGTCTGTTGTTCCATAACCAGTTCTAACTTTTGCTTTTGGACCTGCATACATATTTCTCAGGAGGCAGGTCAGGTGGTGTGGTATTCCCATCTCTTTAAGAATTTTCCAGAGTTTGTTGTGATGCACACAGTCAAAGGTTTTGGCGTAGTTAATAAAGCAGAAGTAGATGTTTTTCTGGAACTCTTTTGCTTTTTCAATGATCCAACAGATATTGGCAATTTGACCTATGGTTCCTCTGCCTTTTCTGCCTTCCAGTTTGAACATCTGGAAGTTCACGGTTCACATACTGTTGAAGCCTGATTTGGAGAATTTTAAGCATTACATTGCTGGCATGTGAGATGAGTGCAATTGTGCAGTAGTTTGAGCATTCTTTGGCATTGCCTTTCTTTGAGACTGGAATGAAAACTGACCTTTTCCAGTCCTGTGGCCACTGCTGAGTTTTCCAAATTTGCTGGCATACTGAATGCAGCACTTTAACAGCATCATCTTTTAGGCTGAAATAGCTTAACTGGAATTCCATCAGCTCCACTAGCTTTCTTCACAGTGATGCTTCCTAATGCCCACTTAACTTCACATTCCAGGATGTCTGGTTCTAGGTGAGTGATCACACCACTGTGGCTATCTGGGTCATGAAAATCTTTTTTGTATAGTTCTGTGTATTCTTGCCACCTCTTCTTAATATCTTCTGCTTCTGTTAGGTCCACACCATTTCTGTCCTTTATTGAGCCCGTCTTTGCATGAAATGTTCCCTTGGTATGTCTAATTTTCTTGAAGAGATCTCTAGTCTTTCCCATTCTATTGTTTTCCTCTATTTCTTTGCATTGATCACTGAGGAAGGCTTTCTTATCTCTCCTTGCTATTCTTTGGAACTCTGCATTCAAATGGGTATATCTTTCCTTTTCTCCTTTGCCTTCAGCTTCTCTTATTTTCTCAGCTATTTGTAAGGCCTCCTCAGAAAACCATTTTGCCTTTTTGCATTTCTTTTTCTTGGGGATGGTCTTGGTCATCCCTAAGCTGATAGAAAGCTTAGGGAAACACAAAGAATAAATGTAATGCATTATCTTGCAAAGGATCCTGGAACAGAAAAGGGACAGTAAGTAAATACTAAGGAAATGTGAATAAAATACATTTTAGTTAATAATAATCTATCTGTATAGATTCATTAATTGTATCCAATATGCCATACTTATATAGTATGTTAATAATAGAGGAAACTGGTTTTTGAACATTCGGGAACTTTCTGTGCTGTCTTTGCAATTTTTTTGTAAAAACCATTTAGAAACTGAAATGTATTTAAAATATACTAAGAAAATGGTTGACACATTTATTTATTTAAAATTACTTACTTAATTCTGTAAGATAAACCAATTAAAAAAATTATGTGAGACTTACGCCCATCATGTGTCCTTTCCTCGGCACTTCCCTATGTTCTGTCATGTTCTAGAAGCTCATAGATTAGAGCAGAGCTCTTTAGTACTTATGTCATGTAACCACTCTGAGGCTCATAGGAGGTAATAGTTGTGATGGAGATTAAGTGAAATAAAAGGTGTGTGGTACCCTTTGTGAGCTCATGAACCAACAGACTAGCACAGCTATTAACATGGAAACAAAGTATTAAATATAAAATGATTTTAAGGCAAAATAAGTAGGTAAATAAATGTGCATTAAATATGTCCTATTTATAATGATACAGAAGTCATTCTGTGGAAGAACCCAACACACATAAAAATAGCAATTGTATTGTTCCTGACTTAAAATGATCTCTTAGGCTGATCAAAATCCGTGGCATTTAGAGAAACTGAAAACTAATGTGTAATAAAATGTTTCTTTCATTGTTGGCCTAATTATCTGGGATTTAGTGTTTCAACTCAAATTATAGCCCTTCTTATCCTTCATGACCTCTTTATTACTCCCCCAGTAATTTTTAAAGGATTGTTTCTCTTATGTAAGACAGACTCGTCTCTCCCTGGTCTTAATAGTTCAGATAGGTTACATCTTAAAAAATTGTTCTAGGATATAAAAATGTTGATTCAACCATTCTTGCAGGTGATCATCAAACTAATATATTTTAGCACCTACTAGAATTAGTTTACAGTGATATTTCAATCGCAGTCTAATTCTGAGTAATCCATAACCAGATAATTAATTGACATCTCCAAAGTAAAACTTTTTTTTTTGCCAAGCATGAGAAAAATCAAATATAAATTTTGGTTTATTCTGGGAAATTAGTTAACTGGACACTATGAGGTGGTGATTACTGAAATCAGATTGATTACATTCTTTGCAGTCGAGGATGGAGAAGTTCTATACAGTCAGCAAAAACAAGACTGGGAGCTGACTGTGGCTCCTTATTGCCAAATTCACTTAAATTGAAGAAAGCAGGGAAGACCACTAGACCATTCAGGTGTGACCTAAATCAAATCTCTTATGATTATACAGTGGAAGTGACAAGTAGATTCAAGGGATTAGATTTGATAGACAGTGCCTGAAGAACTATGGACAGAGGTTCATGACATTGTACAGGAGGCAGTGATCAAAACCATCCCCAAGAAAAAGAAATGCAAAAAGGCAAAATGGTTTTCTGAGGTGGCCTTACAAATAGCTGAGAAAAGAGGAGAGTGAAAGGCAAAGGAGAAAGAAAGATATACCCATTTGAATGCAGAGCTCCAAAGAAGAGCAAGGAGAGATAAGAAAGCCTTCCTTAGTGATCAATGCAAAGAAATAAAGGAAAATAATAGAATGGGAAAGACTAGAGATCTCTCCAAGAAAATCAGAGATACCAAGGGAACATTTCATGCAAAGATGGGCACAATAAAGGCCAGAAATGGTACAGACCTAACAGAAGCAGAAGATATATTAAGAAGAGGTGGCAAGAATACACAGAAGAATTGAACATAAATATCTTAACAACTAGACAACCATGATGGTATGGTCATTCACCTAGAGCCAGACATTCTGGAGTGTGAAGTCAAGTGGGCCTTAGGAAGCATTACTTCTCTTCCTTTTTTCCTCTTGGGAAAGTGCCTACTTTATGCCTGTAGATTTAGAAATATTGAACTGCAAATATAAGAGGCAGCAAACATCTCAAGTTTAAAATTTTAGCACCTTTCTATGCATGGGAAGATGCAAGAGTCAGGGTTCATTAATCTAATTTCTTTATCTTATCTAACTGGAGCCTGTAATCCTGCTTTCTCAGCTTCCTCAAGGTTAATTTAACCACAGGGAGTGGTTGGGGGTGGCTGCAGTCTAAGGACAGCTAGGTGGCAGGCATTCCCCTTTCTCAGGGCTCACTGGCTCACACTGAGGGGCTGCTTTCTCTGATTCCATTTCTCTGGTCTTCCGCTCTTGCTCATGAATGACCATTATTGGGAAACATTTCATGATCAACATTTGTTCCAATCCACTGGGAGGCTCATCCCAGTTCAGTTAAAAAATTATTGATATGTCACTACAGGTGTTAAGTTTTGGACCAGGCCTCATCCATAATTAAAATTCTCTGGATTCTTTCTAACTAGAATCCATCAGACATTTTTCTCTTGTTGCTTCTTCCCATGTCTAGAATCACACTATTACAATTATTTCCTCTAAATGTTTAGTCATAGAAGTATTGTTGGAGGCCTGATTGACACATTGGTTACTGTAAGAACAACAATCTTACAAATTAAACAGGGTATAAGTAACACAGACAATGACAAAATGCAATGCAAAGATACAAAGCCAGCTTGTAAACAAAGAACAAATTTACCTAATGATTAGTGTAACTAGTTATAGCCCAGTTTTAATAATCGAGTGACCAAAGGAACCATAACTGATTTTAGGAGCTATCTGCAGTTTCATGGTACTGGCCATGCGCAGTTATGCACAGCTTAATCTTTGAGACAACTGTATGTTACCGGCAGAATCAACCAAGTAGAGAGAAAAAGATTAATATTCCAAAAGGCATACTCTACCAATTTATTGCAAGTCATAATTAATTGAAGAAGTTTTTTTTCTTACACCTAGAAAACACAGATTTAAACCAGTAATGCTTTGAGATAGAGACCATAAAAATTACAACCATATTTACCAGTTTACTCAGTTCTATGTAACTAATCCCTTTTGTTAGCAGCTTTATGAAATCTTGAGGTTTCTCATTCGAATTCAGGTTGGTTTTTTTTTTTTTTTAACTCAGTTCAGTATGATTTTCTAAAAGTCAGAGACTTGTATTTATCTAAAAGTCTTTTTCATAAATTTTCTTGAACAGGAAGCATTTTTACAAAGGCATCAAAGTGAAACCATAACTGTGTATATTAACAAAGACTTAAAGAAAGCAAATTTAAATCTGCTTACTGCTATGAACTGGAGTGGGTTGCCATTTCCTTCTCCAGGAGATCTTCCCAACCCAGGGATTGAACAGGGGTCTCCCACATTGTAGGTAGATGCTTTACCATCTCAGTCACCAGGAAAGTCACTGATAATATTCTATCAGGACACATTAGATTCTTAGGAACTCCATATACTCTCTAGAATATCTATACCATTTTCCACATAATTTAAAGTTTATTATTCATTTGACATCTCTTCCCTTGTAGTTTAATATATTAAATGAACCTGATTAGTTTAATATCTCCCTTTGGGGTCCCTCAGTGGCTCCTTTGAAGCACTCCAAAGTTAGCTGGAGGTTAAAGGAATTTTATTATAATTTGATTTGGGAAGCCTTGTCAAAGGAGCACCAAGAAATGTTCTACCATGGGTCACCGTGAAACTTAGCCAAAATGACAATAAAAGATTTTGAAGGCAAATACAGATTAAATACACTTGAACTCTGTATCAAGAGGCAAGTTTAGCATCTTCAGAAAATGTGTCTGTTTTAAGAGAGAGAAAAGTCAAATTTATGTTTTACATTAGCTTAAAGTTTCATTTATTTAATTAAACTTGTTTTAAACCTTAGTTAATCCTAACTGATCACGTACAAAAACCCTTTCATCACTTAACACTTGTGTCACTTGTAGCACTTAGCTTGCTGGTGTGTTACAAAGAGTGTATATTGAGGCTCAAGGTCTAGTGGAAATTGACCACTCCACCATCCTGGACCTATTTGTTTATATTCAGCCTGTGTAGCATCCTTGGGTAATGTCATTCTTTCAGAGCTTGTGCCCTGCCTCATTTCCTTCTGTTTCATTTCCTGCCTCAGATTTTATTCCCATATTCTTATGGGAAGCAGAGGGGTCAAGGTCTCCCTTCTGTAATTGCGTTAAGGCTGAGTGGGGTGTCGACCCTGCTGTCAGGGAGCAAAAATCTCAGGATACCTGGTCTAGGGGCCCAGGGGCAGGACAGCCTTGTTTTAATCTGTATGGGCTGGAATTCTCACACAGTCATCTCGTTGATGTGGAACTGCTGCAGCTGCTTCCACTGCCTTCCTATAAATCTCCTCGATAATGAAGCCCTTTATGTACAGCACCCGAGTACAAAAATATCTATAAATGACAAAAGACTTGAAAGTCATGGCTAAACATCTGATCAGTTGACAAAGGGCTTGGATAATACTTATTTCTTAACCGAAGTAACCAGAGATCTCAAAGCAGATACACATCACTTAAAGGCAAAAAGCTCATTTAATCCATCATCAAAATTACATTCCAAGAGAACTTTTCTCTGAACAGAAAGGAAAGAGAAGTCCATGTCCTAGCTTACTCCCAAACAAGATCCATTCACCAAGATTTACTCACCCAACCAAATTCACTCTGGTTTCAGGAAATCCAAGCATAACTCTTAAGTACTTTTTTAAAAAATTTCTCACACCTTATTCTACTGAAAACATGTGTCTTCGTTTTCTTAAAGTTTTTTCCACATTGAGGTACATTTTGGCTGACAGATTTGTAACAGATATAGTAACTTATTTATGTTAAACCTAAACAAAATTAAAGTATTATACTTAACATTATACTTAACATGTTGATGACTCAAGACATGTCTATATTATTATTAGATCAACAAACTTAAACATTAATACAAGTTACTAATTTAATATTAACTATTTCCCAGTTCATGTGAAACTGAAACTCAACCATGGCAATGTGATTAAAAAAAACAAAAGACACATACAGACACATATTGAATTCTCAGTTCTTATTTTGGTTTCAACCTTCAGTCAGGCACAGTAATATAAAACTCATTTATAAAAAGATTACAAAAAGATTGTATTAAAATTGGAATTCTCACAGATGAAACAAGTCAGGCTCACTTGGCTAGATGGCTAAATATTAATATTTATAGAAAAAACAACTTTTAATTACCTTAGACAAGCCAACTTCTAAATTCTTCTACTCTTTTCAAATTTGTATTAAAAAGACAGCAGAGAAGACCAGAGTGGATATTTGCATCTCAAAGATAAAGGCAAGTTCTTCCTAGGATGACTTTGTTTCCCCTTTGTTTAATATTTGCAAGCTTCATAAGCTGGACAGGAAAGCTTTCGGGAGTGGTGAAAGTTGGAGCCACCCTTCCGGTCCTGTGACGACTACACTTGTAAACCAAGGAGATAGTATTGCTTTTCCCTCCTTTGTGAAAGAACTGGGTGGCCTCCCCCAAAAGGACTGATACATCTACCCACCCAGTTGGAAAGTTTCACCTCTCTTCCTATAGCCTAAGGGAGAAGGCCTCTCAGGAAGGCCTAGGGGCAACACCCAGGCTCCCACAAGAAACAGGGAAAGGCAAGAGGAGAGAGAGGGGAGAGGGTCTGAGGAATCTGCCCCGTAATCCCATCAGCCTGGGCCTCAGCTTAAGGAGAAAAGAGAGCCCTTACCCACTTGGGTGGCGGCTACTGGGGCACAGTGGGTACACAGAGTAATCCTGGGCAGAGTCCCTCAATTGTTTCTACAGCCACTCACCTGTTCACAGAGGGTTGGAGGAGAAAGAGATGAGAAAACCATAGAGGAAGCCCTTAGCACCAGATGTCTGCTCTTTACCAAAAGTAGAAAAGTATTGGTTTCTCAGTCATGTCCGACTCTTTGCGACCCCATGGACTGTAGCCCGTCAGGCTCCTCTGTCCATGGGATTCTCCAGGCAAGAATACGGCAGTGGGTTGCCAAGACCTTCTCCAGGGGATATTCCTGACCCAGGGATCGAACTGAGCCTCCTGCACTGCAGGCAGATACTTTACTCTCTGAACCACCAGGGAAGCACATTACCAAAGTAACCAGGATAAACCCCAACCTAGCCAGCCAGAAAGTCGTGTTAACTTGACTTCCTAGTCCCATTAGACCAGTGACCTTCCTCCAAAGTGCCTAATAAACAGCTGTCCTTCACGGGGAGAACACCTCAAATTGGAGCCAAAGCCCACCAGATAATAGTTGAAGCTCCCCAGATTGGACAAGGTCAAAAAGACCCCAGTGGGACCCTGGTGTCAAGTTGTTCTGTGGAAAAAGATTATTCAAGCATTTAATTTACAAAGGAGAGTAGCAGCTACTAGAGACTCAATCAACTTGTTCCTCACTGTCAAAGTTATCCAGGGCTTCTGTAGGGGAGATTAGAATTGGATGCCTCAAGTCCAAGGGAGCCCCAGGTCTTTTCCTTTTCAGAGTATTCCTCACCTTTGTAAAGCACTTCTGACTGCCAGTCAGTCAGTTCAGTCACTCAGTCAGGTCTAACTCTTTGTGATCCCATGGACTGCAGGACGCCAGGCTTCCCTGTCCATCATCAACTCCTGGAGCTTGCTCAAATTCATGTCCTTCGAGTCGGTGATGCCATCCAACCATCTCATCCTCTGTCGTCCCCTTCTCCTCTCGCCTTCAATCTTTCCCAGCATCAGGGTCTTTTCCAATGAATCTGTTCTTCACAATAGGTGGCCAAAGTATTGGAACCTCAGCTTCAGCATCAGTCCTTCCAATGAATATTCAGAAGTGATTTCTTTTAGGATTGACTGGATTGATCTCCTTGTTGTCCAAGGGACTCTCAAGAGTCTTCTCCAATACCACAATTCAAAAGCATAAATTCTTCAGCACTCAGCTTTCTTTATGGTCCAATGCTCACATTCCCATACATGACTACTGAAAAAAACCATAGCTTTGATTAGACGGACCTTTGTCAGCAAAGTAATGCCTCTGCTTTTTAATATGCTGTCTAGGTTGGTCATAGCTTTTCTTTCAAGGAGCAAGAATCTTTAAATTTCAAGGCTACAGTCACCATCTGCAGTGATTTTGGAACCCAAGAAAATAAAATCTGTTACTGTTTCCTCATCTATTTGCCATGAAGTGATGGGACCGGATGCCATGATCTTTATGTTTTGAATGCTGAGTTTTAACAGACGTGACTGCCAGATTATTTAAATGTGAGCCTGCCGGGGTCCAGCCTCGGCAGGATCCAGGGGGTACCCTCAGGATGAACAGTGTCGGCGAGAGAGAGAAGACACATGAGACCAGCCTTGATAGGGCCCAGTCTGTGAGGGAGGGAGGGGGAGAGAGGGAGAAAAGGAGAGAGGGGGAGAGGGAGAGAGAGAGGGAGGGAGAGGGAGGGAGAGGGAGAGAGGGAGAGAGGGAGAGGCAGAGAGGGGGAGGGAGAGAGGGAGAGAGGGAGAGGGAGGGAGGGAGAGGGAGAGGGAGAGAGGGAGAGAGGGAGAGAGGGAGAGGGAGAGGGAGAGAGGGAGAGGCAGAGAGGGGGAGGGAGAGAGGGAGAGGGAGGGAGGGAGAGAGGGAGAGAGAGAGGGAGAGAGAGAGAGAGAGAGGGTCATTTCTAAGGGGAAGATAGTTTAACATTATATCAGCTTGTCCTTCACGAAACCAGGGTGTTTTCTGCATACTTCTTTGTTTATGAGGGTCTTGTACATTATCTTCTGGCCTTGGGGCCTATTAACATTTTATGCAAGTCAGGTGAATGTAAACCTATTTTCTGTTTCTATGGTGACCTTAACTGAAAGGTAGCAGTCTCATAGGGCAACAGTACAGAGTAGAAGTATAACCTTGTTAACACAAAAATTAATCCTTCTGCAGAAGTTGTCAGTTGCGTTTATCTAAGAAGTTTACTCCACACTGACTCTGCGACTGTGGTGAGGCAGTTTCTGCCTAGCACTCATGGCTGACAATTAACAACCAGCTTATTGTTACCACACTAGGGCTAAGTTCTTATTTCTCTAGATCTTTAACTATATTAACAATGATTTCTATAACACAACCTTAGCACATTAAAAGCAAAAACACAGCAAGCAAAACACAGCAAGCAAACGTCAACCCAATAAACACCATTAGAATAATTTTTCTTATGTTTTCTAATAGGACTCCTCCACCCCTCAAAATGGCTCTATGTCTATTAGGACTTTTATATAACCAGGTTCTTTATGCTATTTTATGATTAGGATAATATAAGCAATCATGCATATTAGTACCAAGGGCATAAATGCATTTGGCTAACAAACTATCAGCAAAGGAGTTTAAATTAAAACACTCCTTTCACCCTGGATAATCTCATAAAATACCACCACCCAAAAAACTTATAGATTAAAGTTCTAAATTGATTCTTATTTGGAAGGAAATCTGGGAAGGCCTTCTGCCTATGTTACAGAAATTAGGGAGTAGTCCATTGAGGCAGGCATCAGAAAGACAGATATCATCTTTAAGGTGAGCGCCGGGGGCAGCTTTTTGGAATCCCTGAAAACCTGATCCGCCTTGCCCATCAGGTTTTCTCCTCATGACCTTGTCATGGGTGGGATCTCATGAGCTGGCCTTTTTGAAACCCCTGAAAACCTGATCTGCCTTGCCCGTCAGGTTTTCTCCCTCATGGCCTTGTCATGGGTAGGGTCTCGTGTGTTAGCTCCCGGCATGAGCCATTCAGAGGCCATTGCTCTTCTGATCTTACCATATCTAATATTCACCCCAAAGATCTTTCCTTTGGGATAGATGAAATATTTCCCATTTTATAAGCTTTATAACACCAAAGCCCAAAACATGCAGACAAATTTCAGCAAAAATGGCACAAATTGCAGCATCCATGCACAGATGAACTGATTCCCTCAATCAGTTAAATAAGTTTACCCTACTAAACAAATGAACTAATTACAGCTAGGCTACTCACCCTCCCAAAGAAACTAGCTCCCCAATGAATCACTTCGAACTGAGCCAATTCCCAAATCAGGTAAATTTAGCCTACAAAACAAATAAACTAAATCCAGCTAGGGTGGACTTGCCCCACAAGAACTAGTTCCCAAATGAACCAGTTCAGAGTAGAGTCCAACAACATTTTCCCTTTCCAACAGGGTACCCCAACCAAATTGACTTATCCCATAAAGGAAAAGCACAAACTGGGAGGGGGGGGGTGGGTGGAAATGTTCCCAGTGTTCACACTGGAGCGACTTACCCTCCAAAATTGAGCCCATGGGCTATTAACACAAAAGGCTGCACAAAACAAGCAAACTGGCTGAACTGGCTGTTGAATTGGGTAGACTTACCCTACAAATGAAATCAAGTCCATCAACTCTTAGAAGTTTCTCGGCTCCTTGTCTCAACTGCCAAGTCCTGGGGGCTGCTGGTACCATTACAGAGAATCTTGAAGGAAAGACCCTCAGGACAAATGGCCCCAGCAGCTGCAAGGGTCTTGCCCCAACATTCCCTGATTGGGGCCGGCTAGCCATCAGCAGTGAGGCTCCTGGCTAGCTAAGTCAAGTTGTTAGGAGTCCAGGCTTGCTCTGCTCTCCATGTGACAGGCCAATGAATCTGTGAGATGAGGGGATGAGGCAAGGAAGAGACCTTATTCAAAGAAAGCTGATCAAGACAATGGCAGGCTAGTGCCTCAAAATAACCATCTTGTCAAGGCCTGGTTGCCAGGTTCTTTTCTGGATCAGAGATTGGGGGGGAGGGGGGGAATGTGAGGAAACAAAGTAAAAACAATTCAGTCCTTGCAAATGTCCCTAGAATGGCAAGCTTTACAGTCCTTCACAGGTGGGTTGCTCAGGTTATCTCCCTCAGGCAGGCCATTATGAATGTTTATAATAACAAAAAAGGGATAAAGTCACAGAAGCAGATCCAGTGTACATTTAAAACTAACCCTTCTACATTACACTCTGTCCAGGTTGGCGATAGTCCTTTGAAATGTGTCTTTTTCACAATGTATAGATCTCTGGTTGCAGGTCACTGAGGCATCTGATCTTTATCTAAAGACAGATTAGTGAGATAAGCTTTAGAAACAAACTTACACTGTCCCTTAATAGCTCAATTAAACTTTTTAGCAATATAACAAAATAGCAAGGAACTAACTGGGAAGTGAGCTTTGCAAACACAAACCTAATTAACAAAACTGGAATTTAATATTTAGCGAAACAAAAATTATTGTTTTCATTGTGAGGGCATTAGCCTTGCTGCCTGGGAAGGCTTTATTCCATTAAATAAAAACGAGCCTGTCAGTAGTAAGGCCAGGTCTCAACCTCACAATCCAACATTTCCTGGTCCCTTGACCCATGCCCCAAGTGCTCTAGTCCCTTGACCAGTGACATTTCTAATACCTCTTTGTAAGTCAAGGATCACAGCCCCATTGCTCCTTTGATGCTCAAGCTGAAACCCACTGCACCTGCCCTCACCAATCAAGGTCGTTTTAAGACATCTTGTCCTCCAAGCGGCCTGCAGTCTCAACAGTAAGCTGTTTTCCCCAAGTTTTCCAGGCCTTCGAGGTCTCAGCTGCCTAATTTGGGCTGAGACGATTTAGTCTGGATAGGACCACTGACCCCTCAGCTGGGTCTGCACAGGCCTGTGGACCTTGTGATGTTCGGAGGCCTGGAGCCTAGTTGTGCCTGCGCACAAAAACCACTGGGCACCTTGCTACAGCCGGGATTCCGGGCCTCTCCTGGCTGCCTACGCCCCGCCCCCCGGTTCCCCACGCCCCCCACGTCCATGCCCCGCAGACTCTTCAACCTCACGTCCACGCCCCACGGGCCCTGCGTCCCCGAAGCCACGCCCCCACGCCCTGCGTTCCCACACCCACGCACCCCACGCCCACACCCCATGCTCTGTGACCTCGCGTGACGCCCTGAGTCCCCGAGTCCACGCAGCGCGAGTCAGCAGTTCGCCGCTTCTTTCCTGTCAGTCCTTGGGCGATTTGGAAGCTTGTTGTCCCTGCTCGTCGTCTCGCTGTGAGTAACCCCTGTCCTTGCTTCACCTCACTTTATTTTTCGTCAAACAAAACCAGCTTGGTGATGAATTTGGCGATGAATTTGGAAGCGGGCGGGGAAGGAAGAGTTACGGGGGGACCTCGGCCCGAGGACTTGCCCCTCCCAGGGACTGGGAGGCCCAACCTGAGCCTTGGGTCCTTCTACTCCACGGCCCTCACCAGGCACCCTGACGTCTTGTGCTCGGTTTCGTTTTGTGGCAGAAAAGTGGTCTTAGAGTTCGGGTAGGAAGATGTCTTCTGCGTGTGTAGCCTCGTTAACGAGACGCACCTGTGCCAGGTCATAGGCTTGTCCTGACCACGGCGGTTATTGAGGCCGGCTGGAGGGCTTTGGAGACTATTAGGGAAAGTCCGACCGCTGAGGGGCTTCCCGGGTTGGGGTTGCTCAGCGATTAAGAACCCGTTGGTCAATGCAAGAGTGGCAAGAGACGCAGGTTCGATCCCTGGGTCAGGAAGATGCCCTGGAGAAGGGAATCGCAACCCACTCCAGTATTCTTGCCTGGAGAATCCCACAGAGGGAGGAGCCTGGAGGACTACAGCCCACATGGGGCCGCAAAGAGCTGTACATGGCTGAGCGCACACACGGCAGCTGAGGCGCCAGGGCTGGAGCTCCGGGCTTTGGTGTTTGGTCTCCTTCGTTCACGTCTGTGTATGTCTTACTGGCTTAACTGTTGAGAATTGGCTTCTGGGTTATTGTTGATGAAAGAATGGCCCCGGATCTTGGTTCTGTGCAAGATACAGATATCCAAAATGGTAATAAACTAAATATGCTGCTCAACTCTTAAGAAAATTATACAAATTAAAGAAATACACTTTAATCTGCATGAGGTTGTCTAGGTACAGAAGTGTGTGGATGAGATGGCTGATGTGGAGAACTTATTTGGTTAAACTTTGTGGATAATTGTTGAAATTGGACAGTTGAAATAATATGGAGATCCTGTATGCTCTTTACCCAATTTCCCTGGTAATAACTCTTGTGAAAAACTATAGTTAAACATAGGAACTAGTGTATCGACCCTGATAGAGTCACATGCTAAGTTGCTTCGGTCATGTCCAGCTCTTTGTGACCCCATGGGCTGTAGCCCGCTAGGATCCTCTGTCCATAGGATTTCCCAGGCAAGAATACTGGAGTGGGTTGCCATTTCCTTCTCCAGGGGATCTTCCCAACTAGGAATCGAACCTGGGTCTCCTGCATCACAGGTAGGTTCTTTACAGACTGAACTTCCAGGAAAACAGAACATGTAAGTGTCCATAAAGACCTTGTTCATTGCTTGACTTTAAATGGCTACACCTGCTTTGCTCATGTCCCTGCTACCTCATTCATCCTCATCTCCAGTTCTGCAATTTCCCCATTTTCATAGATGCTGTTTAAATGCAATCATACAGTATGTAACCTCTGGCTTTTTTCACTCAGTAAATCTTTGGAGATTCATAGAGATTGAGGGCCTCAGTGGTCTTTTCATTTTCATTGCCAAGTACTATATCATTGTATGGGTGTATTACAGTTTATTTACTTGTTGAATGACATCTGCGTTGTTTCCTGTTTTGTGTTATAATAAGTAAAGGTTCTGTAAGAAAAACAAGAATTGGGTACTGGGGACTAAGCTTCTTGGTGACCACAGCAAGGATCCTTACATGTCGTTGCTGTGACCACTGGAAGCAAAGCCGCTTCAGAATGGGAGGTGCTAATCACAGTCCCCCCTTGTGATTCCCTTAAGCTGTGTTCACCAAAGTTAGGTGACCTTGACTTATGAATCCACGCCCAAGGAAGAGGTGGTTTTCTTTCTGCCTCTTCTCTACCTTTCCCCTTTTCTCTCTCTTTCTTTCTTTCTCTCTCTCTTCCTCTGTCAGCATAGCCACAACATCCTTTAGACTCCAGAGGAAAATAGCTTGGAAATGGATTCTTAAGTTACAATACAACTTTTCAACCAGATTTATTTTGTAAATGGGAAAGTGAAATGCTTTTTTACAGCCTCTATGTTGTATCAGAATACACCTGTGCCAGGAAGATATAAAGTCCCACAGGGAAGGAAAGAAACCTGTTTTGCTTGGTCTTAGTCAAAAGGAGGATGACTTGCTGTCAGTCAAATCCACCAGGGCACCTGATTGGGCTAGAAAGCTACCCAAACTCAGGTGGGGGAACATCTGTTAAAGCAAGTTCCCCTTGGGGGCATGAATGCGAGGTGGGTGGGATGGATCTAGGTCCACTCTTCTTCTGCAACTTTGAATTTATTTGGAAGAATGCCAGCTTACAGAGATGACCCCAAGGGGACAGAAAACATTGTTTCAGTCTTTTTTTTTTCCTCTTGTAATCTGCAGCCTGACCTGGGAAGATGTTCAAAGTGTATTAAACACCCTTCTCACTTCAGAAGAATGTAGAATAGTGCAGGATAAAGCTCAGAAGGAGGCAGATGGGCTTCTACAGAAACTCCTGGTGACTCAGCTCAGACTGCAGCAAGTGTAGCTGTGTGAGCAGATCCCAGTTGGGATGTGAGTGCTGAGGACAGGCCGAAACGTGAATGTCATAGAGATTGCATTCTTGCAGGGCTGTGAAGAGGGGGCCAAAACAAAGAAGCCTGAATGAAGTACAAAAGGTAAACCAGAAACTGAATGAGGAGTCTTCAGAATTTCTAGACAGGGTCTGTAAAGCCTACTGGCAATACAGACACAGACCATGAGGACCCAGGGAATTTAAAATGGTCCCAATGATTCTTATTTTTCAGAGCAACTCTGACAACAGAAGCTGCTGCAAAGGATGGGAGGGGCTTTAAGGATGTGGATGTCTCAACTTGTTGGAATGACCTTAAGTTTGTGTTTGCAGGGACCAATTTCAGGAGAAAAGGAAACAATGGAGAATGAAATGGGCCATTGTACTGGCAGCTGCCTGAACTCATGAAAGAATGAACCAAACCAAGACCCCCACGAGGGACTTGGCAAAAGGTGGTAGGCCTAAAACCCTCATTTGAATGGGGCATCTAGTAGTGGGCCGTTGCTAATGTGCGTACTGCAGGCAGGAGGGACCCTGGAATAGTGTCCCATGCTGAGACTCTTGAAGAAGGTAAACAGGTGGCACATCCAGTGCCACAGGTAACTGACAATGACAGCGACCAAGGGTAAGGCTGCCGAATCATCGCTGCCTCCCACCTTTTTTTTTTTTCCAAGGAGCAAGTATCTTTTAATTTCATGGCTGCAGTCATCATCTGCAGTGATTTTGGAGCCTAGGAAAATAGTCTGTCACTGTTTCTGTTTTTTCCCCATCTATTTGCCATGAAGTGATGGGACCGGATGCCATGATCTTAGTTTTCTGAATGTTGAGTTTTAACCCAACTTTTTCACTATCTTCTTTCACTTTCATCAAGAGGCTCTTTAGTTCTTCTTTGCTTTCTCCCATAAGGGTGGTCTTATCTGCATATCTGAGGTTACTGATATTTCTCCTGGAATCTTGATTCCAGCTTGTGCTTCATCCAGTCCAGCATTTCTCATGATGTACTCTGCATATAAGTTAAATAAGCCGAGTGACAATATATAACCTTGATGTACTCCTTTCCTGATTTGGAACCAGTCTGTTATTCCATGTCCAGTTCTAACTGTTGCTTCTTGACCTGCAAATAGATTTTTCTGGAGGCAGGTCAGGTGATCAGGTTATCCCATCTCTTTAAGAATTTTCCGTAGTTTGTTGTGATCCACACAGTCAAAGGCTTTGGCATAGTCAATGAAGCAGAAGTAGATGTTTTTCTGGAACTCTTCCTTTTTCGATGATCCAATGGATGTTGGCAATTTGATCTCTGGTTCCTCTGCCTTTTCTAAATCCAGCTTGAACATCTGGAAGTTCACGGTTCACATACTGTTGAAGCCTGATTTGGAGAATTTTGAGCATTACTTTATTAGTGTGTGAGATGAGTGCAATTGTGTGGTAGTTTGAGCATTCTTTGGCATTGCATTTCTTTGGGATTGGAATGAAAACTGACCTTTTCCAGTCCTGTGGCCACTGCTGAGTTTTGCAAATTTGCTGGCATATTGAATGCAGAACTTTCACAGCATCATCTTTTAGGATTTGAAATAGCTCAACTGGAATTCCACCACCTCCATTAGCTTTCTTCGTAGTGATACTTCCTAAGGCACACTTGACTTCACATTCCAAGATGTCTGGTTCTAGGTGAGTGATCACACCATTGTGGTTATCTGGGTCATGTAGATCTTTTTTGTATAGTTCTGTGTATTTTTGTCACTTCTTCTTAATATCTTCTGCTTCTGTTAGGTCCATATGACTTCTGTCCTTTATTGTGCCCATCTTTGCATGAAATATTCCCTTGGTATCTCTAATTTTCTTGAAGAGATCTCTAGTCTTTCCCATTCTGTTGTTTCCCTCTATTTCTTTGCATTGATCACTGAGGAAGGCTTTCTTATCTCTCCTTGCTATTCTTTGGAACTGTGCATTCAAATGGATATATCTTTCCTTTTCTCCTTTGCCTTTTGCTTCTCTTCTTTTCTCAGCTCTTTGTAAGGCCTCCTCAGATAACCATTTTGCCTTTTTCATTTCTTTTTCTTGTGGATGGTCTTGATCACCGCCTCCTGTACAATGTCGTGAACTTCTGTCCATAGTTCTTCAGGCATTCTGTCTATCAGATCTAAACTCTTGAATCTATTTGTCACTTCCACTGTATAATTGTAAGGGATTTGATTTACCTGAATGGTCTAGTAGTTTTCCCTACTTTCTTCAACTTAAGTGTGAATTTGGCAATACGGAGTTCCTGATCTGAGACACAGTCAGCTCCCAGTCTTGTTTTTGCTGACTCTTTAGAGCATCTCCATCTTTGGCTGCAAAGAATATACTCAATCTGATTTCTTTATTGACCATCTGGTAATGTCTATGTGTAGAGTCTTCTCTTGTGTTGTTGGAAGAGAGTGTTTGCTATAACCCGTGTATTCTCTTGGGAAAACTATTAGCCTTTGCCCTACTTTATTCTGTACTCCAAGGCCAGATTTGCCTGTTACTCTGAGTATTTCTTGACTTCCTACTTTTGCATTCCTTTTCCATGGATAAAACCCCTAAAAATCCTGAATGTTAGCTATGGCTGGCATTCCCTATGCCCCTTGAGGGTACATCTTTGCAGTTTCAGTTACCAGCTTTGGGCCTGTGGCTGCCTTGACAGCTGGTGCAGGAGGTATTTTTTGTTGGGGTGAGTGTTAATGTGGAACCAGAAATAAGAAAATACACTCAGACGAGTGCTAAGCAGTTTGACTCTTCAAGCCTTTGTTGGGTCTCTTTACAGCAGAAAGTTGCCAAAGCTGCCCTCACCCCTCTTCCCCAGATTGAGGCACAATCACAAATGGGGGAGGGGGGTCACTGACCCCAGAGCCTGCAGGCTATACCCATTCTACCTGGTGTCCCTAATCAAGGACATGTCCTTGCATTAGGACATGTGAAGGCTTGCATGTCCTCCAAGCAGTTCAGAGCCTAATCAATTAGCTATTTATCTGAGTTGTCCTCTAGGGACTTGGAGGCGTCTCTTGAGTGTGGGCTGAGCTGGTTGAGATGGGATAGGACCATCTCAACCACCAACACCTCACCTGGATCTGCATGTGCGCTGGTGACTTTGTGAACATACAGAGGCTTGGAGCCTAGTCATGCCTGTGCACCATCCGCTTAGGCACCTTTTTAATCACGGTGCCCACGCCGCCCTATTCACTGTCTTATCAGTTCTCCAGCCCCGTGACTCCCCGGAGGCAGACCTGAGATTTGTTCTCCAATCTCCTCACTTGGCTGCCTCATAAGTAGGCCCTATTTGCCGACACCCTTAGCATCTCAGTGTCTTGGCTGGCTGTGTGCCTGGCAGAACGAACCTAGTCCACTAACAGTGACAGTCCTTCACCTGTGACATGTTGTATAGGAGGGTGCCGGCATGCTTCATCCCCAGAAAGCCCCTGATGGGCAACCCGGTGCAGCTGGGCTCAGCATCCTCAGATGCCAGGCCTTGCCAGTCAATCCTGCAGACTGCAGACCATGCAACTCGTTATCAGAAGTGACTAGTCTTCTAGTTGTTCAGAGCTTGGAGGCAAGTCTGTCTGTCCTCTTGTCAGGAGCACTTCCTGAGTGGGGGCGGAAGGTCAGGGAGACCCAGGGCAGCAGGAATTCAGTGTGACTGGGATCCAGGGGGTGTGGACAGGTGTCAGGAGTGCTTTTCCAAACCCAGCTGTCCAAAGATGATGGGCTCTGAACTTGAAGGACAAGGGCAAAGTCCCCTGACCACTCTGGGAAATGCCATCATTTGAGAGCCCAGGGGTTGAGGGGTGGTCCTGCCCTGAGGGCGGATGCTCCTCACGGAACCATGGGTCAGTAAACACACACCTCACCCAGGCAGCCTGCCCATTCAGTGGGTGTCCCAGGAATGCAGGCGCCCTCTGCTCCGTGCTCTGCAGACGCTGTTTCTTACTGATCGAAGCTTTGTGGCAACCCTGCCTTGAGCAAATCTGGTGCCAGCAGCATTTGCTCGCTTTGTCAAATTTTAGTTACTCTTGGGGTATTTCAGACTTTCAGTATTTGATTTGTGATCAGTGATCTTATTGTCCTGACTTGGAAAGCTCAGTTGCTGGTTAGCATTTTTTAGCAGTGAGATATTACGGTGTGTGCACTGTTCAGACGTTAAGTCTATATATGTAACAGACGGCAGCCTAGTGTCAGCGAGTTTTATATGCCCTGGATACCAGTTCACATGACTCACACTGTGTGATCAAGTCCTGGTGATAGTCGTGAACCCGAGTTCTCTCCCAGGTCTTCCTGTCACTTGCCTCAAGGGGAGCCTCTGGAGTTCTGGGATTAGGACTGGAGGTCCAGGAAAAATAATGCCCAGGCTATGGGCCCCTGGGCCAGAGTGACAGTGACAAGTGAGCTGGAGCAGAGGAGGGTCACAGTCTTTTGCAGACCAGACTAGTCGGGCTCCTCCAAGTGGCTCCCAGCAAGGTCCTGACTCCTCAGGCTTTGGGGTCTGTCTCTTTATTGTCCAATTTTAGCAAGATTCCTGTTGAGTCAGATTAGCCCAAACTCTCCAGGCTCAACAGCAGACCAGACTGCTCGTCCCCTACCCCACGATACTGAGGTCTAATCCCCTGCCTGCCTTCAGCATGAATCCTGTATGTCGGTTTAGTGGGGCCATTCTGCTATAGTCTGAGTGTATATCCCCCCAAAACTCAGGGGTGGTATCCCCCTCAAATGCCCAGGGTGGTGGTGTTGGTCTTTGGGCGGTGATGAGGTCATGAGGGTGGAGCTCCCCATGAATGGGATCAGAGTGCCCCCAGCCCCTCTGCCATATGAGGACACAGGGAGAAGGCACCGTGTGTGACCTGGGAAGGGGCCTCACCTTCCGCAGGCGTTGAATCTGTGGTGAGTTGCTCTTGGACGTCT
Source organism: Muntiacus reevesi (assembly GCF_963930625.1). NCBI lineage: Eukaryota > Metazoa > Chordata > Mammalia > Artiodactyla > Cervidae > Muntiacus > Muntiacus reevesi. The sequence goes on from NC_089253.1 coordinate 18,970,944, forward strand.
GTCCCCCAGGCTCTGAGGATTCAGCTGGTGGTCCTGTTGTTATAGGAATTCAACAGACGGCTCCCACCCTACTATATCCTCTCACTGACTTCCTGTTGGTGGCCCCACCCTGCTCCTGGCTGTCACCCCCAGAGAGGGATGTGAGCCTGACCTCGCCCCCATGTCAAAGTCCACAGTAGGACTTTCCTGGATCTTCTATGTCCTGACAAGCATCCAGGGGTGTGCAACGATGGGACCCAAGGATGGAGGGATGGCCACTACATATTGACATAACATTTCCTGTCTTAGGAGAACTGGTTGAACTGCTTTCCAAAACCAACCATTCCCTGAGGAGAGTAATTATTGTTTATTTTTGCCAGTTTATCCTGAACTTGGATAGTGAGGAGAGCTCACACCTGTTGCAGCGTCTGTTGGTTGTACCAGACTGATGCCTGGAACCCTGGCCCATAAGTAAGGAAATAGTAGGGAGGGGAAGGTGCAAGGGGTCAGTGGGGACCCGGCCATTCTGGGGAGCTGTGCCGGTGGCCTGGCTGGGGTGTGGGGACTGGGGCTCTTTCCCAGGGCAGAGTCGCTGGGGGGTGTTCAGCCAAGGACGGCTGTATGGTGACTTTCAGGAACAGGGTGGCTCTGCCATGAGGACCAGGCTGTGATGGGGAGCCAAGGCGGAGGCTGGGAAGCTTGGGAGATGTGGGTGGAGGTGATGGGGAGTGCTCTGGGCATGTCCTGCAGGTGCAGTTGGTGGGACATACTGACAGAGTTGAATCTAGGATGATTCCAGGAGTATTGACTTTAAACAACAGGGAGTGAAGATGTGCCCTTTACGGAGGCAACCGAGGAAAGACAGGAAGAGGCTGGCTTGGGGGTGATGTGGGGCTTGATAGGTTTCGGACACCCTGGAGACACCTGGGGGAAGCTGGCTATGCGGCTGGAGCAGAGGGAAAACCTGGAAGCCTGCGAGGACAGGCCTACCTGAGACCCGCGAGGAAGGGTGGGCTGGCCTCTGAAGTGCACAGTACTGAGGGGTCTTGGGGGATGGAGGGACCAAGACAAGGTCATGTCCAGGATCTGCAAGGAGGAACCTTGAAAAGGGGAAGCGAAAGTGTGAGTGCCCTTGAGGGTCAGGCATGGGGGCCGCCATGGCGGGGTGGGGGCATATGCCACAAGGGAGCCGAGCCCGCCTCAGGGAGACAGAGGGCGGGGGCTGCCAGGGACGTGGGATCGAGTGTGCAGGAGGCCCTTTCAGGGTTCTCCGTGAAGAGGAATAGTGGCCATTGAAGAAGTGAGATCCGGGAGGTCTCAGTGTCGGGAGCGGTCACTGCACATTTGTGGGCTGACCATCACCAAGCCAAAGGGGTCACTGTCAGGGAAATGGTCGAGTGATGGTGGAGGAGGGCTGCTGAGAAAGGCCTGGAGAGGCCTGGGCACCAGTGGGAAGAGGCCAGGGGGAGGCTGGTCTGGCTCCCCTGAGGCAGCTGGAGGGATGGGATGATGGTGAGAAATGTGGATCTTCTTTCTGTGCGGAGAGAGGCCACGTGGTCTTCAGGCCATGAGGACTTGGGCAATCCTGGGACCCTGAGGGGAGCACAGAGGGGTAGAGCCCCAGGAGCGCACACTCAGGCCAGGCATCAGGACCTCGCTGTTGGTGGCTGTGTTTTCAGCAAGAGGCTGGTCAGTAAGGGCATGGACTTGCAGTATGACTGCAGGCCTGGGGTGGGCTCAAATCTCCCTAGCTGCCTCTTTTGTAAATACTGTGAGCTTTGAGTTGCACATTTCTTTTCCACTTAGTGTTGTTGTTTTCTTTGTATATGTACCCAGGAGTGGGATTGCTGAATCTCTTGTTCTGTTTTTAATTTTTTCCACTACTATGTCCTGCATAGTGGCTGCACCAATTTATATTCCTACCAGCAGTGTAGGAGCGGTCCCTTTAATCCATATCCTCACCAGTGCTTATTGTCTTTTTGAGGATAGCCAGTAAAGAATCTGCCTGCAATGCGGTAGACCCAGGTTTGATCCCTAGATGGGGAAGATCCCCTGGAGAAGGGAATGGCTACCCCACTCCAGTATTCGTGCCTGGATAGTTTTCAAGGACAGAGGAGCCTGGCAGGGGGTTGCAAAGAATCAGGTGTGACTGATGACTTAACGCTTTTTACTTTTCATTTTGACAAGTACAAGGTGAGACTTCACTGTGGTTTTGACTTGCATTTCCCTGATAAGTCAGTGATGTTGAGCATCTTTTCATGTGCCTCTAGGGGATTTGCATTTCTTCTTTGGAAAACTGTCTTTTCAGTTCCTCTGCCTATTTTTTAATCAGATTGTTCATTTGATACTGAGTTGTCTGAGCTGTTTTATATACTTTGGATATTAACCCCTTATTGGTCATATTATTAGCAAATATTTTCTCCCTTTCAGCAGGTTGTCTTTTCATTTTGTCAGTGATATCCTTTACTCTGCAAATGTATTTAGGTTTAATTGGGTCCCATTTGTTTGTTTTTGCTTGTTTGTGTTAGGAGTAAAATACAAAAGATGCTGCTCTGATTTATATCAAATGTCTGCCTGTTTTCGTCTAGGAATTTTATGGTTTCTGGTCATACCCTTTGGTCTTTAATCCATTTTGAGTTTATTTTTCTAGGTGGTGTTACTGAATGTTCTAATTTTATTCTTTTACCTGTGTCTGTCCAGTCTTCCCAGCACCACTTATTGAAGAGATTATGTTTCCCCAGTGTATATTCTTGCCCCTTTTGTTGATTCATCAAAAGTGTATGGGTTACTTTCTGGAATCTGTCCTGTTCCATTGGTCTGTGTGTCCTTTTTTTGCCAGTGTTGTGTGTTTTGATCAGCTTTGTAGTCTGAAGTCAGGGAATGGGACCATACTTAAGGTGGTTTTGACTATTCAGATTCTCTTGTTTTTCCATACAGACCTCAAAATTACTTGTTCCAGTCAGTGAACACTGTCATTGATATTTCATAGGGGGTTGTATTGAATTTCAGGTGACATTGCGTAGTAAGGTCATTTTAACAACATTGATTATTCCAATCCAAGAACATGGTCTGTCCTTCCATATGGTGGTGCTGTGTCCTTCACCAGTGTCTTTATTGTTTCCTCACTGCAGGTGTTAAACAACGTTAGGTAAGCTTATTCCTAGTTATTTCTTTCTTTTTTTGGTGTGATTGTAAATTGGATTGTTTCTTTAATTTCTCTGATAGCTTGTTAGTGTGCACAAATAACAACACATTTCTGTATATTAATTTTGTATCCTGCAAACTTACCAAATTCATTGAGCTCTAGTAGATAGTTGTCTAGTAGCACGTTTGGGATTTTCTGTGTAGAGTATCATGTCACCTGGAAACAGTGACAGTTTAATTTCCAATTTAGATTCCTTTTATTGCTTTCTATTTGATTGCTGTCACTAGGACTTTTAAAACTATGTCAAATAAAAGTGGCTAGGCTGGACATCCTTGTCTTGTTTCTGATCTTAAAAGGTATGTTTCACTTTCTCACTGTTGAGTCTGATGTTAATTGTGCACTTATGTACATGGTCTTTATGCTGAGGTATGTTTCCTCTATACCCACTTTCAGGTTTTATCATAAATGGCTGTTGACCTTTGTCAAAAGCTTTCTCTACATCTACTGAGATGGTAATATGGCTTTGATTTGATTTGTTACTTTGGTGTATCACAAGGACAGTGGATACTGAGCCATCCTTCATCCCTAGGATAAAACTCACTTGATCATGATGTGTGGTCTTTTTAATGAATTCCTGGATTTCCTTGCTAGTTTATTGAGGAGTTTATATCTATGTTTATCAGTGTTACGGGCCTTCTGTGATTTGTCTGGTTTTGGCAGCAGGGTGATGTTGGCCTCAGAATTGAGTTCAGAAGTGTTCCTTCCTCTGCAGTTTTTGTGGAATGGTTTCAGTAGGATCAGTATTAACTCTTCTCTAAAGGTCCAGTAGAATTCACCTGTGAAGCCATCTGGTCCTGGACTTCTGTTTGTTGAGAGTTTTAAATTACTGGTTAAATTTCAGTACTGGTAATTGGTCTGTTGAAGTTTTCTATTTCTTCTTGGTTTAGTCTTGGGAGATTGTACATTTCAGACAATTTGTCCATTTCTTCTAGCTTGTTTATTTTATTGATGTATAGTTACTCATAGTAGTCTCTCATGATCCTTTGTATTTCTGTGGTGCCAATTGTAACTTCTTTTTTATTTCTGAATTTTATTGATTAGGTCCCCCCTCTCTCTCTTTCAAGATTGAGTCTGTTTAAAGGTTTATTAGTTTTGTTTCACTCTTCAAGAAACCAGCTGTTTGTTTCCTTGATCTTATCTGTTTTTCAATTTATTATTCACTTATCTACTCTGATCTTTAAGATTTCTTTCCTTCTCAATTTGGGGTTGTTTATTCTTTATCTATTCCTTTGGGCATATAGTTAGAATGTTAGAGATTTTTCTTGTTTCCTGAGGTAAACTGGTATCACTGCAACTTCCCTCTTAGAACTGCTTTTGTTGCATCTGATAGATTTTTTTGGATCATTCTGTTTATGTTTTCATTTGTCTCCAAGTGTTTTTTTTTAATTACTTCTTTGACTTCTTCTATGACCCATTGGTTATTTAGTAGCATATTGTTTAGCTTCCATGGGTTTGTGCTTTTTGCAGTTTTCTTGTTGATTTATAGTCTCATAGTGTTGTAGTCAGAAGAGACCATTCATATTATTTCCTTTTTTTTAATTATCAAGGCTTGTATTGAGGCCTAGCATTTGATGTATCCAGGGGAATGTTCCATGTGCACTTGAAAAGAATGTGTATTCTGCTTTTGAACGGAACAATCTAAATATGTGTGTATGTACATATATATAAAGTCCATCTGAACCATCGTGTCATTTAAGGCTGGTGTTTCCTTATTGATTTTCTATCTGGGTGATCTGTCCACTGATCATTAAGTCCTCCGTTATTATTTTGCTTCTGTCAGTTTCTCACTTTATGTAAATATTTGTCTTATATATTTAGGTGCTCCTACTTTAGGGGCATGTATATTTACAATGAAAGAAAGTGAAAGTGTTAGTTGCTTAGTTGTGTCCAACTCTGTGACCTCATGGACTGTAGCCCACCAGGCTCCTCTGTCCAAAGGATTCTCCAGGCAAGAATACTGGAATGGGTTGCCATGCCCTCCTCCAGGGATATATTTTTGGATTCATCTCTTCGTCATTATACACAGTCCTTTGTTTCTTGTAACAGTGTTTGTTATAAAGTTTGTCTTGTCTGATAAGTATTGCTACCTTGACTTTCTTTTGGTTTCCATTTGTATTGACTACCACTTTTCATCCCCTCACTTTAGTCTGTATCTTTAGCTCTGAAGTAAGTGTCTTGTAGGCAGTATATACAAGGGTTTTGCTTTAGTGTCCCATCATTCTGTCTTTGGATTGGAGCATTTAGGCCATTTACTTTAACTTTTGATTTGTATGTACTTAATGCCTTTATGTTTATTGTGTCGGGGTTGTTTTTTATTCCTTTATGTACTTGGAATTTTAATGACAATCTTCAGTGTTTACATTTTCTGTGTTCTTTGTATCACTGTGGAGCATTGTGGATTGAGATTCGTCATTACTATGAGGTTATATATAGTAATCTGTATATGTGACTATTTTAAGTTGCTGGTCCCTGAATTTCAGATGTATTTTAACAATCCTATATTTTTACTGTCCTCTCCTCAGATTACTGCCTTTGTCATATTTACACCCATTTTGTAGATGATTATACTAAATTGAATTTTAACTTTCTTACCAGCTGTGTGTATAATTTAGTACCTTTACTAAATTTTTGCCTTTACCATTGAGCGTTTTCCTTTTATAAGTTTCATGTTTTTAGTTTTGGCCTTCTCTTTCTTTGCTTAGAAAAGCCCTGTAACATATCTTGTAAAGCTGGTTTGGTGGTGCTGGACTTTTTAGATTTTCCTTGTGTGTGAAGTTCTTAAACTCTCCATCAAGTGTGAGTGAAAGTCTTATAGGACAGAGTATTCTTGGCTATATTTTTCCCTCTTGTCACATTACATATACTGTGCTGCTCACTTCTGGCCTGTGAGTTGGCGTTGAGAATCAGCTGAAGGTCTTACGGAGCTTCCCTTGTCACCTGTTGCTGCTTCTTTGCTGCTTCTGATCTTCTCTCCAACCTTTGCCATTTTACTCACGTGTGTCATGGTGAGGCGCTCTTTGGGACTCTCAGTGCTTCCTGGACCTGGAAGTCTGTTCACTCTCTCAGCTTAGGGAAGTTTTCAGCTCTTTTTTCTAACATGTTCTCTACTCCTTTGCTCCTCCCTTTCTAGGGGCTTTATAATGTGAATATTAGTTACTTGATGTCCCAGATGTCTCTTAAACTACCATTTCTTATTTCTTTCCGTTCAGCGTCAGTGATTTTCACTACTGCCTTCCAGCTCACTGATCTGTTGCTCTGCTTCAATCTGTTGATGTCTTCTACTGTACTGATTTCAATTATATTCTTCATCTCTGGTGGGTTTTTAATATTTTGTAACTGTTTAAAACTTCTCTCTTCTTACTCAGTTAATCTGTTCTTCTCCTTAGTTCTTCAATCAGCTTTATGATCATCTTCCTCAGGTAGATTCCCTGTCTTCACGTAACTTCTAAGAAGAACTGGTTCCTTCATTTGGACCATGTTCCTCTGTCTCCTCGTCTTGCCTAAATTGCTGCACTTTGTGTAGGTGATGTTTGGTTTGTTTTCCCGAACTTGGACACATGGCGCCTGTAGGAGACATCCTCCGTGTCCCAGAAGCACACTCCCCTCTTGTGACCAGAGCTGTATGCTCCAGGGTTCCCCGTGAGGGCTGCATAGGTCCTGTGCGTGGTATTCACAGACTGAAGACTATGGCTGGTCTGGGAGGTGTGGGTGGCCCTTCCATCCATTTGGTTGCCAGGCCCTGCCTTGTACAGAGGCCACTAGATTTTGGTTGTAGGGGGAGGTCCTGAGAGCATGGCTGCAGAATCACAGGGGGGCCCCAGGGGTTGGTGCTGGCTCACAGGTGGGCTAAGTCGGGGTCCAGGTAATCCCAGGGCTGTTCCCCACCCATCAAGTGGTGACACCAGGTCCTGGGGTGAGTGCTGGTCCTTTGGCAGGAAGAGCCAGTCCTGGGGTCTGCCTGAGGGCCTCTGAGCTCCGGGGCTGGTGTCAGACGACTGATGGGCGGCGTACAGGTGCCCTGATGCTTGTTTTGGCCTGCTGGTGAGTGGGCCGGGTCCTGTCACAGCTGGCTGTAGTTGTCCTGGAACTGGTGTCTGCCCACTGCTAGGTGAGGATGGCTTCAAGGCTGGAGCAGGCTTGCTGGTGGGCAGGACTGGGTCTGGGGTCTCTGACTGCAGGGCTCTGGTGTCCCTGGTCTAGGGCCTGTGCACTGCTTGTGTGGGGGGCCAGGTCCCGGGCCCTCTGGTGGGCAGGGCCATGTCCGGGGCACCTGTGAGCTAGGGGGCCTTCGAGCAGCCTTCTGGTGGGTGGGGCTTGTCCCTGCCCAGTTGGTGGCCGAGCCTGAGCATCCCAGCCCTGGTGCCCACAGCTGTTGGGTAGGGGCGGCTGGGTCCTGAGGCTGACCAGCTAGAGGGAGGCTCCCCCAGTGGTGTGGCCGGCAAATGTTCATGTGGGACAGTGAGATCCCAGATGGCTGCTCCCAGTGGCTGTAAACCCAGGACAGCCAGTCTCCTGAAAGTAAAGCCTACTGCTGCTGCTAAGTCGCTTCAGTCATCTCCGACTTTGTGCGACCCCATACATGGCAGCCCACCAGGCTCCTCCGTCCATGGGATCTTCCAGGCAAGAACACTGGGGTGGGGTGAAAGTAAGCCCTACTGTCCCTCAAAAGCAAACTGTCTGGGGGCTTGTCTGCTGGTTACAAGACCCCCATTCTGGGGAGCCTGATACGGGACCCAGACTTCTTGCTCCTTGGGGAGAACCTCTGCAGTTGTAACTGTTCTCCCATGTGTGGGTGACCCACTCTGGGGGATGGGTCCTCCTCTCTTAAAGCATGCTGTTTCAGGTACACAACATAGTGACTCAGTGTTTTTACCGATTATACTCCTTTATAAATTCTTACACAATGATGGGTATAGTTCCCTGTGCTATACAGTTAATCCTAGTTGCTTATCTATCCTATCCATTCATATCGGCCCCACTTTGTGTCTCCCTGCGTCATCTCCCCTTTGGTTCCTCTGAGTTTGTTTCTGTAAGTTTGTGTGTCTGTGTCTGTTGTACACATACATTCATTTCTTAGATTCCACATGTGAAGTGATACCATATAGTATTTGTCTTCTCTGACTTGTTTCTCTAAGCATAGTATTCTCCAGGTCCATCCACATTGCTGTAGATGGCATTATTTCATTTTATTTTAGTCTTTTTCCCATTGTGTGTTTGTACCTTCTTTATCCCTTCTTCTGTTAATGGACACTTAGGTGCCTTCCGTATCTTGGCTGTTTAAGTAAGGCAGCTATGGACATTGTGGTGCACATATGTTTTCAAATTAGTATTTTTGTTGTTTTGTTTTTTTCCCAAACGAGCCCAGGAGTAGAAATGCTGGATCATGTGATAGTTGCAGTTTTGTTTTTTAAGGAACCTTCATGCTGTTTTACATAGTGGCTATACCATTTTACATTCTCATAAAAAGAGTACAAGGGTTCCCTATTCTCTACATCTTCCCCAGCATTTATTATTTGTACACTTTTTGATGGTGGCCATTCTGACTGATTTGGGATAAAACCTCATCATAATTTTGGTTTGTATATCTCTGTTAATTACTAGTGTGGAACCTCTCTGCATGTGCCTGTCTGCCATCTCTGTGTCTTTTCTGGGAAAATGTTTGTTGGAGTCTTCTACCCATTTTTTTGATTGGATCTTTTTTTTTTTTTGAATCAGAGTTGTATGAGCTGTTGGTACATCTTAGTTAGTAACCCCTTGCTGGTCGTGCCATTTGCAAATAGTACTTTCCATTCAGCCAATTTTTTGTTGATGACTTTTGTGCAAAAGCTTTTATGTATAATTTGGTCTCATTTGTGTGTGTTTTTTTAAGTTATTGTTTGTTTGCTTTAATTTCTTTTGCTTTAAGTGACTGAATCAAGAAATAGTGCCTCCTATTTGTATGTCAGAGGCTCCTATCGTCTCTTGTATGGATTCTATGGTTTTATGTCTTATATTTAGGTCTCAAAATAATTTTGAATTTAGAATGTTCTGTCACCTCACATAGTTGAATTATCTTTCTTTTATATGTGGTCATCCAGCTTTTCCAGGACCACTTGTTGAGGTGGTCTTTTCTCCTCTGTATAGTCTTGCCTCCTTTGTAGATTAATAGACTGTAGGTATGTTGGTTTATTCCTGGGCTCTATACTCTATAACATTGCTGTATGTCTGTTTTTCTACCAATACAACACTGGTTTGATTACTGAGCTTCGTAGTATAGACAGAAGTCTGGGAGTATCGTACTTCCAGCTTTGCTCTTTTTTTTTTAAGATTGCTTTGGGAATTTGGAGTGTTTTATAGTTCTCTATCAGTTTTTGGATTATTCTAGTTCTGTGAGTAATATTCTCACAGTTTGATAGGGATTGACTTAAATGTGTAGATTGATTTAGGTATTATGGCCATTTTAATAATTTTTTCAATCCAAGAGCATGAAGTATCTTTCCATTTCTTTTAATCATCTTCTATATCTTTTAACAATGTTTTACATTGTTTTTAGCCTATAGTCTTTTCACTGCCTTGGTTAAGTTTTATTTATAGGGTTTTTTTTCTTAATGTGACTTTAAACAGGATTGGTGGTGTGTTTTTTTTGTTTGTTTTGTTTTTACTTTCTCGTTCTGATATTTTATTATTGTTATATAGGAATGCAACTTATTTCTGTATATTAACAAGCTTGCTGAATTCATTAGTTCTCAGAGTTTTTAGATGGAGACTTTAGGGTTCTTGATAGTGTCATCTGGACATTTGCATCTCTTTGCTTCCAGTTGGGTACCATTTATTTCTTACTGTGTCTGATTTGCTCTGTCTAGGACTTCCAATACTATTTTGATTAGAGGTGGTGAGAGTAGGCATTCTTGTCTTGTTCCTGAATATAGTAGAAAGGCTTTCAGCTTTTCGGCGTTGAGTGTTATATGTTGGCTGTGGGTTTGCTTTAGTGCCCATTTTTATGTTGAGACATGTTCCCTCTATACCCACTTTGTTGAGAGGTTTTATCCTGGATGGATGGTACATTTTATCAAAAGCTATTCTTCATCTACTGAAATGAAGATTATGTTTCAGTCTTCTTTTTTTTAGTATAGTTATCACTTTTTGTTTTCATTTTACATATGTTGAACCCTTCCTGCAACCCTGGAATGAATCCAATTTGAGAGTGGTATTTGATCCTTTTTGTGTATTGTTGAATTTGGTTTGCTCATACTTTGTTGAGGATTTTTGTATGTGTGTTTGCCAAAGGTGTTGGCCTGTAATTTTCTTATTTTGTAGTGTCTTTGTCTGGTTTTTGTGTCAGGATGATGGGTGGCTTCATGGAATGCATTTGGGAGTGTTCCCTCTACAGTTAATTACTTGGAAGAGTTTCAGAAGGATAGATAGAAGGCACATGGTCCTTTGTGTGCCAGATAGAATTACCTTGTAGACTAGACTGGGTCAAACTTTTCTTTAATGGGAGTTTTGTTTTTTTTAATTACAAATTCAGATTCACTTCTGGTGATCAGTTCAAATTGTCTAATTCTGCTTGACTCAGTCTTTGCAGTCTGTAGGTTTCTAGAAATTTTTCTGTTTTCTAAGTTGTCCTATTATTGGCCTATAGTTATTCATAGAATATGATTTTTTTTATGGTACCTGTTATGTATCCATTCATTTCTCATTTTATTTGGGTTCTTTCTCTTTTCTGTGAGTCTGGCTAAAAAGTTTATCAATTTTATCTTTTACAATAGTGTTTGGTTTTATTGATCTTTTATTTTCTCTCTGATCTTCATTTCCTTCCTTCTGTTCACATTGTACTATTTTTTTCTTTTGCTTATTCTTTTACTTGCTGGGTTAAAGTTGTTTGAGTTTTTATTTTTCCTTGAAGGTCTATATTACTATGAACTTCCCTCTTAGAACTAATGTGGCAGAGTCCAGTAAATTATATAGAGTCGTGTTTCATTTTCATTTGTCTAAGGTATTTTGATTCCTTTTTGATCTCACTGTTAACCCATAGATTCTTTTCAGAAGCATGTTTAGTCTCCACATGTTCTTTTTTCAATTTATTTTCTTCAGTTGATATAACAGTGGGAAAAATGCTTGCTATGAATTCTATCCCCTTATATTTGTTGAGGCTTATTTCTTGACCTAGTAGATGATCTATCTTAGAAAATATTCCATGTGCACTTCAAAAATACTAAAATTCTGCTTTGTTAGATGATATGACCTATGGATATCAACTAAGTCCAACCGATCTATTATATCATTTAAGGTTATGATTGACTTATTAATTTTTTTAATTCTTATACTTTTTTTTGGATGTCACTGGGCTGTTAGTCTCCTCCTATGAAGTCTCTGTCTTCATGTCTGTTAATATGTCTATTAATATTTGCTTTATATGTTGTTTATGTTTAGTTGCTAAGTAGTGTCTTATTCTTTGCAACCCCAGGGACTATAGACTGGCAGGCTCCTCTGTCCATGGGATTTTCCAGGCAAGAGTACGGGAATGGAGTGCCATTGCCTTCTCCCTTTATATATGTTAGGTGATCCTATATTAGATATGTATATGTTAACAAACATTCTCTTATTGCATTGATCCTTCAAGCATTATATAATGCTCTTTTTGCCTTTTTTTATCCTTTGATTTAAAATCTGTTTTGTCTGATAGGAGTATTGCTACTCCTGCTTTCTTGGTCCTGCTTGCATGAAATCTTTTTCTATCCTCTCACTTTCTGTCTCTGTGTCTTTCACCCTGAAATGAGTTTTCTGTAAGCAGCCTATTGAAGGGTCTTGTTTTTTTAATTCAGTCAGCCACCCTATGTCTTTTTGCTTTTCAAAGCTATTTTTTAGCCACTAAAGAGCATATACTTAATGACAGTAATTAATTCAATGTACATAAAATGACTAAATTCCACAACTCCTTACTATGTTAAAGTACAAATTGCTAGTTATAAGTAACAGCAAAATGTGTTGAATAATGTTGATTCCAGTTGTGCGTGCATCGATGCATATTTTAAATAGGATTGACTTACCTATAAATAAAATATTGCTACTGAAGGTAACAGAACATTATTATATAAACTTATAAGCCAAAAATACAAAACAATATCAGAGTTTGGGCTTCCCCGGTGGCACTAGAGGGAAGGAACCCAGCTGGCAGTGCAGGAGTCATGAGATGTGTGTTTGATCCCTGGGTCTGGGCCCTGGGTTGGGAAGATCCCCTGGAGAAAGGAATGGCAACCCACTCCAGTGTTCTTGGCTGGAGAATCCCAGGGACAGAGTAGCCTGGTGGACCCAGCCCCCACCTGGCTGCCCTCACCCCTTGCTGCTATCTCTTCCTGCCTATGATTTGAATAAGCAGTGTTTCTACAGAGCACTTGGAAAAAAAACAATAAAATAAAATACACATTAATCTGTGTTTAAAGACTGCTCTTTTAAGGAAATTTAACATATCATTTATCTTAATAGTATGTCAGAAGTGTTTATTTTAAAGCTATGATTTCTAAATTTCTGTACATAATTAATTACATACATATATGCAGAGGAGATTAGATCAATAATAAGTAGATGATAGATGATAAATAGATGATAAAGGAGGAGGAGAGAGCGAGGGAGGGGCAGGGAGAGAGGAAGAGAGAGAGAACTGGCAACATCAAGGCTTCACTGTGCCGTAAGCTGCGGAGACCAGAATGTCAGTGATCTATAAAGCTCCTGTATTCTCAATTTTAAATGGCAGACTAAGTTTACAGCTGTTGCCAGCTCTTTTGTTGTATTTCCTTAGACACACGTGCTTAGTCTATAGTGGACTTACTAATGGACTAAATCCCATTTCAGCTCATGCCTGCCACCAACCTGAAACACCACCCCGTGCAGACATAAGAGCCATCGACCTCCCCACCTTTGGCGGCACCTTGGTGTACTCCTGCCATCCAGGATTCTTTCTCTGGGGTGGGTCTGAGCACAGGATGTGTAAATCAGGCGTGAAATGGACAGGGAAGTCTCCTGTCTGTAAAAGTAAGTCACTGGTGAGAAGTGAGAGTGGGTCCCTGCAGAACAGACTCGTGTCCAGGTGGAAGAACCCCAAGGAGTAGCCTCTTGGAGGCACTGTCCGTCATCCCCCCAAATCCATGCTTGCTGCGTGTGTGTGAATATGTGTGCAGTCTGTGTTGGATGCAGACGTGGCAGAAGCTCAGGAGAGATGCAGATCTCATTATTTGAAGATCACATTTTAAGTCTAAGAGAAACGTGCTATGAGTCATAAGGAAAATAAAATACATTATGTCTTTGGAAAATGTAATTTTTAATGAAAGTGGACAAAGATCACCAATATTGGTGAATAAATAACATAGGTCTGTTATTTTGGAGACCACACAGATATTTGGTGATAGAATATAAGTTTATGTGTCCTTGACATTGGTTCTGCTTTCTAAACTTACAAAAATGATGAACACCAGAATGATGCACTAATGAGTCACAGAGTTGTGTATTTACAAATAAAAGTAACACCGAGTCAGAGCTGACAGCGTCACACCTCGGCCTCTCCTCCTAACCACTATTAGACATGACAGACAGCTAAGCATTAGAAATGGACATGGCAGAGTGTGATACAGCCCATGCCTTTAGCGGTAGGTTCTTGGAGCCTGTTAGTAGTTCTTGCTCTCAATTCTGAAAGAAAGAATTCTCTTCCTGTGGGTCAGGATTCCCCAGAAAAAACCTGCTTCTGCCCCTCAGGATTCCACTGGAAACCCTATTCTTCCCCTCAGGATTCCCCTTACACACCTTTCTGTCAGGATTTTCTTGGAATCCTCCCACTCTCTGTCAGAATTCCATGGAAACAACCTTCTCTCTGTCAGAATCCCCTCAGAAAGCTTCTCTGTTGAATTTATGTTAGGAATTAAGACACTTAATGTTCCTTTTCCCTTGCCCCTCTCTCACAGAGTCAGATACATACTTTAAAAAAGTCTTAATTTGTAGTTTGATATAAAACTATGAAAGTGAACAGATTATGAGTTAAATCTAAGTTGACAAGCCAAATTAAACATTTTGCAGGTGAACTGTTTTGATGTTGTTCACTGCTACCTGGTGAGTTCATTAATGGTAGTGAGAACTTGGAAAACTGAGAGGAATTATGGTTGTTTTATAGTAATTTTGTAAATTACCTTTGCCTTGGAGACAGAGTTTCCAAAGAGGAGAGAGAAATGGTTTAAATACCCTCCTTTACAGGCTCTCTTGTAATACACTGAATGCCCAAGTCAGATGCAAGTTGATTTCCACTATGAAACTCAGTTTTCCCACAGAAGCAAAGGATAATCTGCTGCGAATATGTGGATTTAAAGTGGAGATGTATAACATATTCCTATTTTGTGCATTCAAGAAATCTGGAGAAACAAACATTGCTTTGGTTTGATATTTTTCAAGCTTATTTGAAAATAAATGTTTTTTGAAAGTGATAATTTGTCTTTGTACTTGTAGGTAAAGGAGAGAAGTTAATGAAACAGTTACTAAAACTCCAGATTTTTAACCCAGAAAGCTTACAGATTTAAATCAAATAAGGTGATCTGTTCTCTACTATGTGCAGCCAAATAAATTTCTGATTCCTTTAGTTCATGAACAAGTTACTGTTTCAGTTATTTAAAACACCAAGCCCATACAGATTCCTATTTCTTTCATAATTGTGGTTTATTAATGGAACAACAGTCAGTTCAATTCAGTTGTTCAGTCATGTCTGACTCTGTGATCCCATGGACTGCAGCATGCCAGGCCTCCCTGTTCATTGCCAACTCCTGGAGTTTACTCAAACTCATGTCCATTGAGTCGGTGATGCCATCCAACCATTTCATCCTCTTTTGTCCCCTTCTCCTCCCATCTTCAGTCTTTCCCAGCATCAGTCTTTTCAGATGAGTCAGTTCTTCACGTCAGGTGGCCAAAGTATTGGAGTTTCAGCTTCAGTATCAGTCCTTCCAATGCATATTCAGGACTGATTTCCTTTAGGATGGACTTATTGTCAAAGGCACTCTAAAGAGTCTTCTCCAACACCACAGTTCAAAAGCATCAATTCTTTGGCACTCCGCTTTCTTTATAATCTAACTCTCACATCCATACATGACTACTGGAAAAACCATAGCTTTGAGTAGTCAGACCTTTGTTGGCAAGGTAAAGTCTCTGCTTTTTAATAAGCTGTCTAGGTTGGTCTTAACTTTTCTTCCAAGGAGCCAAGTGTCTTTTAATTTCAAGGCTGCAGTCACCATCTGTAGTGATTTTGGGGCCCCCCAAATAAAGTCTGTCACTGTTTTCCTTGTTTCCCCATCTGTTTGCCATGAAGTGTTGGGACCGGATGCCATGATCTTAGTTTTCTGAATGTTGAGTTTTAAGCCAACTTTTTCCCTCTCCTCTTTCACTTTCATCAAGGGTTCTTCTTCACTTTCTGCCATAAGGGTGGTGTCATCTGCATATATGAGATTGTTGATATTTCTCCTGGCAATCTTGATTCCAGCTTGTGCTTCCTCCAACCCAGCATTTCTCATGATGTACTCTGCATATAAGTTAAATAAGCAGGGTGACAATATACAGTCTCGATGTACTCCTTTCCCTTTTTGGAACCAGTCTGTTGTTCCATGTCCAGTCCTAATTGTTGCTTCTTGACCTGCATACAGATTTCTCAGGAGGCAGGTCAGGTGGTCTGGTATTCCCATCTCTTGAAGAATTTTGGAAAAACAACACTTTACCTGAGAGGAAAACCTCTGTCATCCCACCCTGCTTTACTGAAAGGTACCTTGGGCTCTGTAGGCAGAAGTGGACCTCAGGTGTTAGCCCAGAGGGTGGTATACCAGAGAGTCTTAGAAAGAGGGCTGTGTGTCTCCTCCACACGAGGATGCCACGGTAAACAGCACGTCATAACAGCATCAGCTGTGCGTTCCAGCAGTTCACATGTGGGGCGATATCCTTTCCCAGGTATCTTTATAATCAGACATCCTCTGCCTCCGATACGTTAATTCTCACTTTCTGTTGTGTGTAATACCTTGCTTAATGTATGCTGTAGCAAACAGGAAAGGTGCAGGTTTATTTCCTAATGAAGATGTTGGTTATTCCAAGTCACCTGGCCTGTTATATCTGTTATAAATTTAGAGAATATTTAAACAACACAGTGTGTCCCCAAATCATAGTGTAAGTCAAACTTAAAAAAAAAAATAGAACATAAAACACTTAGGTAAGTTGCATTTTTTGGTGTTTTCTTTATTCAGGTGTTCACACTGGTTTCTTAGACATAAACTCTGTTCCAGGATCAAATGCGAAGAGGGTATATGAAATGTCATATAGTTCAGTCACAGATGCTGGGTTTTGGTATTTAATTTTTAGATGAGGCAGAAAGTTCTAATATGCTTAGAGGAAGTCATGCATTGTATACCATGAAGTATGAGACCTACCTTAAAATTCTCTACTAGACTGTTCTATGTAAATGTTATTTACAAATCAAACACAGAAAGCAGTGCTCTATCCAGGCAATGTTTTCTTTGATGGAAGGAAACACAGTGGGTGGTGGTGGTGTGCTTGTTCTATATTTTTGCTGGTTTTGTCGTGGACAGTGAAAAGTCTGCAGGCTTTTTTTTTTTTTTTTAATTTATTCACTTTTAATTGAAGGATAATTGCTTTACAGTATTACATTGGTCTCTACCAAACATCACTCTGCATCAGTCACAGATTTGCAAACTTTATCTCAGTGTATCCTGTCCTCTCTGAAGGGAAGTGCTGAAGAAACAGGTTTCTTTGTTTAGGGGCACCGTCTAGCCCCTCGGCCGTGATGGTTACTTTACACCACAGACCACCAGCAATAGGTGAGAGGACAAGGACCCCAAAGGATCCTTTAGGTCCCCAGTGGCCACAGCTGAGCACAGCTGACCTGCCCCTCAGACCTGCTGCTGCTCCCACTGGCCCAGCTGACCAAGGCCCACCTCTGTGCCTTCACAGTTTCCACTGAGGGTGTCCCTTCTGACTGGGGAAAATGATCTGGATACTGTTTAAAAGGTATTTCAGAAAAGGAAGATGAGGCATTCTGGGCTTGCTGATTAAAAGTGGGCCTCAGTGATGCTGCTGCTGACGGGCAGGCTTGTTCAGTGTCCTGATCAATCAGCAGCTGTGTCGGAGACCTGGGTCGTGTCTCTGCTTCAGACTTATTTGAGTTTTAAAATGATTACTATTAGGAAGTTGGGTCCGTCAAAGCCCTACAAGTGCTGACATCTGTTGTTCTGTTGTTAGGAGATGTCTTACAGTGTCAGCCTATCTGGGAAGACAGGCAAACGTCCAGTGGAGCTGGAAAGAAAAGCACAGCCAGGGACACTGTGCTTTGTCCTCCTCATGTTGTGGCTGTAAGGGCATCTGCTAAAAAACTAAAAAAAATAAAAGAAAAATCACACTTAGGGAGACAAGCATCTTTCTTTCTACCTAGGAAGTCCAAAAATATATTCTGACCATTCCCAGTCAGGGTGGATCTTGTCCAATTAAACAATTTACACATGAGATGCAAGGCAGAGAGAGATTGAGTACATTCACTGATATAGATTTACATCAGTTTCCCTGTAAAATGTTATAGCAATATTGTGAAAATAGCAGGATTTTATGCATATTAGCAGAAATGTGAAAAAGAAGTTTAACTTTTTTGTAACCAGTGCAAAGAGAAAACAGGTCAATAATCTTTGTAAGAATTCCTGTCCCAGATGAATTGTAATGTTTTAAGAAAACTTCCTGCCTTTTGTTTTTGACATCATTGAGTCTAGCTTTCTTGCCAATTCTGGACTATTTCTTATAAAGGGGATTAGAGTAGAGCAGAAGAGTTAGATGAGAGATTGGCTTTACTTATAAAATAAAGACCTTGGGAAATAAAGCATCTTTGTTTCTGTAAGCTGGGTCTGTGCAGTCAGAGTGGTGCAGTGAAGTGTAGGCTTTCTGAGGGCAGAAGAGCCCTGGCAGATGTCAGTTCCTCTCAGCCTCCTAGGTCTTCCCACAGCAGGTGGACTTGGATATTCAGTGAAGTAGCGGTGGTGGTTTTCCAGGTCCGCCTGATGAGATTTTACCTAGTGTCTGCGGTCCCGGTTCCCCACGCACGCTGGCCCTGGTGGATCTGGTAACCGGCGCACTGGCGTCCACCCCAGTGACGGATGCTTGTCTGCATCTCTCAGTAACCTGCCTGCTCCCCACTTGGCTCACCTGACTCTTATCATCCTGCTGTGAGGGGACATGGAGACAGGTCATTTTTGTCCTCACTATTGTCACTGTTGTGATGTCTTAACTGAGCAACACGTCTAAGTGTAATTGTTCCTTGTGTGTTAACATTTGTCTGTTTCCCCCCCCACAGTTCCTTCAGATGTGTTTTTCATCCATTCGGTGTGAAAGGGATATTATGAATATTCAGGGAAAAGATAGCCTGTGACCCCAACTGTCAAACTGTTTCAACTCAGCAAGCAGCAAAGTGAACATGACCTTCATTGAAGCCTCCCAGGGGAGCTGAAGTTGACAGGTAGGCACCCAGGGATCTCCCTCACCAGACCCTCTGTCAGTCTTCTGGTTAAGGGGGCGCCAGCGCCAGGCCGAGTGCTGGCTGACATCACCTGGGCTTTGCACCTGCTGCCTCTCACTATGTCATCTCAGTGACTGGGGCAGGACAGTTCTGTCTCCTCACTTTAAAGGTTGCAAAACCAGGACAGAAAGGCAAATTAATTTGCTCCAGATCACACACAGATCCTGTTACATCAAAGATGCAAGATTTATGTCCAGATAGTCACATCTCCAAAATTCACAGTTTTGATATCCTCTCGCTGTCATTCTATAAAACTTGTTTGCTCCTGGTGAGCTTTTATTGATGTGTCTCAGTTTAAAAAAGCAATTTTTTAAAAAAGCACCAACTCTGGTTTATTTTTAAGTAAGACACTACTGTAAGTTCCTTATATACATTGTCCTTTTCCTTCTTACATCAATTTTGTGATTTAAGTATGAAACACATTTCTTTTCTTTTCTTTTTTTTTTACACTGGTTAAAAAAGAGAGAGACCCAGGAAAACTAAACGACCTTCCTAAGTGACAGTATAGGAGTAGGATTTGAACTCTGTGGTCAGAATCTCAGCGATTAGAATTCTGAACCCACACTCAACCCATGGGACACAGAATCACCTTCATACTGAATCTACTGTCTTCTGTTTTTTTAAATTATCTCACTTCTTACAACAATGTATCCTTTTTTATAGACTTAACTCCTAAAGGGTTCAGACTCTGAGTTACCACAAGCTGCAGCCTTGGTTCTGAACATAAAGGACCCCCGAGGGGCACCCACAGGTTACTGATGACTAGACAGACACATGGTTCACTTCTAGAAAGTGTGAGAGCCACTCAGGACTCCTCACATCTCACTTTCCTGCTTCCCTGGCTGGGGAAACATCTAAAAATGGTGCACACATTCTGGGTGCAGGAAAAGAAAAATAATTCATACTCACAAATTTTTAACAGGTACTTATTTATGAATTAATGATCTAGGGTCCCCAAAATTTCTTTGCACCTTGACCCTATGAATGTATAAATGAGATTGACTGGGTGTTCAAATCTAGTCCTGTGTCAGAATAAACTGAGCCTTTGAAAATATTCAGATTTCATAGGCTCACCCAGGTCCTTTGGATATATCTCTTCATGGAGTTTGAATTTTTTTCCCCAAAGGAAATGCTCTCCAACGTGACTCTGATGCAATTAGGTTTGGATTTGGTAAAGAGGTTGGATCAAGAGTTGTTCAGACTGAGTCCCAGTGGACGGAAGTCCCCCTGCCCTGTACAGTCTGGTTGGGAAGGCGCGTAGAGGAGGAGGCAGAAGTCATGCTTCTGGAGGACCAGCCTGGACCTGGTGTCCTGTCGGGTGCTGTAATTTAATTGACTTCAAACTCTCCTGAATCTTATCTCTACTGACAGTTTTTAGAAGTGGGATTCAGAGTTTTATACTTTAGAGCTGCTGCTGATGGAGATGGACAGCAGCCCAGAGTCATTTCGTTAGGTGGTCCTTCTTGTCCTCCGGTTCTTCCCATCTGTGGGTCCTCCCCGTTCACAGGTCTTTCTTGTCTGTGGGTTCCCTTCCATCCTGTGAGGTTAGACAGTGGCCACTCTTCTGTGATGTTAGAGGTTTGCTTCTGTGATGGGAGGAAGTGGGAATTAATTGCCGGAGTCCCTGAAATGAACATTAACCTGTCTCTCTGCACAGAAGACATTTGGATTCATTGTTATTATTTAATATCTGTTCATTTGTTTGTTTACTTATTTATTTGGTTCTTCCTCTGGATAGGGAACTAGCCATAGCTGCAAACACATCCCCCCACCACCCCACACATATACTCTGACCTCCTGGACAAAGCCATTCAGCAGTCATTCCAAGAACCTCTGTCCTCCATGCCATTTCAATAAGTGCAATTGGTCTGTATAAGTAACTGCATTTGGGGTTATTGTTATGGTATCTCTCTTTTTATTTATATTGATTTAGAAATATTTGTTTTAAATTTTGTAAGAATTTTGTACAAACTCTCCATATGTGTTTTCAACATAGCTGTATTTATCAAGACTTTTTTTTAGTGATTCAATATTTTTATAGATTATTCTCCACTTAAAATTATTGTAAAATATTTGGTATATTCCCTGTGCTATGCAGTATATCCATGTAGCTTATTTTGTACACAGTAGTATAAACCTCTAGGTTATGTCTCTTTTTCTTTCTTATTCTACATACCCCTGCAGGGAGCCAGCATGCTCAAGGCCCAAAAAGGCCCTAGGAAGGCCTTGAAAGAGGCCATTCCCTGTCCCGCCATCCCACGATAAAGTAGTAAAACATTTGCCGGGTCTCCTTTGTTCTTCCTTGAGAAAAACATAGTAGTGACCTTTCACTTAGTTCCCATGCCTAGTTTATCTTGGAGTGTTAAAAACAGAATGTAAGCTTCTGCAATCACTTATGATTGTATCACTTAATTGTATCACTTAAGAATTGTATTGATGTGGCAAGAACCAGATGGCATTTTTTATGCTTGCACTAGTATAAAGGTAGCTGTTTTACTCAATAAAATCACTGACTTGCCTCAAGAGCATTCAGTCCTCTTGACCCCATCCTTTACTATCGGTTCTTTTCTCAGGCTTCTGTGCTGTTGCGATCCGGACTTGTTCTCTTTGCCGGCTGGTCCTGGCAGGTGGCGCCTGAACAGGGACCTGATCGGACTACACGGTCGCAGTCTCCTGAAACATGAGTACAGAGGGGATCCCAAAAGAAACGTGAGTACGGGTTTTTCAGGGCGGAGAGGGTTTTTTAGTCAAGAGTATAAACAATGGGTCAAGGTAGTAGTAGGGAACTTTTGTAACTATGCTCAAGACTGTGTTAAAGGTGAGAGGAGTTACTGTTGCTAAACATAAATTAGAAAAGTTTTTGTTGTTTGTAGAAGTTTGTCCTTGGTTTCCTGAGGATGGGACTGTGAATATAGAAACTTGGAAGAAGGTAGGGGAGCAAATTCAACAGTATTATTCTTTACATGGGGCTGAGAAGGTACCGTTAGATGCCTACTCATTATGGACACTTATCAGAGACTGTTTGGACCCTGAACATGAAAGCAAAAAATTGGAGACTGTGTTAATATAATTGGCAAACGTCCCACCTTGCCTACTGCTCCTCCTTCAGAGCATGTTTATGATACAGCAGAAAAACCCCCCATACAGAGTTCCTCTGACTCTGATTCAGAATTAGACCCTGCTGAGCAAGCAGATTTAGTAAAATCTGCGGCTTGATATCACGAAGATCATCCATGGGAGTTATTTGCTACTGAAAAAACTGCTGCTAAAACACCCAACGGGATTATCCCCTTTTTCGGAGGTTAAAGAATTGCTTACAACTATGACTAAATGCCTTGATACTCTTAACTTAAAACTTTTTTCCCAGCCCTTATGTCCCTCTAATCAGCTACCATCGCAGCCTCCATCTGTTATTGCAGGATTAGACCCACCAATTGCTGATATGCAAAAGGGGTCTGAGGCTCCCGCACAGGCATTAGCTGTAAAAAACACCTCCGAACTGTCCCCCCTCCAACTTGCAATTCGCCAGGTGAGGCAACAGGAAGAAACTTTAGAAGGGTTTCCTATCCTTTTCCCCGTCCTTGAAGATGCTCAGCAATGAAGGTATTATGAACTCCTGCCATTTAAACAAATTAAAGAATTAAAACAAGCCTGTGCCCAGTATGGACCAACTACTCCTTTTACTATGTCCATCATTGAGAATTTAAATAGTCAATATTTACCTCCTAATTATTGGAAGCAGGTCTCTAGGGCCTGCCTCTCTGGGGGAGATTATTTGTTATGAAAATCAGAATTTGGAGAACAATGTGGAATTTTTGCAGACAGAAGAAATGGACTGCAAGTAAGCTTTGAAATGCTTATGGGGGAAGGAGCATATAGGACTATTAACCAGCAATTGAATTATCCCCCTGAAGCTTATCCCCAAATAAGTGAGGCAGCTTTGATAGCTTGGAAGCATCTACCTACATCTAATGAAAAATCTGAAGATTTATCAAAAATAAGACAGGGCCCTGATGAGCCTTATCAGGATTTTGTGGCTCGTCTCCTTGACTCAGTATCATGAGTTATAGGAGATGAAGAGGTTGGTATGGTCCTAACCCGTCACCTGGCCTATGAAAATGCTAATTCTGCTTACCAGGCTGCTTTGAGACCCTACAGAAAAAAGAGGGCAATAGCTGATTATATCCGGATTTGTGCGGATATTGGGCCATCATATATGCAAAGTTTAACCATCGCAGCTGCTCTACAGGGAAAAACTGTTAAAGAAATATTGTACCAACAAGCTAATAAAGGAAAGATTAAGAATAGGGTCAATGGGCCCCCTGGCAGTTGTTTCTCCTGCGGACAGATGGGACACCGAGCTATACAATGCCCTCAAAAGAAAGGAGAAATGACCAATAAACAAACTGAAAACCCTAATTTGTGCCCCAGATGTAAGAAGGGACGACACTGGGCAAGGGATTGTAGATCTAAAACAGATATCAATGGAAAAGTGCTTGCGCCTGTGTCAGGAAACTGGATGAGGGGCCATCCCCAGGCCCCGAAACAATGTTATGGGGCAATTCAGGAAAATCATCAGGGAGCGATTTCCAACCAGAGTCAAAGATCTCTATAGAGCCACCTCAGGCAGCGCAGGATTGGACCTCTATTCCTCCACCTATACAGTACTAACTCCTGAAATGGGAATGCAAGCGCTACCCACTGGGGTTTATGGACCGTTGCCACAAAATTCCGTGGGTTTGCTATTGGAAAAGAGCAGTTGGACTATGAAAGGATTACAAATCGCCCCTGGAGTAATTGATTCAGATTTTGCTGGAGAAATAAAAATTATGGCTTGTGGCCCCAAAAGCATTGTTAGTATCCCTTCTGGACAGTGCATAGCTCAATTGGTCATGCTGCCTACTATACCCATGGGGAAAATAAAAAAATGCTCAACCTCGGGAAGGCGCATGTTTTGGGTCATCTGATGCTTATTGGATTCAAAATATAAAAGAAACTCGCCCAGAATTAGAACTACTTATTAATGGGCACAAATTCATGGCGATACTGGATACTGGGGCTGATGTTTCTGTAATATCCTTAAATGATTGGCCAAAAAATTGGAATAAGCAAGTAGCCATCTCCACTTTACGGGGAATTGGCCAGTCTCATAACCCCAAACAGAGTTCTGAATTGCTTAGGTGGAAGGATGCTGAAGGTCATGAAAGATATATCCAACCTTACATTTTACCTAACATTCCTGTTAATCTACGAGGAAGAGATGTTATGAAACAAATAGGAGTTTACATATTTGCCCCAAATGACACCATCAGTCAGATGCTTTTGAATCAGGGGCTGTTACCTAATCAGGGATTGGGAAAAAATGGAGAAGGAAATTTGTCACCCATTCAAACAGAAACCTTGCTTCTTCGATCAGGATTAGGATATTTTTAGGGGAGGCCATCGTATCTCCTGCGGCTCATGTGGACGCGATTACCTGGAAAAGTGACGCGCCAGTCTGGGTCGATCAATGGCCTCTCACAAAAGAAAAAATATTAGCCACAGAACAATTGGTACAGGAACAATTGGCACTTGGTCATATTGAACACTCTAATTCGCCATGGGACTCTCCTATTTTCGTAATTAAAAAGAAATCTGGTAAATGGAGATTACTACAAGATCTTAGAAAAGTTAATGAGACCATCGTTATTATGGGACCTTTACAGCCCAGTCTTCCTTCTCCTATAGCTATTCCAAAAGGAAATTATAAATTAATCATTGATCTAAAAGATTGTTTTTATACTATACCACTGGCACCACAAGATTGTCCTCGTTTTGCTTTTAGTGTCCCTGCCAATAACTTTCATCAACCCATGAAGCATTATCAATGGAAAGTACTCCCTCAAGGCATGGCTAACAGCCCCACTTTATGTCAAAAGTTTGTTGCTAAAGCCTTGGAACCTACTCGCCAAAAATATCCTTCTCTATATATGAGTCATTATATGGATGACATTTTACTAGCTCTTTCTAATGAAAGTATTTTGTTGTCTGCCTTTTCCGGCTTGCAGGCTGATTTGCAGCACTATGGCCTTCAAATAGCTCCTGAGAAAGTTCAACATAGCCCACCTTATTCTTATTTAGGCTTTAGACTGGAAGGGGAGACTTTTAAAGCTCAAAAATTGGAACTTCGTAAGGATAATTTGAAAACATTGAACGATTTTCAAAAATTTTTAGGAGATATTAGTTGGATTCGTCCCTATTCGAAAATCACTACTGGAGAATTAAAACCCCTGTTTGATATTCTTAAAAGACCTTCAGATCCCACGTCGCCTCGGGTTTTGACTGATGAAGGATGCCAAGCTTTAAACATAGTAGAAAAAGCATTGGCTGCTCAAACAAGCTCTCATTGTGATTATACAGAAGAATGGGGCTTGCATATACTCCCTTCTAAACATACCCCTACAACTGTTCTTTTTCAAGATTCCCCTCTTTATTGGATACATTTGCCTGTTTCCCCTGCTCGGGTACTCACCCCTTATTTTGATCTAGTCAGTAATCTTATTGCTAAGGGCCGTCAGGATTCCAGAGAATTATTGGGGAGAGACCCTTATTTTATCTGTTTACCATTTACAAAGGAACAACAGAACTGGCTATTCCAGTTCAGTGATTCCTGGAATGCAGCCCTAGTTCATTTTGCCGGCAGATTAGAAAATCATTTTCCCGCTAATAAGCTGCTACACTTTGCTAGTCAACACGACTTTGTCTTTCCTTCTGTAGTTGTCTCACAGCCACTTACAAACGCAGTCACCGTATTCACCGATGGATCCTCAAACGGGAAGGCTGCTTATGTTGTTAATGATACTGTTACCTCCTGGTTTACAGGCTGTTCCTCTGCACAAGAAGTAGAATTATGCGCCGTGTTTGCTGTTTTACAACACTTTGCCTCTGAACCTCTGAATGTTTTTTCTGATAGTCAGTATGTTGTTAGAGCTCTTAACCAATTAGAAACTGTTCCCTTTATTCATACTGTCAATTCAGTGATTCAGCAGCTGTTTCGCGATATACAAGCGCTTTTACATCAAAGGACTTACAAATGCTTTTTTGGCCATATTCGCGCTCATTTGAGTCTACCTGAAGCACTTACCTCTGAAAATACATTAGCTGATTCCGCCACTCATATTTTCCTTTCCCAGACCCAACTCGCAGAACGCTCTCACTAACTACATCATCAAAGCAGCAGTACCCTCAGATTACAATTTAAAATACCCCGTGAAACCGCCAGGCAAATAGTTAAATGCTGCCCTGTTTGTCCTCAACTCCTTCCTGTTCCCCACTATGGTGTGAACCCCCGCGGCCTCCTTCCCAACCATTTATGGCAAATGGATGTTACTCACGTTCTTTCCTTTGGTAAATTGAAATATGTTCATGTTAATATAGATACTTTTTCTGGATATATTTTTGCCTCTTTACAAACAGGAGAAGCAGCTCGACATTATATCACACATTGCCTTGCAGCATTCTCCATTATGGGAACTCCAAAGACCATCAAAACGGACAATGGACCTGGATATACTTCTGCTGCTTTTCTTAATTTTTGCTCCCGTCTCTCCACCTCTCTTAAAACAGGCATTCCCTACAATCCCCAAGGCCAAGGCATTGTTGAACGAGCTCATCAGACATTAAAACACCAGCTTTTAAAATTAAAGAAGGGGGAGCTGTATCCCCTCACACCATATAATTATTTACATCACGCTCTTTTTATTCTTAATTTTTAAAATTTGGACTCTGAAGGCAAAACCACGGCAGAGTGATTCTGGTTTCCAGCCACTACTAACAAACCTTTCGTAACTTGAAAAGATCCAATTACTAATCAGTGGCATGGCCCTGACCCTGTTTTGATATGGGGGCAGGGACATGTTTGTGTTTTTCCACAGGGTGCCGAAGCACCGCGCTGGCTCTCGGAGAGGCTGGTACGCCAGATGGAGACGCTAGCTGACTGCTCAAATGGAGAGGCTGCGGTTACAAGAGAGGAATGTTCTGCCAACAAATCAACAACTGCATGAGTTCGTGGAATGAGCAAGACACATTGCTGCGGATACAATCAATCCACACACTTCCCTATTCTACCAGGTGCTTGCATTAGCATGTGCTGTTATGAATCAAGCTTTTCCTAGCGCTGAAGGAAATGTTTTTCTTTCTTGGGCTCATTCCTATACTGCTTTTTATAATACCTCTGCTTGTTGGGTATGCACTGCCATGCCTTTGTCAGTTGTAAATGGTTTACCATGGTGGGTGTTGCCGATGAGTCAGGAAGAATTACCTGCGGTGTGTGAATTTTTAAAACAATATGAGCAGATTCACCTTAGCCTTAATTCTCTTAATATCACAGCTTTGACCTGGTGTAATTTGAAGCCTAACAATTCCCTAGTTAGATTTAATGCCAACCAAAGTATTAGGACAATTTCTGCTGCCTTATTCAGTATGTTAATTCCTCCAGTAAGGGACAAGATCACTCCAGCCGATATTTTGGGGACTATTATCAGATTTGAGATGAATACTTTTGGATGACCCCGGAAAAAGGACAATTGCTGAAACGAGTGGACATTTGCTGGGAACAATAAGAACATCAACCCACATTTGGAGAAAGAAATTTAGGCAGACATTTGTTAAAGCATATGGGTATTACTCCTAATTCATTGTGTGAACGCGTAATTGATGTTACTTTTTCCGTCAAAACATCCACGCCTTGGCCAATCATGGCTTTATAACCCAGGCATCAGATGGGTTGCTCTTAAACGGAACAAAATGGATTTGTGGTCCTAATGTCTGGTCATGGCTACCTGTGGGCTGGGTAGGACGGTGCAGCCTTGGATTTGTGTTTGCTCCCAGCCACATTAGTCATAAGCCTATCAAGAATCTGGTCAACCTCCCCTTTTTGAAAGCATGATGATCTCGAGCTGTATTTCATTGGTATGATTATTTGGCAGCAGTATTTGTCCCCTCTATTGATACGGTCGACATAATGGCCCATGTAGATGCTTTAACTAATTTTACTCAACAAGCCTTACTAGATACAAAGAAGGCTATTGAAGCTTTAAATGAAGAACAGAAACAAATGAGAAAAGCCGTTTTACAAAACCGTATGGCCCTAGACATTATTACTGCTGCTCAAGGAGGAACCTGCGCTATAATAAAAGTAGAATGTTGTGTGTATATCCCACATTTATCTTCCAATGTGTCTGATGCTGTAAATGATCTTCAACATCAAATACTTCCTATGCAGGATTCCTCCCCTTCTTTTTGGGAGCAAGTTAAATCCTGGTTTGAGAGTGATTGGTGGAAAACCCTGCTTATAGTGCTTGTTATTGTACTCTGCTTTCTTTGTTGTGGACCATGTTTTTTACAGTGTATTATGAATTTAGTTACTGAAAGAATTAATACAGGAAAAAGAAGTTTTCCTGTATTATGAAAAAATAATCTTGTTTCCCTTTTTCTCGAGGAATGAGTAGGGAGGCTCGGCTTTTTAATAAATAAAAAAGGGGGAGATGCGGGGAGCCGGCCTGCTCAAGGCCCAAAAAGGCCCTGGGAAAGCCTTGAAAGAGGCCATTCCCTGTCCCGCCATCCCATGATAAAGTAGTAAAACATTTGCCAGGTCTCCTTTGTTCTTCCTTAAGAAAAACATAGTAGTGACCTTTCACTTAGTTCCCATGCCTAGTTTATCTTGGAATGTTAAAAACAATGGAAGCTTCTGCAGTCACTTATGATAAAGAATTGTATTGATGTGGCAAGAACCAGATGGCATTTTTTATGCTTGCACTAGTATAAAGGTAGCTGGTTTACTCAATAAAATCACTGACTTGCCTCAAGAGCATTCAGTCCTCTTGACCCCATCCTTTACTATCGGTTCTTTGCTCAGGCTTCCATGCTGTTGCGATCGGGACTTGTTCTCTTTGCCGGCTGGTCCCGGCATACCCCTGTCCTCAGAAGTGAGTAAGAACTGAATAAAAATGCTGGACTTAAAAAATTAATATAACTGAATGTATGTTACTTTTGTTCCTTCTGTGGGATAAAGGTGTTGAATTGAGTGAAGTAAACGATGCTTAATTGAGACAGACAAGACTTCAGTAAGAGGTGATTTTTAGGAAAAAAGAAGGACTGCCACTAAATATTAATCTCTGTTAATGAAAACACTATCCTCTCTGTATCATATTCCACATAAATGGGCCGAGTGCCTACCTTCCTAACTCATAAGCATTCCTATGATGTAAGATTAACACAGTGATTCTTTCCTAGGCATTTACAAGGAGGAGGAGGCCCACTTTTGAAAGCTTTTCAGATTAAAGAGCCAGTGGATATTTTCATCAGCGACTTTGAGAATGACAGTTGGCAACTGGATGGTTATGTGAATACTTCCTGGAGGACTGTCTAATCATCATGTCTGTGTAGAGATGGCGGCACCAATCGGTATTCCTTCCAAGACAACCTGAGTCCTATCTGCACCGTGAAAACTCAGGGCCCTCATCCTGGCCTGATGGCCACATTACCCCTTCATCATCTGATGGAAGAAAGCCGTCCCTGAGATGAGAAAGAAACTGGTCAGGAGAGACAGGCTGTCCCTGCCAGATCATGAGAGCCTAGATGTAGACCACACCCCACTGTCAGCGTGGGACTCTACCCAGGCCTCAGTAACCGCCCTGCATGGGCTGAGAAAGGGAAATTCCAGATGCACCTTCACAGCCTCCTTTGCAAGTTAACCCTCTGCTTCTGCACTAATTCATCATGAACTTGAACATAAAGGGCCTCGCGTGATATGCATGAGACAGCAGCTGTGACACAGTGAGTTTTACATAATGTAGACTCTGAGGTAATTCATATGTGTGCCCCCATTTACAGAGGATACTCAACATATAAATAAGGTGCCAAATTTATTACTACTGTTTTTGAGATCAAAATGAGACAGAGTTTGTTGGTTGAAGTTCATGTCTCTATTTTTCAATTTTAAGTATAAATGTGAAACTCAAAGGAATGACAGATTTTTAAAAGAATTAACAATGTCTAAATAGGAGAAGTAATATATTATGATAAAAGGAGAGGTTATGATTAATCCTTGATGATTTCTTCCCTTTCATGTGTATCAGGTATCATCCAGACTTGGAAGGGAACGGTTTACTTTTCAAGGTGACATTCACAGAAAAGACTGGGAAATACAAGCTGGAAAGGCAAGGTATGCTGTACTTATGTGATTTTTCAGAGCAAATATCAGATTGGTCTGCAGATGAAGGAGCTGAGTGTGATAGAAAGGATGTGATTTGAAAGAAATAGAAACAAAAATAATGGGCATGTATTTTACAACTGGTTAAAAAAATTTTCCTTCACTGGCAGCAAAATAGAAAATATCAGCTGGCATAAATGCAATAAATATGCAAGACACAGAATATCCTTAATTTACAAAGTGGAAATGCAAAAGAATAAACAAACTACATTACCCTAAGAATATCATTAAATATAAGTAAGTAAAAATGGCCAATAAACTATGAAAAGATTTTAACTGGAAAAATATGTATTATGACAACAAAGGTAGATCATTTTCAGCCAAGAGAATGTTGAAGTTTCTTAAAAATGTTTTGGGGTGGACTAGAAAAAGGCACCTGAATGTTCATTTTTGGTGAGTATGTGAGATGTATAAACTTGTCAATATTCTTTTATCAATGATTCTACCTCTAAAATTTTTAATCAGACAAATGTGATCATTATTTTTTGCATATTCAGGTGTGTGTATAGCAGTATTATTTTTAATAGATGAAATCAGAAATAACCTGGGTATCTCACACATCTATCTTAAATGAATTGCTTCTTATATCAATCTTATACAGTGTGTTACATTAAATAGAAGAGAGTTTAATTTAGTATATTTCATTAGAGAACAAAGATTACATCATGATGTAGAAAGGTGTTCATGACATATATGAGAACAAAGTTTGTTCTAGACAGACAGAAGAGACAAATATGCCTGTCTTCTTTATGTCTTTCTCAAGTACTAATTAGACATGAGAAATGTTTGAAAAAAACATTAGATGTGAAGCTTAGCTTATCTACTTGCTAGATTTGTGATCCAGGAGGAATTACAACATTTTTCGTCTGAAATCTCAGTGAAGAGTCAGTTCCTGACTGCTGTGAAGATTGAGAGTCAGTCTGAGGGTTTGCTTCGTGCTAAAGCTCTTCTCACACACATCTTCACCCGTGTTGCTACTAACACAGATGAGAAGCGGCATCTCTCGTGAAGATGAGATGATGAGCAGTGTGTTCCTCCTGAATAGTGTCAGCTACTTTCTACTTTACTTACAGAATGCTACCAGCGTATTAATTGTACACAGAGGAGTACTGCTATGTAGGATTTGACACCGAGCAGCCTTTCAGAGGACCACAAGTGTAGTAAGTGGTGACGGTTGTCACTGATGTACTCATGTCATAAAAGCTTTATCAATATCCTGAGGGAAATATATAGCAACTGCGTAATAGCACGCTTGAAAAACAAAAAGCTTGACCAAAAGGGATAATTAATCATAAAATACTCTAAATCCACCTTTCCAAACTAAGACCTTTTACATACAAAAGCTTTAAATTACAATGTCAGCCATCAATGAGATGGTACTTTCAGTGGGGTTCTGTTATTTTGAGATAATGAAAATAGGCCAGCACTAATGATAGTGAAATTTTCTCTTGCTCTGAGCCAAACCCTGTGGTTATCTGCCCTCCTTTCTCCAAGACACATGCTCTAGTAATTTGCATCTTAGGACACCCAGCAAGCCGTGCCCTATACTCTGTGGATGTTGGAGTTTACAGGTCCAGTCAGCCTGACCGGAAGCATCACTTTGCTGTTTTCTTTGCACTGCCCCATTTCTTTTTAATCTACAAAACAGCAGCTTGCTTTAACAAATAATCTTTCTTCTCATGTGATGATGAGCTTATTGTCAGGAAAAACTATTTCCCTCAGAAAATAATCTGAATCAGAAGCAAGTCTCCCATTCAACTAATGAGAAATAAGTCTGTAAGTAATGCTTCAATGGCAGCCATTCATTTCAGAGTTATGGCTACACTCTGTTTTTATGGATAAAAATAAACCACCTCTTAATTATCTCCAGTCAGTAGAAGAACTGAAAAAAAAAAAGTGATTAAATGGATACCAAAACAAGTTAGTTTGAAAGGCAACTCTAATGCAAAACTTGTGTAAGAAACAAATTGGTTTTTCCACTGAAGTCAAAGCCCCCAGGACTTTCTGGTGGTCCAGTGGCTAAGACGCCATGCTCCAATGGGGGCCCAGGTTTGATCCCTGGTCAGGGAACTAGATCCCACATGGCACAACTAAGACCCAGTGCAACCAAACAAATAAATACTAAGAAAATTGAAGTGGCACCCCCACCCTCCCCCCACCCCAAATCAGAATGGGAGAAAGTACAAGCCATGTGTCTACTCAGGGACTTATATTTAGAATATGTAAACCCGTATGGCTAAATAGTACATAGGCAGATAACCTAACGAAAACACTGGCAGCCAATTTGAATACACATGTCTCCAAAGACCAACAAGCAAATGAAAAGATGCTCAACATCATTAATCATTAGGGAAACACAAATGAAAACCACTTCACACCCACTAGGGTGGGCTCAGACCATAATGACAAGAAACAAGTGGAGGCAAAGATGTGCAGAAATTGGAACGCCTGTACTGTCTGATGGGAAAGTAACAATGGTAAGGTGGCTGTGGAAAACAGCCTGGCAGTCATTCATTGGGTAGTTGAAACATGGGGTTACCACAAGGTTCAGCAATTCCACTCCAACACATATGGGCAACAGAACTAAAAAAACATATATTCACACATGAATCTGTACATGGATGTTTATATCAGCATTATTCCCAATTGTCCAAATGTGGGAACAGCCCAAATGTCCATCAACTAGTGAAGAGATCAACAAAGTGTGGTGCTTCCTTACAATGGAGTATTATTTTGAAAATATTATGCTAAATACAAGAAGCCATTCACCAGAAAAACATATATTGAATGACTGTATTTATATGCAATATCCAGGGCAGCCAAATCTATACAGACAGAGAGTAGTAGTTGTCTAAAGCTGAAGGCTGGGGTGAGGAGGAGAAGGAGTGACTGCTGAGGGGCTCCGTTCAATTTTAGGGGTGACAGCAGTGGTCTAACATAGACTGTGGTGATCACTGCAACATCAACCCCCATTTTTAATAGTAAAGAAGAAAAACATTTGACTTATAGGTATACATTAAGAGGGTAAATTCTATGAATTCTATCTCACCTTCGTTCTTAAGAAGCATAACTGAGAAAATAACTGTACCCTGCATCTGATTTTATAGGGCAGCAACAGCAGTAATAATGTGCAGAAAGGGGGCAGTGAGAAACAAGGATGGAGGTGGAGGTTTGGGGGATGGGTGGAGGGGAGATGGGACACAGTGTCCAGGTCTCTCTTGAGATGGGTAAGGAGGAGATCAGGACACCACTTCAGAGAGTGACTAGGTAAGACTTAGCAACACTACAAGGTACATGTTCTGTTAGGCAGTGTTTCTACTTCTTAAAATTCTCTATATTCAGACCCTGACTGATGCATCGCTGTAGAAAGAGGATTTCATGGTGGCATCATAGAGAAAGACTAGAAATGGCCCAAATGTTCTTCAACAGCAGAGACTAAATTCTAGCTTAGTCAATTAATAGAATACTATACACCTGAAAACAATTACATTCACATGTGTAGATAGAAGAAACACAAGTATATGGTTCAGTTTTAGTGTACCATGGAGCTGGGGCCCTTTGAGCAGCCTTGAGATCGCTTCAAGAAAATTAGAGATACCAAGGGAACATTTATTTCATGCAAAGATGGACACAATAAAGGACAGAAATGGTATGGACCTAATAAAAGCAGAAGATATTAAGAAGCGGTGGCAAGAATACACAGAAAAACTATACAAAATGGATCTTCACAAACCAGATAATCATGATGGTGTGATCCTAGAGCCAGACATCTGGGAATGCGAAGTCAAGTGGGCCTAAGAAAGCATCACTACAAACAAAGCTAGTGGAGGTGATGGAATTCCAGTTGAGCTATTTCAAATCCTAAAAGATGATGCTGTGAAAGTGCTGCACTCAATATGCCAGCAAATTTGGAAGACTCAGCAGTGGTGATAGGACTGGAAAAGGTCAATTTTCATTCTAATCCCAAAGAAAGGCAATGCCAAAGAATGCTCAAACTACTGCGCAATTGCACTCATCTCACAATCTAGCAAAGTAATGCTCAAAATTCTCTGAGCCAGGCTTCAGCAGTACTTGAACTGTGAACTTCCAGGTGTTCAAGCTGGATTTAGAAAAGACAGAGGAACCAGAGGTCAAATTGCCAACATCCATTGGATCATTGAAAAAGCAAGAGTTCCAGAAAAACGTCTACTTCTGCTTTATTGACTATGCCAAAGTATTTGACTGTGCAGACCATAACAAACTCTGGAAAATTCTTAAAGAGATAGGAATACCACACCACCTGACCTGTCTCTTGAGAAATCTGCATGCAAGTTAGGAAGCAACAGAACTGGACATGGAACAACAGACTGGTTCCAATTGGGAAAGGAGTATATCAAGGCTGTACATTGTCACCCTACTTATTTAGCTTATATGCAGAGTACATCATGAGAAATGCTGGGCTGGATGAATCACAAGCTGGAATCAAGATTGCTGGGAGTAATATCAATAACCTCAGATATGCAGATAACACCAGCCTTATGCCAGAAAGTGAAGAAGAACTTAAGAACCTTTTGATTAAAGTGAAAGAGTAGAGTGAAAAAGTTGGCTTAAAACTCAGCATTCAGAAAACTAAGATCATGGCATCTGGTCCCATCACTTCAGGGCAAACAGATGGGGAAACAATAGAAACAGTGACGGACTTTATCTTTTTGGGCTCCAAAATCACTGCAGATGGTGACTGCAGCCATGAAATTAAAAGACACTTGCTGCTTGGGAAAAAAGTTATGACCAACCTAGACAGCATATTAGAAAGTAGAGACATTACCTTGCCAACAAAGGTCCATCTAGTCAAAGCTATGGTTTTTCCAGTAGTCATGTGTGGATGTGGGAGTTGGACTATAAAGAAAGCTGAGTGCCGAAGAATTGATGCTTTTGAACTGTGATCTTGGAGAAGACTCTTGAGGGTCCCTTGGACTGCAAGGAGATCCAAGTAGTCCATCCTAAGGGAAATCAGTCCTGAATATTCACTGGAAGGACTGATACTGAAGCTGAAACGCCAATACTTTGGCCATCTGACACACAGAACTGACTCATTGAACAAAACCTGATGCTGGGAAAGAATGAAGGCAGGAGGAGAAGGGGATGACAGAGGATGAGATGGCTGGATGGTGGCATCAACTCAATCAACATGAGTTTGAGTAAACTCCAGGAGTTGGCAATGAACAGGGAGCCCTGGCGTGCTGCAGTCCATTAGGTCACAAAGAGATGGACATGATTGAGCCACTGAACTGACTGAGTTCTCCCTGCTGGACAGCGCCACCCCTGGTGGCTTGGTGTTACTGCATCATGCTGCCCCAGGCAATATCTGGACCCACCACCAGGGAGCACTTGATGCTGTCCCCAGGGCTCTAACCCCACCACAAGAATCTCTGCGTTACTCCTGCTAACCCCATGCCCAGGGAGGGAGCACCTTGTTGACTCTGCTCACAAGCCCATCACCTGGGCGCTGAGATTGAGGAGAGCAAGTATCTGGCATCCCCCACGCATGGCAGCTGGTTAATGTGCCTAAAAATAAAAAATTAAGTCTGAGTCATATGTGCTGATACAGAAGGATTGCAGAAAGGTATGGTTGATTTACAAGGTGCCAACATCCAGGATAAAATGTTTACCTAAGACCTGAGGTGGCAGCTGCTACTAAGTCGCTTCGGTCGTGTCCAACTCTATGTGACCCCATAGACGGCAGCCCATCAGGCTCCCCCGTCCCTGAAATTCTCCAGGCAAGAACACTGGAGTGGGTTGCCATTTCCTTCTCCAGTGCATGAAAATGAAAAGTAAAAGTGAAGTCGCTCAGTCGTGTCCGACCCTTAGCGACCCCATGGACTGCAACCTATCAGGCTCCTCTGTCCATGGGATTTTCCAGGCAAGAGCACTAGAGTGGGGTGCCATTGCCTTCTCCAGACCTGAGGTGGAGGGAGTAGCATAATCCTGCATCTACTGAAGGTGTGTGTGCTCAGTAGCTCAGTCAAGTCCAACTCTTTTCAACCCCATGGATCATAGCCCACCAGGCTCCTTTGTCCTTGGAATTCTCCCGATAAGAATACTGGAGTGCCCTCCTCTAGGGGATCTCTCCAACCCAGGGATTGAAACCGCATTACCTGCATTGGCAGGTGGATTCTTTGCCACTGAGCCACCTGAAAGCCCTGAAGAACAGTATGGAGGTTCCTTTAAAAATAGAGCTACCATATATCCTGCAATCCCACTCCTGGGCATATATCCAGAGAAAACTATAATTTGAAAAAAACACAAGAACCCGCAAGGTTCATTGCATCACTAATTTTAACAGCCAAGTCATAGAAGCAACTTAAATGTCCACTGACAGTTGAATGAAGAAAATGTAATACATACGTATGTCCGTACACACACACACACACACACACACACGCGCGCGCGCGTATTACCCAGTCATTAAACAGAATGAAATCCATTTGCAACAGCATGGATGAACCTAGGGATTATCATACTAAGTGAGACAAAGAAAGACAAATATCATATAATATTGCTTATATGTGGAAAAAATAAAATGATACAAATGGGCTTTTTCAAAGCAGAAATAGCATCACAGGCATAGAAAACAAACTTATGGTTATAAAAGTGAGGAGGAAGGGGATAAATTATGAATTTGGGATTAAAATATATACACAACTATCTGTAAAATAGATCATCAACAAGGACCTACTCTATAGCACAGGGGAGTATACTCAATATCTTGTAATGAGGGTTAATGAAAATGAATCTAAAAAAGGATATGTGTGTGTGTGTATGTATATATATAGCAAAGTGATTCAGTTATACATACATACACATATATACATGCCGTGTATTAAGTTTTAAATGTCATGTAAGTGTTTGAGTGGTCTTGACTACCAAGACAGAACAGCATGGCGCACATGAAATAAAACCATGTATATTGTGCATTCTACATGTCAAGTCATGTTTTGGGGCATTCTGTTCTGTGAAAACTTACTTAATTCTTCAGCAAACCAAATGAGGTAGACAGTTTTCTCCATTTTTCAGATGAGCAAACATACAGGCAGAAATACTTAGAGTCTTGCCTGTCATCATGTAACTAGAGAAGCAGAACTAAAATTTCAACCTTGACAGTCTGTTTCCTGTGTATTCTCTTAACCATCCATATTATCTCTTTATTCACATGTTTTATATCTTATTGTGCTATTTGGGGCAATTAAAATATTTATTTTCTTGAATTAAGGTATTACTCCAGTACAGAAAATTTCACATAGCATTAAATACTTCTTTATATCTCATATTTATCCCTTGATTTGGCTTTGAGAGAAGTGAATGGTATGCTTCTATCTTTAAATAACCTTAATGTATCTCCTTGCACATGATATTATATGTTATATTTTATCTAGCCATCTGTCTTTCCTGAGTGAAAAATAACATGTTTTTAGGCATCAGTTACCTAAACACACATTAAAAGAGCTTCTGAAAAGGAATAAATTATTTTTTATCTAAAGTGAAAGTTTTGAATAATTAAAATAACAATATCAGACACAAGTAGCAATCATTGATTTTTTTATGTGACACTCATCTTTGTAAGTACTTTCTAGTCATCTTTTGAAGTAATGGTAGAAATTAGTCTGTGGTTTTATAGCCCAAATAATGCTTACCAACAAAAGACAAATTCTGCCCAGTCTTAATGGTCAACTATGTTTGTTTTCAATTAATCAATAACCTTCATATATTGTCCCACAAAGAGCTAAAAATGCCATTCAAAGGGTAAATTGCAACAATAATTAATCTTGTTCTCACTCAGCTAAACATTTTAAATTCCCCTTTGGTAAGCAAGACCTGAGGATCCGGGTTGCAGCCTGTTTGAATACAGACAGAGGATGTCAATTATAATGTTCATCTTGCAAAGGATCAACCTCGAGGTTAATAGAATCACACTGAATAATGAAGGAAAATGCCCAGAGGCATTTTATTTTTAAAAAACATGACCTCTTAAAATTCAATTGTATATGTTCTCAATAAATAAGTTTAACTCAGTTATAATGACTCATCAAAACTGTAAAATAAATCTTTCCAGGACTCTAAATTAATTATGGAATTATTCTGAAATCTGCTAACTTTTAAAATTATGTTGGAAAACCCATTACTATTGAGTTAGCATTAATTTTTTAAAAAATAAGTAAGCCAATATTTTTTATGAAGTATCTGCCTCATTTTAAATTTTAATCCATTAATAAAAACGCAGAAATGTTATGATTTCCTTTCTCTTCTAATTGTGAAGTAGAGAGGTAGTCATATTCATAGTTAGGAGCATACAATCATCATATCTTGCACACTGAATTTTCCTAGTTTTTCTCCATTTTTCACAACAATATTATTCTCCCACCTGTAGCAACCTATTTCTCTCAGTTCAGTTCAGTTCAGTTGCTCAGTCGTGTTCAACTCTTTGCAACCCTATGAATCACAGCATGCCAGGCCTCCCTGTCCATCACCAACTCTTGGAGTTTACTCAAACTCATGTTCATTGAGTCGGCGATGCCATCAAGCCATCTCATCCTCTGTCGTCCCCTTCTCCTCCTGCCCTCAATCTTTCCCAGCATCAGGGCAGTTTTCAGTGAGTCAACTCTCTGCATGAGGTGGCCAAAGTACTGGAGTTTCAGCTTCAACATCAGTCCTTCCAATGAACACCCAGGACTCATCTCCTTTAGGATGGACAGCTTGGATCTCCTTGCAGTCCAAGGGACTCTCAAGAGTCTTCTCCAACATCACAGTTCAAAAGCATCAATTCTTCGGCACTCAGCTTTCTTTATAGTCCAACTCTCACATCTATACATGACTACTGGAAAAACCATAGCCTTGACTAGATGGACCTTTGTTTGCAAAGTAATGTCTCTGCTTTTTAATATGCTATGTAAGTTGGTCATAACTTTCCTTCCAAGGAGTAAGCGTCTTTTAATTTCATGGCTGCAGTCACCATCTGCAGTGATTTTGGAGCCCCCCAAAATAAAGTCTGACACTGTTTCCACTGTTTCCCCATCTATTTCCCATGAAGTGATGGGACAAGATGCCATGATCTTAGTTTTCTGAATGTTGAGCTTTAAGCCGACTTTTTCACTCTCCTCTTTCACTTTCATCAAGAGGCTTTTTAGTTCCTCTTCACTTTCTGCCATAAGGGTGGTGTCACCTGCATAGCTGAGGTTATTGGTATGTCTCCCAGCAAAACCCTATTCCTTTACCTAATGGTTATTCGTGTCACAAACTTACTGTGTGCTTTACTTATATGTACTTACATCTGCTACAAAAGTTAAACTATCTGAGTCACTTCTGTTTTCCAGAGACAGCTTTTCTCAGCTTCTGACCTGAACATGTATTTTGATTCTGATTGGAAATATTTTTTTCACCTCTTGGCCAAGCTGAAGCCCTAACCCTTATTCAGGATTTAGTTAAGAAAACATGTTTTTCTCAAGAAAGAAGCATATTCTGAGGTCTAACATGGCTTTCTGTGTGATTCTCTATCCTCAATCAGACTACAACGTTATAATACACAGAATCCAATTATTTCTGTAGTATGAATTCCTTGTATCCTCATCTGCCTCTGTGACTAAGTTACCAGTGACTGAGCAGATGGCATGACTACCTGCAGTTCACAGGTGTGCAGCACAGAGTAGGGCTTTAATAATGTCTAATAAAGAAATATTGTATCTGTGACACTTCTATATTATTGTTTTCATCACATAAAGCCTCTCTGTGACCTGAACCTCCAGCTCTGC
Organism: Muntiacus reevesi; assembly: GCF_963930625.1. NCBI lineage: Eukaryota > Metazoa > Chordata > Mammalia > Artiodactyla > Cervidae > Muntiacus > Muntiacus reevesi. The sequence goes on from NC_089253.1 coordinate 19,010,729, forward strand.
TTAAAATAAGTAACCTCAGTTAGTCTGTATGTTGGCTCCTTTCATTTTACTCCAATTTAAAATAAAAAGTCAGAGCCTTCAAAAACATTCAGTAGTATCCAGTATCTAATATATTTAACATTAAAAGAGTGATAACAATGATCTATTTTTAAAACATTTATGAGGTATGGTTGACTTACAATATTGTAATGATTTCTTCTGAACAGTAAAGTGACTCAGTTACATAAATATATATTCTTTTTCATATTCTTTTCCATTATGATTTGAACTATGGACAGAGGTTCATGATATTGTACAGGAGACAGGGATCAAGACCACCCCCAAGAAAAAGAAATGCAAAAAAGCAAAATGGCTGACTGAGGAGGCCTTACAAATAGCTGTGAAAAGAAGAGCAAAAAACAAAGGGGAAAAGGAAAGATATTCCCATTTGAATTCAGAGTTCCAAAGAATAGCCAGGAGAAATAAGAAAGCCTTTCTCAGTGATCAGTGCAACGAAATAGAGGAAGACAATAGAATGGAAAAGTCTAGAGATCTCTTCAAGAAAATTAGAGATACCAAGGGAACATTTTAAGCAAAGATGGGCTCAATAAAGGACAGAAATGGTATGGACCTAACAGAAGCAGAACTATTAACAAGAGATGGCAAGAATACACAGAAGAACTGTACAAAAAAGATCTTGATGACCCAGATAATCATGATGGTGTGATGACTCATCTAGAGCCAGATATCCTGGAATGTGATGTCAAGTGGGCCTTAGGAAGCATCACTAAGAACAAAGCTAGTGGAGGTGATGGAATTCCAGTTGAGCTATTTCAAATCTTCAAAGGTGATGCTGTGAAAGTGCTGCACTCAATATGCCAGCAAATTTGGAAAACTCAGCAGTGGCCATAGGACTGAAAAAGGTCAGTTTTCATTCCAATCCCAAAGAAAGGCAATGCCAAAGAATGCTTAAACTACCGCACAATTGCACTCATCTCACAGGCTAGTAAATTAATGCCTAAAATTCTCCAAGCCAGGCTTAAGCAAAATATGAACTGTGAACTTCCAGATGTTCAAGCTGGATTTAGAAAAGGCAGAGGAACCAGAGATCAAATTGCGAACATCCGCTGGATCATCAAAAAAGCAATAGAGTTCCAGAAAAACATCTATTTCTTCTTTATTGACTATGCCAAAGCCTTTGACTGTGTGGATCACAATAAACTGGAAGATTCTGAAAGAAATGGGAATACCAGACCACCTGACCTGCCTCTTGCAAAATCTGTATGCAGGTCAGGAAGCAACAGTTAGAACTGGACATGGAACAAGAGATTGGTTCCAAATAGGAAAAGGAGTACATCAAGGCTGTATATTGTCACCCTACTTATTTAACTTCTATGCAGAGTAACTCATAAGAAACGCTGGGCTGGAGGAAGCAAAAGCTGGAATCAAGACTGCTGGGAGAAATATCAATAACCTCAGATATGCAGGTGACACCACCCTTATGGCAGAAAGTGAAGAACTAAAGAGCCTCTTGATGAAAGTGAAAGAGGAGAGTGAAAAAGTTGGCTTAAAGCTCAACATTCGGAAAACTAAGATCATGGCATCTGGTCCCATCACTTCATGGGAAATAGATGGGGAAACAGTGGAAACAGTGTCAGACTTTATTTTGGGGGGCTCCAAAATCACTGCAGATGGTGACTGCAGCCATGAAATTAAAAGACGCTTACTCCTTGGAAGGAAAGTTATGACCAACTTACATAGCATATTAAAAAGCAGAGACATTACTTTGCAAACAAAGGTCCATCTAGTCAAGGCTATGGTTTTTACAGTAGTCATGTATAGATGTGAGAGTTGGACTATAAAGAAAGCTGAGTGCCGAAGAATTGGTGCTTTTGAACTGTGGTGTTAGAGAAGACTCTTGAGAGTCTCGTGGACTGCAAGGAGATCCAAGCTGTCCATCCTAAAGGAGATGAGTCCTGGGTGTTCATTGGAAGGATTGATGTTGAAGCTGAAACTCCAGTACTTTGGCCGCCTGATGCGAAGAGCTGACTCATTTGAAAAGACCCTGATGCTGGGACGGATTAGGGGCAGGAGGAGAAGGGGACAACAGAGGATGAGATGGTTGAATGGCATCACCAACTCAATGGACATGGGTTTGTGTGGACTCCGGGAGTTGGTGATGGGACAGGGAGGCCTGGTGTGCTGCGATTCATGGGGTCGCAAAGAGTCGGACACGACTGAGAGACTGAACTGAACTGAACTGATGATTTATTACAGGATATTGAATATTGTTCCCTGTCCTATACAATTGGACCTTGTTGTTTACTCATCCTGCATATAAAAATTCACATCTGCTAATCCCAAACTCCTAATCCTTTCCTTCCCTACCCCCTAAATAATGATATATTTTTGACAAAGAATTATTATAGTGAGGAAAAGTTGTTTTCCCTTACGATTTTTACAACTTACAGTTTGTACCAATTATATTTTAATTTTCTTTCCAAATGCCTTAATGCAAAAAACATGGAAATCAACAACAACTATGAAACAATTAAGTCTGTATACACAAGTTGGGGAATTTATTTTAGATGAATTATGAAAATAAATGTTTTGGTAGTTACATTTGATGCTCCCTTAGGGGCTAATGGGCAAAATTTGATTTTTTAAACCTATTATTTAGGAGACACTTTTTTTTAAATAAAATTTTTCTTAAATGTGTTTTCCCACTGACATTCTACTCTAAATATTAGATTAAAAATGCACATTAAAATTCATACTAACTGAATAATTATTGCTTTCTGTCTCCTTTAAAAATTAATTTCCTCATGACACGCATATGTAAGCTTTGCTAGCCTTCTGACATGTACTCTCCCCACCAGTTGAGGCCATTTTTAAATTCTTATAATAAGTATTTCTGGTTATTCCTGTAGCAAACCAATCAAGAAACCCAGCAAAGCTGTACTGTTGAGTCTTGGTCACTGCATTTTAGGCTGAATGTATCTACTCAGTACTATAGTCAGACTCTGTATTGCAAAATAGATGGGAAACAATGGAAACAGTGAGAGACTTTATTTTTGGGGGGCTCCAAAATCACTGCAGATGGTGACTGCAGCCATGAAATTAAAAGACTCTTGCTCCTTGGAAGAAAAGCTATGACCAACCTAGACAGCATATTAAAAAACAGAGACATTACTTTACCAAAAAAGGTTCATCTAGTCAAAGCTATGGTTTTTCCAGCAGTCATGTATGGATGTGAGAGTTGGACTATAAAGAAAGCTGAGCACCAAAGAATTGATGCTTTTGAACTGTGGTGTTGGAGAGGACTCTTGAGAGTCCCTTGGACTGCAAGGAGATCCAACCAGTCATCCTAAAGGAGATCAGTCCTGGGTATTCACTGGAAGGACTGATGCTTAAGCTGAAACTCCAATCCTTTGACCACCTGATGCGAGGAGCTGACTCATTTGAAAAGACCCTGATGCTGGGAAAGATTGAAGGCGGGAGGAGAAAGGGATGACAGAGGATGAGATGGTTGGATGGCATCGCTGATGTGATGGACATGAGTTTGAGTAAGCTCCGGGAGTTCATGATGGACAGCGAAGCCTGGCTTGCTGCAGTCTGTGGGGTCGCAAAGAGTCAGACACGACTGAGTGAACTGAACTGATGTACTGAATTTTATATCATTAATGTTAGGGAAAAGGAAATCCATAGTTGAAGTTAGAAAATTGGTCCTTTGAGAACCCACCTCTATTTGCCAGTATCATCTTTTGTCATGATTGTTCAAATACTTCTGAATTGAAATCTGGTTGTAATTTAATAGTTATGTGTCTTTGGGGGTTTACATCAACTCTGTTCATCTCAGCATCCTATGCAACTATGTTGCTACACCCCACCCCTGTGAGGGCTTTATTACAGGAGACAGGGTGAAGTGAAAAGACTGGCCATGGGCTCTCTACTCACTCTTCTCAAGCCTGGTGTCACTCTGCTTTTTCAATGTCAATATATATTGTCACTACAAAAATTAAACAGGCAGGCGTAATACTTCCTAGGGGTGTGTGTGTTAGTCACTCAGTCATGTCTGACTCTCTGGGATCCCATGGACTGTAGTCCACCAGGCTCCTCTGTCCCTGGAATTTTCCAGGCAAGAATACTGGAGTGGCCATGCTCTCCTCCAGGGGATCTTCCTGACCCAGGGATCAAACCTGAGTCTCCCACATTGCAGGTATATTCTTTACCATTTGAGACACAATTTATACTTTATTGAAGAGCTTGAACAATCATGATGGAGTCCAGGTGGGTGAACCTATGATGGTGGAAAGACAGGAGGGAAACACACCTGGAAACAGGGCCCTTGTGCTGTGACCAGAGCCATCTCCACTCTGATCAGCCCATCTGCATGGTCAGGAGACCAACACAGGCATTGCTATATTTGTACCATGACCTTTTAAATGTAATTTTGTCCTAAAGGTAAGATCCATGGATGTAACAAAACAGCAATAAACCGAAATTGTGTTTAAACTATATTCATTCAGGGAAATTATGAAAGTTCAGAATTAAAAAGCTTACCATGTTTGTACAGTAACTAAGGACCTTCAGATGCACTGGGTTTTACTCTTAAAGATGGGAATGGGGGTTCACTCCTGATTGGTTTGGGACAATGCTCACCGGGGCTAGAGGGGAGTCTGAAACACTTTAGGTAAAAGTGAAAGTCACTTAGTTGTGTCCAGCTCTTTGCAACCCCATGGACTATACAGTCCATGGAATTCTCCAGGCCAGAATACTGGAGTGGGTAGCGGTTCCCTTCTTCAAGGGATCTTCCCACCCCAGGGGCCGAACTGGGGTCTCCTGCATTGCAGGCAGATTCTTTACCAACTAAGTTATCAGGGAACCTCGAGATGTGTTAAACAACAGGTCATTTTCTCAAGCAGGTTATAGCCGTTCCTGCCATCGCGTTCCCCATAACAGGGTGAGGAGTTGGACCACTACTGGGGGCCACAGAGACCTTCATACATGATAGAAACCATGCATAATGTGGTACGACAGTCGGGAGAGCACAGTCATTCCTGTAAATGTGCCCCATGGTCTTCTATTACAAGGATGAAGTCAAACGTGAGTTGTCCTCTGAGGGTCCTAAACTGACAATCTGGGTCACTCCCCACAACTCCCCACCTGCCATCTCCTCCTCAGTTGTTTATCAGGCAAGGGGAGGGGGGACTTAGGAAACACAGCCCTTCCATGGAACACATGGCTGTGGAATCACGGAAATATTCCAGAGAGAAAATCATTCTTCCATGTGCTACTTTGTAAGTTGAAATCAATTTTGCTTTCCAACTGAATGTGAGAATTGCAAAATATAAATCTTTAAAAATCCAGGTGAATTCTGCCTAATTTACTTGTTATGTGGTGGTGGAATCTCTTTAAGACACGAGGGAGCAAATTTCCCCTTCCATAACTATATGTGGTGAAACACTCAAATCAGGTAAAACAAGTGGGTATAAAAACCCAACTCAACCCAACCCAACAAAAAAGTCATTTGTGCTATCTATAAACTTAGAAATTGATCTCTAAATATTTGAAATCATCATGTGAAAAAATGTGAGCTATGGAGCCAAATGCCAAAATGGAGTCTTGGATCTCCCTGGTGTTTTTAGAATGCTGAAACCAGAACTGCACTGCTGGAGAATACTGTTGAGAGTCCTTTGGAAAACAAGATCAAACCAGACAATCCTAAAGGAAATCACCCCTGAACATCCATTGGAAGGACTGATGCTGAAACTGAAGGCTTGGCCACCTGATGTGAAGAGCTGATTCATTGTAAAAGACTCTGATGCTGGGAAAGATTGAAGGCAGGAGAAAGGGGCAAAAGAGGATGAGATGGTTGGATGGCATCACTGACTCAATGGACATGAGTTTCAGTAAATTGCAGGAGATGGTGAAGCACAGGGAAGCCTGGCATGCTGCAGTCCATGGAGTTGCAAAGACTTGGATATGAGTAAGCAACTATACAACATCTCTATAGATGTATACATATACATACATACATGTATATTTATAATATATGTAGGTTATTCATCCAAAATCAGAATATACACTCTTTTCAAGTGTACGTGGAACATTCTCTATGATATATTACACACTAGGCCCTGATACAAGCCTTGATAAGTAAGAAAATAGAAATAATATCAATGATCTCTTTTGACCACAACACTGAGACTAGAAGTCAACAAGAAAACTGAAAAAAGCACAAATCCTTGGAGGATAAACAGTATGCTTCTAAACAGCTAATGGGTCACTGAAGAAGTTAAAAGAGTGATAAAATTAATAAAAATAACCTGGAGACAAATGAAAATGAAATGATCCAAAAATCTATGGGATGCAGCAAAGGCAGTACTAACACGAAGTTGTAGTGATACAAGTTTGCCTCAAGAAACAAGAAAAAAACTCTAACAATCTAAACTTATGCCCAAAGGAATAGAAGAAGAAGAAAAGAAACCCAAACTTAGAAGAAAAGAAATCATAAATATCAGAGGAGATAAGTGAGTAAAAAATTGAAAAACAGATAAGATCAAGGAAACAAACAGCTCTTTTTTTGCAGTCAAATGCTCTACCACTGAGCTATACCCCCATAGCTGGTTTTTTGAAGAGTGAAACAAAGCTGATAAACCTTTAAATTTATTCAATCATGAAAGAAAGGGAGAGGGCCCTAATTGATTTAAAGAAACAGAAATGAAGAAAGAAGTTCTACTGGCACCACATAAAGTGGTGATACCATACAAAGTATCATAAAAGTCTACTATAAGTAACTATTCAGTTCAGTTGCTCAGTCGTGTCCAACACTTTGCGACCCCATGGACCATAGCATGCCAGTCTTCCCTGTCCATCACCTACTCCCAGAGCCTTCTCAAACTCATGTCCATCGAGTCAGTGACGCCATTCAACCTTCTCATCCTCTGTTGTCCCCTTCTCCTCCCACCTTCAATCATTCCTATCAGGGTCTTTTCCTGTGAGTCAATTCTTCGCATCAGGTGGCCAAAGTATTGGAGTTTCAGCTTCAGCGTCAGTCCTTCCAGTGAATATTCAGGACTGATTTCCTTTAAGATGGACTGATTGTATCTCCTTGCAGTCCCAGTGACTCTCAAGAGTCTTCTCTAACACCACAGTTCAAAAGTTTTTTCCAACACCATAAATTCTTTGGCACTCAACTTTCTTTATAGTCCAACTCTCACATCCGTACATGACTACTGGAAAAACCATAGCTTTGACTAGACCTTTGTTGGTAAAGTAAGGTCTCTGCTTTTTTTTTTTAAATTAATTTTAATTGGAGGCTAATTACTTTGTAATATTATAGTGGTTTTTGCCATACATTGGCATGAATCAGCTATGCATGTACATGTGTCCCTCATCCCAGTGCACCGGCCCTGAGCGCCCTGTCTCATACATCAAACTTGGACTGGTGATCTGTTTCACATATGATAATATACATGTTTCAATGCTATTCTCTCAAATCATCCCACCCTCTCCTTCTCCCACAGAGTCCAAAAGTTCTTTACATCTATGTCTCTTTTGCTGTCTTGCATATAGGGTCATCATTACCATCTTTCTAAATCCCATATATATATGCATTAATATACATCGATGTTTTTCTTTCTGACTTACTTCACTCTGTATAATAGGCTCCAGTTTCATCCACCTGATTAGAACTGATCCAGATGTCCTCTTTTTAATAGCCAAGTCTCTGCTTTTTAATATGCTGTCTAGGTTGGTCACAGCTTTTCTTCCAAGGAACAAGTATCTTTTAATTTTATGGCTGCAGTCACCATCTGCAGTGATTTTGGAGCCCCCCAAATAAAGTCTCTTACTGTTTCCATTGTTTCCCCATCTATTTGCATGAAGTGATGCCAAAAAGCATGAGTAAAAAGTGATGGCATTAAAGCATGAGTAACTATATATCAATCAAATAGACAAGCTAGAAGAAATGGACGAATCTCCAAAATGTGTGATCTCTCTAGACTAAACCAAGAAGGAAAGGAAAACACCAACAGACCAGTTACTGGTACTGAAATTTAACCAGTAATTTATTTTTATTTATTATTTATTTAACCAGTAATTTAAAACTCCCAACAAACAGAATTCCAGGACCAGATGGCTTCACAGGTAAATTCTACTGGACATTTAGAGAAGAGACTGACCCTACTGAAACCATTTCACAAAAACTGCAGAGGAAGGAACACTTCTGAACTCATTCTGAGGCCAACATCACGCTGTGGTCAAAACCAGACCAATCACAGAAACAAGAAAGTTACAGTCCCATAACACTGATGAGCATAGATGCAAACTCCTCAGTGAATTACCAAGGAAATCCAGGAACTTATTAAAAGGACTACACATCATGATCAAGTGAGTTTTATCCCAGGGATGGAAGGATGGCTCAGTATCCACCTATCAATGTGATACACCACAGTAACAAATCAAATAAAAGCGATGTTACCATCTCAGAATATGTAGAGAAAGCTTTTGACGAAGGTCAACAGCCATTTATGCTAAAATCTGAAAGTGGGTATAGAGGAAACGTACCTCAGCATAAAGACCCATGTACGTAAGTGCAAAGCTAACATCAGACTCAGCAGTGAAAAGATGAAATGCTTCTTCGAAGATCAGAAACAAGAATGTCCACACTTGCCACTTTTACTCCTAGTGAGAGTAATCAAAAGAGTTTTAAAAGTCCTAGTGACAGTAATCAAAGAGAAAACAATAAAAAGAATCTAAATTGGAAATTAAACTGTCACTGATTCCAGGTGATGTGATCCTCCACACAGAAAATCCCAAATGTGCCACTCGACAACTACTAGAGCTCAATGAATTTGGTAAGTTTGCAGGATACAGAATTAATATACAGGAATCTGTTGCATTTCTGTACACTAACAAGCTATCAGAGAAATTAAGGAAACAATTCCATTTACAATCACATAAGAAAGAAAAAAAACTAGGAATAAGCTTACCTAAGGTGGTTTAACACTGTACTGAGAAAACTATGAAGACATTGGTGAAAGAAAGTGAAAATACCACAACTGTATAGAAACATAGACCATATTCTTGGACTGGAGTAATCAATATTGTTAAGCTGACCATACTCCCCAATGTAACCTGAAGTTCAGCACAATCCCTATGAAATACCAATGGCAGTTTTCACTGAGAGGAGCAAATAATTTTATGGAAACACAAGAGACTTTGAATAGCCACAACAACTTTAAATCTGGAGGTGTATCCCATTCCTTAACTTCAGACAGTACTACAAAGCTGACTGAAACATACAATGCTGGCCAAAAAAAGGACGCACAGATCAATGGAACAGGACAGATTCCAGAAAGAAACCCATGCACTTATGATCTACAAAGCAGTCAAGAACATACACTTGGGAAAGTCTTAAGTAACTGGAGTGAAAACTGGACAGACATGTAAAAGAATGGAATTTGAATATTCTGTAACAAGTAGAAAAATAAAATCAAAATGGATTACAGAGCTAAACTTAAGAGTAGAAACCACAAAATTCCTAAATAAAAACATAGGTAGAACATTTGACATAAATGATAGTAATATGTTTTGTATTTGTCTCCTAAGAGAAACAAAAGTAAAAAATAAACATATGGGACCTAATTAAACAACAAAACTTTTGCACACCAAAGAATAACAAGACAACCACCTGCTGAAAGGGAGAAAATATTTGCTAATAATATGACCAATAAGGGTTTAATATCCAAAGTACATAAAAAAGCTCATACAATTCAGTATCAAATGAATAACCTGATTAACAAATTGGCAGAGGACCTGTTGTTGTTGTTGTTTGGTAGCTAAGTCATGTCTGACTCTTTGCAATCCTATGAATTGCAGCACACTAGGCTTCCCTGTACCTTACTATCTCCCTGAGTTTGTTCAAACATGTCCTTTGAGTCAGTGATGCCATTCAACAAACTCATCCACTGCTGTGTCCCTTCTCCTATTGCCCTCAATATTTCCCAGCATCAAGGGTCTTTTCCATTGATTCTGCTCTTTGTATAAGGTGGCCAAAGTATTGGAGGGCCAGCATTAGTCCATCCAATGAATATTCAAGGTTGAGTTCCTTCAGGATTGACTGGTTTGATCTTGCTATCAAGGGGACTTCAAAGAGTCTTCTCCAGCACCATAGCTGGAAATCATCAATTCTCCAGCACACAACCCTCTATTATGGTCCAGCTCTCGTATCTGTACAGAACTACTGGAAAAACCATAGCTTTGACTATTTGGACCTTTGTTGGCAAAGTGATTTCTCTGATTTTTAATATGCTGTCTATGTTTGTCATTGCTTATTTGCTAAAGAGCAAGTGTCTTTAAATTTGTCTTTAAAGTGATTCAAAGCTGTGGTCACTGTCTGCAGTGATTTTGGAGTCCAAGAAAATAGCCTGTCACTGTTTCCATTTTTTCCTGTATATTGGCCCTTGGAACCTCAAGACCTTGGGTTCTGTTACTGACAGCTGCCCTCAGGAAATGTCCTGTGGCTAGCACCAGAGATAAATTCCAAAAACAGCTGACATTCAGGAAGCCGACAGTCAAAGGTAAACTATCATCACAGCCATTAGAAAAAAAAAAGAAGGCATAATCACACTCACATCTCTCCCACTAAACAAGATGCACAGCATCCCTAATTGCTATGGGAATGCCAGTCAAAAGGACAATTGGAAATCAAATTGAAACACTCACAGTGGCCAGTGGCACAAGTCTACAGGCAATAAATACAGGAGAGAGTCTGGAGGAAAAAAAATCCTACTAGGCTGTCGGTGGGAATAGATATTGGCAGCAGTCAGTAGAATGGACAACCTCTGAATGCCTGAAAAAACTATCAAGTCCAGAATGCCTAGTAGCTGACATTCCTTTGCTATATATCATGAGAACACCTTCTATCAAAAGGCACACACATCCCAACAAACCTCCAGCATTGCTCCCTTCCCGTAGCCAAGACATGCAGCCAGCAAAATCCCCAATGAGAAATTAAAGCTTAAATGAGATGTGGTACATATATCTGGTAGACTGTTTCTCACTCATAAAAAACAGACACTCACATTAGGGAATTATAACACTGGGAGACTCAGAGATGGACCTTGCCGGATCACAGGCAAAGGGAAGTCAGTCAGGGAAGATCCTGGTATAAGAGATCTCATCTAGGCTGAATGAGAACAAATATACAAGTCAACAAATTGACGTCCTAAGAAAGAGATGTGGAGAATTCAAAGTCAAAATGTTTCAGAAATAAATAAGTAATTGAATAAAGTGAAGGGCCTGGAATGAATTGGGGGTAAGTACCTAAAGTGATATACCTGTACCTGTAAAAGATCATGTGGATTATCTTCCTCCTTCCTTCCCGCCATCCACATAGACACAGAAATTTGTAACTGTAAGAGATAATCCACAAAAATTATCTCCTGTCTTCCTGCATTCTATTCACAGAAGAGTATATCTGAGGTCGAAAAGGCACAAGGACCTGATGCTCACCACTCTGCTTAACCTATTAAGGAAAAAGCCCCTCCAAACCAGAGAGATACCCATAGAGGACTTAATACCAGAATCAGGCAGCTGTTCAGTGAAAAGAATCAGTCTGGCAAATGAACTATGCTGCAGGGAGTGTTGGCAAGATGCTAAGCAAAAGGGAAGGAAAGCAGTGCCTACTGTATTAAGTCCAACCCCATGTGTGGGATGCTACCCCATCCTGGAGGCTGGGTAGGCTGAGGAGGGTCCCACTGCTGACCTGGGGTGGGGTCCACACAGCCTGGCAGGGTGCCCTACTCTGAACACTTTAAAGGTCTACATGTTCAGCGACTGGCTGGAACAAAAGTCCCGTGTGGCATCAAGGCCCTGAGGAATTTCAAGGCAAAGTTCAGGTAGCCTCAAACTCTCCTGGTGCTGGGGATCCAGCTCAAGCCTCCTTCCTGAGAGTGCCACCTCCTAGCACCTAAGCACCCTCAGCTGTGTACTGTGGACCCTGCAGGGATTAGTCTGGACGGGGTGGGGTGCTTGTGGGATGTTTTAGGGGGAACACGTGGTGAGACTCAAGCCCTCTCCTGTTTGCTCAGGCACATTCCAATCTATTTCCCAGTCCAGGAAGCCAACTTGCCCTCAGACTCTACTTGCCTCTAGGAAGCAAAGGAGGACATGAGAAAGTGCTGCCGCCTTGTGGACATTTTCTGTAACAACAACATGATCACCCTTCCTCACAGGCACCTCAATTCACAAGACCCGGGGTTCCTTAAATGACAGCTACCCTCAGCAAGTGTCCGGTGGCCGGCACCTGAGAAACAAATTTCAAACACCGCGATGTTCAGGAAGCCAACTGCAAAGGAAAATTGCCCTCACCCCATTTAAGGAGGCGGGGGGGGGGGGGGGGGAACCACAGACCCACCCACACCTCCCACCACCAAACACGATGCTCTGCTACTGCTGCTGCTAAGTCACTGCAGTCGTGTCTGACTCTGTGCGACCCCACAGACGGCAGTCCACCAGGCTCCCCCGTCCCTGGGATTCTCCAGGCAAGAACACTGGAGTGGGTTGCCATTTCTTTCTCCAGTGCATGAAAGTGAAAAGTGAAAGTGAAGTCGCTCAGTCGTGCCTGACTCTTAGCAGCCCCATGGACTGCAGCCGAGCAGGCTCCTCCGTCCGTGGGGTTTGCCCGGCAAGAGTACTGGAGTGGGGTGCCATTGCCTTCTCTGAATTGCTGTAGGAATGCCAATCAAAAGGACCTTGGGAAATCAAATCCCCGCACTCAACAATGGCCAGCATCACAGGTCTACATAAATAAATGCGAGAAGATCCTGTAAGAAAAAGAGTCCCCTAACCTGTCCCTGGGAATGCACACTGGCAGCAGACACTAGAATGGACGGTTTCCAAGTATCTGGGGAAAAAACTGTCAAGTCTGGCTAAGCCTAGGAGCTGACATTCCCACACCTTGGCCTATATACTGAGAACACTGTTGATCAAAAGGCACATGAGCCCCAACAAACATCCAGCACTGCTTCCTTCCTGTAGACAAGAAACGTAGTGAGCAAAAACCAACAAGAGATTAAAGCTTAAACAAGATATGGTACATGTATCCGGTTGACTATTTCTCAAGCATAAAAAACAGACACTGAAATTAGGGAATTATAACACTGGGAAACACAGGCATGGAGCTTGAAGGATCCAAGGCAAAGGGAAGTCAGGCAGGCAGAGGAACCGGCTGGTTTAAGAGGTCTCCTCTCGGTCAAATGAGACAGACATACAAGTCAACAAATTGATGTCCTAAGAGAGTGACACGGAGAATTCAAAGTCAAACAAAAAGTTTTAGAAATAAAGTGAAGGGCCTGGAACAAATTAGGGGGTAAGTACCTAAAGCAACAACATCTGTACCTGTAATAAATCATCCACATGGATTATCCTCCTCCTTCCTTTCCTCCATCCACATAGACACAGAAATTTGTAGCTCTAAGAGGTAATCCACAAAAATTATCTCCTAACTTCCTGCTTTCTATTCACACAAAGGTGCATCTGAGGCGTATTGGCACTTGTTCCCTGGTGGCTTAAATGGTGAATAATCTGCCTGCAAGGCGGGAGACCTGGGTTTCATTCCTGGGTTGGAAAGATCCCCTAGAGAAGGAAACAGCAATTCACTTCAGTATTCTTGCCTGGGAAATCCCACGAACAGAGGAGCCCAGCGGGCTATGGACCGTGGGGTTGGAAAGAGTCAGATATAACTGAGTGACCAGCAGTTTCACTGTCATTGGTGATTGCAGTTTCCATTGTGTTTTTATTAGCTTACAGACACCTAAGTGTTATGAGATCAGGGGGTTAATATGATCTTTACACTCTGCCCAAGTATTTCTGCCTTGCCTATGTCTTCCCAAGTTAACTTTAAACCTAACAGAAGTCTACTCTTAAGACAAAACCGCTCATGGGAATGGAAACCAATTACACCAGAAACTTAAATTCTCAGTGGAGAGAGTGGGCATAGAGAACAGAACAGATAGCTAGAGACAGGGTAAAGAGACATGCTTTTCTCTCTTCACAGATAAGGGTTTGATCCATCAGTGCATTTCTGGTTGGAATCTATGAGGTCTGTTTTCACCTTGTATTAGATGGAGACTCTAACATCCTTTCTTGGGATGTAGCAAAGTCCTGTCATTGAATGATTTCATGTGATGCAAGTGGCTGCTTTTGGAGGCTACTGAGGAAGACACTACATTTTTTTAAAGGGAATGGGCTAGAAATTTCAGGATCTTTGCCACTGTAGATTCTACGTTTCTGAGAACTTTTTTCATGAATAAGAAGTGGTGAAGACATAGGAAGTCTCTTCTCAGAGGTTAGGCATAGAATTCCATGTGTTGGTCACTGATACAACATTGCCATGGTGTAAAACTCTCACATTTTGGTCTTACTTTTAAGAGATGAGTAAGCATCTTTGATAAACAATGTATTTTATGCAGTGCTGTCATTGGATTTCTTTTCTCCTCTTCTCTTTTCTTCCTTCTTTTCTCTTCCTCCTGCATCTCGTCCTCCTCTTCTTTGTCGTCTTCTTCCTCTCGTTATCTCTCTCCTCCTCCTTTTTAATCTTTGTAAAATTTTTCAGTGCTGCATCTGTTGCTGCAATTTTCCATACAATTATTTTTAAAGGTGAATTTTTTTAATCCATAGGTTTAAAAACACCCTTGTATCAGGAAGATCCTTAACAAATGGAATAAAGTAATAAATCCATAAATTTTGTTTCAAAATGATACCTGCTCACAGCTTAGAGAAAACCAACTTGCTTAAATTATT